>NC_082648.1:9375000-10000000 GCF_028023285.1 Balaenoptera ricei | reverse complement strand
TGGAATTACGTGACCATAGCAAAGAATGAGGGAGGTACATACTCACATGGAAAAATCTCCCTAAGATATTAAGTAATAAAAGGAAGGTATGGACTTCCCTGGTGGCGCAATGGTTAAGAATCTGCCTGCCAATGCAGGGGACACAGGTTCGAGCCCTGGTCCGGGAAGATCCCACATGCCGCGGAGCAACTAAGCCTGCGAGCCACAACTACTGAGCCCGCATGCCACAACTACTGAACCTGCGTGCCTAGAGCCCGTGCTCCGCAACAAGAGGAGCCACCACAATGAGAAGCCCGCTCGCCGCAACTAGAGAAAGCCTGCGCGCAGCAGCAAAGACCCAACGCAGCCAAAAATAAATAAATAAATTTATTAAAAATAAAAATAAAAGAAAGGTATATAGAATAGTGTATGGAGTGTGCTACCACTGTGTAAAAATAGGGGAGGGGTACAAGTAAATAAAAACATATATTCATATTTACTTGTATTGTCATAAAGAAACTCTGGAATGACTCCAAGAACTAGACAGATGGAGAACAAGGGTCGGGAAGGAGAATTTCAGAGTATACTTTTAACATTTTTTAAACCATATGAATGTATTTCCCTTTCCAAAATGTTTACATAAATAAAGTCATTTTAACAAAAAGCAGCCAAGGTCCTTCTCATCTATCAGTGATGTCCTCTTGGGCATTCTCGCCCCTTCCCCACCCCAAGTATCCCCAACTCTGTCCGTCAAAACCAGTTCCCTCTCTTTCATGCTCACCAGGGCCTATATGGCTGGATATACCTTCAAACAGTATCTTCTCCAAGGTGATTAAAAAGCCTCCTAACAAACTGTGAGCTGGGGGAGAACAGGGGCCATGTTTTACTTTTTATCTCGTGCATTACAGCGCCTGGTACATAAAAGGTTCTCCAACTAGGCTAAGAGGATGCAGTTCTGTTGCTGGAATTCCAAGGAAAGAGTGAGCTGAGGGAGACTTCAGGAGGAAAAAAAGGCTTCTCGGGGTCCCTACTCTGTCTTCTCCACATATACTTCGGAGTGAGGCGTGGTCTCAGTCCGCACCTGCCCCTCCGAGGTGAGTGAGGAAGATTTCCAGAGGCTGCACTGGAGAGCGGTGAGGCGGAAAGCTCCAGGGCCAGCCCAGGTCACCAGAGGCCTGAAGCAGAGGGCCCCATACCCAGCATTCGCTCTCAAACCAAAACCCTGACTCTTCCTCTTAAAAAAAAAAAAAGGTGGGGGAAGTGGGGGGAAAGTTGCCAAGTCTAGAAGGCACACTAAGGTGTTCAAATCAAGCTGCCCAGCCAACTGCAAAGTCAAAGAAATTACACTTCCAATCACCCTTATAAAGCACAACTGTACCCTCCCCCAAATCACCTAAAAACAAAGCCCAGGTACGTGGGTCTATTATCAGAATGTGTTCCTTAGACTCACAGGAATCTCTGAAAATCTGCCACAAATCCTGCTCCAGAACACAGAAGGAGCAAGTCAGAGAGAAAAAGATGGGCCATTTCTTCTACTCCTGAAGCTACAGAGCTATGGCAAGCCAGGCCAACCCTACAGGCAACGAGTACAAAGTTTTCCCATCACTCTCAAGTGTCAGGAACCCGCCTCCCCCATTTTGATGACTGACCCACTCCTATATCTTCTGATAAAAGGAAGAGGGAGGACAGAAAGCTGGGTAAATTTAGACATGGTAAATATTTTCATTTTCAGAAGACCACATACTGCCAGGCCTCCGAATTGTTTTTATTCTGAATGCACATTAAATTTTTGTTTTTTTAATTGTAGATGCTTTAAATGAGGTGTGTGCTCTCCTGCTCTCTCAACCCCAACAGCCAGCTTCACTCATTCACATCACCGGCCCGGCCTCTGAGGGCCTCTAGGCTTACACCTCTGTTTCAATTCTTACTTACCAACTCTAATAATAACCTAAACCCTTAGCTTCGGTAACAGAGAATGAACCCTATATCCCCTTGAAATTATCTTTTGTATAGTTTTATAAATGGTCTTTATGGTTAAGTTTTTTTTTCTTTTTTTATATTTTATTACATAAATTTTCAAACATACAGAAAAGTAAGAAAAAAATATATACTCAGATACCATCTAGAATCAGCAACTAATATTTTATCATATCTACTTCATCTTTCTGTTTTTTTCTTTTCCTGAGCAATATGAAAAAAATTAGAGATCATGACACTTCATCCCTAATACTCTGTTCTTCTACATATCTATGGTTAGTTTTTCATGTTAAATAAAAGTTTCTAAATTATGTCTTCTTTATTGTGCTAGGGAACACACGGCCATTACCCTCCGTTTTCTAATTCTTCTTTAGCTTAAAACAGTGATGCATACAAAGTAGATGTTTATTGAGTTAAAAACATGATTTAATAGATTCCATATTTGCAAATGGTAAATACTGGAGACATTTCCTAAGACCTTGTTGAAACCACTTTGTTTATACAGGAATGGAGAGTGGGCTCTAGGGAATGGGTGAGGACCAAGCCTGAATATAACACAGACCCAGCAAATTGCCATCTGTACCTAGCTCTTTGTGTAAAGTGTTGAGTGGAAAAATCATCAGGTTAGAAATTTGGAAAATATTTTGCTGAGCAATCTTTTTCTTTCTGAAATGTCAGGTAGGAAAAAAAAAGTTTTTGTAAAGTATAGTACAGAGCCATATGGGTATTAACCTCTGCTATTATCAAACTGAATTCCTTAACTTTTAGACGCTTAGCTGCTTCCAGGACTGGAAATGAGTACTGTGAGTAACGGGCTCACATCTGGGTAACAGTGTAACAAGCTCCATTTCCTCCTACAGAATCCAGAAAGCAGAACGTATGTAACTTTGACAAAAGTTATTGTGAAGGTACAATTAAGCAACAGATAATTAAAAAAGAAATCTCCCCCCAAACTAATAAGGGATTCTTGACTCTGCTGGTCACAGTATATTTCAAAGTCAAAAGCACATAAACCATGTGTATTATTTACCTAATATGAACTCTAGTTCTCAAAGGCACTCTCTCACCTTCCCTTAAAGAAAGGGAAAAGTCTAAAAACACTTGACCCACTTGGACAGGACCTTATGATGTGTGTTAGGGATCAATTCCTTTGGGGTATTCAGAAAAAGGGTGCCCTCCATGACTGGTTCCCTTAGGAACTTTTATCTCCATTCAGTCACCTCAGAGGCACACCAGTCTCACCCAGGAGAAGCAGCCGCCCAGAATGGCTACCATCATTGTTTTGGTTAATCTATGTGGCAGAAGAGACTGCAAGTGTAGACAGCCCTAGAGTAACAGCCAACCTATCACAATGTTTGGTGTGGAGAGAAACAATGCTCCCAGGATCTCCCTCCTAACGGTTTCCAATACCTACCAGAGGGCCAAGAAAGAAGAACTTTCTCATTGAGGTAGTGCTAAAGACTGAATGTCTGTGTCCCCCCCAAAATTCATATGCTGAAACCTAATGTGATAGTATAAGGAGGGAGGGTCTTTGGGAGGTGATTAGGTCATGAGGGTAGAGCCATCATGAATGGGATTAGTGTCCTTATAAAAGAAGGGTTCAATTGGCCTGTCCACCATGTAGGACACAGCAAAAAGACTGCTGTCTGTGAATCAGGAAGTGGTCCCTCACCAGACACTGAATCTATCTGCCAGCACCTTGATCTTGGACTTCCTAGCCTCCACAACTGTGAGAAATAAATTTCCGTTGTTTGAAGACATCCAATCTGTGGTATTTTGTTATAGAAGCCCAAATGCACTAAGACAGGGAACATGGGAAAATGTGATTTGAGCCCCATTATTATTTGAGCTGTGTGAATTTGGACAATTTACCTTATACCTCTGAGCCTCAGTTTTCTCATGTAAAACTGGGATAATAATCACCTCCCTTTTAGCATTTGCCTAGCATACAGGATCCTGATAAATATCTGTTCCCTTTAATCTCGCCTTCCTTAAGACTCAGGAGGTAAAGGGGCACTCAGGCTTGGACGGAATCTGTGGTAGGTTACAGAAAGCACTTCATCCCTCTAGGTTCAGGCACCCATTTGTCCATGGTCAATGGCCCTGGTTTATGGTACCAAAGAAACAAGAACAGCGGATGTCAACAACCAAAAGTAGATACAGCTTTTACAAAAATGATCAGTAACCACAAATGAGACACCTCACTATCCTCAAGGAATCCTATCCACCGTTATGAACTTAGCTTTTTAAAATCTCCTACCAAAGAGTTAAGCAAAAGGTTCAACTCATCATCCTCCTTCAACAGTTCCCAGGTTCAAAGCCTTGCTTTCCTGTTGAACTTGCAGGCCAGGGAAGGGAGGCAGCATGACATAATGAAAAAAATTACAAGCTCTGGAGTCAAATAGACCTGGGAATTTGAATCCAGGGATTGCCATTTACCACTTGTGTCATGTGAGGGTAGTCACTTAACTTCCCTGAACTCAAACCCTTCATCAATAAATTAAATACTATGCACATTAAAGGAGTACTGTGAGAATTATATCAAGTTATGCCTGGCAGAGTATCTGGCACAGAGTAGGTACTCAATTCATGTCAGTTTTCTCAAGGTCCCCAAGTCCCCAACTACCAACTCTTGCCACGATCAAATAAGCAGGGTTTCAAATCTGGCTGTATGACTGGCCAACCCTACCATATATGAACATTTGCTGCTAGCACCTCCTTCTATATACCAGCACTATAGAAAATAATAAAGAAGTGATCCCACACCTCAGGCAGATTACTAGAAGAAGCAGGAGTTAAATACAAAGAACGCAGATATAAATAGGGACTAAAATGAAAGAGAACAACAAAAGCCCAATTCAAAAATGGGCAAAGGACTTAAGTAGACGTTTCTCCAAAGATGCAAAGAAGTCAATAAACACATTAAAGATGCTCAACGTCACTAATCCTTAGGGGAATGAAAAAAAAACACACAACAAGCAAAAGAAACACACACCACAATGAGATACCACTTTTAACCAACAGAGTGGCTATCACCCAAATAGAAAATAATAAGTACGGGTGAAGATGTGGCGAAATTGAAACCCTTATGCATCGCTGGTGAGAATGTAAAATGGTGCACCCACTGTGGAAAGCAATATGGTAGTTCCTTTAAAAATTAAACACAGAGAGCATTCGGGGGAAATGGTAGAATGGGAAGCACCAGGAATCTGTCTCCCCACCTAAACAACAATTGCACAGGCAGAATCTGTCTGATTCTGTCTGATTCTGACTATTATACTTTGGAGCTCTGGAGGCTATAGAAGGCTTCAACTTCCAGGGGAAGGCCTGGATGGTAAACTGTGGTTAATTTCAGTCACTTTCAGCTCTTAGCACAGCAGCACCTATCCATCTCCCAACCCCTGTGGCAGGCAGCTGTGAGCAACTTACACACAGCTTGCAGGAGCCAGCGTGGGCAAAAAGGACCCTATTCTTCAAACATCAGGGATCTGTATTCTGACCACTGATTGGATCTTCTGATCACAATGGTACAGACAAGGAGGCAGTGGCCACTGTTGTTGCACATCCTCCATTATTGCAGGCCCCTCACTCTCCAGCTGAAGTGACTTCCAGGGGACTTAAAGGACTGGTACTTTTTTTCTTCCCTTTCATTTTTCTCTTTTTCCCCTCTTGGAGCTAGACATTGAACATGAGAACATTCAAAAGCAACCACATATTTGGGGGAAATCAGAAAGTCACTGTGCATGCCCAGGAAAGGTACAGGCTCAGAAAAGATCTGGGAAGCCCTAATCCTCAGCAGAGAGATAGCCTACAACAATCAAACAAAAGCAGAACACAGAAACAAAAGCCAGTAAACCCTGGAGAAGAAGAATCTGATTTCTGGAGTTACCTCACTGTTAAATTCAATGTCCAGTTTTCAACAAAAAATCACAAAACCCACAAGAAACAGAAAAGCATTCCAAGGTACAAACAACAGAAACTGTCCCAAACAACAGAAACAGAAAAGGATCTGATGGCAGATCTACTACACAAAGATTTTTAAACTGTCTTAAAGATGCTCAAAGAATTAAAGTCAAGAATAATGAGGTACAAACAAAATGGAGGTATCTCAAGAGATAGAAAACCTAAAAAGAAAGAAACAAAAAATTTTGGAGCTGAAAACTATAACTGAAATGAAAATTTCACTAGAGGGATTCAAAGGCAGATTTGAGCAGGCAAAAGAATCAGTGAACTTGAAGTAGGACAACGGAAATTGCCAAGTCTGAGGAACAGAAAGAAATAAGATTGAAGAAAAGTAAAAAGAGCCTAAGGGACCTGTGGGACACCATCAAGCAGAACAACAAACATACTGCAGGAGTCCCAAAAGGACTTTTCTCTTGAAAAAGGCAGAGAAAATATTTGAAGAAATATTGGCTGAAAACTTGCCAAATTAGATGAAAGGCATGAACATATATATCCAAGAAGCCCAACAAACGCTAAGTAGGATGAACGTAAAGAGATCCATACCAGGACACATTACAGATGGTCCACAACTTACGATGGGTCAACTTGATTTTTTGACTTTACGGTGGTGCAGAAGCAATACACATTCAGTAGAAACCATATTTTGAACTTTGATCTTTTCTCAGGCTAGTGATATTCAGTATGATACTCTCTCGAGATGCTGGGCACCAGCAGTGAGCCACAGCTCCAAGTCAGCCATGTGATCAAAATGGTATATTTACAACCATTCTGTACGCATACAGCCATTCTGTTTTTCACTTTCAGAAAAGTACTCAATAAATTACACGAAATATTCAACACTTTATTATAAAATAGGCTTTGGGTTAGATGACTTTGCCCAACTGTAGGCTAATGTAAGTGTTCTGAGCATGTTTAAGGTACGCTAGGCTAAGCTATGGTATTTGGTAGGTTGGGTGTATTAAATGAATTTATGATATTTTCAACTTACACTGGGTTTATTGGAAAATAACCCCATTGTAAATTGAGTAAGATCTGTATAATCAAACTGTTGAAAGTCAAAGACAAAGAGAGAATTTTGAAAGCAGCAAGAGAAAAGCAACTCATTCCATTCAAGGAATCCTCTATAAGATTATCAGCAGATTTCTGAACAGAAACTTCACAGGCTAGAAGGCAGTGGGCTGATACATTTAAAGTGCTTTTATATTCAAAACTGTCAACCAAGAATCCTATTTGCAGCAAAGATATCTTTCAAAAGTGAGGGAGAAATTAAGATATTCCCAGATAAACAAAAGCTGAGGGAATTCATTACCACTAGACCTGCCCTGCAAGAAATGCTAAAAGAAGTCCTGCAGGTTGAAATGAAAGGATACTTGACATAACTTGGAACTATATGAATAAATAAATATCTCAGTAAAGGTAAATACACAGACAATTATAAAAGCTAGCATTACTATAACAATGGTATGAAACTCCACTTTGTTTTCTACATGATTTAAGAAAACATATATTTAAAAAAATTATTAGTTTATGTTTTTGGGAAATGTATAGAGATGTAATTTTGTGACATCTACAACTGAAAGGAGTGAAGATGGAGTTGTAAAGGAGCAGAGTTTTTACGGTACTGAAGTTAATCTGATATAAATTCAATATAGAGTGTTATTATTTTAGTATGTTAAATATAATCCCCATAGTAACAACAAATATAACAGTTACAGAATACACAAAAGAAAGTAAGAATGTAATTTTAAAATTTCACTACAAAAAAATCAACTAAACACAAAATAAGACAGTAATGCAGGAAATGAGGGACAAAAAGCTATTAGGCATAAAAGAAAACAAAGCAAAATGACAGAAGTCCCTCCTCATCACTAATTACTTTAAATGTAAATGGAATAAACTCTCAAATCAAGAGACAGAGATTGGCATTATGGATTTAAAAAAGAAAGGATAGTCCAACCATATGCTATCTACAAAAGACTCACTTTACCTCCAAAGACACAAATAGGTTGAAAGAGAAAGGATGATAAAAGACATTCCAGGCATATAGTAACCAAAAGAGAGCAAGGGTAGCCATACTAATTCAGACAAAATATACTTTAAATCAAAAAAGCTTATAAGAGACAAAGAAGGACATTATATATTAACAAAAGGTTCAATACAGCAAAATACATAACAATTGTAAACATTTATGCACCTAATAACAGACCATCAAAATACATTAAGCAAAAATTGACAGAATTAAAATGAGAAATAGACAGATCTGCAATAATAGTTGGATATATCAATACCCCATTCTCAATAATGGATAGAACAATCAGACAAAAGATAAGTAAGAAAACAGAGGACCTGAACAACACAGTAAGTTACTTACATCTAATATATACAGAACACTCTACCCAACAACAATAGAACACACATTCTTTTCAAGTGCACATGGGACATATCCCAGGACAGACTCACAAGTTAAGTCTCAATAGATTTCAAAATACAGATATCATACCAAGTATTTTCTCTAATCACAGCAGGATGAAGTTAGAAATCAATAACAGAAGGAAAACTGAAGAATTCAAACTTGTGGAAATTAAACAACATACTCTTAAACAACCAATGGATCAAAGAAGAAATCACAAGGGAAATTTTAAAATACTTAGAGACAAAGAAACCAAAAACATAGTATACCAAAACTTAAGGGACGCAGCAAAGCAGTGTTAAGAGGGACATTTATAGCTACAAAAGTTTACATTAAAAAGGAAGAAAAGATATCAAGTCAACAACCTAACATTACAACTTAAGGAACTAGAATAATAAGAACTAATATAGAAAACCTTAAAGATTAAAAAAAAATTTTTAGAACTAATATATGAATTTAGTAAGGTAGAAGGATACAAAGTCAACACACAAGGGCTTCCCTGGTGGTGCAGTGGTTAGGAATCCGCCTGCCAATTCAGGGGACACAGGTTCAAGCCCTGGTCCAGGAAGATCCCACGTGCTGCAGAGCAACTAAGCCCGTGTGCCACAGCTACTGAGCCTTCGCTCTAGAGCCCTTGAGCCACAATTACTGAGCCTGCGTGCCACAACTACTTAAGTCCGTGCACCTAGAGCCTGTGCTCCTCAACAAGAGAAGCCACCTCAATGAGAAGTGTGTCCACCGCAACGAAGAGCAGCCCCGCTCGCTGCAACTAGAGAAAGCCAGTGCGCAGCAACAAAGACCCAACACAGCCAAAAATAAATAAATTTAAAAAACCCAAAATGTTAAAAAAAAAAAGTCAACACACAAAAATCAGTTGCATTTCTATACACTAACAATGAACAATCCAAAAAAGATATTAAGAAAACAATTACATTTACAGAAATATCAAAAAGAATAAAATACTTAGGAATTAACCAAGGAGATGAAAGACTTGTACAATGAACACTCCAAAACACTGCTGAAAGAAGTTGAAGACATAAATGGAAAGACAACTCATCTTTCATGAACTGAAAGACATAATATTATTAAGATATCAATACTACCCAAAGTGATCTACAAATTCAATGCAATGTCTACCAAAATTCCAACATTTTTTGCAGAAATAGAAAACCACATCCTAAAATCCATATGGAATGTCAAAGAAACCTCAGTAGTCAATCCTGAAAAAGAAGAGCAAAGCTGGAAAACTCATACTTTGTCATTTCAAAACTCACTACAAAGCTACGGTAATCAAAACAATGTGCTACTGACATAAACAGACATACAGATCAACAGAACAGAAGAGAGAGCCCAGAAACAAATCCTCACTTATATGGTCAAATGATTTCCTACAAGGGTGTCAAGACCATTCAATAGGGGAAAGAACAGTCTTTTCAAGAAATGGTGCTGAGAAAATTGGATATCCACATGCAAAAGAATGAAGTTGAACTCTTATCTAACATCACATACAAAAATTAACTCAAAATGGGTCAGAGACCTAAACTATAGAACTCTTTGAAGAAAACAAATGGCAGATGCTTCACGACATTTGATTTGACAATGATTTCTTGTATATGACACCAAAGATAAAAGCAACAAGAGAAAAAAAATAGACAAACTGGACTTCATGATAATTAAAAAATTTTATGCATCAAAAGGCACTATCAACAGAGTAAAAAGACAGCCCAAAGGGTTACTATTCAGAATACATTTTAAAGACTCCTAAAACTCAACATAAAAACCAAACAACTTGATTCAAAACTGGTCAAAAGACTTGAATAGATATTTCTCCAAAGAAGATATACAAATAGCCAATAAGCACATGAAACGATGCTCAAAATCACTCATCATGTGGGAAATGCAAATCAAAACTGCAGTAAGATACCACCTCGCACTCATTAGGATGGCTACTATCAAAAGAGCAGAAAACAACAAGTGTTGGTGAGAATGCGGAGAAATTGGAACCCATGTGCACTGCTGATGGGAATGTAAAATGGTACAGTCACTGTGGAAAACAGCATGGTAGTTCCTCAAAAAATTAAACATAGAATTACCATACGATTACCAGCAATTCCACTTCCAGGTATATACCCAAAAGAAGTGAAAGCAGGGTCTCGAAGTGATATTTGTACACTCATGTTCGTGGCAGCATTGTTCATGAGAGTTAGGAAGTGGAAGCAACCGAAGCATCCACCAATGGATGAATGGATAAGCAGAATGTGGTATATACATACAATGTTACATTATTCAGCCTAGAAAGGAAGGAAATTCTGACATACGCTACAACACGGACGAACCCTGAGAACACTACGCTAAGTGAAATAAGCCAGACGCAAAAGGGAAAACATTGTATGATTCCACTTACATGAGGTACAAAGAACAGTCAAATTCACAGAGAAAGAAAGTAGCATAACGGTTGCCAGGGGCTGAGGGGAGGAGGAAATAAGAAGTTACTATTTAATGGGTACAGAATTTCCAGTTCGGATGATGGAAAAGTCCTAGAGGTGGACAGTGGTGATGTTGCACAATAATGTGAATGGACTTAATGCCACCGAATTTCAGGCTCAAAAAGGGTTAAGATGGTAAATTTTATGCTATGTTATGTTTTACACAACAAAAAAAGTCAAGTAGATTGAGTTTAATTTTTGCTAAACAAAAATATTTCACAATACCCCTCTAATAAAGAGGTCAAAAAATGTGTGGCCAATAGGGAACAAAAGAAAAAATATAAACCAAGGATATAAAAAAGGATATACCAATATTTATATTTATATATACCAATTTATATATACCAATATTTATATACCAATATAAAAAAGGATATACCGATATGTATATACCAATATTTATATTTATATATACCAATTTATATATACCAATATAAAAAAGGATAAACCAAGGGGAAAAAGTAAGTCTCATTTCCTTCTCTGAAAACTGAGCAAGTTGAACCATGTTTTCTTCCAAGTCTACAGCTTGAAAATTCCATGTTTCTATGAGGAGAGAGACAAAGTAATATTCTAGACTGCTATACCATGCATGCTTCTTTTTCTTTCTTTCTTTTTTTTTTTTTTTTTACAAAGACTGATTTAGAATTATTTGCAGAAAGGAACATGTTTAAATTCAGAAGACCCTTACTCTGAGTATGCAAATAAAAGAAATGCAGTCTAGGGACTTCCCTGGCGGTCCAGTGGTTAAGAATTTGTGCTTCCACTGCAGGGGGCACGGGTTCAATCCCTGGCTGGGGGACTAAGATCCCGCATGCTACATGGTGCGTCCCCCCAAAAAAAAAAAAAAAAAAAAAAAAAGCAGTCTACTACAAACATACGTAGTTTGGAATGCCACAACCTTTCAGCACCTCTCACTGAATGAACGCAGAAAGCCCACTCTGTCTCACTTGTCTGGAAGAACGACTGCCAGCCTGTAAAAATGAGGCACCTGGGTCCTCCCTGCAACTTGGCAGCTAACATTCACCACGCCCAGGTGTTCTCCACTTGCTGAAACATCAATACCCCAATACTGCAGCTTTCCAGACAAAGTGAGGATGGTTGTTTGGGGCACCAAAGGCTTCTTCCCTTGCTAAAAGAGTTTGCTTTAAGGAATAAAGTGCTCTTTTTTTTTTTTTTTTTTTTAAATTTACTTTTAATTTTTATTATTTATTTTTTGGCTGTGTTGGGTCTTCGTTGCTGCGCGGGCTTTCTCTAGTTGCGGCGAGTGGGGGCTACTCTTTGTTGCGGTGCACGGGCTTCTCTTAGGGCTCTAGAGTGCAGGCTCAGTCGTCGTGGTGCACAGGCTTAGTTGCTCTGTGGCATGTGGGATCTTCCCGGACCAGGGCTTGAACCCATGTCTCCTGCATTGGCAGGCGGATTCTTAACCACTGTGCCACCAGGGAAGTCCTAAAGTGCTCTTTTAAAACTTGGCATTT
This sequence comes from Balaenoptera ricei, assembly GCF_028023285.1. Lineage (NCBI taxonomy): Eukaryota > Metazoa > Chordata > Mammalia > Artiodactyla > Balaenopteridae > Balaenoptera > Balaenoptera ricei. The sequence goes on along the minus strand of NC_082648.1, from coordinate 9,987,710 downwards.
AACATATGATTCTACTTACGGTAGTCTGAAGTCTGTGTACACAGCTTCTTAGAAATACAGGCTCTGCAAGGCACACTAAGACCGACTCTAAAAGAGGAGAGGCTATCTTTTTAGAGCCAACGGCAAGCACATTGGAAACCTGAATTTTTTTTTTTTTTTTTAGGTTTTCAGAAAGATGAATCGCAGATTCACTTTCCACAAAAACAAATGAAGTACTAAGAAAAGGATGCAACAAAAAAGCCATCTGAAATATTAATACCAGGACTTCCTTGCTCAGAGGGGCTGCCCTTCTTGTAGGTGCTAACTCATGGCTTCCTTGAAGGATTACATACCCTGTCCCGTGGACAATGAGACACACAGGATTGTTTACACTGAAGAAAACACCCTGATCATATGGAAAGTTCTCATTTATTAGTAGCTTAAAATGCTGAGGCAATACTGTTAATTTATAACAGCTAATTTCTAAGCACAAGATGGATTTGAGAAAAAAAACTGATTTTTCTACACATGAAGTCTACTAATAAGGAAAACGATCTTGATTTCTACTCAGCTTATATACAATTAACAGGAAATAAAGAGTATTTTTTCTATAAACAGAGAGAGTTAAGACCCAGGGAGCTGGCAATAAAGCAAAGTGTCACAGACGAGAACCCAGTCACCTATTATACCAAAGCTGAAGAACCAAGAGCCTCTTTTTTCCCACCTGCCCGGCAGCCAGAACACAAGGTCGTAACAGAAGTTCCACCAAGCTATACACATGCCCCAGCCTATAAATAGGGAGCAAATGTTGCAAAATAGGGGCCTTCCAAGAGGTACATTCTCTGGTGACAGCAGTTTCTGGAGAACCAGTGTTTCTGAGGAAGCAACAGAAGCAGAACCAGTGGCAAAGTTCAGTCTCTACGGCCAGCTAGCAGCATTTGTGGCACAAGGCATGTCAAGTGCTTGGTCGTGACAGCAAGTAGTGACCTCAGTGGGTCAGTTCCGTGGCCTGATTTTGGCCATTATGCTTGGGTAGGTTGTCCAAAACCTGATTCTAGAGCTCTTCTGGAGATCCTGTAAACTAGCCATTGTCCTTTCAATAAATTCTTTCTTGACTTAGATCAGCCAGAAAATCTGACTGATACACTTAACCTCGATTTCTCTATCAGGGGTAAAACTGTGTACCTTGAAGGTAGCTGAGAGAATTAAACAAGATATGTGAAAGCCCTTTGTAAACAATAAGCCATATATTATTATAATTTACCAAAATTTAACTATATGTCAGGTACTATATAAAGCATTAGATTTTGAGAAAAACTACAGCTAACATTAATGATGGCACTCTCTTAGCCAAGCACCGTGCTGAACATGTTATACATTTTACCTTACTTGTCAGGATGACCTTAGGAGGCAGATTTTAGTATCCTCTATACTAAGTAAGTAAATAGTAATAATAATCATGACAACAAATCACAGTGATGGAATTAATGAAGAAATACTGTAAATTAATGATTTTTGGTGACAGAAATATTACTGTAATTTAAGGGAGATAATATAGTAGCCAAACCAAGAATTGGAGTTGCCAGTTCTTGAAATTCTAGTGTCCAAAATTTGGCAACTTACTTAAAATACCATTTTCCTCTTAATTTATGCTTAAGACAGTTCTGCTTAGTTGAGACTTGATTATACTTTGGAATCAAAATGTTTTCAGCAGCAACATAGCTCATTTATGACAATCTTACTCTTCAGGGGCTGGATCTCTGGAATACGCTTGGTGGAAGGTTCATTTTTGGCAGTTACCATAGCATCCTTTTTGTGTATCATTGTTGACCATCTTGCTTTCTCCCAGTTACCTGGTAAGGTCCTTGAGGAAAGAATCATGTTATTTTTGTCTCTGAAATTCAGACCCAAGGCACATAAGTGCCTTATAGACGTATACAAAGTAGTCCTCCATAGATGTCTGCTGTTTCATATACTGAATGCTCATATTTGCGTGAGTTCTGCAAACACACAATTAGTGCCCCCTTGGGCCTCGGCTAAAGCTCCCTAATCTGAAGGCTCGAGTGCTCAGCCACTCCATTCCAGTTCCTTCAAGCGAAGTTCCGATTTAAATTTATTTCTCAGCAGAGCAAGAGACACACATTCTGTTCATATCTCTCCAAAGAAATGAACTCATTCCTGTCTCTAAAGTAAACTTACGTCACCCGTATTGAAAGATATAGGCTCTTCTTGTGCAAGTAGTAAATGAGGCCTTAATCTATAAATCACTTGACTGCACTCTTTTGAAAATTCGGCAAAGGCAGTGCTATGGAACTACTGCTAAAAGTGATACCAAAGGTCAACAAAACCGAGGATTAAACTTTGTTCTTTTCCCCTAGCAACCTCCTAAACACACACACAGTATATCCCGTCATCGCTAAGTCAAAGCTTGATTGATCTAGTGTAATTAAATCATATACTCCACAAGTCCCCTCCTTGGTCCTCTGACCCTTGGTCTCAAGTTCACTGAGATAACGTATCTGGATCCCAATGTGACATAAACGCAAGATTCACAGGGCTGAGAGAACGGGTTTCCACGTTCCAAGCCCATCGAGCATGTGTGCCACTGCCTTTGTCGTAGAAGATACCCAAGTTATAAAAATTCAACCTTTCCCCACTTATGCCTAAAGCACACAGCTGCAAAAACATCCTTCTTTATGGGACACATCAGTTGATAATATTCAGAAAGAAAAAATTATGTAAGTATTTGTTACTCTTTTCTCATCCTGTGCTTCAGTTTCCCCAGAGACAGAAAGGAGCCCCATAGGGTGCCAGGGAGAGATGGGAAGGAAATCCTTGGTGTGTCCAAACCAAGCAGAGAGGGGCTGGGATTACCACAGAGAAGCAAGCAGAAGCAACAGACTGCCAACAATCTTACCACACTACCAAAATGATATAGTAACTGAGTCACTCATACCACACTACCAATATGATATATTAACTGAGTAACCCATACCACACTACCAATATGACATATTAACTGAGTCACCCATACCACACTACCAATATGATATATTAACTGAGTAACCCATACCACACTACCAATATGATATAGTAACTGAGTAACCCATACCACACTACCAATATGATATAGTAACTGAGTAACCCATACCACACTACCAATATGACATATTAACTGAGTAACCCATACCACACTACCAATATGATATAGTAACTGAGTAACCCATACCACACTACCAATATGATATAGTAACTGAGTCACCCATACCACACTACCAATATGACATATTAACTGAGTCACCCATACCACACTACCAATATGACATATTAACTGAGTCACCCATACCACACTACCAATATGACATATTAACTGAGTCACCCAAACATATGAACATTTTCGTTAACAGAAGTACATCTGATTTTATGATTTTATATTATGAAATTAATATAAATAAGTGAGGAGAACAGACTTGCAAACTGGTTAAATATATAGGTTTTAGAATTAGACCTGTGTTTAATCCTGGCTCTACCTTTAATAGCTGTGGGACAGGAAAAGTCTTTAAACTTCTCTGAGCCTCAGCGTCCTCGCCTGCCAAATGAGGGAAATGCCTTACCCTAAGAAGTTATTCAGGATTTAAAGAAGGTAATATATGTAACACCTTTGGGCAAAAAAAAAAAAAAAAAAGAGAGACACACAGAAAGAAATAATGATAAAACGAGTCGTACCTACAGGCACTTTGGAACTTTTCTGCCTACCAAGTATAAAAATATGTGGAAGGTTTTTCTAGCCTACCTATGTTCACATATATAATTTTCACTACAAAGACAAGATAAAACTAAATTATACCTTGGAAGGAAACAAAGACAAAAAGCAGGTCAAACATATGTTTGTTTTCATGTTAATTATAGTAGAAGCTAACAGACAAATACATAAAGGTGAAGTATTTCCAGCATTATTTTTAAGGAGCTTTTCAATTAAAAAAAATGAAATGGTAAGTGAAAGTTATAAAAAATCAAATTTGGGCTTAAGGGACAGAACCACACTCAACTAATGAAAGCTGCCCAATGAAGGAGCAGACTGCCTTTTATCACAACAACCTGTTTGGGATTAGATATTTAGCAAGTCAAGCCTATAAGTCTACTTCAGTGAGATAGTCTACAAAATACACTCAATTTGGGGACTCTGCAAGAAGTAGAAGATAGGATGATAAAATTTTAAAAGTCCCTTCCAATTCTAAAATGCTATAATCCTTGAACACTACAATATACAAGCAACTCTCTGGTGTCCATGGTAGAGTGAAGTTCACCTCTAATATCATCCCTAATAAGAGAAGGGTGTCCAAATTCAATTAAAGGACAGATTTGCCACTCAACTCAAATATGAGAGAAGCTAAATTAATGGATCTCATGACCCCCGAACCATGTTCTATTTTCCTCTCTCGACTGCTTTTTTCTTCTCCCTGGATGCCTTCCTTACAATCTCTTCAAACTAATTCCACACATATTTACTGACCTTTTCTAGAAATCTATCCCAAAGAAACAAACTGAAACTCATAAGAAGATTTATATACCAAGACTGTTTATTGCAGTACTAAAATAGTATCAAAGCTGTCCTCTAAGGGGAGAATGATTAAATTATAACGTTTATACAAAGAAATGTTATACAGCTATTAAATTTGAGTTTTAAAGTAATAGTCAATGACAGGAAATGCCACAATATAATCTTAAGTGAAATTGTGATATAAAATGACAAATTTAGCATGATTCTAATTGGAGAGTAAATGTATATCATATATATGTTTACACTAGAAGGAAATAAATAGTAAAATGTTAACAATGGCTAGGTATAGGTGGTGGAATTTTTAATTTTCTTTTTTGTAACTCTTTTCCAAATTATCCAAAATAATCATATATTCACTTTGTGATCATAAAAAAGAAACATTAATTTCTAAAAATAAATATGAGCCAAAAACACTATCTAATAGTTATCTTGGTTCTGTAACTCTGAAAGTGAAAATAATTCCTTTAAAAGGAGGAAGCCTGATATAAAAAAATAAGTATGCATCTGACCCTATGTTTGAGGTGGTTGCTAAGCACAGTGTTGTCTTTAAATTAATCAGTAAACAAGGAACAGCTGGGACAATATCTAGTGTGATTGAGGATGTGGAACAACAGGAACTCTCATACATAGCTAGTAAGGATATAAATCAGCACAATCACTTTGAAGAGTCATTTGACTATATCTAGTAAAGCTGAAAATACATGTGCCCTACTAGACAGCAATTTACTCCTAGCTACGTACCCTCGAGAAAACTCTCACACATGTGCACAAGGAGACATGTACAAGGTGCCCGCTGCAAAACTGTTTAATAGTGAAAAAGTATGAAGCAACTCCAACATTAGCAGGACAATGGATAAACAAACTGTGAAATATTCATACAATGGAATACTGCACAGCAGTGAAAAAATGAGGCATATATCAACATGGATAAATCTCAAAAATATAAACCGAAAAAAAAGAAAAGCAAGTTATAAAAGTATATGAAGTAAACATCTAGTAGAATGCAATTCATATAAAGACAAAACACATAAAAGAATATATTAGATATTGTTTAGAGACACATAAGCATGTAGGAAAAAGTAAAGCCATGAGGGACTTCCCTGTCGGTCCAGTGGCTAAGGCTCCACGCTCCCAATGCAGGGGGCCCAGGTTCAATCCCTGGTCAGGGAACTAGATCCCACGTGCCACAACTAAAGTTCCCACATGCCGCAACTAAAAGATCCTGCACTCATCGACAAAGATCCTGCGTACCACAACTAAGACCCTGTGCAGTCAAATAAAAAAATAAATATTAAAAAAGAAAAAAAAGTAAAGTCGTAAAAAAAAATGCATGTGCATGATGAACACCAGTCAGATCAATGACTCCCTGCAGGGAGGAAGGGAGAAGGAATATTAGGGAAGGTTGGTGGTGGTGGTGGGGGACTTAACTTTATTTGAAATATTTTTCTCCTGGGGGCAAAAAAAAAAAGATCGGAAGCAAATATGGCAAAATACTCAAGTCCGACAAAGTTGGTAAATGAAGACTCAGGTGTTTGCTATTTTTGCTACATGCTAAGATATTTCAAATGAAAAAAGAAATTTTAGGTAGCAGCTGGCAATCTCTATTGAGGGCAAGGTTCTCTATCCACAGCAATAATTCTTACTCTTTTGGGTGTGAAAACTAATAAAGGGAAGCCTCACTAACATGGAGTTGGGAGGCAAGAGGGAGTTCTCATTCAGTACCACTTGATGTCAATTACAGGAAGAATTGTCAATTTCAGATCCCAACAGAAGAAACACCAACAGAAAAGAGTCATCTATTACAGGACCCAACAGGAAAAGATGTACATTGCATCTCCTACAAGAAACTGACTACCCCAGCAAGGCAGCCAGTGAGAAATCATCATCACCCTGTACTTCCACTTTTCTCCAATGGACTTTCGCTCAAAACAACCCCTCCCAACTTCCTCCTTTTTCTCTATAAAATAACATTCCTCACCTTTATTTATTGGACTTGCTTATGGTTTTTGCAGTGGCTTGCTTATCCTGAATTGCAATTCTCTACTATTCCTGAATAAACCCATTTTTGCTGATAAAATAACTGACTTTTATTTTTTAATAAATAAATTTATTTATTTATTTATTTTTGGCTGTGTTGAGTCTTTGTTGCTGTGTGCAGGTTTCTCACTGCGGTGGCTTCTCTTGTTGTGAAGCCATGGGCTCTAGGTGCGCAGGCTTCAGTAGTTGTGGCTCGCAGGCTCTAGAGTGCAGGCTCAGTAGTTGTGGCGCATGGGCTTAGTTGCTCCACGGCATGTGGGATCTTCCCGGACCAGAGCTCAAACCCATGTCGCATGCACTGGCAAGCAGATTCTTAACAACTGCGCCACCAGGGAAGTCTGACTTATTTTTAAGGTCAACGTTACCTGGTGTCAGAAGTGGGATCCAGAGACGAACCCTCCCCACCCCAACAACTCTGAGGCTGGTGAGCAAACAGGTGTTGGTAACCACAGAGCCAAATGGGCCCACTGCTTTCTTTCCAACCCTGGAGTTACAGGGCAAGTCTCTCCTGGATTTTGAGCTCTGCTCTCTTTGCATTTTGAGTTCTCTGGGCTTTATTAGGGATCTGTTTAAAGGCTTTGTCCTTTCTGAGACTACTTGCTTGGCTTTTGGCTCAATTCCTTTTGGAACCGGGCTGTTCCTATTGGAACCATGCTGGATTTTGGTCTGATTCCTTTTGGAACCAGGTGGTTCCCATTAGAACTGTGCTGGCCTTTGATCCAATTCCTCTGGGAACCAGACTGTTCCTATTGAAACAGGTGTTTAGGAATTTTTCTTTTTGCTCCAGAGAAAAACCTCTAAGAAATGGGATCCCAGTCATCAAAATGCTTTGAGGGTGCCTCCTCTTCTGGGACCCCAGCCAGTTTTATGTTTAAAAACTGAGGTCCCTCCTCATGCCCATTTCTAACCAAATGGAACAACTTAATCCAAAAGTAATTGAGAACAACCAAGGCCATTAAAGGGAACTTTCATACTCCCCAAAATTACTTTTCTTAAAACAGAATTGGACAGCCATGGCTCTAAAATTGTTAAAACTGAATGAGATGCCTATTTTGACTGGTATTTTGAGGCTTCCAAATGCTATCAAGAGTCTAAAATTGCCTCTTTGCAAAATACAATTTATAAATTAACTGAGGCAAACAACTAAAAAAGGAAAAAAGGCTTCTGAGCTCTCTTTCCCCTGCCCCATTTTCTTTGACTCCCACCTCCAGTGCCATCATCCACCCCCTTCCCCACCACTGCCACCTCCTCTACACCCTCAGTTTCCCATTCTAATGCTCTCACTATACTTCCCCCTTTCCCTGAACCTCTCCCCAGTCCCTTCCCCTCTGAACCTGCCCCTTTAAAGGTAACTCTTCTGAGGATGCAAATAAACCCCAAATTTCTTATGTTTCCTGGAGTAAGGCCAAATTGCGAGTCATAGTTAAAAGAGTTCCCTAAAGTAACCCACAGGTTTGCTGAAGAATTTAACATAGTTATTCAAATTTCTCAACCTGGTTTCTCAGATTTATATTAGTTAGTCCACATGCTTCTTGATGAGGGTCAAACATTGGATGAAACTTGCCTGATGGGAACATTCTGAACAGAATTAAGAAAAACAAACCCCTAACTTGACAAAATGCTGAAAACCTCCACCAAGCAATAACAGTAGCTTTTCCTAAGCCTACAGACTGGAACAAAATTCAGGCTTGCACACAAAAATCTGATGAACCTGTTCATGACTATTATAATAGACTTCAGACTGTTTTCAAAGAAAATTCCGGTCTTCCCTCTGATGTTGAATCCACTCAGGTAGCCTTTAACTCTATGCTTATTAATGAGCTGAACTGGGATCTTTCTCATTTACTTAAAAGCACCAGGGTGGAATGGAAAACTATGTCCACTCTAGATTTAGTTAATTTGGCAAACCAGCTCGCTCGCATGCTACATGAACCACCTAAAAGAAATATCACTAAAATTCTTAATTTTCGGGAATTCCCTGGTGGTCCAGTGGTTAGGACTCTGAGCTCTCACTGCCAAGGGCCTGTGTTCAATCCTTGGTCAGAGAACTAAGATCCCACAAGCCTTGAGGTGTGACAGAAAAAAAAAAATCTTAATTTTCAACTCAGGCAAATGAGGGCCCCTGAACCAAGCCAACCCCTTCCACACCCACACCACCCCACACACACACACACCTGCCCCGGTTTCTGCTATTATTGCAAAGAGCCAGGACATTGGAAAAAAGATTGTTGCAAACTTAAGTGTTCCAGGCTTCCATCCCTCTAGCCAGCCTTTCCAATGTTCTCCTAATTCCCAGTGATGGGGTTCCAAGGAACTACATGGGCTCTACCTAATCCTCCCTCTTAATCGACTCAGAGAAACCACTCTCCAGATTGGGAATGAATCTCTCTCTGTCCTTAATGACACCAGAGCTACACCCTTGGTGCTCAACCCCACTGCTGTAAAGCAGCACCTGCCTTGGAGTACTAAAACAGTTCAAATAGTAGGGGTCTCTAATAAACCTCAACAGGTTCCTATCTCTGAACCTATTCCCTTTAAGAGATACATACCCTTTTCTCCTCAGTTCCTCTACCCCTACCTATTCATTTATTAGGCTGAGACTTCTTAGAAAAGTATCATGCTGAAATTACTTTCTCCCAAAAGGGGGAAATAATTCTAGAATTTGACAGTAGCAGTCAAAACAGCTAACCAAGTGAATTAAGTGACCCTTTGACACCTTTTATTTGCTCCATTTCTGATGGCACTAGAGCTGAATCTGGGGACACTGATCCACTGTCCCTACTGGATCAGCTACTATCCACCTTGTGGGCAAAATCTTCAACTGATATTGGTAGAATTCACAGTTCACCTCCTATCAAGTTTCAAACAGATCTCTCAAAACCTTGCCCAAGTATTAATCAATATCCTATAAATAAAGAAGCTCTTCAGTGTGTCAAGCCCATAGTAGAGGATGACAAGGCCCAGGGCCACAATAGTACTAGTCCCTGTAACACTCCTATTTTACCTGTGAGAAAACCCAGTGGCCAAGGATGGAGGTTTGTCCAGAACTTACGAGCAATAAACAACATGGCTATCCCCTGACACCTTGTTGCTCTTATCCTGAACACACGACTGACATTCATTCCCAATGAAAGCAAATTTTTCACTGTAATCGATTTACGCAGTGCATTCTTCAGTATTCCAGCTGATAAGGCTAGCCAATACCTTTTTGCTTTCACTTGGGAAGAAAGGCAATACACCTGGTTATGCCCCAGGGTTTCAAAGAAAGTCCCTCTTACTTTTCACAAATCTTGAAAGCTGATTTGGATGATATAAAGTTTTTTGCAGGCTCAACCTTGTTACAATATGTAGATTATTTGCTTCTCTGCTCCCCTTCTCAAACCTCTTCACAAGAAGACAGCATCCACCTGTTAAAACTTTTGGCCTTGAGGGGACATAAAGTCTCTAAAGAAAAATTACAGTTTGCTCAAACTCAGTTTCAATATTTAAGCCGCGGGACCTCAGAACAAGGACTACATTTGGTTCCAGGGTTAGGCGAGTGCTCTAATAGCACTATTAAGACTCAACTGGCAAAATCTGTAGAGACGCTCCAAATACCTTGGCCAAAAGCATTGCTACTGGTCCTTCCAAATTTCAGGTCCACACCTTTGGAACTCATAAGCTCTCATCATGGGATACAATCACAGGGCATCCAAGGCACCTGGCCCCTGCCTCTTTTGATCTGGGCCTGATAAAAGGAGACATACTTCAATATTGCAAAGGTTTAATTGCTTCTATTAAAAATAACCATCTTTGGTGGAGCAATCTTTTCACAGCATGCTCTCAGGAGATGAAGACCATAAGCATCACACCTTGTAACCTGGAGATTTTGTCTACTGGCAAAGATACCTCCAGAAAGACTCTCTTCAACCTTGCTAGAAAGGCAAGGTCCAGTCAGCGTCTGGTGCTTTCTTTAAGATGTGTCCCGTGAATTCAAGGCAGCACAAAGGTTGGTTAGCAGTACCTGATAGGGGCTTTTAGGAATATGTGAAGTTGGCCATCAGGTTGCCCCCCATTCCCAAGGCTGCATAGAGTTCTGGGAAGAGGGAGGCAGGTGGTGTCACATACCCCACAGAGTCTGCAGTATTACCCACTGGTGCTTGGAAACCCTAACGAAAATGATTTTAAGTTTGCTATTACTGGGTTTTAGGGACTTCTTGACTCATACTTGCTGCAGCCCTCTATTGAGCCAAAACAGCTACAGGGGCCATTCTTCCCTGAAAATGAGTCAAGGCAGTTACACAACCCTCCACAGGGATCCGAGCACACAGGGCTCGGAGGGAGCGTGGGAGGAGCCCGGTAAACATCTCTCTCCTTCATCAGTTCAAGTTCCAACTCAGATACCTCCTGACAAAACAAACATGGCTTTTATATCATAGTAATGCTTTTGTAACAAGCAACTCATTCTCCTACTCCTTCTCCAGCTTACTTTTTCCCTGTAATCCTTTACCCTTTGCCCGAAATCCCCCCTCCCTCCCCACCATGTTGTACTATTTGTATGGAAAAAAAAAAAATTTCGGAGTTGCTTCTTGCCAAGTGTGACATCAACTCATTCTTATTTAGTGATGTCCAGCAAGAACTCGCTCTCACAAAACGTTTGCTCGTTTTGAAGCAACAAGATTACTAACTGCATTTTGTTTTCCCTGTCATTTGTTTTTGATGCATTAGGTATCTTCTGAAACAAATGACATAACACCTCGTTTCTATGACCCGAGGCACTATACCTGTATACAGAGATCTTTTCAAAGGGCTTCAGGAAGACAAAGTATTGCCTCTGTTACTAAGAAGGCAAAAGATAACATAAGGTAACCTGATCATTTTAATCTCCCTGAAAACGATACCTCTGCTTTCAGTAACAAGAAAGAACTATCAATATTAAAGAAAATGTAAGCCCCAAAAGTCTATTCTAGGTAAAGAATTTTTGTTACTTAGGGGAAGAAAAGAAGAAGAAAAATGGGTGATCTTTAAAATAGTAAGACAGATGTATTACACTACTTCCTGCTCAACATCACTCTGGCAAAGCACTACTTAATGCATAATTTTGAAAAGCCAACAATTTTATTCTACACATAAAAGAAGCTACAATTCAGAATTATTTTCAGTTAGTTTGCTGGAAAAATTGGTGCTGGTATTCTTAATATGTGTCCAACTATGATGGAACTACTGAGCTATGTCAGGTACTAATCCTCCCCTCATGAAGTCTTCTTTAAAACCCTTTCCATTCCATCCCTCGGTTAATTAAAAGGCACAACTGGAAACAATATGATTCCCTCCTTCTCCTTCCTTCAGGGAATATTAGCAGCTAACCTCACTTAATTATCAGAATGTAGAAGTGAATTCCCAGTGTGGATTGGTCCCGGCACAACTGCCAATTCTGTCGCATTCCAGTACTTGCTGACTAGGATTGTCGCTGAGGAACCTAATCCACACACAAAACGTGTGATGTGCTCACATTTTCCTGGTTCATTGTCCAGGATATCAAGGCATTGGTTCCAAAGCACTCACGCACACTTTCAGAGGAGTCACTCATAGCTCAGAAGTCTAGGGAGATAGCTAGCTCTGTTTGGGGCGGTTCCAAAGCCCTCAGAGATACCAGGTTTAAAATAAAACAGGAGAGGAACAGGAAAGCATTTACCTTCCCTGAGAACTGCAACTATTTAACAAAAACAAGTGCAAAAAGTCTATAAAGAAAAACAAAATCATAGGTTTGTGCTGTGTGTGTGCGCGTGTGAAGTCAGCCTGAAAAAAAAAAAAAACAAAGGAAAAGGCCTTGAAAGTTGTAATTATAGAAAATTGCTCAGGTGACTTCATCCCACCCACATGCTTTTGATTTTCAAAAAGTATGACGAGTGCTTTTTAAGTTAGTGCTCCGGAAAGGCTGCAGCTGTTCAGCACAGATTTCAGTGCTCAGTGAAGAACATTATTTTATCAACGTAAAGGTTAATGGCTTCTAAATAAGGGTAGCAATTTCCAACCTGAGTACTGTAAATTCATATTAGCATTCACTCTGTTTGAAGATACAGACCCAGAAGGGTGAATTGGTCCCTGGCATGAAGAGTAAAATAATAACACGAAGAGTCATAATCCCCCCAACTCCCACCCAAGATTTTTAGCTTGCTCTTTATAAAACATCCCATCTGTGTTTACACACATCAGCACGGAGGCGTTTGCCATGACTGTAATACTGCATTCAATGGACCCACAGCAAATCAAGTCAGGAAAACAGAGCAAACTTTGAAAGACACCTGCCTCTCTCATTCCCTCCTACACTCCTCACCCCACCCCATCCCAGCACCACCTTCTTAAGTGTTCTCCTCCGGGATCAGAGGGGGTGTTATAATGGTTCTCAGCCAGGGAACATTCTGTGTGCAGCACCAAAATGACTCCTACTAGCTGTGGTTTTGCAGGGCCAATTTAAAAATCTAATTTCCCTCCCCAATTCTGCCGTCATTCTGCTCTCCCAAGCAAGCGACCCCATAGCTGTTTTCCCCTTATTTCCTACACCTAATCTGTCAAGTCCTGTCATTCCTTCCTTGAAAATGTCTCTCAAATTTGTTCTTCCTTCCACTGTCCCCACCCCAGTCCAGACTTTCATCGGCTCATCAGAACTAGAAAACTACAACAGTCTCCTAACTGGTGTGTTCATCTCTGGCTACTGTCATACCAATCTTCCAAAACACACAGCTCTCAGCCTGTCAACACCCTGCTCCCTACTGTAACAAACATAAAACTCTGGGATTTCCGTGGAGGTCCAGTGGTTAAGACTTTGCCTTCCAATGCAAGGGGTGCAGGTTTGATCCCTGGTCAGGGAGCTAAGATTCCACATGGCTTGCGGCCAAAAAACCAAAATGTAAAACAGAAGCAATATTGTAACAAAAATTCAATAGAGACTTTAAAAATGGTCCACATCAAAAAAAAATCTTTAAAACAAACAAACAAACATAAAACTCCAGTTGCTTCTTACAGCATCACCTCGAAATTCCTTTCCCTGGCTTTCAAGGGCATCCATGATCTGGCCACTGTTTAACTTTCTGACCTTACTTCTTACTGCTCCTCAAGATGCATGCACCTTTCTCTTTGGTCAAGCGGTTCTCTCATGGTCTCCACCCCAGCTCCCTAAGAGCAGCAGATGCAGGCCCACTGTGCTCATACTATCCTCCCACCCAGGAATTCCTCCCTCCACCTCTCCCAGCCCAAGCCGACACATCCCACCAAAATCCTGCCTGTTCTTTTAGGTGCAGCTCAATTAATAACTCCTCTGCACGGCTGCTTCCTACGACTGTGGTCCACCTCGCCCAGGGTGATCAGAAGAACTGGGTCTTTGGAATATGACACACCCGAGTTCAAATCTCTGTGGAAACTGAACAAGTTGTCTAACTTCTCCTTCTCATAGCTCAGCCTTCTAACCTACAAAATGAGGATGACGTTAATACCTCCTTCATAAGACTGTTTTGCAGATGAAAAAAAGAAGATTCCTCATGGAGAGCAACTAGTATAGCTGGGTACGTGGTAAACAGGCACTCAACAAATGGTAGGTATTATAACATCACATGATATTATATGAGCACTGTGCTTCTAAGAGTCTAGGCTTTAAGTCAATCATGATGTTTTGGTTTTTCTACTAGGTTGTAAAACTACCCAGGAGCAAAAATCATGTCACATCCAATTGCATCTCGCTTATTTAAGAATTTCAACTCCCTAAAAAGCCAAGAAACAAGGGAAAACAAATAAAATGGCTTACGGGTCACCCAAATAGTTATTATAAATTCCATACACTCATGCCTATGTATTTTATTAATAGGAAGCCCTTCAGACAGCCCCTAAGGGCCTATTGATTTTTATTTTGGTCTCCAAGCCGACAGTAGCAATTAGGAGGAGGCTGCTATTTGTTATCAGCAAGGGTGACAACAGGAAAACTATAAAAAGTAAACATACACACCTGACCTGTACAAAATTGTAAACAAAATCAAGTCTAGCAACCAAAGCTTCTGTTCTAATTGGGGCATTTAGCATGTATTGTTTCAGAGATAAAGTAGCCCTAATAGTAAAAAATACAGAGAGGAACATACAAAGTTAAAATGATGGTGGTCTAAGTCCAATGATCATAATTGTTAAAGTAAGAAGAACGTTTTGCATGATTAAAGCAATTATTTTTTGAATCCCTGCTATGTACCAAATACATATTACACATAAGCCATGCTGCTCAAATAAATTAATCCGCCTACTAGCCCCCTAAGGTAGATATTAAATGGGGCTCAGAGAGGTTAAGTGACTTGCCCAAGATCATATGGGCCATGTGTGACATTTTCCATTCCTGAACTAACTCCAAAGTCTGCATTCTTTTCCCATCATGCCACACTGCCCCTGCATACTCTTGTGAATTGCAAGAACTGATTCTAAGTTATGAAAGAGGATCCTTTCAGTTCTGCTTAAACATATCTAGAAATGCAACAGTTCATTACTTTGCAAGACAGCTTTGTGGTTATGAGCACAGGATTTTGAGACCAGCCAAATCTAGGTTATGAACAGCTGTTTTGCTACTTTCTAGCTGCACGACATTCAACAAATCTATTTCTCTGAACAACAGTTTCCTTACCCATAAAATGGGACTAAAACGTACCCATATGACAAGGTTGCTGTAAGGATTAAATGTGAGAGGCTGCATGAAAAGTGCTTAGCTCACTGCCTGACATATTGCAACTGCTCAATAAATATTACCATTAAAGTGATTATTATAGAAAGTTCTTTGTATCAAACCAAACTATACATCCCAAAAACTTCTCCCCATTGACCTCAGTTCTGATCACTGGGACGTCACAAAAGTAGATCTAATGCTATATCTATTCAGCAGCCATTTAATATTAGAACAGAGAGTACAGCAACTATACTTCAATAAAAGATTTTTAACTCATTAAAAAAATTAAATTTAGGGGGCTTCCCTGGTGGCGCAGTGGTTAAGAATCTGCCTGCCAATGCAGGGGACACGGGTTCGAGCCCTGGTCTGGGAAGATCCCACATGCCGCGGAGCAACTAGGCCCGTGAGCCACAACTGCTGAGCCTGCGCGTCTGGAGCCTGTGCTCCACAACGGGAGAGGCCGCGACAGTGAGAGGCCTGCGCACCGCGATGAAGAGTGGCCCCCGCTCGGCGCAACTGGAGAAAAGTCCTCGCACAGAAACGAAGACCCAACACAGCCAAAAATAAATAAATAAATTTTTTTAAAAATAAAAAATAAAATAATTTAATTTAATTTAAAAAAATATTAGGAGAGATGTGTTTCCCTAAGTCATCTCTTCTCCAGCCTAAAAACTCTTATCTGCTTCAAGACTTCTTTACATGACACGGTTTCCAAACAACGACCTTCTGGTCGTTTATTCAGGATATACCCTAGTTTATAAACAGCTTCTTAAACATGACACCCAGAACACTCTTGCAGGTATAGAGGGACCAGTGCCTGAGACTACTGCTTCCAGTTCGATCTTGCTGTCACTAAAAACCCCCACTGAACTGCTGCTGAGCCAGTTTTCCCACACCCTGTCCTTATGTAACTGACTGTTTTTAATCTAAATGCAGGACTTGACATTTATTGCTTTTAAATGTCACTGTGGTTTCAGCCCATCTTTCAAGTCTGTTGAGATCATTTTGAACCCTGGATCTGTCATGCATCATGTTAGATACTCCTCCTAACATTTTATCATCTGCAAATTTGATTACCATGCCACTACCTCTATTTAAAGTCAATCAACAAATCTTTAATGAGTTATAAAGTATATCCAGGATCCTTTGGTTGGAGCTAAGTAATTGATACGATGTTCAATAAGAAGTCAAGGTCATAACCCTGTGGCATCTTACTGGTGACCTTCTTGTGTGCTTACCTTTAAAATATTTAGTTTGCAAAAGACAAGGCTGATGAAGGCACAAGAGTCTATGTTTTAAAAGGCAGCAGGCTCTGCAGGTACAAAGATTTGGCACCAATGGATGGAATGTTACAGTGATGCACATTTTGGAATTATCTTCCTTCAATTGCCCCATCTTCCCTCATCCCTTCCCATTTTAATGAAAATACTTTTTTCTATGTCTAAGCTTCTGGCACCTCTTCTGTTCTCCACAATTCATTAAAGACGGCGGGTTCAGTCATTTCATCTACAAGTTCTTTCAGTTCCCTGGACCTGAGGGGTGTGGAGGGGTGTGGAGGCGGTGGAGGGATAAAGCGGGGGTGACGAGACAAGCACCAGAAAACAACGCATTGTGATCAGCTAACGGTACCTACAATGTCTTCCTTTCATCCGGGGTTTTAGCTACTCCTTTGTTCTATCATTTCCAGTGTATTATCTTTCTTCTCAACAGAAAATATGGAAGCAAAAGAGGTAATAAATAGCTCTGCTGTGTCATACATTAACATGACCTCAGCTGGCACAAGAAGCTGCCTATATCTACTTATAGCTGCTTTTGCTCTGAACATAACTTTTTGTATTTCTGTTTATCCTTCATGTCCCTCACCTCAGAAGCCTCTGTTTATCCTAACCTTTATATATCCTGACCCTATTCATTCCAGTTCCTATCACTCCTTTATACCAGTCTATGGTCACATTTGCTTCTTTCTACATTTAGGACACAAGCTTTAAAAATTAGAGCATTTTGGAATTTCTCTGCCCAGCCACAGTGATCACTTCAAATATCTTACCTTTTTCTTTCTCGTCATCATGATTTGTGTAAAGATGTATCATATCAATTTAGAGAAAGTAAAAAAGATGATGGAGGTGGTTTGAGGCAAACTGACATTCTAGTGGGGTGATCTATAAGAAAGTAAGTTCTACAAGAGCAAAGAATTTATATTTTGCTAGAGGCTCACCTACTAGAACAGGGCCTAGAGTTCACAGTGCCCTCTCCAATATTTGCTGAACAAATGAACAATCAAAATCTCAAAGGATGGGATTTCCCTGGTGGCACAGTGGTTAAGAATCCACCTGCCAATACAGGGGACACGGGTTCGAGCCCTGGTCTGGGAAGATCCCACATGCCGCAGAGCAACTAAGCCCGTGTGCCACAACTACTGAGCCTGCGCTCTAGAGCCCATGAGCCACAACTACAGAGCCCATGTGCCACAACTACTGAAGCCCATGCACCTAGAGCCCATGCTCCGCAACAAGAGAAGCCAACGCAATGAGAAGCCCGCGCACCACAACGAAGAGGAGCCCCCGCTCACGGCAACTAGAGAAAGCCCGCGCACAGCAATGAAGACCCAACGCAGTCAAAAATAAATAATTAATTTTAAAAAAAATCTCAAAGGATGGTCAGATTTGAGCAGGCCACGATGGAGAAGACAGCCTTCAGATAGAACAGCATGAGCAAAGGCTTGGAGGTGGTAAAGCAAAGGAAGCAGTCCAATTTGGCCTAGAGCTCAAGACATATGCAAGCAGTAGTTGATGGGATACAATGACTTCTTGAGATCTTCACGTCGAGCTGAGGAGCTCAGACCTGAATCTGACAGGCAGTATGGAGCAACCCAACACTCTAAGCAGGAATCACATAACTTGAGTTAGGCTTAAGAAAGGATTCTGGCAGAAGTGTGCATAATTAATTAGAAAGAATTAAAAATGTTCATTTAAAATGTATTTATATGGGCCTAGGCAAAAAACCTGGCTAGGGATAGTCAGTATCTTCCTGCATACTTTCTCTTTGAACCCATAACATTTGTGTCAGCAACCTGTGTCCTGTCCCCATGTTGGAAGGAGTAAGAGTCAATGAATGTCTCCAAAGCAAAAGTAGGGATAAAACAAAGCCAAAATAAAGAGGCCCCAGAACTGCAGCTTCTTGCCAGGATTTACTGCAAGTCGGAGGAGGGCTGGCTTCAACTTGCTAAAAGAATGGCTTAATTGTCTAACCAAAAGGAGTTATTTTATGCTCATATCTGGGAACATTTTTTTCATTTCCATCTCACACTTTCAATGTGTGGGGCTGCCTTGATATTGTGTTCCCAACTCTTCTAGTATATTGGCAGGAAATGGAAAGAACAGCAGAAAGATAAAGCCCATCTGGCCACAATGTTAATGTTAGCCTTCCTCTGGTCCTCGGACCAGACTTCCAAATGACTCTTACCTTTTCTTACATGCGCCCCTATGAGTCTGGTTTCCTTTCCATAATTACTCATGCCTTGTCCTATTTTTCCTTATTGCATTACTATGGAACACTGCCTGTTACAGTGGTTTTACTAATATGCTTATCTACTACTGCTCAATAACCACATCCAAAGAAAACAGTGGATGTCATGATGAAATTTATTTTAACTTCTTTAGTTACAGATATATTTCTTTTGCTTTTGAATATTAACTATCCCTGGCTAGCAGTTCCTCTTTGTTGATTTCATGCAAACTAAATTAGCATCAGCCATGACACTACTAGCCTATTTAGGTTGGGGGCAGGTCTTAAAATAGGATTTTTTTTCTCCCATCAATGGTGTGATTTTTACCTCTCTGGTGACTCCCACTATATGTTTGGAAAGTGTGGTCCACAATGTGGTTTAAAGTCTCAGGAAAAATACCTCAACATTTTAAATAAGTACTGTAATAATAATAATATACATAGGATATCATAATAAATACTGCATCAATGACATATATAATAAAACATAGTGCTAATAAAAAGATACCAAAATGAGTCTCAATAAATTTTACAATATTGAACATTACCTCTCACTAATTACATATAAGGTGGCAATCTCCTTATCCCGAAGAACACTAAACAGAAATTAGAAAATAAAAAAAAATATCCTTAACAGATGGCAAGAGTTCTGTGTCTGTTGACTGTAATATGGCCTGAGCTCTTCTCTGGCTCTCTGATCTGGGTCCTATCAAGCATTTTTCAATGACTGGAATGAGGACACTCAAAGTATGTTAATCATGGGGGTCCAAAAAGAGCCTCAAGAAGTTAGAGACACAGGTCACATGACACCGAACTATAGATGATTGTAAAGTCTTGCACTGAAGGTCCAAAAAACTATCTGGAGAAATATAGAATGAGGGAGGTGTGGCTTAACATCAGCACATGTGAAAAGGACTTCAGGTTTTAGATGATTCAATATGACTCAAATGCATGTGGCTGCCAAAAAAGCAACTTCAAACTTAGGCTGTCTTAAAAGAAATACAGCATGAAGAACAGGGCAGAAGATCCAGCTCACACCTGGAATACTCTGTTTAGTGCTAGGGCTCACACTTTAAAAGGGCCAAAACAGAGTATGTTTGGGTTTCAGTTCAGAGGGCTGAGAGGGGCAAAAACATTTTATACAAGGAACTGAAATTGTTTTGTCTACAAAGAGCCTGTTCCACAATTTTTAAATGAGCACACGTGACTTTTATGATCAGATTAAAAGATATTTCCATTTTGGATAAAAAATTATGTAAATAATGCCCAGTGTTAAAGAGGATACTATGAAACTAACATGTTCAGACACTGCTTGTTTTACTATAAATTGGTTTATTAAACCTCTTGGAAAACAATCCTGCCATACGTTGTGACAGCTGCGAAACTGCTATTATAGTGGCTTTATAGGCAAACTATGGTAGATTCATAAAATGGAATATTGATCAACGACAAAAAGGAACAAACTACTGATACAACCAGATGGATGAATCTCAGAAGCATTATTACTAAGTGAAAGAAACCAGACTCAAAAGGCTACATACCATATGATTCCATTTAAACAATATTCTGGAAAAGGCAAAACTACAGGGACAGATCAACGGTAGTCAGAGGTTGTGGTGAAGGGTGAAATTGACTGCAAAATGACACAGGAGGAGTTTGGGAGAATGATAAAGCTATTTTATCTCTTGATTGTTAGGGTGGTTACACAACTGTACAGATATATCAACACTCACAGAACAGTATATTAAGATGCATAGGGACTTCCCTGGTGGCACAGTGGTTAAGAATCCGCCTGCCAATGCAGGGGACACGGGTTCGAGCCCTGGTCCAGGAAGATCCCACATGCCATGGAGCAACTAAGCCCGTGTGCCACAACTACTGAGCCTGCGCTCTGCAGCCTGCGAGCCACAACTACTGAGCCCACGTGCCACAACTACTGAAGCCCACGTGCCTAGAGCCCGTGCTCCGCAACAAGAGAAGCCACCGCGATGGGAAGCCCGTGCACCACTACGAAGAGTAGCCCCCGCTCGCTGCAACTAGAGAAAGCCGTGCGCAGCAATGAAGACCCAACGCAGCCAAAAGTAAATAAATAAATAAAATAAGTTTAAAAAAAAAAAGATGCGTAAATTTTAGTGAATTTAAATTACATCTTAATTTTTAAGAAAAAGAAAAAGGGAAAAAAAGAGAAAATCTTGAAGGCAGCTAGAGAAAAGAAATACATTATATACAGAGAAATGATAAGAATTATCTTTTAAAAATTAAGCATAAAGACTTTTTCAGACCAAACAAAAACTGAAAGAATACATTTTCAACAGATCCATACTACAAGAAATGCTAAAGGAAGTTCTTCAGGCAAAAGGAACATGATATCAAACAGAAACTTGGATCAATATGAAGAAATGAAGATCTCCAGAAATGGCTGAAATGAAGGTAAATATGAACTACCTTTTTTCTTAATTTTAATAGCTCTCAATAATGATTGTCTAAAGCAGGGGGTCAATAAAGTATGGCGCAAGGGCTAAATCGCACCCACTTCCTGTTTTTGTAAGTAAAGTTATATTGGAACACAGTAACACCCATTCTTTTATGTATTGTCTATGGCTGCTTTCATGACAGAGTTGAGTAGTTGAGACAAAGACCAGATGGCCTACAACGCCTAAAATACTTACTATCAGGCCCTTTACAGAAAAAGTTTGCCACCCTGATCTAAAACAAAAATAGCAATGTATTGTGGGTTTATAGTATATGTAAAAGAAAAATATATAACAACAATAGCACAAAATATGAAGAGGAAACTGAAGTATAAATACCTTCCTGCGATAAAAACTCTATACTATATGTGAAGTGGTGATTAATTAAAGACGTGCATTATAAACCCTAAGGCAACCACACAAAAAGTTTTTAACATTTAAATGATATGCCAACAGGGGAGATAAAAATTGGATCATAACAAGATTTGATTAATGCTACAGTAGACAGAAAAAGAGGGAGAAAAGATTGAAGAACAGATGGAATAAACAGAAAATGGCAAGGTGGAAGAGTTTAATTCAACAATGCTGAAATTACATCGAATGTAAGAAGACTAAAGATACTGTTTAAAAGACAGAGATTTTTCAACATGAATAAAAAAGCAAGATTCAACTGTATTCTGGTTACAAGAAATCCACTTTAAATATAACACAGAGTTAGATTAACAGCAAATGAATGAGCCAGGTATGACTTCTTACTATAGCTAAATGAGGTGATCAACAAATCCTCTCCATAAAAAGCAACTATAAAGCTGGACAAATTTTAAAAAACAAGCATTTTGAAGCTTGAGAAATCAACCAAAGGCATACAATAATCTAAAAAGCATTTATGCCTAAAAAACAGATGAACTTGGATAAGAACAGTGGCAATCTGTGGCATTCTAACCTGGGGCTTCTCCTACCCCTCCTGCCTCAGTTGAAGCAGATGTTGTGCCAGAATGCGGCAGGTTGCGAGAATAAGCCACTTTTCTGTTGCAGCAGAAAGAGGTTCACATGATTTTGAGCAGTGGGTAACATCCATGTCCAGCGATAGTGTCGGTGGAATGACTATCTCAGAGATGGCAGGTGGGAAGGGCTAAAAGCTCTACTAGCACAAGGCTGTGGTCATGGCTGGGGCAAGTTTATTCCTGGCTGAGGCTGCATGCATTTACAGCAAAGACCCGAGAGAGTCCAACCAGTCACACACTCCTGGCTGAAAGCGAGGCTGTGCACATGCCAAGAGGAGAGCTGAAAGGACCCAGTGGAATTCAAAAGATGGGAGAGACTTGAAAATGGCTTGAACTTTGAATGTACTACTTACCCACACGCAGATCCACTGAGAGATGACAAAAACCTTACTGGATCAAGGTGGTTGAATATAATCCCTGTTCAATCACTGGCTGACTAACAAGCCATGGAAACATAAGGACAACCCCTGGGAAAGCAGACTTAAAAATGAAACAAGTTTAAAAAGGAGCAGAGACATCAGTGGCCATAAATCACAGGGAAGAGAGATTTTACAGGTTTAGCAAGCATGTTACTAAGCAAAGAAACAACGAACAAACAAAAAGTAACAATAGGATATGCTAATTAGCTTGAATGTGGTGATTATTTCACAATGAATATGTATATCAAATCAAATTGTACACTTTAAACATATACAATATTTAATTGTCAAATACTCCTCAATTTAAAAAACACCAAAAATCCTGAGATCAGAATCCAGAGCTACTGTAATATTTTATCGAAAATGTCCAGTTCTCACAAAAAATTACAAGACATAGAAGAAACAGGGAAGTGTGACTCATACTCAAGAAAAGAAGTAGCCAATAAAAACTGTCTCTGAGTATCCCAGATACTGGATATAGCAGACAAATATTTCAAAGAAGTTACTATATACATATAAGTTCACAAAACTAAAGGAAATTAAAGAAAAAAAAGTATGGCAACAATGAATATGCAAACAGAAACTGCCCATAAGGAGACAGAAATCCTGGAGTTGAAAAGTACGATAGCTGAAATAAAAAATTCCCTACAGCAGTTCAACAACTGTTTTGAGATGGCAGGAGAAAGAATCGGTGAACCTGAAAACAGAAATTATCCAATCTTAGTAACAGAGAAAGAAGATTGAAGAAAGATGAACAGAGCTTCAGAGATATGTGCAACAACATCAAGCATACGAACATATACACAATGGAAATCCCAGAAGGAGAGGAGAGGAGAAGGTTACCAAATTTGATAAAAATATTAATCCACACATTCAAGAAGCTTAATAAACTCAACGTTGGAAAAATACAAAGAGATCAACACATAGTTACATAACAAACTGTTGTAAGCCAGAGTCAAAGAGCAAGAGAAAAGTGACTTATCTGAAACAATGGAGGCTACAAGAGAGTTCAATGACATACACAAAGTACTGGGGAAAAAAATTTTTGTCAACCAGCAAATTTATCTTTCAAAAATGAAAATAAAATAAAGACATTCTCAGATAAACAAAAACAGAAAATTCATTGCTAGTAGACCTATATTATTACAAGAAATACCCAAGGAACTCTCTTCAGGGTGAAAAACAAATGACAACAGTTGGTGACTTGAAGCCACAAGAAATGAGGAACACCAAAAATAGTAAATGTGTGGGTTAATATAAAAGATTCTATAAATATGTTTTTACTCATTTATTCTCCTAACTTCCTGGAAAGACGTAAACATTTTAAAAGTAATAAATATGACAGTGCATTTTGGGGTTCATAATATATATAAAGATATATTTATGTTTTTAATATGTTTTATCATAAATATTATATATAATAGTAGAAAGGAGAAATAAAGAATGGAGTTATATTGGAGCAAAGCTTATATATTTTACCAGAATTAATTTAGTATTAATCTGAAGTAGAGTCTGATTAAGATACATATTGTAATCCCTAGAGCAACCACTAAGAAAACAACTCCAAGAAATATACAGTTTAAAAAACATCAACAGAAGAGTTAAAATACTAGTACACTAAAAATACTTATTTAATAGAAAAGAAGACAGTCAAGGAGGAAACAAAGGGACAAAATAGACAAGAATAGAATGTACGGAAAAGAAATGGCAAAAAGGCAAATGAAAGTCCAAAAGGCAAAGAGTGTCAGACTAGATAAAACAGCAAGATCCAACTACATGCTTTCTATAAGAGACACACCTTAGATTCAAAGACACAAATGAGTTGGAAGTAAAAGGATGAAAAAAGATATATACTACAGAGAAAGTATACTATAAGAGAATGTGGCTATATTAATACTAGATAAAATAGGTTTTAAGGGTTTCCCTGGTGGCACTGTGGTTAAGAATCCACCTGCTAATGCAGGGGACACGGGTTCAAGCCCTGGTCCAGGAAGATTCCACATCCCGTGGAGCAACTAAGCCCACGCGCCACAACTACTGAGCCTGCGCTCTAGAGCCCATAAGTCACAACTACTGAGCCCGGACACCACAACTATTGAAGCCTGCGCACCTAGAGCCTGTGCTCCGCAATGAGAGAAGCCACTGCAATGAGAAGCCCGCGCACCGCAACAAAGAGTAGCCCCCACTCGCCGCAACTAGAGAAAGCCTGCGTGCAGCAACGAAGACCCAACGCAACCAAAAAAAAAAACAGGCTTTAAGACAAAAAGTATTATTAGAGAAAAAGGACATTTCATAATAATAGAGTGACTACATCAGTAAGATATAATTATAAATGTATTATTATAATTATAAATGTATTATTATATAATTATAAACGTATTATTATATAATTATAAATGTATTCACACTTAACAGTGTAGCCTCAAAACAAACGAAGGAAAAACTGACAGAATTCAAAGGCGCAATAGACAATTCAACAATAACAGATGTTTAATTTAGTACCTTACTCTCAATAATTGATAAAACTAAACAGAAAATCAATAAGTTTATAGAAGACTTGAACACAATCAACCAACTTGACATAACTTCAGCCAATAACTGCAGAGGACACACTCTTTAGAAGCGCACATGGTTTACACCTTTCACAAAAATTAACTCAAAATGGATCAAAGACCTAAATGTAAAACACAAAACTATAAAACTCCTAGACAATAACAAGAGAAATTCTAGGTTTTGTTGTGTTTAGTGATGACTAAAGAGGAAATTTATGGCTTTTAAATGCCTATTTCAGAAAAAAAGAAAGATGGCAAATCAATAAACTAAACTTGTACCTCAACAAACTAGAAAGAGAAGTGCAAATGAAATCCAAACCAAGCAGAAGAAAATAAAATAATAAAGATTAGAGCAGAAAGCAATTAAAAACAGGAAAACAATAGAGAAAATCAATAACACAAGAATTAGTTCACTGAAGAGATCAACAAAACTGACAAATCTGTAGCCAGAATGACCAGGGAAAAAGGAAAAAAGGCTCAAATGATCAAAATCAGGAATGGAAGAGGAACATCACTATTGACCTTATAGAAATTTAGAGGATTAAAAGGGATTAAGAAAAACTTTATGCCAATAAATTAGATAAGTGAAATAAATTCTTAGAAAGACAAAAATTACTAAAACTTACTCAAGAAATAGAAATCTGAATAGACCTATACCAAGGAAAGAAAATCTCAGGCCCAGTGGCTTCACTGTGAATTATACCAAATATTTAAAGATAAAACAATACGAATCCTTCACAAACTCTTACAGAAAAGAAAGGAGGAAATACTTCCCAACTGATTTCATGAATCCAGTATTCCCTCATGCCAAAGAAATCACAAGAGGAAAAAAAAAGAAAAAGAAAAAAAACCTACAAACTAATCTCTTATTTATGATAGGTCATAAAGGTCTGATGTCCAGATATGTGCATGCAGACTTTCCTTTTATCCTAAACATTTAAAGTACAGGAGCATAAATATTTTAAAGTATGCTTTATTGATAATTTAAAAAATTTTCCAAGGTTATAAGTAAATATAAAATTCTTGCACTGATTTTAGAACTTAATTATACCCAGCACCTCTACAAACACGAGATGTTCCTCCACTGTTGTTCTGGCCCACAGGTAATCTGAGTAAAGATGATGAAATATATAGAAAGGCTCATAGGTAGAATGCTGTAAGAAATCCTTTCTTATTAAAATACAGTGTATGGGTTGATGGCAAAGCCCTGGGAAGCCTCATTAGATTACTGTGAACATCCTGAAAAGGGGGCTGAGGATATTAAATTACAGTTTGAAGAACCAAAAGTCAAGTGGCCTTAAAGACCAAGACACTGGAAAATTTTATGTATTAGCTACAATACGTCTAGAGGTGTTAAAATGGACTGAGGGTCTTCAGAAGTTCTACTCCCTTGTCTTCAAGGGAACTCACTCTTGCCTTAAGCCATCCTAGTAGCTGTCCATCCTAAAGATTCTACAAGGTAGGAGACTGTAAAACTTTTCTTCTAACATCTGACCTCAGTAGAACATCCAGTTCAAATATAGAATTGCAACCTTCTCTAAGCCGTTACTATATTTTTAAACTTTTAATTTTTAAAATAACTTTAAGAAAAACTGCATGAAGTATAGGATTCCTATATGCCCTTCACCAGCTTCTCCTAGTATTAACACAGTACACAACCATAGTACAATGATCAAAACCAGGAAATTAACATTGGTACAATGCAATCAACTAAACTACACACCTTACTCAAATTCCCTTTTTTTTTGCTATTGTCCTTTTCTGTTCTAGGATCCATTTCAGGACCCCACATTACAGGTCTCCTTAGTCTCCTCCCATCTATAACAATTCTTCAGTCACTCCTTGTCCTTCATGACTTTGACTCTTATGAAGAACAGTAGTCAGTTACTTTGTAGAATGACCCTAACATTTTTTCTGATTTAATAATATTATTATTAACAAGGATCATTTATTGAGGGTTTACTAAGTACCAGGCACAATGCTGAGCCCTCTATCTAGATTATCTCTTTTAAAATAGAAATGTTAACAGACTTTAGAACAGAAGCATTTTAAAATCAAAGAGTAATCATCTCTAACTCACCTTTCTTCAAGTGCTAGTGTTTTGTAAATTACAAAACATTACCAAACAGATTATTATTCCCCCACTCCAATATCCTTTAATGCCCCCCCTAAAAAATACTAAGTCCAATATTAAGCCTTAAATTCAGAGCCCTTGAGTTGTTAATCCTTCTGAATCTTTACTGCCCACATTTTCCTACCCTTGAACCTTGGCCATTGCTTTCTTCATTTGTACCTGCCCTCCCTTTTCATCTCCAAATACCCTTTCTTGAAGACACCTTTAATCACTGCCCCTAGCTCCCAAGAGCTACTGACCCTCTGGAATCCCACAGAATTTAACAACTGCAGTACTCATTTGGTACATACACACTACCCTGAGCTGTGGGCATATGTTTTTGTAGATTGTCTCCCAAATGAGACTTTTTTGAGAGGAGGACTTGTGGCCTTTTTTCCCTCTGACATCTCCTATACTACCCTAATGCTTAATAACATTTACTGAATACCTATAAGTGCCAAAGCCCCTGGGAAATTAGAGATAATTAAGACACAATCCGAATTCTTCAGAAAACTTTTAGTGATAAACATTTTAGTACAGTGATACACTGAAAACAGAGTTTCTCTTCAAAAAATTAAGGTCACTGCAAGTTTCCTGTGGTAGTAAATTTTTTCTTTTTCTGTCCTGATAAACACTAAAATAACTAATTATAGATTGCTAATGCGTCACAGAACATGTATATTTTCCAGCCAGCTTGTGCTTGAAGCAAGCTGTGACCTGGTTTTATGAGAAACCCAGATGGTACAGAGTAAACTTAATTAACCAAAGGCTTTTGCAAATATTCCCACAAGTTGTAGCAAGTTTCAACCAGCTTACCAACTGTTTTAGTCTAGTGACATCTAGTGGCAAAAGGGTTAAAAACCGCACTGCTATAAATTAAACTACATTAAAGGGAGGCCATCTTATGAAAACAAGTGGCAAAATACGAGAAAGAACTATGGTATTTACTAGCATTAGAAAATGTTTTACTGTCTCTTTGGCCTATATAACTGTTAACCCCTCTCACTGGGGTCTATCATTTTTTCCTTCTCTTGTAGCTGGTAAATATTAATCTTGATATAAGATTTACTGAAATAAAACATACTAATATTTTAATTATAAGTGAGACAAAAGCCCTCAATTAAAAAGACTGAATGAAGAACCAAGTAACCCCCAATGGTGGTATGTCTGATCCAAAAATCTGGCAAATCAAAACTGCATTTTTGTTTCCATATATTTGTTTACTGACACTTCCATATGTCAGTAAACTTTTGTTAATGATTTTCATCTCCTCATATAATGCAAATAATTATCTATCGAAACTTATTCTTTAAAATATCACTTTGCATTTCATTGGCTTTTTGTGAAACTGGATTTTGGTGGGAAATACAAACATTATCAAAAACCTGTGACTTTTAACATTCTTCTACAAATAATGAATTCCCAATGAGTCTAAAATTTAATGTATAGGCATTAACTGTGAATCATAGTTTTAATAACTGAGTTCATCCAAAAATAGTAGAAACCTAATAACATATTCCAAGATATACTTTTGATAACCACATCTCTTTAAAAAAATTTTCTAGAATCATTTAGTTGAATGATCTAACAGTTCTGTAATTTCAGGTAAGATTAAAGTTCATAAACTTCTGGCTCGATGTTTTCCAAAGTGTGGTCCGTGAACCCATTTCAGAATCACCTGGAATGCTAGATCAACATACAGATGATACCTTACAAATGAACCTACTGAATCAGACTCTCTGAGTTTGGGGCCCTATAATCAGCTTTATTACGCATAATAAAGTTTTGGAAATAATTACTATGAAGACCACAAATATAAATTCTTCTAAGTTGTTCTAATTCTAGTCAACCTTTCCTGCCTCTTTCAGACAGAATAAGCTGTTCCACCCTTTAGGTTCTCTGATGGTTTACACTTTATTTACAGCACTTACCATATTGGGTCACAATTTATCTGTTAACAATATAGTTTCCCTCACTAGACTGTGAGCTCTCTTCATGGGAAGGAGTAATGTGTTTTGCTTTTGTGTCTCTAGCCTAACAATATCAGATGAATAGCAAGAGCTTAATGAATTTTGTTAAATGAATAAATAAATATATGAAATATCACAGTTCTAAAAAAAAGCATGTGGCTTCCACTCATGCTCACAGTGAGGAATATTATGTGGTACCAGTTCCCAAAATGATTAAATTAGCATCAAATTAATGTCTAATAATCAGTTCAGTTTTGGGGGCTGGGAGAAATGCAATTTTTTAAGTTCTGAAAATACCTTTAAAACACTGGCTTTCCTAAATAAACATTTCAGTCTCAAATGCTAGTGTGTTTTTTTGTTGTTTTTTTAAAAATTTTTTTTTGAATTTTATTTTATTTATTTTTTTATACAGCAGGTCCTTATTAGTCATCAATTTATTTTTTTTTAATCCGTCATCAATTTTATACACATCAGTGTATACATGTCAATCCCAATCGCCCAATTCATCACACCACCATCCTCACCCCACCGCAGTTTTCCCACCTTGGTGTCCATACATTTGTTCTCTACATCTGTGTCTCAATTTCTGCCCTGCAAACCGGTTCATCTGTACCATTTTTCTAGGTTCCACGTATATGTGTTAATATACGATATTTGTTTTTCTCTTTCTGACTTACTTCACTCTGTATGACAGTCTCTAGATCCATCCACGTCTCAACAAATGACCCAATTTCGTTCCTTTTTATGGCTGAGGAACGAAAATTTTACATCTTCTTTATCCATTCGTCTGTCGATGGGCATTTAGGTTGCTTCCATGACTTGGCTATTGTAAATAATGCTGCAATGAACATTGGGGTGCACGTGTTTTTTTGAATTACGGTTTTCTCTGGATATATGCCCAGTAGTGGGATTGCTGGGTCATATGGTAATTCTATTTTTAGTTTTTTAAGGAACCTCCATACTGTTCTCCAAAGTGGCTGTATCAATTTACATTCCCACCAAGAGTGCAAGAGGGTTCCCTTTGCTCCACACCCTCTCCAGCATTTGTTGTTTGTAGATTTTCTGATGATGCCCATTCTAACTGGTGTGGGGTGATACCTCATTGTAGTTTTGATTTGCATTTCTCTAATAATTAGTGATGTTGAGCAGCTTTTCATGTGCCTCTTGGCCATCTGTATGTCTTCTTTGGAGAAATGTCTGTTTAGGTCTTCAGCCCATTTTTGGATTGGGTTGTTTGTTTCTTTAATATTGAGCTGCATGAGCCGTTTATATATTTTGGAGATTAATCCTTTGTCTGTTGATTCATTTGCAAATATTTTCTCCCATTCTGAGGGTTGTCTTTTCGTCTTGTTTATGGTTTCCTTTGCTGTGCAAAAGCTCTGAAGTTTCATTAGGTCCCATTTGTTTATTTTTGTTTTTATTTTCATTACTCTAGGAGGTGGATCAAAAAAGATCCTGCTGTGATTTATGTCAAAGACTGTTCTTCCTATGTTCTCCTCTAAGAGTTTTATAGTGTCCAGTCTTACATTTAGGTCTCGAATCCATTTTGAGTTTATTTTTGTGTATGGTGTTAGGGAGTGTTCTAATTTCATTCTTTTACATGTAGCTGTCCAGTTTTCCCAGCACCACTTACTGAAGAGACTGTCTTTTCTCCATTGTATATCCTTGCCTCCTTTATCATAGAGTAGTTGACCATAGGTGCGTGGGTTTATCTCTGGGCTTTCTATTTTGTTTCATTGATCTATGTTTCTGTTTTGTGCCAGTACCATATTGTCTTGATTACTGTAGCTTTGTAGTATAGTCTGAAATCTGGGAGTCTGATTCCTCCAGCTCCGTTTTTTCCCCTCAAGACTGCTTTGGCTATTCGGGGTCTTTTGTGTCTCCATACAAATTTTAAGATTTTTTGTTTCTAGTTCTGCAAAAAATGCCATTGGTAATTTGATAGGGATTGCATTGAATCTGTAGACTGCTTTGGGTAGTATAGTCATTTTCACAATACTGATTCTTCCAATCCTAGAACATGGTATATCTTTCCATCTGTTGGTATCATCTTTAATTTCTTTCATCAGTGTCTTATAGTTTCCTGCATACAGGTCTTTTGTCTCCCTAGGTAGGTTTATTCCTAGGTATTTTATTCTTTTTGTTGCAATGGTAAATGGGAGTGTTTCCTTACTTTCTCTTTCAGATTTTTCATCATTAGTGTATAGGAATGCAAGAGATTTCTGTGCATTAATTTTGTATCCTGCAACTTTACCAAATTCATTGATTAGCTCTAGTAGTTTTCTGGTGGTATCTTTAAGATTCTTTATGTAGAGTATCATGTCATCTGCAAACAGTGACAGTTTTACTTCTTCTTTTCCAATTTTTATTTTTTATTTCTTTTTCTTCTGTGATTGCCGTGGCTAGGATTTTCAAAACTATGTTGAATAATGGTGGTGAGAGTGGACACCCTTGTCTTGTTCCTGATCTTAGAGGAAATGCTTTCAGTTTTTCACCACTGAGAATGATGTTTGCTGTGGGTTTGTCGTATATGGCCTTTATTGTGTTGAGGTAGGTTCCCTCTATGCTCACCTTCTGGAGAGTTTTTATCATAAATGGGTGTTGAATTTTGTCAAGAGCTTTTTCTGCATCTATTGAGATGATCATATGGTTTTTATTCTTCAGTTTGTTAATATGGTGTATCACATTGATTGATTTATGTATATTGAAGAATCCTTGCATCCCTGGGGTAAATCCCACTTGATCATGGTGTATGATCTTTTTAATGTGTTGTTGGATTCTGTTTGCTAGTATTTTGCTGAGGATTTTTGTATCTATATTCATCAGTGATATTGGTCTGTAATTTTCTTTTTTTGCAGTATCTTTGTCTGGTTTTGGTATCAGGGTAATGGTGGCCTCATAGAATGAGTTTGGGAGTGTTACTTCCTCCACAATCTTTTGGAAGAGTTTGAGAAGGATGGCTGTTAGCTCTTCTCTAAATGTTTGATAGAATTCACCTGTGAGGCCCTCTGGTCCTGGACTTCTGTTTGTTGGAAGATTTTTAATCACAGTTTCAATTTCATTCCTTGTGATTGGTCTGTTCATATTTTCTATTTCTTCCTGGTTCAGTCTTGGAAGGTTATACCTTTCTAAGAATTTGTCCACTTCTTCCAGGTTGTCCATTTTATTGGCATAGAGTTGCTTGTAATAGTCTTTAGGATGCTTTGAATTTCTGCGGTGTCTGTTGTAACTTCTCCTTTTTCATTTCTAATTGTATTGATTTGAGTCCTCTCCCCCTTTTTCTTGATGAGTCTGGCTAATGGTTTAGCAATTTTGTTTATCTTCTCAAGGAACCAGCTTTTAGTTTTACTGATCTTTGCTATTGTTTTCTTTGTTTCTATTTCATTTATTTCTGCTCTGATCTTTATGATTTCTTTCCTTCTGCTAACTTTGGGTTTTGTTTGTTCTTCTTTCTCCAGTTCCTTTAGGTGTAAAGTTAGACTGTTTGAGATTTTTCTTGTTTCTTGAGGTAGACTTGTATAGCTATAAACTTCCCTCTCAGAACTGCTTTTGCTGTATCCCATAGGTTTTGGATCGTCATGTTTTTGTTGTAATTTGTCTCCACGTATTTTTTGATTTCCTCTTTGATTTCTTCAGTGATCTCTTGGTTATTTAGTAACGTATTGTTTAGCCTCCATGTGTTTGTGTTTTTTACATTTTTTTCCCTGTAATTCATTTCTAATCTCATAGCATTGTGGTCAGAAAAGATGCTTGATATGACTTCAATTCTCTTAAATTTACTGTGGCTTGATCTGTGACCCAAGATGTGGTCTATCCTGGAGAATGTTCCATGCGCACTTGAGAAGAAAGTGTAATCTGCTGTTTTTGGATGGAATGTCCTATAAATATCAATTAAATCTATCTGGTCTATTGTGTCATTTAAAGCTTGTGTTTCCTTATTTATTTTCATTTTGGATGATCTGTCCATTGGTGTAAGTGAGGTGTTAAAGTCCCCCACTATTACTGTGTTACTGTCAATTTCCTCTTTTATAGCTGTTAGCAGTTGCCTTATGTATTGAGGTGCTCCTATGTTGGGTGCATATATATTTATAATTGCTATATCTCCTTAGATTGATCCCTTGATCATTATGTAGTGTCCTTCCTTGTCTCTTGTAACATTCTTTATTTTAAAGTCTATTTTATCTGATATGAGTATTGCTACTCCAGCTTTCTTTTGATTTCCATTTGCATGGAATATCTTTTTCCATCCCCTCACTTTCAGTCTGTATGTGTCCCTAGGTCTGAAGTGGGTCTCTTGTAGACAGCATATATATGGGTCTTGTTTTTGTATCCATTCAGCAAGCCTGTGTCTTCTGGTTGGAGCATTTAATCCATTCACGTTTAAGGTAATTATTGATATGTATGTTCCTATGACCATTTTCTTAATTGTTTTGGGTTTGTTTTTGTAGTCCTTTTCTTCTCTTGTGTTTCCCACTTAGAGAAGTTCCTTTAGCATTTGTTGTAGAGCTGGTTTGGTGGTACTGAATTCTCGTAACTTTTGCTTGTCTGTAAAGCTTTTGATTTCTCCATCAAATCTGAATGAGATCCTTGCTGGGTAGAGTAATCTTGGTTGTAGGTTCTTCCCTTTCATCACTTTAAGTATATCATGCCACTCCCTTCTGGCTTGTAGAGTTTCTGCTGAGAAATCAGCTGTTAACCTTATGGGAGTTCCCTTGTATGTTGTCATTTTTCCCTTGCTGCTTTCAATAATTTTTCTTTGTCTTTAATTTTTACCAATTTGATTACTATGTGTCTTGGTGTGTTTCTCCTTAGGTTTATCCTGTATGGGACTCTCTGCGCTTCCTGGACTTGGGTGGCTATTTCCTTTCCCATGTTAGGGAAGTTTTCGACTATAATCTCTTCAAATATTTTCTCGGGTCCTTTCTCTCTCTCTTCTTCTTCTAGGACCCGTATAATGCAAATGTTGTTGTGTTTAATGTTGTCCCAGAGGTCTCTTAGGCTGTCTTCATTTCTTTTCATTCTTTTTTCTTTATTCCATTCTGCAGCAGTGAATTCCACCATTCTGTCTTCCAGGTCACTTATCCGTTCTTCTGCCTCAAGTATTCTGCTATTGATTCCTTCTAGTGTAGTTTTCATTTCAGTTATTGTATTGGTCATCTCTGTTTGTTTGTTCTTTAATTCTTCTAGGTCTTTGTTAAACATTTCTTGCATCTTCTCGATCTTTGCCTCCATTCTTTTTCTGAGGTCCTGGATCATCTTCACTATTATTCTGAATTCTTTTTCTGGAAGGTTGCCTATCTCCACTTCATTTAGTCATTTTTCTGGGGTTTTACCTTGTTCCTTCATCTGGTACATAGCCCTCTGCCTTTTCATCTTGTCTATCTTTCTGTGAGTGTGGTTTTTGTTCTACAGGCTGCAGGATTGTAGTTCTTCTTGCTTCTGCTGTCTGCCCTCTGGTGGATGAGGCTATCTAAGAGGCTTGTGCAAGTTTCCTGATGGGAGGGACTGGTGGTGGGTCGCTAGTGTGTTTTAAAATTGAAGGATTTTTATACGCAAATTTTGGAAAAGTAGAAAAATTGAAAATGACTAACAAAATTTTATACTACTCAGCCTTAGGCTGTTTCTAGGCTATCACTAAGCAGAAACTGCTGACAAACCAGAACCTTAAAAGGAAATATATACTGTACATCCATCTTTACTGTTATATTCCAGGGGTAAAAGGCTAGCTCATGCAGGAAATGATATTGTTTAGAAAGATATATCCTTGGGTTCTAGCTAAAGAAAACCATACATATTTTATTTAAGGTCATAATATAACACAAATTGAAAGTTTAGAGAAACAGAAAAGAATGAATAATCAGTACATAAACTATCTGATAATTAATTATTCCAGTAAGTTGATATTTAATATGGCTTGAAACTAAAATCAGAATTTAACCTGCATATATTTGGGTAACCTGCATACATTGACTAAGAACAGAAAATTAATGCAGTACATCCCAGATGTAATTCTGGTCAAGAATTCTCTTGGCAACTTTTATCTTTTTATTTATATGGAAGATTTTAAACTATGGACAACCCCCCACCCCCGACCCTGTCTTCTCGATGTGGCTACCTTCCATTCATCCCTGAAAGCCCAGCTCAAATATTTCTTCCACTGTGAAGGCTACCTCAAATTCCCAGGTCAAATTAATGATTCTCTCCTCCATGCCTACCTAGTCTTTTGAGCATCTGGCCAGTATTACACATACTATATTACTACGAGTTATTTACCTGTCTAAATCACTCACAGAACTATAAGCTCCCAAAGGGCAGAAACAGTGTCTTATATTCTTTGTATCTCTGCTATCTGGAGCACCACCAGGACCTGGGCAGGAGTTTACCCATATTTTGCAGAAATGAATGCCCAGTATAGTTATCAAAAGCTGTTGGCATGAGGCACAAAAGTAAAACGAAGAAGTGGTAACTGAGAGAAGAATATGGATTAAAAAGCATCTTTGGGGGAGGATTTCCACTTCTGCCCGTGAAAGATTATCTGCTGTTATGCCTGACAGTCATAAACAGCTAGAAAACCAGACAAAATATATGAAACACTCTTTTCAGATATTGTATAACAGGCAGTGCAGGACTTTAAGCCCCACAAGAAGGAAAACAAGTTAGTTCTATCATTTCCCCAGCTTACTGCTAAAAGGCAGGTCTCAGGATGCAGACCAGGGAGGCCCAGTGGCCTCGGAGTTGAAGACAGAGCGGAGTTTGCAGAGACTAAGGTGTCTAGAACTTACACGACAGAGGATGGGAGGGAAGGGCGTTCCACAAGCACACTCTGGAAATCACACAGGGCACTCTTGAACCCCTGCACGCTAACTTGTGAATTTATGAGCCGAAATTCCACAGGGCTGGAGAAAGAACCAGGAAAGCAGTAAGCCAAACAATTTCTGAAACTCACATAGGGCTAAGAGGAGTTCATGTTCCCACCAGCCAGAGTGGAAAGACCTCATAATATATGGGGCAATGGGTAGCGTCCTCAGAAGGGTATTGCCTTAGTAGGGAGGTTTAATTAAACCAGACTTAAAGCTGCTCTGGATGAGCCCTAACCAAACTCAAAAGCAAGCCTAGAACTGATTACAAGTAACTTAACCTTATGCCAGAACCAAGTCCAATCTCCTTTAAAGGAATCAAACAAAATCCAGCACCCAAAAACATAAAATATACAATGTTTGGCATACAGTAAAAATCTTCCAGGCATGAAAAAAGCAGGAAAATGTGACTTGAGAAAGCTCATTCAATTAAAAAAAAACAGATCCAGAAATGATGGACTAGCAGACAACAGTTAAAAGAGTTATTATAAATATACTATATATGTTCAAAAAGTAGAGGAGAACATAAGCATGATAAAGCAAAGAAATGACTTTTTTTTTTTAAAAGAGAGGAAGGGATATCTAAAGCTGAAAAAGTTATTTGAAATTAAAAATACAAGGGTGGGGGGAAGAGATAGCTAGAGAGTTTTGGACTGACATGTACACACTGCTATATTTTAAATGCATAACCAACAAGGACCTACCGTATAACACAGGGAACTCTGCTCAATATTATGTAACAACCTAAATGGGAAAAGAATTTGAAAAACAATAGATAACATGTATATGTATAACTGAATCACTTTGCTGTACACCTGAGACTATCACAACATTGTTAATCAACTATACTCCAATATAAAATAAAAAGTTTAAAAAAAATGCATTGGATGGGATTAATGGCAGCATAGACATGACAGAAAAAAAAGACCACTCAACCTGGAAACACAGCATTAAAAATTACCCAAAGTAGGACAGAAAGGAAAAAGACAGAAAGGAAAAAAAATCCAAAAGGTGCATCAATGACCTGTGAGAAAACACCAGGTGCTCAAACATAGAAATTGGGAAGGGAGGGGGCAGAAAAATACTGAAAGAAATAATGGCCAAAGTATTTGATAATAACTATAACCCTATAGATCAAAGGACATATGGTGCACATTAGTGTGAACTCATCCTTTTCAATATATATAGGTTAAACATAAAAATAAATACCAGTGCAAATGTGTGAGTTTGTATATATAAATATACACATATATATATTTCCTTGCTGAACACACCAAGAGGGTCTGGGAGTGGTTTCTAAACACCACCCTCCACTAAAAGAACCGGGGCTCCTGGAGAAATGCTTGATTCTAGGGCTGAGGCCAGGGAAGAACAAGGTAAGTCTGGAACATTATATTGTGCCATAAAATAAAAATATTTTCAAAGGATAATGAGAATACGTCAAAAGGACACAGGAAGCTAAACTGATGGTATTCCAACTAGCCAAATTTGGAGCATTTCGCAATTAAAAATAAACAGTCGCTCCTTGGTGTCCATGAGGGGAATGATTCCAGGACCCCCGTGGATACCAAAGTCCCTGGATGCTCAAGTCCTTTATATAAAATGTATTTGCATATAACCTACGCACATCCTCCCTTATACTTTAAATCATCTCTAGATTACTTATAATATCTAATACAATGCAAATACTATGTAAATTGATGTAAATGATATGTAAGTAGTTGCTGGTGCTCAGCAAATTCACATTTTGTTTTTTGGAACTTTCCGGAATGTTTTTCCTATTTTCAATCCGCCCTTGGGTGAATCTGTGGATGCAGAACCCACCAATACGGAGGGCCAAATGTTATGACTTTAACAGATCACAACTCATTGAATAAAATAGGGAGTCACTGTTCCACACTGACTTAAAACAAATAAATGAATAAAAACTGGGGATAAGAGAAAGGTCTTCCTTACAGTAAAATGCAAACTAATAAATGTAGAAGGAATGATAAAGTTAAAAAAATCACTGTTTGACAACCATCACTGTATAATTAATTCAAGCAAGAAATATCAATGGATATCACGACTGGTGAAAGAAAGTGTGTTGAAAAACAAGATTACATAAAGTCTCACAATATCTCCTCAAAAATATAGTAGTTACCAAAACAAAAAGAAAAAACTTT
Organism: Balaenoptera ricei; assembly: GCF_028023285.1. Classification (NCBI taxonomy): domain Eukaryota; kingdom Metazoa; phylum Chordata; class Mammalia; order Artiodactyla; family Balaenopteridae; genus Balaenoptera; species Balaenoptera ricei. The sequence goes on along the minus strand of NC_082648.1, from coordinate 9,949,404 downwards.
ATAACAAAACTGGGCAAAACTGACATTTTTATATAAATAAAAACAAAGAATTTGTTTCCAGCTGACCTGCACTACGAGAAATGCTACAAGAAGTTCTTCAGACTAAGAATAAATGACATCAAATGGAAACGTGAATCCATAGGAAGGGATTAAGAATTCCAGAAATGATCAACATGGGTGTAAACATTCTACATATAGTTTTTTCTTCCCTTAATTTCTTTAGAAGATACATGATTCTTTAATTAAAGACACAGACACACCTCCTCTGAGATTTCATGGAAAGAAACAAGAACGGATGCAGGCACAGAGATTTGCTGGAGTGCAGAACGAAGTGAGGCTGCTCTCGCAAACGTTCTCCATTGGTTTCGAGTGACCATTCTCCTAGTGCGTCCCACTCTTCTGAGTAAGACTCACACTTTGCCAGTTAACAGCCACGTTTAAAAGGTTAACTGAAGCGCTATTACACATACAAATAAACCTACAAGGTAATCGGGAATGAATTATCAACTTTTCAAAGATGGTATCTGGGGGAAAATACACTCTGAGGATCAACCCTGGGTCTGGAGGTCACCGCTCCGTGGTTCAGAGAAGACTGTGGCTCTGATTAAGACCCACCCCCTCATCCCCTCCTTTGTCACTCCACTTTCCAATGCAGAGGTAAGGCCTGACAGCTGGCACAGGCAGATGTCTGATAAATGCCAGGACCTTCTTCGTTTATATTATTTGTCTGGCTGATAGGTGGGTTGGTGAGAAAGATGTGAATAAACTGGTCATTTGAAATCCAGTTCCCTCATGTTCTTCACATCAACCTTTTCCATCGATTCATTCTTTCCCTGCTTCAACCTCCAGCGCTAATTCTCAACGTTCCATGTGATTTGAGAGCTTTCACTGCCGTTTTGTGAGATTTTGCTCCACCAAAGAAAGCTCCAGGCTCTTTTTAATTGTCAAAATCTCCTTCACATGCATCATGTTTTTTTTTAAGCTAAATTGATAATTTATTAATAGCTACTATACATTTGTATACATTTCCTCCTGGTGTGTAGGTTCATCACAAAAACCAAATTACTGTATATAATAGAATCTGCCCGTTAATCACAGAATCAGAAGTTTTGCTATTGCTTGAAAGGTAGTCCCATGACGTTGGTGTTTTATCCTTTATATATTCAGAGACACATATACCTAGAATATAATCAGTATTGGTCATTGGAAGCCTTGAGGCATCTTCCTCCAGCAGTGCTGGAAAAACACTGATAACATTTTTGGTACTAAGTGCTTCCTTTCCAATATCTCTAAATAGGCAATAGGATTTTTTCTTATCACAGTTCTTTCAACAATTGCCATATTATAATTATCTAGACATCAGTTTATACAATATTAGTTACAATTTCAGTTAAGATTTTGGAAGCAAGAGGCATATTTACAAATCCTTTCCCAGGATGAAGTACTCCAATCTGTCAGTCAGTCATTAATTCAAGACACAGTCTATAGTGGACATTTGTGATTTCTCCCACAGTAGCAATTCCTGCCTAATAGTCCTCAGTTTCCATGCTAGGAGCCATATGGTTCCAGAAAACCTTACTATACTTTAGTGGTGAAGCATGTGAGCTAGACTAAGCCAATCAGGTAGCCTGTCACCTAGGCATATGACCATGTGACCCACGCCTGACTAACTAATGAGAATCTCTTTTGCTATAGAGTGTGCATTATATGGATAAAAGACCTGGAACTCCTGTAGCCATTTTGCTTTCATGTAGAAAACTAGTCAAAGGATGGAACCAATACATGAAGGATGACAGAGTGAAAAGACAGAGAAAATTACAGAAAAGTAAAATGAGACCCTGACATTATAAACCTCTGGATCAAACAGCACCTAAACCTGAACTACCTGTGGGATTACAACTGTTTCACAGCCGTGCAACTGTGCAGTCCCACAGGGTCCCGTTCTCAAAAGGGGTCCCCCACATTTGGTTCAATGCTCTTGTGCTGCCTTCTGAAATTCTTAATAATTTTATCTTAGGACCTGTGTCTGTAAATGAAGTCCTATGGAACAATGGAGCGGGTCTATAAGCAAAGAAAATATACGTGGCAATAACTAGCACGTGTGGGGCAGTCCAGGATTCTTGGGACTCTGAGAGTAAAACCCAGTCAGGACCTGGATACAGATCTGCAGAAGCAGCAGCCAGGGCAGCAGTGGCTGTGAGCCAGCAGAGAGGAGGGGCTGCTGGTGGAGGCAGTGCATGGGGACTGGCTTGCCTGTCTCTGCACCCATCCCACTGGCATCTGCACAAACGTTACCTCTGGGAACTGTCAGAACTGTCAACAGCAAACTACAAGTACATAAAAGAATATACTTGGACATATGCATCACATTCTTAACAACCAAGCACAGAACTCCCAACAGAGCTGCTTAGTATCACTGAGGCTTTTACACTGTATATGTTTGATCTCCCTTGTTGGTAACAAAGACAGTCCCCTCCTAAGGCAGCAAGACAATCTTTTTTTTTTTTAAATTATTTTATTTATTTATTTATTTTTGGCTGTGTTGGGTCTTTGTTGCTGCATGTGGGCTTTTCCTAGTTGCAGCGAGCCAGGGCTACTCTTCATTGCAGTGCGCGGGCTTCTCATCGCGGTGGCTTCTCTTGTTGCGGAGCACAGGCTCTAGGCGTGTGGGCTTCAGCAGTTGTGGCACGCGGGCTCAGTAGTTGTGGCTCATGGGCTCTAGAGCGCAGGCTCAGTAGTTGTGGCGCATGGGCTTAGTTGCTCCTCACCATGTGGGATCTTCCCAGACCAGGGCTTGAACCTGTGTCGCCTGCATTGGCAGGAGGATTCTTAACCACTGTGCCACCAGGGAAGTCTGACAATCTTATGTCTTGTTGTATCCAGGGTCAGTAACAAAAATGATCAGTCAGTTGCGAAGAAAGTCATATATGTACGCACCACCATGTCCTCTCACGCGTGCACATATATTCATTGCCAGGAGTGGATAGAATAATTATTTTATAACTTTTATATATAAAACATCAATATTGCATTTCACTTGTGGGTATTTCATTTCTATAGAATGATGTAGGATAGTGAGATTAATTAAAAAATATGAATGGTTGAATTTTAAGTAAGAAATCCATAGGGTTTGTTTAACCTCTGGGAATCTAATTTGCATCAAATCTACATTTTGCTTTTGTGCTCTGTCGTGGCCATTTATTGCTACCTTCTAATTTTTTAATTTCTCATTTTCTCTTAAGTGTGTTACATTTCAAAGTAAGTTGGTACTTCAGAGACTGCTATGAAAAAAAGAAATTCTTTTGGCTTAAAATAAAAGAGGAACTTTACTAATGTAATGTTATTTGGCATGCGTATGGAGCATAAATTATACCCTGGGATAGTTACCCAAAAGGGTTAAGACCAAAGAAAGAATCTGCTTGCTTATTAAAAATGCACACATTACCTCAGTCATAGGAATAGCCCCAAACTCGCCCAGCCACTGCCTCTGCAGATCACCCACCAGCATTAGCATTACATCATCTGACATTATGGAACAACTGTGAACTCTGTGTAGTACTTGAATGTATTGTTTTGAAAGAATACACTGTCATTAACTGGAATAAAAGCTTTCTGAAATCAAACCTGGGGGGTAGCCCTCACTGTGTGGCCCTTTTACTACTTTGAGAAACAGCCTCATTCTGAAAGCAGTAAAGGGGCAAAGAGATTAGAGTATAAAGGCAACAGAGATGAGTGATCCCTGCCCAGGCCAGCAAACAGATGCAGGGTTTTACATTACCAGGCAGAACAACGTCAAAGCAGGAGGCTCTGTAACAAACCCGGCACCTGAAAATCCAAACCAGCTCACGCCCATCACCCTATTTCCCATTACAGCCTCGTGATTTTTACCATGGGCTTCGCTAGAATTGGAAACTGAGTCTTTCTTTTTTAAATCAAAGTATAATTGACTTACAATACTATATTCATTTCAGGTGTACAACATAGCGATTCGATATTTTTATACATCACGAAAAGATCACCACGATAAATCTAGTTACCAGCTGTCACCACAGAAACTTATTACAATATCACCGATTATATTCCTGATGCTGTACCTTACATCCCTATGACTTATCTATTTTAAAACTGCAAGTTTATACCTCTTAATCTCCCTCGCCTATTTCCCTCATCTGCAACTCCTCTCTCCTCTGGCAACCACCAGTATGTTCTCTGTATCTATGAGTCTGAAACTGAGTCTTATTCTATGTACAAAATAGTTAAAACTCGATGTCTTGATGTCATCTTGAGACGGGCTATCACTTATAGCCATGTGACTCTAGGCAATGAATTGAAGCTCTCTGAGCCTCAGTGTTTTAATGTAGAAAATGGAAAGAATAATAGGTATGCAGAGCACGGGAGGTGAGGATTAGCTGCTATTACTATCATGATGATACTTATCACTTCCACCCAGTTGTCCCCTTTGCCTACCTTTTCTAACCACTGTCCAAGATGTTTCTTCTTCACAAGTGGAACGCGAGCATCAACTTAAATGCTCACTGGCTTATTTTGTTCCCTGCAGTCTGGCCACTGCCCCTTGTTACCATTTCTATTTTCACATCACTCTCCTCAGGTGATTTCTCTACCCTCCTTAGCCAAATCCTAGGACTCCTCTTAACTACACGCTGCTTCTCGCGAGCTTTCCTCTCTCCTGCACCTACTCTCAACATACTCAACAGCCAAGGTTCAAAGAGGTGAAAAACAAAGTCAAGGCAACACAGCCAGTTGGTAGCCAAGTCACAGTTAAAATCCAGGTAGTAGAACCCTTGTAAACTGTTGGTGGGAGTATAAATTGGTGCAGCCATTGTGAAAAACAGTATGGAGGTTCCTTAAAAAACTAAAAATAGTACTACCATATGATCCAGCAATTCCACTCCTGTGCATACATCCAGAAAAAACAAAAACACTAATTCGAAAAGATACATGCACACCAATGTTCATAGTAGCACTATTTACAATAGCCAAGATATGGATGCAACCCAAGTGCCCATCAACAGATTACTGGATTAATATGTGGTAATATATATACAATGGAATATTACTCAGCCTTAGAAAAGAATTAAATACTGCCATTTGCAGCAATGTGGATGGACCTGGAGAATATTATGCTTAGTGATATAAGTCAGACAGAGAAAAAGACAAATACTATATGATATCATGTATATGCAGAATCTAAAAAATAATACAAATGAAGGTATATGCAAAAGAGAAATACAGTCACAGATATAGAAAACAAATCTGAGGTTACCAAAGGGGAGAGAAAAGGGGTAGGAACAAATCAGAGGTATGGGAGTAACAGATACAAACTACTAAATATATCAATAAAATAGATAAGCAACAAGAATATGCTGCATAGCACAGGGAATTAAACCCATGATCTCAGAATAACCTACAATGGAATATAATCTGCAAAATACTGAATTACTATGCTGTACACCTGAAACTACACAATACTGTAAATCAAATATGCTTCAATAAAAAATAAATAAATAAAATCCAGGTAGCAATGCAAGCAAGTCCAGCTGTGTCGCATTAACTGCACCACACTAATAATTCACTCTTGGGGTTCCCAGTGACGATTTTAAATCTGAGGTTAGCTTCCCTTAACACCAAACCTTCTCCCAGATGTTTCCCCTACTAGTCAACTTATCATAAAATATGAATTATTTCAAATGCTTGAAGAAGAAACACTAATTCCAGAAAATTATTAAATACATCTCAAAGTTCTGGGGTTGTTTTTTTAGTTTTTAGTTTTTGTTTGTTTTTAGCATTTCCCAGAAGTGGAGACAAAACTAGATCTCACAGGTCTCACCCAGGACTAGACGACTTTGGGAGGAGAGAGGACATAGTTAACAGGAAGTGGAGGCACGAACATTGTGACTGTGAGCAATACATGCAACTCCAGAAGGGATGGAGGACAGAACACAAGTGTCCGCCCCTAAGCTTCTAAAGATAAAGGTGTGTGTTTTAAATCTGACTGCACAAGGATATATGAAAATGGAAATTTCACTAATGTTGGCTTCTTTGGAGATTCACATTATTCCTCAAAATAACAGAAACTAATGAGAAGATGGGTAACGGGATGTAATGTGTTGTTTTGCATAAGAATGAGAAGAGTTTACCAGTGTCTAACACTGAGGCCTCCGGGGGAAGACTGAAAGCTTGTATTTCCTCATCTGTAAAGCAGATGAAGTACTGGGAAGAATGAGAAGTATATGGGTCATCTATAAAGCACCATTTGGTTTTATTTCTGTTTTTTAAGTACAGTGTGGAATAGTTTAACTAGTACAGGATTTGACATCAGTGGTAAAGGTTCAAGTTCAACCTCTAGCTGCCAGCTGTCTAATCTGGCACAAATCATTCAAACATATTTAATGATGTAAGAACTAAAGGGATATTGTATATGTGTGTGTAGGGGAGGGAACCTTTTAATACAAATAGCTCTATAAATGTAAGATGTTTCATATTATATTGTACCAGGTTAAGTAAGCCAGGGTAGGCCAACTAAATCATTTACATTTCCTAATCTTTTGTGGTGAGAGGGAGACAGAGTGATTCTTACAGCAGAAACTCCATTCAGTTAATAGAAAATCATTGCCACTACTTAATAAGGATATGAAAATAATAAAGTAATGCATGTATTAATAACAAGTTAATAAAAATATAAAATAAAATTATCCAATGAATAATAAAATTCATATTAAAAGGTAACTACCTCAATATATGCTAATCATATATTAAGAGGGATGACGGTTTGTACACATTCTCTCCTTTCAGACACGAACTCTCTGTCAAACAAAACAGTTGCCAGGATTAATTATAAGTGTATCAGTGATCATGGAGATTTTCTCTATGGAGCTGAACTAGTCAACCCATAGTCCAGATCACAAATAAGAATGAAAATCTTTTTGTGGAAATAAGACAGGTAAGCCAACTTCATCATCATTCATTCATTCATTTACTCAGTCCCTACTTTACACCAGGCTCTATTCCAAGTGCTGAGGATTCAACAGTGAACAAAACATGGAAAGGTCCTACCATCACGGAGCTTTACATTCTAGCAGAGAAATACAGACAGTAAACAAATAAGTAAACTATGCAGTAAGTCAAGGGTGATTATGTACTCCAGAGAAAAACAGGCAGGGAAAAGGGCTGCAATTCTAAATACAGCAGTCAAGGAAGGCTTCACCAAGAAAATGCCATTTAAGCAAAGACCTGAAGGAGATGCATAAGGCACAGAGATATCAGGGGAGAATGGTGGGGCTATGCACACCTTTCCAGCAAGTCCAGATAAGATAAAATGCAATCCCTGGAAATAATTTCTATCCTCTTAAATGTATTGAGGCTTGCCTTGGGTCCTAGTATGTGGTCTATCCTAGAGAATGTTCTGTGTGCACTTGAAAAGAATGTGTATTCTGTTTTTTTAGATGTAGTGTCCTGTATGTACCAATTAAGTCCAACTGTTCTATTGTGTCATTTAGGATCTCTGTTGCCTTAATGATTTTCTGTCTGGAAGATCTGCCTATAGATGTCAGTGGGATGCTACTACAGTCAATGTCTTGTAATAACCTCTAATGGAAAAGAATCTGAAAAAGAATATATATGTGTGTGTGTGTGTGTGTGTATACACACACATATATATATAAAAAACCGAATCACTTTGCTGTACACCTGAAACCAACACAATATTGTAAATCAACTATACTTCAATAAATATTTTTTAAGAAATGCAAGCCCTTACCTTTCAAAAGTGGCTGGAAGGTTGGAATCTCTTGCAACTTGATGACATCGGGATCATTGCTGACATTCCGTGAGGCCTGGGAGCCCTGAGCTACAACCACAATATCATCCATCTTGGCTCTATGCTTAGCTGGAGAAGGGGCCACTGAAAATAAAGTTACACCGCTCAGGAATTGCATGTTATTTAGCGACCTCCGCCTCACCAAAGCTGTTTTCACTGTAGTCATTAAAAAGGATATTTTTTTACACAAAAGATGCTAACCGTAGTTATCCTGCAGTGGGGGCTGGGTAGGGGAGATGAATTACAGAGGACCTCTATTTCCCATGGTATTCAAAAAAAACCTTCCAACTTTATAGGACCATACACCATCTATGAGACTGCTTTTGTAGTTAAAAGTTTATTATTCAAAACACAAAATAATAACCAGATTGTTTTTAATTTTTACTTCTTTGATCCTCCTGACGTTTGTCCCTATTTCCCAATGAGGAAATAAGCATACAAAATTTAGCTGTGACTTGCCCAAAGTCACCAGTGCTAGAAACAGAGTTGAGAAGGGAACTGGAGGTAAATGGATCGTTGGTGTACGTGGCCCGTCCCAGTGACGCTGGGGTTGCAAAGCTGTGTAGCCACCCTGTCACAGCAAGGCCAGCATGACGACTAGATCCTAGTCACAGGAAAAAAATCCTGGTTCTTAACCCTAGATGATGGCACCAGCCCCCTCACCCTTAGAGTCACAGGGCAGAAAGAACCGGCAGGTCCACTGTAGGCTGAGGCAAAATAAAGAAACTTGAAGGACTGCTAAAGAGGCAGGTCAATTTCAGGTACCTAGGAGAATGTAATCCATTTAGAGGGAAGTGATTCAAACTATCAAGGACTCCCCAGACCAAGACATCCTCTGCTCCCAAACATCTTCTGGTTGGGGCAAGAGGGAATCTTTATTGTTTTACACTCTAGAAGGTAGTATTTGCAGGCCCATCATAATCAGGTCTCAAAGGTTGATCCAGGTATGCCAGAGAACTGCCCTGCCTCCTGGAGGCTAACATCTCTTAAGGCTTGGCATTCACTCTTTTACAATCTCAGCTACTTTCATTGCTCTTCGAGAAGTCTCTCTTCGCCTCTTTTGGTAATTTACCTAATGTTTTACAAATCCCAAGCCAGAAATCTTTCCTAGTACAAATTCAGTGATTCCTCCTTCCCCAGATTCCAGAGGAAAACAGAGTTTACTAGATTCTAGCTAGTCTCGACTACTTGTCTGTAAAATGGGGCTACTGTGAGGATTAAACATGAACACATGTGAAGCACTTAGGACAGGGAACCAGGTAAATTCTAACCTATGCTATTCGGTAGTATTGGTTAGTATGCTCTAGTACTGGTTAGAGCCCATGCTGTTGGTTAGTAGGTGAGCAAGCCTATTAAAAAGATGACACGCTTCTCACAAAATATGCTTCTGGCCTAACACAGAGGCAAGAAGGTAAGGGGTAACAATTATTACTGCATTTGTTGTAACAGATACTACATTCTGGGTCTTTCAAAGAAATAAGAATGAATGTAGCAGTAGATGCTGCTCACCGTTAAAATCTGTCTCAATCTAGCCCCCAGAATGATAGACTGAACTAGCCTTGAAGGTTACATTTCAGTGTGGAATACCAATAGACCTCCTAGCTTCTACATTTCTGAACTACATATCCTACCAAGATCACAGCAGTCCATGACCACGGCTCTTTTAAGGACCCAGATATAAGCCAATTTGGATTAGCAACTCCAGAGCTTATCTGGGACAGTCCTAGTGGTCCTAGAGTTTGGTGGGTAACAACAAAAAAAGGAGCAAATGATCCTCAATTAAGCATCAGCTGTTTTATTTGAGGGCTCACTATACTACAGGAACAATAATCCTCCCATTCCTACATCAAACTCGGAGAGAAATCTAAACCACATGGGCGGGGGAAGAATAGGGAAAAACACCAGATCTTGCCTTCCTGGCCAGCTTCTGTATTAGAAAGGGAGCCGAGACACCTTCCGATGGGAGATGCAGTTTCTGGACTCGCTCTCACCCAAGGGTTCACGGCGACTGTTCACCTGCCACACATCCCTTCTGAAAAAGAATCTCTAGAACCCATTTTTAAGAAGGAATCTGTTCTTTCAGGTCCTAAGACCCATCCACTGCGCGACCCAAACCTCACTGTCAGTCATGAATACTAAAGCCAAATATTAATTAGGTCCTCCTTCAAAGAGTAGGCTGCAGCTGAGAGGAACAGCTGTTCTGAAAACAAATAATGGGCTCGGGCGCCCACGCTGGCTTAGCTTGCAATCACAGGTACCGGCTTCCATCAGGGGAATCAAGGCTAGGGCAGATGGTAATTTTTTCTTTTTTTCTTTTTTAAGAAAAAAGCATGGTGAGGGCTTCCTGTGCGTTCCTGTCCGCCGGTCCCAGTCCCCAGCAGGCTGGAAGGCAGCCCGCCCCGCAAGCAAACAGGGCTGGCTGGAGAAGGGTGGAGATCAGGGCACCGACCTGAGGAGTTCAGATCGTTGGGTCGGCTCTCGGCCTCGGAGCTCTGCTCACTGCCCATGGTGCTGGCAGCGGAGGAACGGCGGAACGGGCGGCGACCGCTCGGGCGGCGGGGCGACAGGGAAGGGGCCGGGGACCGAGATGCGGAGGCTACACAGGCTGCGCTGTGGGGATGGCGCGCCCAGCCCAGGCGGGGGCGCGGGCGGCGGGGGACCGGGGAGGCCCTATCTGGGGAAGGACGTGCAAGGAGGTGCGGCGGAGCTACACACCGCTCGTCTGCCTTATTTAGGGAAACCCAAGGCAAGGAGGCGGGGAAACGCCGGGCACCCGCCGTGCCTGCGGCCGGCGGGCGGCACCGCTTTCACTCACTCGCTCGGGCGCCGCACGCTCGTTCCTTCTCGGACGCGGATTGGCGGCGCCGGCAGCGCGCAGCCGTCAGTTCCGGGTTAGAAGGCCCACCCCCCACGCCACCGCCCCGGGCCCGAGGGAGGGCGGGGAAACTCGCGCTGGCGACTCCGGGGGCGCAGCCTTAAAGGGCCCGATCACCTCAAAGCCAGAACCGCCCCAAAGGGTTACCCGTTTCCTGTTGTAATGTTGCGCGTCACCTTTAAGTATCATCCACACCCGAGGCACTTTATCCCCATCGTTAGAACTTTATTAATAGGCTTTTGGGGAGTTTGTTTTTGTGTGTGTTTTTTTTGGTATTTATTTTTGGGTTTTTTTAATTGACATATAATTGACATAATATTGTATGAGTTTCAGGTGTACAACATAATGATACATTTGTAATATATTGCAAAAAATTTAACCTTGTTTTACAGATGGGGAAAGAGAGGTGCTAGATAGATTTAGGATTGGAATCCACAGCTGCCTGGATGCCAAGCTCCTGTTTCAGTTCCCAAAGCTGGAAGTTTGGCAGTGGAAGACCGTACAAAAAATACTAGATGGTGAAAGAAGGAGCTGGAAATGAGGAGAAAATGCTGATTCATGTGTTAGGGCGTTTGTGCATCTTCAAAGGAAAGTGGATGCCCCAAGTCTAGTCACTTTCTGGCCACCTTGACAATTATCCACGAGGCATTCTGAAACGAGCAAAGGCAAGAAAGAAGTACTACAGGTAACGCAATACAGAAACTTCCAACTTTGGCAGGTCAAGGACTTACACCTAGCAATGCATTCCCACCAAGGAGTTGGGTGGCTCTGGGGTTCTCAGAACTTTGCAACTCATTTTATATTGTTTGTTTCACGAAATTTCCAGCAAATGCCCTGAGAGTGTCAAATTGATGAAATGATTTTCGAGTCCCTTCCACTCTACCATATCACAGACATTTCACCTGTTTTCACTCATTTGATTTTCACAACAACCCTGACGCCCATAAACAGGTAACTTCCTCATGGTTAGGTAAGTGGTGAAACTAGGATTTAGGACTCTCTGGTTACAAATCTCATGCTCTTTCCTCTGCTCACCATTACAATACAGTCGTCCCTGGGTATCCGCAGTCCCTGGGTATCCACGGGGGATTGGTTCCAGGACCTCCAGCAGATACCAAAATCCATGGATCCTCAAATCCCTTACAGTTGGCCCCTCCAATTTCGAAGGGTAGGAACACTTGGGTATGGAGGGCCCACTGTACCTTGAGAAACGTGCAAATGAATGTAAATTCAGTATTTTGTGGGAATGTGAAGATAGAACTAAAAACTGCCTGAGAGATCAAAAGAGTCTCCTAAAAGACTATAGTCTTGAAGTTTACATAAACCACCAGGCTGATGGGACTGGGAAGGCCTTACTAAGCAATGTGCCCATTCCCTCTTGGGGCTCTCTCTCAAGACATTCCCTCTTTGGGGATGGGTGAGAGAAGAAGTAAGAGTGGGGAGAGTAAGTCATATTCTGACTCTTGTTCCCTCTCTTCCACACCAAAGTATATTTATCTTGTGTTCCATACCGTAATCTGTACTGATGTGATGGTGGTTTTTATGCTTCCCTTAGGATAAACGTTTCATTCTAAAAGGAATATTTTGTCCATCAACTGATGAATAGATAAATATATCATCCCATTCTCTACTGGCCAGCAAGGTCTCTGCTGAGAAATCTGCTGACAACTCTATGTATGAGAGATTTTTTTTCTCTTGATGCTTTTAAAATTCACTCTTTGTTTCTGATTTTAGACAATTTTATAATTTGTCTTGGAAAAGAACGTTTTGGATTGAGATTTTGGGGTGAGCTATTAGCTTCATGAAGTTGTATGTCCAAGTCTCTCCCCAGGTTTGGAAAGTTCTCAGCTATAATTTCTTTAAAAAAGCTTTTTACCCTATCTCCTGCTCTCCTCCTTCTGAGGCTCCAGTGATACGTACATCGTCTCTCTTGTGGTGTCCTATAAGTCCCATAGGTTTTCTTCATTCCTTTTCTTTTCTTCACTTTTCTTTTTTAAATTAATTAATTAATTTATTTTTGGCTGTGTTGGGTCTTTGTTGCTGGGCGCAGGCTTTCTCCAGTTGCAACAAGCAGGGGCTGCTCTTCGTTGTGGTGTGCAGGCTTCTCATTGCGGTAGCTTCTCTTGCTGTGGAGCACGGGCTCTAGGCACGTGGGCTTCAGTACTTGTGGCACGTGGGCTCAGTAGTTGTGGCTCATGGTCTCTAGAGTGCAGGCTTCAGTAGTTGTGGCTCACAGGCTTTGTTGCTCCCCGGCATGTGGGATCTTCCCGGACCAGGGCTCGAACCTGTGTCCCCTGCATTGGCAGGTGGATTCTTAACCACTGCACTACCAGGGAAGTCCTCTTCATTCCTTTTCATTCTTTTTTCTTTTTTGCTCCTCTGTTTGGGTAATTTCAGTTGATCTAGTGGCCTTCTAGATCACTGATTCCTTCTGGTTGGTCACACCTGCCGTTGAAGCTCCCTGTTGAATTCTTCAGTTCAGTCATATTCTTCTGCTTCAAAATTATTGTTTGGTTCTTTTTTTATGTGTTCTGTCTCTTCGTTGAACTCATTTTGTTCTTGTATTGTTTTCCTGATTGCGCTAGATTGTTTGTCTTCTTTTCTAGCTCTCTGAGCATCTTTAGAACAATTATTTTGAATTCTTTATCGGGCAATTCTTGGACCTCCATTTCTTTGGGGCCAGTTACTGGAGGCTTACTATATTCCTTTGGAGGACTCATGGTTCCCTGATTCTTCGTGATCTCTGTAACCTTGCATAAGTGTCTGCTCATTTGAAGAAGCAGTCACCTCCTCCAGGCTTTATGAGCTGACTTTGGTAAAGGAAGATTTTCACTTGCAGGTGGGGACGTGCTGGAGCATGCTGTGACTCCAAGTCTAGTGGTGCAGGGCGCCAAGTGCAGGGGTATGTGGTGGCACAGGGTTCAGGGTTACATGGTATCTTTTAACTCAGGCCACTGGAATCCACAGTGTCAACAACTGTGGCCCTTGGCAAGCACTTCAGTGCGTCTATAGTGGCTCTAAGGGCCACTGTTGGGGTCCTCAGCAGCCCCTCCAGATCCAGCGGCTAGAGACCAGACAGGTAGTAGTGGTTGCTGATGCCGTAGTGATGCACACACTCGGCTGCGGGGGTGCAGCTGCAGGTGCCTATAGAGACGCAGGAGCTGGTTGCCAACACACACATAGCAGTGGGGGACTGGGCAGGCAGAAAGGCTCAGTGCCAGCCAAATGCTCATTGGCACCTGCAGGGGTCCTGGCTGTTGGCTAGCACTCCTTTAGCTGCCAGGTCTCACCGTGGGTGCACGGCAGTGGGGGCCAGTGACAGGGGCCTGGCCAGGGGCATGCAGGTGCACATCTGGAGGGACTGGCTGAGGTGAGTGCAGTGGTACAGGCCGGTGACAGAAGGGCCTGATCTGGGCCCACAAGCAGCTGCGGGGGCCCTGGCTGTTGGCACGCCCTTCTGTGGCCACACAGTTTGCCCCAGGCACGTGCACTGCGGGGGAGGCCCGTGACGGGCATCAGGTGGTTGGCATGCAAGGTTGCAGCTGGAAGGGCTAGCCCAGATTGTGCACATGATGGTGGGTGTCAACCAGAGGGTCCAGACTGGCATCTTGCATTCATGCAACCACAGAGGCCTGGGCTGGCTGCCAGTGTGGTTCCAGACTCCAGGGGAGGATAGGGGCAGGGGAGGGAGCAGAGAGGGACACAGGCAGCTGTCATCAGTGGGTGTGAATACCTGTAGGGTGAAATCCATGGGGGGCAGGGTCTGAGGTAGCTGTACTGGTCATCAGTTTCTTCAGTGGTGAAAGCTGCTGGGTTTGTTTGCAGAGCAGGTCACTGGAACCGTGATCTCTTCTACTGCATAACTGCTGTTAGAAGTTCCTGCTTTTCCTCCTCGTTCCTAGCCATCTCTATACGTCTTAGCTTTGCAGGTCTGGATGGGGTGAAACCAAACGTGGACCATCATGCGGTGCCCTGAGAGGCTGGGGAAGCTGGGTCCTCACCCCACTCCTTCTTTCTAGCAAGGGGAACTCTTTCTTGCTGGCAAATTCCCTCTTGGTGCTGAGCAGTGCTGGCTAGGGGGATGGGATGATGCGGGCAAAATGAAGCTACCTTCCTTCTTTCCTTGTGTAGTTATTCTCAAGTTTTTTGTTCTGCTGGGTTGCTGTAGTTTCTTAAGTGGACTCCAGAGCTCTCCCAGACCTGTTTTTGTTTGTAGATAGCTGTCTAACTGTTCATCTTTGTGGGGGCACAGAGGCTGGGGCCTCCTATGTTGCCATTTGTTTTCAGTGAATGGATAAATAAAACGTGGTATATCTGTATAGTAGGGTATTATTTGGCAGGGAAAAAGAAGGGAAATGATGTACTAATACATGCTGCAACATGGATAAACCTTGAAAACATTATGTTATGTGAAACAAGCCCATCACAAAAGACCACGTATTGTAGATTCCATTTACATGAAATGTCCACAAGGGGCACTATAGAGACAAAAATAAGTAAGTAAGGCTGAAAAGGAGGGCGGGTGCTGAGGGGATATGGGGAGTGACTGTTAATGGGTGTGGGGATTTCTTTCTGGGAGTGTTGAAAATGTTCTAAAATTTATTGTGGTGGGAATTCCCTGGTGGTCCAGTAGTTAAGACTCCGTGCTTCCACTGCAGGAGGCACGGGTTCGATCCCTGGTCGGGGAACTAAGATCCCGCATGACCTGTGGTGCAGCCAAAGGAAAAAAAAAAAAGAAAAGAAAGCTAAAATTTACTGTGATCATGGTTGCACAACTCTGTGAATATATTAAAAATCACTGAATTGCACACTTTAGGCGAATTGTATAGTTATGTGAACTATATCTCAATAAAGCTGTTACTCAGAAAAAGGATATTGGAAGATAAAATGCCTTCATTCATTGACTCAGAGTTTATTGGGAGCCTATAATTTGCCAGGCACTTGCTAGACACTAGGGAAGAAAGATCCAGCAAGACTCAGTCTCCCTATCCTTAGGAAGCTTACAGTCTGGTGGCAAGAAAATTAAATGGACATTTTTTTATCTGGCCGCAGGTTGCGGGATCTTAGTTCCCCAACCAGGGATCAAACCTGTGCCCCCTGCAGTGGAAGCTCGGAGCCTTAACCACTGGACTGCCCGGGAAGTCCCTAAATGGGCGTTTATAACACAAGGATTCTGCTGGAGAAGGAAGGTAGCTTCATTTTTTCCACTCTGTCCCATCCCCCGCCAGCCAGCACTACTCAACACAAAGAGGGAACTTGCCAGCAAGAAAGAATTCCCCTTGTAATGATACAAATGAACTGATTTACAAAACAGAAATAGAGTCACAGATGTAGAAAACAAACTTATGGTTACCAAGGGGAAAGGGGGGGGGAGGGATAGATTGGGAGATTGGGATTGACATATACACACTATTATATATAAAATAGATAGCTAATAAGGACCTACTGTATAGCACAGGGAACTCTACTCAATACTCTTTAATGGCCTATAGGGGAAAACAATCTAAAAAAGAGTGGATATATGAATATGTATAACTGATTCACTTTGCTGTACAGCAGAAACTAACACAACATTGTAAATCAACTATACTCCAATAAAAGTTAATTAAAAAGAAAAAAAAAAAAAAAGAAAGAGTTCCCCTTGCTAGAAAGAAGGAGTGGGGTGAGCTCCAGCTTCCCCAGCCTTTCAGGGTACCGCTGGAGGGGCTTCAGAGGTAGGATACATTTGAGATTGATGCCTGTAGCACCCCTAAAATCACTTCCACATGAATAGCAACCTATGGGGCTTATATACACAATAAGGAAGAATTAAATAGCCTTTTCCTGTTTATAAAGCACTTTCATATATACTGTCCCTGTATGACCTGCCTACAAAGTAGATAACACTTTCCTAATTTTACATAGAGGTTAAGGGGTTTACTCCTGATCACACAGCTAGTAAGTGATAAAACCAGGATTCAAGTTTTCTAAAACTCATTATGCCTCTGTCTACTCCAGACTAGCTCCTCCTCCTCTGTCTTTATTTTACCGGGCACCCCACCCACCTGGTCTCCCAAGCCAGAAATCTGGTTAGCCTCACCACCATATCCAGCCCACCACCACGTCTGCAGAGCCTCTCTCCTTAATTTCTCTTTTGTCTCCTTGCATAGTTCAGGGCCTCCTCGCTTCTCTCATTCCTTGGAAAACAGAAGCCTCTGGCCTCACCTCCTTCAATGCATCCTTCATGTGGCTGGCACGGAGAATTTTTTAGAATATTAGTCAGGTCTCTGAACCTATCACTGCCCTGCTAAAAACCTTCAATAATTTCCCCATGGCTTCAAGATAAAGTTTAAAATTTAGCATATGAGAACATTCTTGCTCTGACCCCAGCCTCTCTCTATCCCTTTTTTTTTTGGCTACACCCGCATGGCATTCGGGATCTTAGTACCCAGACCAAGGATTAAACCTGCACCCCTGCAGTGGAAGCACTGATTCTTAACCACTGACTGCCAGGGTAGCTCCTATCCCTTTTTATACAGGCAAAGTTCATGCCAGTCAGGATGAAATTCCCTGAGAAGTCCTGTTTTCTCTGTCTGGAATATTCAGCTTTTCTCTCTCCATCTAGTTAACTGAACTTCATCCTTCAAGAGTTAACTTATGGTTGGAAACTCATGTCCACACAAAACCCTGCACACAGGTGTTTATAGCAGCTTTTTTCATAACTGCCAAAACTTGGAAGCCACCAAAGTATCCTTCGGTGGATGTATAAACAAACTCTGGACCAGACAATGGAAAATGAAAAGACATGGAGGAACCTCAAATGCATATTACAAAGTGAAAGAAGCCCATCTGTAAAGGCTGCATACTGTATGATTCCAAGTACGTGACATTCTGGAAAAGACAAAACTATGGAGATAGTAAAAAGACCCATGTTTGCCAGGGTTTGGGGTAAGGGAGAGGGATGAAAAGGCTGAACACAGAGGATTTGGAGGGCAGTGAAAATACTCTGTATGATACTATAATGGTGGATACATATCATTATGCATTTGTCCAAGCCCACGGAATGTACAACACTAAGAATGAGTGTAAGGTCAACTGTGGACTTCGGGTGATTTTAATGGGTCAATATAGGTTCATCAGTTGTAACAAATATACCTCTCTTATGTGGGATGTTGATAATGGGGAGGCTGTGAATGAGTGGGGGCAGGTGCATATGGGAAATCTCTGTACCTTCTCAATTTTGCGATGAACCTAAAGGTGCTCTAAAAAAATAAAGTCTTAAAAAAAATTTGAACTTATGCACCTCCTCCCAGAAGTGCAGATTAGATGTCCCCTGTGTGAGCTTCCTTAGTTAGCATCTTCTATTATAACATGTAGTCTTTACACAATCATTGATTCACCTGTGTGTCTTTCCCACTGAACAATAAGCATCTTGAAGATAGATTTATAACCAAGCAGGACCCTATGGGGCCTTCCCAGGACAGACCCTCCCGCATATCCTCTGCTGTAGCTCTTCTCTGGAGTATCCAGAGATAGTATTGATACCGACCAGGGTTCTTGGCCTTCCCAAGAAGGCCAATTTCAATAGAAATTGACTAGAGGCCAGACAAGAAATTCAGGCAAGGCTTTACTGGGGCCCCGCTGCTGCAGCAGGAGGGAGCGAGCACAAGCTTTTTCCTTATGTGGGGTCGGAGGGGTGGCTTAGGTGTTTTGCCCACCCCTTAGGTGGTGTTGAGTGCAGGGGGCATGCTCAGTACCCTGCTTTTCTCCCAACACCCTGCTTTTGGCTCCCGGCTCTTCAGAACTGGCTTTTGAGTTTTTTGGTCTTTTGTATCTTTTTGTCCATAATTTGCCCCAAGGCATGCACGCAGTTATTTTTAGTCCCATATAGTTTCTTTGTATTTTGCTGCTTGAGGAGAGGTTTGTCCAGGTGCAAGCACTGCAGCAAAGGTTCCCTGGTCCCAGCTGGTCTCAGTATCTCACGCATATTTCATGAGTTTTTCAGAGGCTAAAAACCACCACCACATGGAAGAAATTAACTATTTGATGATAATGAGCAAGTAGCTCCCAGACCTTCTGGCACCTAAGGATTGATAATGTTAACTGCCGTGTTACCTCACCATCAACCAGTCAGAGAATTATGCATGAGCTGATCACACACGCTGGGACGCTCCATCACCTGGCCTTTAAAAAGACTTTGCTGAAATGTTTCGGGGAGTTCCGGAGTTTTTTGGGCACTAGCCACCCGTTCTCCTAGCATGGCCCTGCAATAAACCTTTCTCTGCTCCAAACTCCAAACTCTTGACATTTTAGTTTGTTTGGCTTCACTGTGCGTAGGGCACATGAACTTGTGTTCAATAACAGATTCGTGTCTTATCGGTCTTTAATTTCCCATGCAGATGCTTAATGCATATTTTCTGAATAAAATACTTCAAAAAATCTGCCTCTGCATAAATGGTACTTCTAAGTATTAGGAGAAGAGGATTTAGAATCTCTTCGGCAACAAGGTGACAATGGATATAATTTCTAATTTAAACTCCTAGTTCATATCAAGAGAAAATTTTTCTTTAATCATTATTTTCATCAATGTCCTCTGTTCACTGTCATAACTGAAAATATATTACTTCAACCATAACCAGGTTCATCGTATCAAAACCTTGCATCTGGCTCTCTTCCTGTTTCCCATCATGGTTCAGGATCAAGGTGAAAAGGAGAACCCCATGCGGGAACTTCGCATCTGCAAGCTCTGCCTCAACATCTGTGTAGGGGAGAGTGGAGACAGACTGACCGGGGCAGCCAAGGTGCTGGAGCAGCTCACAGGCCAGACCCCTGTGTTCTCCAAAGCTAGATACACTGTCAGATCCTTTGGCATCAGGAGAAATGAAAAGATCGCCATCCACTGCACAGTCTGTGAGGCCAACGCAGAAGAAATCCTGGAGGAAGGTCTAAAGGTGCGAGAGTGCGAATTAAGAAAAAATAACTTCTCAGGTACTGGAAACTTTGGTTTTGGAATCCGAGAACACATCAATCTGGGGATCAAATATGACCCAAGCATTGGCATCTACGGCCTAAACTTCTACGTGGCGCTGGGTAGGCCAGGTTTCAGCATCACAGACAAGAAGCGCAGGACAGGCTGCGCTGGGGCCAAACACCTAATCAGCAAAGGGGAGGCCATGTGCTGGTTTCAGCAGAAGTATGATGGGATCATCCTTCCTGGCAAATAAATTCCCCTTTCAATCCAAAAGGCCAATAAAAAGTTTTCAGTGAAATGTAAAAAAACAAACAGACAAACAAAAAACAACCCAAAAAACCAAAACCTTGAATCTGAAGTTCCTAAGTGGGGAAAGGTCTACTTAGCTCCTAGCATGGACCACCTATGAAAGGAGATTCAAAGATTGTGACCTCTCTATACCCTGGACCTTCGTGTATATCATCTATAGATAAAATGTACTCAGCACCTCAGTCTCTGGTTGCATCAGGAAAATTACTCCGATGGGAATTCACACTGGAGTTTACTTTGGTCACTCTTCAAAACAAATATTCGCAACATTATTGTAATTCAAGAGCAGGTCATCCTCTGGATACAACTAGTAGAGTTAGTTTCACACAATGGACCATTGTTCACAGGCATCTCTGGCAACATATGCCTCCAGTAGCTACTGGCTAAAACTAGAGCTGTTGGTTCTCAGGCCTAGAATAATAATCTACAGCTGCATGGTGCCTTAGTTTTGAAAGCTCTTTCACACCAACCAAGGTAGAGATACCGTGAAAGGTTAGAACACTTGGCAAGCTGTGTCAGTGGTTTAGTAACGTTGCACTTGTTCACCTGTATATGAGGCTGGGGGAGCAAGCACTAATTTAGAAACACACTTGTAAAACCTACGCCTAGCCCTTCTTTTCCATTCATGCAATCAACAAATATATTTTTGTTAAATATTTACTATATACCTATTACATACCAGGTACTATGCTAAATATCAGGGATAACATTTTAATAATAGACACCATTGTTTTCATCATTATTACCCATACCTATTAACAATAAATCATGCGGAATCCCAATGCCTTCTCGGAGTCTTGGCTTGCACATTTAACTCAAGAATTGCCAACCTAATTAAGGACCCGCCATGCCTTGAACGATTGAAATAGGATTCTCTTAACTATGCCCCTGATAGAAGGCACTGTAAACTCTTTTTTTTTTTTTTATTTTATTAATTTATTTTTGGCTGTGTTGGGTCTTTGTTGCTGCACACGGGCTTTCTCTAGTTGCGGCGAGCGGGGCTACTCTTTGTTGCCGTGCGTGGGCTGCTCATTGCCGTGGCTTCTCTTGTTGAGGAGCACGGGCTCTAGGCGCGCGGGCTTCAGTAGTTGTGGCTTGCGGGCTCTAGAGCTCAGGCTCAGTATTTGTGGCACACAGGCTTAGTTGCTCCGAGGCATGTGGGATCTTCCCGGACCAGGGCTCAAACCCGTAGCCCCTGTATTGGCAGGCAGATTCTTAACCACTGCGCCACCAGGGAAGCCCAGGCACTGTAAACTCTTGAACGTGAAGAAACTGTGATCAGCGGTTGCCTCTGGGGAGGAGAACTAGATTGGGACACAGGGGTGAGAGGCAGGGTTTTCATTGTACAGGCATATCTGGGAGATACCACAGTTCAGTTCCAGATAAAGCAAATATTGCAATAAAGTCACACAAATTTTTTGGTTTTCCAGTGCATATAAAAGTTATGTTTACACTGTTCTGTAGTCTATTAAGTGTGCAATAGCGTTATGTCTAAAAAACAAAGTACATACCTTAATGTTAAAATATTGCTAAAAAATGCTAGCTATCATTCTAACCTTTAGCAAGTCATAGTAGTAACATCAAAGATTATTGATCACAAATCACCATCATAGTAAATATAATAATAATGAAAAAACGAGCAAATGCTGTTGGAGACATGGCACCGAGGTAGGAGATAGATGGGCTCCAGGCTAGACATTTCCAACTGGCCTCCTGTTCACACTTCCTGGGGTGAGAAGGAGATGGGCTCCAGGCCGGACATTCATTACCAACCCCCTGTTTACATTTCCTGAAGCAAGAGACAAACGGGCTCCAGGACTACACATTTATGTCCGGACTCTTGTCTATATTTCGAGATCTGCACCTCGATGTAAAAACCAGCAACAGAAATAGAGTAAATAACCAGACATTGGACATTTTTATGGCAGGGACAGAGTGGGACTAAACCCTGTTAAAAGATCAAGAGGTCATAAATTCCCATCCTTGGGGCAAGGGAAACATTGCACATGCACGGAAAGGCTCCTTGGGGGTCAAAAAGGAGGGGGCGCCACCCCATAATATGTGATGCTAAGGCGGTCCCATAGGCCTCTGGGCTGTAATCTAGCTTGGAAAAAGTTGCGCATGCGTGTTGGGGAGGGTCTTAGGGCAGGGCAGGTGGAAAAAGAAACCAGATAATTGGCCAAAGGTAAACAAAGACCTGGAAGAACTGCCCTATATAAATGACCTAACCGCCTCTTAATCGTGCTCCTCCTCACGGAGGAGGGCGCCCACACCCTTTCTCTCCGGGTATGCATCTCTACCTTGCTTCTACCTCAACTAAACAAATGTTTCTCTGTCTGCTCTCCCACTTGTTGTGCTATGTCTCCAATAGTAAACTTTGTACCTGTTTTTACAGTTTTTGCCTCCATGAGAAATGCATTTTTCACTGGGGGCAAGAGCCAGGGGGTGTGGTGTCTAGGATTCCTAGTTTTCATCCAGGCTACCCAGGTTCAATTCCTGGGCAGGGAATTAAGATCTCGCTTCACGCCACCACTCACTGCTGCCTCTCCAAAATCAGTACCAATAGACTTGTTCCAGGCAGGATTGCCACAAACCTTAAATTTGTTGAAAAAAAAAAAAATAGCAGTCTCTGCTAAGTGCAAACGGAGGTATGCCTGTACAGTGTACATTTGAGTACTGTTTGACTTTCATCGTGGTATTTGCCTGTTCTCTGGTCTCCAGGAAGCGAGAAGGCGCAGCTGCAGACCCTCAGGCACCCACGAGGGTGGCGCCCCCGCCCTGGAGGCGCGCACAGCAGCTATGCAGGGCGGGGGTGGGTGAGTGGGGAGCCGGGGGACCCGGGGAGGGGCTCCCGGCTCTCCCCGGTGCCCAGGGGGCCTGCTCCAGGTTGCTGGGAAGCAGCTCCGGGTTGCAGGGCGGGAACGTGCCCTTCCACCTCCGGCAAACTTTCGGCCGCCGCAACGGAAGCAGGAACTCGTGAATTACAAACCCAGGGCTGGGCGAGAGCTGCGGAGTCTCCCGGGCGTCCTCCACGAACCCCTCGCGGATCCGCCGCTGCTTCCCCGAGCGCGCGGGGCTGCCCTGCACCGGGAGGGCAGCAGGGCCCGGTCCTCCCGTCTCCAGGTAAAGGCTCTCCATCCTCCCCTCCAGCCCCCGCGGGCAGTATCGCCACCTGCGGGGGCAGCGGCGCCCCCCGCCCTTTCCCGGGGCAAGCCTCCTCCGCCCCTCCGGGAGCTCGGAGAGCTGGCTGAGCCGGATGCTGGTGGCCCCCGTATCCTGGAGACGGTCTTTAGGCAAGCCAGCAGCAGGGTCAGAAGAATGGTTTAGTGAGCCACGTACCTTTCCTCAAAGAAAAGGCAGATTTCCCATTTTTTCTTGTATGATTCGTATCCTGTATTTATCGAACCCGCTAATTGTCTAATACTCTGTAGAGTGTGTGTTTATACACAGTTATAAACACCTTGATAAATTAAGTTAGATTATGCTGTGAGAAAAATGATTTCCAACATTTGACTGATTGCAGGTACGATCCCGTAACTCCAGTCAGCAGGCATTTAAAGCTCAGGTGCATCTTCTCTTACCCACCTGTGTCCTTTTCCCACTCTATTTCAACAGGATTCAACTTCACTTTGAACCTTTTTTTTTAAATTGTAAGCTTGTTTTGATCTTTTTATTGTGGTAAAATAGACATACTGTAACAAAATGTATTATTTTGATCATTTTAAGTGTACAATTTAGTGGCATTAAGTACGTTCACATTATTGGGTAACCATCACTACTGTCCATTTTCAGGACATTTTTGGCATCCCCGATAGGAAAACTCTGTACCCATTAAACAGTAACTCCCCATTCCCTCCTCCACCAACCTCTAGTAACTTCAATTCTACTTTTTATCTCTGTGAATTTGCCTCTTCTAGATACTTTATATAAGTGCAATCATACAATATTTGTCCTCTTGTATCCAGCTTATTTCACTTAGCATAATGATTTCAAGATTTGCAGCATGTATGAGAATTTCATTCCTTTTTGTAGCTGAATAATATTCCATTTTATGTATTTGCCACGTTTTAAAAATCTGTTCATCTTTGGACCTTTAAGGCCTAAATAATAATGTATTAGAAGAATTAATTTACCTAATAATTGTTTGGTACCATTAATGAGATAAGCGCTTTAGTATGCTTGTGATCCAGGAGCAATAAAGATGCCGGTACTGAAAGCACAGCTCTTCTCCTGCATCCCCTGGCACAGTTCAGGTTTCTTTGCAGCAGCTTGAGGAGAGATTCTTAGAATCCATTCAAAGTGAAGTGTTGGCCTGGTTTTTCTTTTTTTTTCCTGTTTTGTTTTCTCCAGTGACTTGCAAAGTGTGGCAGCATAAAAAGTAACTTGTGCCAGGATTCTTAACCTGGGGAGTCCATGGACAGTATTCAGAAAGTCTGTGAACTTGGGTGGAAAAGTTTATTTTGCTAACCTCTAAATGTAGTGTAGTATTTCCTTTAAGAGGCATGTAGGCAAAAGCCGCAGGAGTATTAGTGGTAGGGTAGCTCTGATTTGCCACCAGTAGAAATCACAAATATTTCCATGTCATGTGACTTACTGCATCTATCTCAAAATCATTACATTCAACACTACTTCAAAATTATGGCAATGATTAGACCTACCATCTGTTATTTATCACACAGTTGTTTTTATTTTAACTGAAAATGGAGCTAATGGGATCTAGCTTATAGGATTCTTGTAAGGATTAAATGACATAATATATGTAAAGTGCTTAGCATAGAGAACCATAAATGTTACTTTCATTTTACTGTTTTAGAAAGTTGGACATAAGAGTTAGCAAGGAAGGTATTAGACTTGTGCTGTATTACCATATACTGTTTTTTTAAAAAACTGGGTTTTTTTATTTATTTATTTTTTACTGACCAAAGTCTACCTATTTATATTAGGATGCACTCTTTATTTATTTATTTATTATTTATGGCTGTGTTGGGTCTTTGTTTCTGTGCAAGGGCTTTCTTTAGTTGCGGCAAGTGGGGGTCACTCTTCATCGCAGTGCGCGGGCCTCTCACTATCGCAGCCTCTCTTGTTGCGGAGCACAGGCTCCAGACGCGCAGGCTCAGTAGTTGTGGCTCACGGGCCCAGCTGCTCCGCGGCATGTGAGATCTTCCCAGACCAGGGCTCGAACTCGTGTGCCCTGCATTAGCAGGCAGATTCTCAACCACTGCGCCACCAGGGGAGCCCCAGGATGCACTCTTATGTTCTACAGCTCTATAGGTTTTGATAAATGTAATGACATACATCATTACAGCATCATATAGAATAGTTTCACTGTCCTAAAAATCCCCTGTGCTCCACCTATTCAGCCCTTCCCTTTCCTCCAGACAACCACTGATGTTTTACTGTCGATGTTGTTTTGCCTTTTCCAGAATGTCATAGAGTTGGAATCATACCTTTCACATTGGCTTCTTTTCACTTAGCGATATGCAATTAAGGTTACTCTTTTTGTGGCTTGATAGCTCGTTTCTTTTTACTGCTGAAAAATATTCTATTGTGTGGATATACCAGTTTGTTTATCCCTTCACCTATTGAGGGACATCTTAGTTGCTTCCAGTTTTTTGGCAATTATGAATAAAGTGCTATAAATATTTGTATGCAGGTTTTTGTCAGGATTTAGTATTGTCAGTTTTTTGGATTTTAGTCATTCTGATAGGTGTGTAGTGGCATCTCATTGTTGTTTTAATTTGCAGTTTCCTAATGACAATGATATTGAGCACCTTTTCATATGCTGCTTTGGTGAGGTGTCTGTTCAGGTCTTTTGCTCACTTTAAATTGGGTTGTTTGTTTTCTTTTTGGTAAGTTTTAAGAGTTCTTTGTGTATTTTAGCTACCAGTTATTTATCGAATATGTGTTTTGCAAATACCTTCTCCCAGTCTGTGGCTTAGTTTTTCATTCTCTTAACAGTGTCTTGCACAGAGCAGAAGTTTTTAATTTTAATGGAATCCAACCTATCAATTTTTTCTTTCATGGATTGTGCTTTTGGTGTTGTTATCTAGAAACTCACCTAATATAAGGTCACAGAGACTTTATTCTATGTTACATAGGAGTTTTATAGTTTTGCATTTTACATTTAGGTCTATGATCCATTATGAGTTAATTTTTGTGAAAGATGTAAGGTCAGTGTCTAGATTTTTTTTGCATGTGGATGTCCAATTGTCCAGCACCGTTTTTGAGAAGAATATCCGTTCTCCATTGAATTGCCATTGCTCCTTTGTCAAAGATCAGTTGGCTGTATTTGTGTGGGTCTATTTCTGGGCTCCTTATCCTGTTCCATTGATCTATTTGTCTGTTATTTTGCCAGTACTACATTGTCTTCATTAGCAGTGCTTTCTGGTAAGTATTGAAGTCAGGTAGTGTCAGTCTTCCAGCTTTGTTCTTCTTCAGTATTGTGTTGGCTATTCTGGGCCTTTTTGCATTTCCATGTAAACTTTAAAATTGGTTTGTTGAGGTCTATAAAATAACTTGCTGAGATTTTGATTGGAATTGCATTGAATCTGTAGATCAAGTTGGGAAGAACTGACATCTTAGCAATATTGAGTAGTCCTATTGAGGAACATGGAATATCTCTCCATTTATTTAGATCTTCTTTGATATCTTTCATCAGAGTCTTATAGGCACATTTTAAAAACTTTTCAGTAATTATATTTCAATATAACTATCTTCCTTTGTAATCCTATATATTTCATTTTATACATTTAACAATATGGCTTTTATACATTTTAAAACATGCCAGAAGAGAGCCTAAGCACCACCAGAGTACCAAAGGGTTCATAACCAAAAAAAAAAAAAAAAAAAAAAAAAATTAAAGAAGCGGTAATTCTGATCTAGGCTATCATTTAGTGAACAATTTGTATTCTGGAAATGAGGATATTTTCTGATATAGCCTTGCCAGTTTAACATTTTTTTTTCTGGAAGAACCAGCTCACCAATGGAGTTGGCATTATATGTATTATGACTTTTGTGTTTTTAGGGATGTCAAAAAGAACACTTGCCCCTACAGTTTCCTTCAACTGAGCCAGAATATTCCCCCTGTTGATGGGCTAATTCCTAGAAGGACAATATATGTAATTTTCTTAGCGCATTGCCTACCACTCAGTAGGTGATTTTAAAATGCTAATTGTTATTACTGAGAAAGAAAATATGTCCAAAGCGATGATCATTGCTTCATCAATGACCACAGATTTTGTGTCCTTTCCCCTCTTCTTAGGAGAGGCAAGAAGAGGAAGGATTCTAGAACTGAAAAGCAGACTACCTCTTCTTTCATAGATACTTGTCAGATTTTAAGCATTGATGGGAGAGCGCATGTGTGTGTGCTTACTAGCTTTTTGCCAAGTTTTTAATGAAATGTCTCAAATCTATTAAAAGTGAAACAAATAAAAAATACTTGTTTATTCCTGTCCTATGAATTGTGAGTTGTTTACATTGACTTGAAGGAAATGAAATGTATCTTCTCTAGGTTTGTTCAAAGAAACAAAACTCATTGATGATTTTCTATTTTTGTGCTAGAGAGAAATTCCATCATCTGTACAATCTTCTTGAAGCAAACTCAGGCCAGAGGGAGAGTTATCCGACCTTTGGAGACCAAGACTAAACTGAAATTTAAAATGTTCTTCCGGGAGGGATGGAGCTTGACTTACACTCGTGTAATAATTTGTTTCCTGACACTAAGGCTGTCCACCAGTCAGAACTGCCCCACCAAGAGTCTAGAAGATATGGTCATTGACATCCAGTCATCTCTTTCCAAGGGAATCAGAGGCAATGAGCCCATACACACATTAACTCAAGAAGACTGCATTAATTCTTGCTGCTCAACAAAAAACATATCAGGTAAGTAATAATGCCTTGGCAACTCTTTATTCCATGTGTTTTGTGATGTAAGTAGCTGGTTGATGAAGCTAAATGGTTTGTACTAGTGATTCTCAATGGGGTAGAAAAGTGGGTGGCAAAATCACTACGGAATGTTCCATGGTGTGCTCTCCCCTCCCCTAAGCTGAGCCAAAGTTACTGATGAGTGTATATATATTATCACTCAGATATGTGGGTAGAAAAAGGGTTGAAAACGACTGGTGTTATGTTCTAACAGGCATCTGAGATACTGAAAACAAAAGTCCTATTTAAATGCTTGGCTTCCATCATCATGGAATATTGGAATACAGTGTGATATTAGAAAGAACGTTTAAACAGAAAGGGAGTTGAGGCAAAAAATAAAATTCTAAAGTCATCCCATAGGAGAATCAGCATTTGAGTTTTAAGTAGAAGCACAAAATTTCCGTTTTATCTCCCTTCCCTGGAGCTGGTGGCACAGGTGAGTCAGGAAGCCACTGGCCACTAATTGCAGCTTCTAGGAATCTAAGAGGCATGGGAAGGGGTTTAGAATGACCCATTCCATGACACAGAAGGAAACTGAGGCCCACAGGTTTGAACCATGCCCTTGCATATTTCAGGCTCCAAACCTATGACCTGAAAACCGAAGTATATATCAAATAAAGAAACAAAAAAACCCACATAAGTTTATTGAGCACCTAATGCCTTGGTAGGTGCTGGAGATAAAACAGTGAATAAGATGGAAAAGACCTTGTCATCAAGGACCCTAGAAGAGCTAGTGAACATGGGACTCATGATCCTTACTTGATTTATCAGCTGACTAAATCATATGTTTTCTCTTAGATCTTTATTTCCATTTCATGCTATAATGATTGTGGTATAATAAGACAAATACACATGGACATGAAATTGAAGGACACAGACTTTTGCGTATTTATATTTATTTATAGTCTTTGTCCCTGATTCCTGGCACAGAGGTCCTAAAACCCTGGGAATTTTCTGAGCTTAGGAGCTTCTTCTGTTATTCATAAGGAGCCCCATTCAACCATACCTGAGCTAATGCTAACGAGGTGACTCTTGGTGGGACCCTCGATCGCGCCAGGATGGCTGCTAGTTGCCAGCAAGACCAAGCTTTGCTTAGAAGCTTGGAACTTTCAGTCTTCTCCACCCACCTCCAGGTAGGGGGAAAGGGGGTGGAGATTGAATTCAGTTGCCAATGGCCAATGACTTAATCAATTATGCCTACATAATAAAACTGCCATGAAAACCCCTAAATGATGGGTTCGGGGAGCTTCCAAGTTGGTGAACACATCCATGTGCCAGGAGACACCCCAGCTCCGCAGGGACAGAGGCTCTTGCACTTGGGACCCTTCCAGACCTCGCCCTATGTACCTCTTCATCTGGCTGTTCATTTGTATCCTTTGTAATAAACTCTAACGGTAAGTATTGCATTTTCCTGAGTTCTGCGAGTAGTTCTAGCAAGTTATTGAACCTGGGGTGGGGGGGTGATAGCCAAGTTTGCCGTATGTGTGAGTGACCTGAGGACCCGATACTGTGACTGGTGTCTGAGTGGGGACAGTCTTATGGGACTGAGCCCTAGACCAGTGGGGTCTGACACTCACTCCAGGCAGTTAGTATTAGAATCGAATTGAATTGTAAGACACCCCGTTGGTGTTAGAGAATCAGAGAACTGGAGAATTCGGGTAGAAATGACACCAGGTATTTGCTGTCAGGAGGAAGCAAATACTTCAATGGTCTTCTCAAATTGAGCTGTGTGCTTTTGGACACTCTTCATAGAGACGTAGTTTATGGGAGTCATAGAGATCTCATTTAAATTTCTAGTTTTTCTTTAAATGTTGATATCAACATACATGTGGAATAGAAACATCACCTGCAACTAGGACTGAATGCCATGTGGGCGTATCCTGGCAACACAGGAAACCTTGCATTTCTCTTCAGTTCCGTGATAGGTGTTTAGTAAGAAATGAGGGTTTGCGGCTTTATTCTACAAGCAAAAGTACTGTTACTGCTTTACTGTAAGCAGAGGTACCGTGGGTCTCAGTTAATGGATCTCAGACTTTTCCCTCTTTTACTGAGCATTGGTTTTTGACCGTTTAGGGTTCCAAAAAAGCACTTTGATAATTTGCCTATAGCCACAGACTCTAGAAAAATGCCCACAAATACAAAGGACACAAAATTTTGTGTACAACTTGGACCCTTTATGGACCCTCCCCTTTACCTAAGTGCCCACAAAAATGGTTTGTAGAATTATCACATCGTGGGGAAAGGAAAAGCCAAAGTAACCAGAGTACCTTTCTTGTTACCTGGCTAATGGAGACATGATAGGATAAAACCCCTGCAGAAACGAACTCAGTCTTATTTCCCACTGGGGGAGTCAAGGGTGATCCCTGACCACTGCCTGATTGGGAGACAAACAAAAATGATAAGGAAGAGCAGAAATTTGAAGAACCAAAAGAAGAATGGTACTGATAAAAGTAAACAATAGACTTGGCATTCCATATGCTATGCAGCTCCATTGTGGAAGGAGGCATGATATGTATAAGGCTGAATTTACTGACCCTCCCTGCCCACCACCCTCCCCTCGCCCCACACCAAGAAAACCAGACTGATGGCTTCGTAGGCATCTAAGATGCCTTCAGTATGCAAGAGGTACGTACAGGCATTAGGGTTAGATCCATTTCCTAAGGTCGGACTCAGTAGTGAGTTGTAGACTCAGTATTTCTATGTATGTTTTGATAAATATTTTAGCAAATGGAAGGCTTCTTTCTAAAGAATGAAATGTACTATTAAAAATGTTTCGCCAAAATTACCTTCATTCTGATTTTTAAACCCGAGGTCTTTAAAAGTTGCTTTCAGTGACTAAACTAAGGAAAAGGAAATGACTCAGCGGCCAGCAGGCAATGAACAAAGGTTTTTGTGTTGGCCGCTAGGATAAATGTTTTCCTGCTCGCCTTATTCTTTGGAAGATCCTATTTCAGAATAATGCTTATGAAACCTTTCATTGCAGGGGACAAAGCATGTAACTTGATGATCTTCGACACTCGAAAAACAACTAAACTACCCAACTGCTACCTGTTTTTCTGTCCCACTGAGGAAGCCTGTCCCCTGAAACCAGCAAAGGGACTTATGAGTTACAGGATCATTAGAGGTAATAAAAACATTGTTCTTTGTCTTTTGTGATTGGAATTATTTAAGGATATGATTCATGTAGAAAGGTTGCCTGCAAGAGTTTAAGAAGAACTGCCAAAAGGGATCACAAATATAGAGGCACATCAGAAAAAATCTCATGATTTAAAATTCAGTTGATTCAACCAAACATCTTTCTTTTTTCCAGTGAAAGTATTTTATACCTATGAATGATAGTATTTTGTTTTGTTTTTGTTTTTACCTTCTTAAGATAAAAGGCACATAGATCTTTCATGTAAACATTTTGAAACATGTCTTAATAGAACTGTGTCAGTAACATTGGAATAAGTATACAGGTCTCCAGGGGTGACTATTTTGAAAGGGTTAAGATGATGTAAATACAGTATATAAAATTACAGTACATTTGTCATTAGGTTCCAATTATTTTGTAATCACATTCTCTGAAATCAAACTCACTGGATTTTATTATCCAGACCTGCAAGGAAGCTCATTTAAGAAGTTTTTGAGAAACAGCTACATGCCAAATTTTGTGCAGGCATTGGAAATAGAGTCTCCACATTTGGAAATTACATATTTGCTCAGAATACAGAAAATAAACAAGTAAAAATAATTATTTGGATATGCCTTGGTGAGATTTTGGCTTGTTAATTTTCAGGATGAAATGCTTTCAAGTATGAAGTTTACTTTTATTTCAGTTTTATAAAGTTTTTGTCCTTACACCCTTAGGTATTAATAATATTCCCTTTGTTCATTTATTCGATAAGAAACAAATTTTATTTAGCATCTTCTATGTGCCAAGCACTTTTTACACCTTAAGGATAGAAAGATATGACACTAAACATTAAAAATCAAGGTTCTCATTTCTGGAACTAATATTTTAGGAGAGAGAGACAATAACCTTAATAAATAAATAATCAAGAAAAATAGTCACCACGGCCATAGAGAACAACAGACTTGCAGTTGCCCAGTGGTAGGGGGTTGAGGAGGAATGGAGTGGGAGGCTGGGGTTAGCAGATGTAGGCTTTTATATATAGAATGGATAAACAACAGGTCCTACTGTATAGCACAGGGAACTATATTCAGTATCCTGTGAAAGGGCTTCCCTGGTGGCACAGTGGTTGAGAATCTGCCTGCCAATGCAGGGGACACGGATTCGAGCCCTGGTCCGGGAAGATCCCACATGCCGCGGAGCAACTAAGCCCGTGCGCCACAGCTGCTGAGCCTGCGCTCTAGAGCCCGTGTGCCACAACTACTGAAGACCGCGCACCTAGAGCCCGTGCTCCGCAACAAGAGAAGCCACCGCAATGAGAAGCCCGTGCACCACAATGAAGAGTAGCCCCCGCTCACCGCAACTAGAGAAAGCCGGCATGCAGCAACGAAGACCCACTGCAGCCGAAAGAAAAAAAAAAAAACCTATGAAAAACCGTAATGGAAAAGAATATAAAAAAAAGAATGTAGGACTTCCCTGGTGGCGCGCAGTGGTTAAGAATCCGCCTGCCAATGCAGGGGACACAGGTTCGAGCCCTGGTCGGGCAGGATCCCACATGCCGCGGAGCAACTGAGCCCGTGCGCCACAACTGCTGAGCCTGCTCTCTAGATCCCGTGAGCCACAACTACTGAGCCTCCGTGCCACAGCTACTGAAGCCTGTGTGCCTAGAGCCCATGCTCCGCAACAAGAGAAGCCACTGCAATGAGAAGCCCGTGCACCACAATGAAGAGTAGCCCCCGCTCATCGCAGCTAGAGAAAGTCCGCGGGCAGCAACGAAGACCCAGCACAGCCAAACATAAATAAATAAATAAAATAAATTTATTTTTAAAAAAAGAGGTGGTTACCCTTAAAATATATATATATATAGATAGATAGATAGATAGATAAACTGAATCACTTTGCTGTACAGCAGAAATTAGCACAGCATTGTAAATCTACTATACTTCAATAAAAAAATTTAAATTAAAAAAATAACTGATCATAATAAAATGAAACATGGCCTTTATATAAGAATATATTTTCAAAGCAGAGAAAATTAAAACATAAAATTCCCATTTAAAAAAATAGTCATAAGAGCTATGCAGAAATTGAGCTAAGACAACATAGTAGATAATCACAGAGGGACTTCCCTGGGGGTCCAGTGGTTAAGACTCTTCGCTTCCATTGCAGGGGACGCAGGTTCGATCCCTGGTCCGGGAACTAAGATCCCGCATGCCACACAGCACAGCAAAAAAGAAAAAATAGATAATCACTGAGTGGACCGTCTGGATTAGGTGATCAGGGGAAGCGTCTGTGAAGATGTAACCCCTAAGCTGAGATCTGAACACGGAGGAGCCAGATGTGGGAAGATTGTAGGAAGACCTTCCAGGCAGAGGAAACAGCCTGTTCTAATATCCTAAGGCAGAATGGTTTGGGAGTGTTTATTCAAACACTCCAATCTCAGCAGCTGACTCATAGTGAACCATGTAAAGAGTGACGTGCAAGAAGGAAGGAAAGTGGGGCGATCCCATCAAGCTCTGTAGTGGGTAAGGAGTTTTTATTTTCGGTGCATGATGGGAAGCCGTTGGAAGGTTTTCAGCAGGCACGTATAACGTGCTGTTTTAAAGGTGATTTCTCAAAGCTCACTGTGACTGCTCTATTGCGAATGGACAGTGACGCAGCAGCAAGAGGGCATGTGGGAAGACTGGGTAGGAGGCTGGGACGAGATCCGAGTGAAAGGCCGTGGCCTTGGGGACCAGGGAGACGGTGGAGGAGATGGAGGAAAGTAAACCCACGAGCCATTTCAGTGATAGCATTGACAGGGCTTGCTGGTGGTGTGGATGTGGGGAACGAGGAAAAGAGAAGAGTGAAACTGGGTCCGAGTCCTGGGCTTGAGCATCTGGATGGATGGCAGTGCCGTCTACTGAGCCGGGGAAGTGGTTTTGTGGTTGGGAGGGAGAGTGCAATCAGGGTTCTCTGGGGAACGATGCTGCCCGGGCCATCCGGACACTGACTCTGCTTTGTCCCCTGAGTGAGGCTGTGTCTGAGTTTCGTTCATGAAGCAGGAAATCCTGACGTGTCAAACATTCCCTTAAACAGGAGCGTAAAGCACAGATTGCTTGTGTAAATTCTTCCTACATAGTGGTAGAAGCCCAAGTCTAAAAAGATTGGCAGATAAGGTACAAAGTTTCACTTTTGCCTGATGAAAAATTCTGGAGATGGTTGATGGTGAGGGTTGCACAAACTCAATGCCACGGAACTATACTCTTAAAAACGGGTTAAAGTGGTACATTGTATGTAGTATATTTTACCACAGTTGTTAAAAAGAATAATTTTTTAAAAAGACTATGGCACAGAACAAATTAGGCCTCTCAGAGCACCCAGGAGCTTACCTTGGGTGGAAAGTATCTTGTCGTCTCCCTGCCCCTTCTGGGCTTCACACTGGCCAGGGCAGTTGCCTCTGACTGTTCGCCTCCTTTACGTCTATATATAATCTTCGCTAAAAACACCGGGACCTACAGTGTTGTGCGGATATGGCTTCTTGCTTGTCCTCTTTTTTTTTCATCACCTGGAACATGGCAGAGCCTGTTGGACACCCGGGGATGGTATTCAGCAGGAAATGGACATCGCAGTCTGAGTTTCCAGTGAGGTCAGGGCTCAAGACACTAATTGGAATGTTTATTTTTCTCCTTCAAGAGCTCCCATCAGGTAGAAGTTGGACCATCACATCTGCCTCTCTGATCCCTTCTCACTGCCTCTTCTTCATTGTGTCCTTTCTTCCACTGTCAGTGTGTATTCCCTATGTCTATCAGCTATTTCACAATTAAAGCAGAATATTAAAGAAATTATAGGTAATTGAATCCAGTCATTCGACTTCCATAAAATCTATACCAAATAAAAAGCTGTTGTTGTGAAACTGTTTATTGTGTAATTAGTTTAAAAAGTGAAAACAGCACTTTTTGAATTAGTTTAAAGGAAATTAGTTTAAAAGTTTCTACAGCTTAAATGTCCAAATGCTAGGGAATGGTTGGGTGTAAAGTATAATGGATCCACCTGAGGGAATACAATGCAGATGTTAAAAAATAAGTTTGAGATGTAGAAATAAAATGTCACCTAAATTTCAGGTGAAAAACACCCAGTTTTTAAATTACATGAAAAAAATTTTAATTTTAAGGTATGCATAAATGTTAATAGTTGCTGGGACATGATAGAAATTATCGTTGAATTTGTTTTATAACTTTCATAGTACCTCTGTCATGTTATTGATTTTATAATGCATGTATAAAAGAGGGAGTATGTGGTAAAGATTCCATTTTCTCCAGTGGAACTGGGAGAAAAGGGAACTTGGCTTGTGCCTAAACCTCCTAAGGGCAAGTGTGAAGGTAGTGAAGAAGTGGAATTAGAATCGAACAGTTCCTGTGTCAGCCACCAGGGGGCACCATCAGCCCAGAGCCGGTGGCTATCTAGGGGCAAAGTGGCACCAACCCCGGACTTGGTGTGCAGCGGGCTGTCTGTATCTACAGATGTTTACAAATTGTGTTTGTAATTCTATTTATGAATCTGCCCGTGTTGATGGATTGAGATTGCCCCATAAAAATAAATATCTGCCTCCTGGTCAGAGTGAAATTCAGTAGATATGTTTGGTGGTTTGTTTCCTGATGAACTCTGTTTCCTGTAATTGACTAATATTTACAGACTGAAAGTTTGAAAGATAATAGTGTGCTCTGTTCATTCTGTAAAATCATTGCAGCTTGGCATTATTTAATCTTTGTTTGTTTGTTTTTGGAGCTTGGTGGTCTGTCATTCCTCCAAGGACTAGAATAGGGGAATTCAGAAATAGAATAAATTGAAAGTCTATTTGCTCAGCTGGTTTCCAAGTTAATAGTCAGTCCCTAAATTTTTTATCTAGTGAAGTCACTTGGAAATGAAACTCAAAAGAGCGGTTGAGGACACATTTCCCAACTCCTTCTGTAGCTCATGGCTACGTGACTGAGAGAAAACACCATACCCCAAAGGCAAACATCAGTGGGTGAGGTGAATAGAGCAGGTGTGGAGGATCCCTGTGTGGTTCTAGGATCCTTGCCAATAGATGAATCTTATCAAGAAATGGGAATAGCCCTAGCTTTGCTTTATTTATGACCTTGTATTCTTGAGAAAGAAAACAGCTGTTTTGGTCATTCTTGTCAATGGCCTTATTTTAAGTTTTGAGTTCACACATATCACAGAGCATTTATTTAGCCTTCTTTTTTTTTTAACTTTTGGGTTTATTTATTTATTTATTTATTTATGGCTGTGTTGGGTCTTCGTTTCTGTGCGAGGGCTTTCTCTAGTTGCGGCAAGCGGGGGCCACTCTTCATCACTGTGCACGGGCCTCTCACTATCGCGGCCTCTCTTGTTGCGGAGCACAGGCTCCAGACGCGCAGGCTCAGTAATTGTGGCTCACGGGCCTAGTTGCTCCGCGGCATGTAGGATCTTCCCAGACCAGGGCTCGAACCCGTGTCCCCTGAATTGGCAGGCGGGTTCTCAACCACTGCACCACCAGGGAAGCCCTAGCCTTCTTTCTAAACTTTAAAATGAAATATGATGAGTCCTGCTCTTTTTAAAAATATCTGACACGACCTAAAAATACAGGTGCTCTTTATCTCTCGTGGTGACACTATGCCTATGAATGTGATATCACCTGCAGCAGAAACTCTTTTCTTCAGCATTGTTGGAGGAATTTCAGGCATCTAAATTCTATTTTAGAGTGTCCTAGAGCAGGTATCCACAAACTTTTTTTGTCAAGGGCCAAATAATAAGTATTTTAGGCTTTTCAGGCAAGTCTTTTAGGCTTAGTGGGCCATATGCAATCTGTCGGACCTCCTCACTTCTGTCCTTGTAGTAGAAGCAGCCATAGACAATATGTAAACAAATGGGCATGCTTGTATGCCAATAAAACTTTATTTATGGACACTGAACTGTGAATTTCATATAATTTTCACATGTTACAAAATATTATCCTTCTTGATTTTTTTCAATCATTTAAGAATGTAGAAACCATTCTTAGCTCGCAAGCCATATAAAGAGAAGTGGCCATAATTTGCTGACCCCTGTCCTAGATGGATTAATAAGTGACAGTTCTAAAGGACCTCTGAGTAGTGTGAAGCTTAGAGAGTAGTCAAAGATGTCACAAATCTGAAGTTGCCTCTGGATCTATTTGTTAGCAGAGAAGAGAGTGAGGTCTAGTTTAGAAACTGATATTGACGGGAGTTGAAATAGGAGATGGAAAAGAGAAGAGGGGAGAATCACCTTTGCTTCCTTCCTTGTGTTTCTGCCGTTCTAATTTAAGTGAAATGATTAGCCAAGTAGCAGAGTGATACAGAGCAATTCAAGGGGTCTTTCTCTGCCCCGGATTGCTTTAACCAGCCTTTTCAGTTCGAGCTGTGATAAACGGCATGTGTGACAAAGAGCAAAACTCTAAACTTTCTCACACAGGAGGAGGATCTGAGGCTGGTTCCTCCTCAGCAGGAGCTGGGACTGTGTGATTTTCTGCTCTTTATGCTAGCCACGTGGCCATCATGATTTCAAATACTGGTCCATGGTCCTCAGAACCTAAGATATTGGCTCTAAAATTTTAATCTGCAAGGATCAAAAGAAAATCTCTCAGATCGCCTTCCTCCCCTGAGTACGGTGCTGAAAACTGGTTGTTTTTTTTGTTTTTTTTTAAATATTTATTTATTGGGACTTCCCTGGTGGTCCAGTGGTTAAGAATCCACCTTCTAACGCAGGGGATGTGGGTTCGATCCTTGGTCAGGGAACTGAGATCCCACATGCTGCGGGGCAACTAAACCCGCGTGCTCTAGAGCTCACGTGCCACAACTACTGAGCCCGTGTGCCACAACTACTGAGCCCATGGGCTCTGGAGCCCATGCACCACAACTAGAAAGAAGCCTGTGTGCCACAACGAAAGATCCCACATGCCGCAAGGAAGATCCCGCGTGCCGTAACCAAGACCTGGTGCAACCAGATAAAAAATAAATATTAAAAATATGAAAATGCAGGCTCTCAGTTGCGGCATGCAGGATCTAGTTCCCTGACCAGGGGTCAAACCTGGGCCCCCTGCATTGGGAGCACGCAGTCTTAACTGCTGGACCACCAGGGAAGTCTCTGAAACCCATTTTTTTTCATTGAAAAACGTCATCAGCTTTGTACTGCTGCCTTGGCTTCAGGGACCCTCCAGCTTCCTCCTCCTCCTCCTCCTCCTCGTGGAAGGCAAGTCACTGGGATTTTGTCTCCTCTCCGCATTGTCCTGTGGGCTACCCCCCGGCCCCGTGATATCTCCCCTAGTGATGGCTTGCTTCCCAGTTGTCACTGCGGTCCCAGCTGGCACAGCCTGTGCCTCACACCAGCATTTTCTCTGCCTGTCCTCTTCCTGCCGCATCACTCCAGCCCAGCTGCCTTCCCTGGCCTTGGCCCCTGAAGGGTCTCCATCTTCCTAAACCTCTTGCCGGCCATGCTGAGCTCCTCTTATCATCTCTGCTGGTCCCCTCCCACCTCTTCCTTCATTTGCCCGATCCTCCTCTGCACACTTCTCTTCTCCTCTGGGCCAACACTCGAGAAATAAACCACAGCATCTGGGGAAGAGGCAAGGTCATCAGGATCTGATTTAGCAATTCATATTTTTCCATTTTGCCCCATGAAATGTCAAGAATCAACAGTTTGAGGTCTTACTGAACAAGCTGATAACGTTTGTCCTTGTTAACCTGCCTTCGCATGGAAATATGGAAGTCTTCTTTTTATTTTCTTTCTGTCTTCAGATTTTCCATCTTTGGCGGGAACTGATTTGCCAAGCCAGGAGGTGGCCCAAGAAGAGTCTCTGTTCCTCAGCAGGTCTTCACACACCATCACTCCCACGCCCCCTCCTCCCACAGGTGCTTCAGAGCCCACGGTCTTATGGAGACATTCATTCTCTCCGAAGTTTGGATCCTCAGATCACTTGGAGAAACTACTCAAGATTGATCTGGCGAGTCCACAGTGGACTGTTTATAAAGAAAAAGGCCACTCTCAGAAGTCACCATCTCCCTCAGAACAAACGGTAGCTCATCTGCTGCCTGAAGATGTGACAGTGTTCCCCAGTACAGTGGCAGCTGCTTCTCTGCCCACCATCCTGGCCACTCCAAAGCCTGCATCTCTCCCTGCCACCAGCACTGCAGGGATACCTTCTGTGACTTCTCAGCCTCAGGGGGCCACCTCTGCCCCACCTGTAGCCACGGTCACTAACACGACCACAACTGAGGTTCCGACTTCCATCTTTAGGGCATCAACAGACTCGAAAGGCCCACCAGACACGGTGCCCTTAAGAGACATTTCCA
This sequence comes from Balaenoptera ricei, assembly GCF_028023285.1. NCBI lineage: Eukaryota > Metazoa > Chordata > Mammalia > Artiodactyla > Balaenopteridae > Balaenoptera > Balaenoptera ricei. The sequence continues at coordinate 9,910,068 of NC_082648.1, read as the reverse complement.
GCTTGATTTTGAACACAGAGGCTGCCGGGAACCCTGCTACGTTTCCTTTGTCAAATGTGAACTCTCCCACTACAAATACAGCAGCTTCCCAGGAAGACAGGAAGGCCAGCTCTGGTGGGCCCTCCCTGAGCAGTGCTCCAGAAAGTCAGCAGGGCCTCGCATTTGAACAGTGGCTCCTGGTCGGGAGCGTGCTCTTTGGGGTTCTGTTCCTCGCCATAGGCCTGGGTCTCTTGGGCAGAACGCTCTTAGAATCCCTCCGCAGGAAACGTTACTCGAGGCTTGATTATTTGATCAATGGCATCTATGCTGACATCTAAGGAGGACATTAGATGCCTCTTTTTTTTTTTTTTGGCTGTGGGATGTGGGATCTTAGTTCCCAGACCAGGACCAGGGATCGAACCCGTGCCTCCTGCAGTGGAAGTGGGGAGCCTTAACCACTGGGCTGACAAGGAGGTCCCTAGATGTCTCTTTATTCATGTAGTTACTAATAGCCCCTATGCAGCGAGGTTCTGCTGATTTGCTCATCTTCGCAGGATTTTTCAAGTATTTTGAAGACAGGCAAAGATGCCTCCTACCACTTTCTTTTTGCTTGTTCTTCGAAAAGAAGCGGGGGAAAGAAACAAACTGGGTGATTTGAAGGATCTGTCTCTAAAATATTAGCTGAAAACAAAGCTCTACCTAAAGCAATAAAGAATAATTGCCACATCAGTTGGAAAACGACTGGCTTTTTACAAGGAAAAAGGGTTAGGACTCCTAGGCTCCAATTCATTAATGTTTCTGGTTCCAGATAAAGTTGACTGTTTATGGTATTAATTCTAATGGATTTACTTTCCTTTTTATATGAATTCCAATAAAACTTATTCCAGATGTATTTCCTTCCAATTAAATATCTGAATAAATCTTTTGGTACTCAGTAATGTTCTCGTAAGTGACACGTCCAGCTGGATAACTTTAAATTTATTCCCACCAGCAAAATGATTAAATGATGAAAATATGTGTTCTAAGTTAAAATGACAAACCCCCCTTATCCCATCAATGAGCAAAAGAGGTTCCTTTGGGAGAATTCTAGCAGAATATTAGCCTGCATGGAGATGATGATAAGTTCTGATAAATGGCCAGATCTACTTTGGGTCTGTTCTAGTTAACTATTTTTTCAAAAAAAAAAAGAAAAAGTAAAATAGGCATTTTCCAAACTTAAGTAAATTTAAAATGTAACAATATTATTTATAAGTCCTTATCTAAACTTGACCAATAGTCAATTTTGGCTTTATTTGGAATAACATTGGAAATAATAGATAGCACTTAAAATTACAGGCATACCTCATTTTATTGTGCTTCACTTTATCATGCTTCACAGATATTGCATTTTTTACAAATTGAAGGTTTATGGCAACCCTGCCTCAAGCAGGTCTATTGGTGCCATTTTGCAACAGCATTTTCTCACTTCATGTCTCTGTGTCACATTTTGGTAATTCTTTCAATATTTCAAACTTTTTCATTATTATTATATTTGTTCCGGGGATCTGTAATCAATGATCTTTGACGTTGCTACTACGAATTGCTGAAGGCGCAGACGTTGGTTAGCATTTTTTAACAATATTTTAAAATTAAGGTATATACTTTTTTTAGACAATGCTATTGCACTTAATACTACAGTACAGTGTAAACATGACTTTTATATGTACTGGGAAACAACATTCGTGAGACTTGCTTTCTTGTCGTATTCACTTTACTGCAGTGGTCTGGAACTGAACCCGCAATATCTCCGAGGTCTGCCTTGTATTATTAAATGATTAGCATGCTGTAATTTTTATTGATTAGTTATTACAGTGTCTGAGAAATGTTTTGAATAATGGGGGTTTGCCGGACAAGTTACAGTGGGGTAACTGGAAATCCAGGAGACCGCCTGGGTCAGTTCGACATCTCATCTCTCTGGACTTCAATTTGCTTATTTGCAAATCAAGAGGTTTGGTCCCTGGTGTCATCAGGGTTTTTAAAGACAAAAATGGGATTCAGGTGAGAATTTATACAGTGAACGCTAGAGGGCAGTAACTGGTTAATAAGTAGAGCAACGAAGGCAAATGTAGACAGAGACAGAAACAGGCTTTTCTCCTTTTTCCTCCTTCCCTCCTCCTTCCCGTCCCCTCGCCTGGAACCCCTCCCCCTCCCCCCTGGTTTACACTAAGCTCATAAAGCTCATTAAGAGGAAAGCTGGTCTATTGAAAATACTACTTTTCATATATTTTCCAACTTAACAGCTTGACACAAATCTCCAAGGGGTTTACATAAGCTTTAAGTATGTTGAATAAATAAAACCTTGACTCAGTTTAATTTAACAAGTATTTATTGAATATCCACATGTAGGCCAGAATCAGATTAGTAACTAAGTACCTTGGAATTTTAAAATTTCTCCTCTCTTTGTTAACGGAATTGGATGTTGGAAATAGGGCTTTCTGTGGATGTTTATAAAGGCGTTCTTCTGGAGCTCGCCATCCACCTTGCCGTCTGCAGTCTTTCTTGTGATGGAGAAATTTGATTGGGAGCCCAGATGAGAGATGCTATGGGTCCAAACTCTGGCCATGACTGTGGGGATGTAGATTGTAGGGGAACTGCTGATTTGCGATGTCCTTCTCAAGGGGAAAGAGTAGCTCTTCTCACACAGCTCTCTGCTTATTACCCCATCACCATGGGTGAGATGCGGCATGGGGCAGTAAAAGGGGGTGAAGCCTGCATCCACTTCCTTTTAAGTACCTTTAAGAGTGACTGGCCTAGCCAACCTTCTAGACAAGGTGAACTGAATTATGAACTTTCTCCTTTGGTTTGTGGGAAGGGAAGGTGACAGCCTAGAACAGGTGAGAAGACTAGAAAGGTCCCCGGGCTCAAAAATATCCTCTCTCTGTATTTCACCAACAAGTTACTCACCTGAGTTAAAAGCTATCCTTAAAAAAACTAATGACCCCTGAAGGATGAAGTCTATGGCTCATTTACTCTGGAAGAATAGTGCGATGTCCTTGTTTCTCAGTTATCCCTGGCCTGAGTGAGGCAGTCTTGAAATCTTTGGCTCCCAGACTGTGATGGGCACTGCGGATTCTCCATGCAACAGCCAGCCCAGCTCCACTTTTGCTTCATTTGTTTATAGATTGGAAGTGCCAGATTCTTTCCCAGCTCCTCTTGCAGTTAGGGATGGGCCTGTGACCCATCAGTTCTAGCTGAAAGGAAACCAACTGGGGCTTCTAGGAAAGATTCTCCTCCTTGATAAGTGAGGGCTACACAAGGAAGAAAGCCCTTATTTCCTGCTTGAAATGCCGGTCACGTGAGGACTTGATATTTGGGACTACTGCAGCCTTTCTGCCACCATGAGGGGAGAAATCACTAACAAGCCGAAGATGGCAGAGTGGGATATGGGAAGGGTCTGGTCCTTGCACCAACCTGGAACTGCCCACTTCCAATCTTGTTCTGTGATAATAAATCTCTAATATTTGTACCACTTTTAGTCAAGTATTCCATTACTTATTAATAATGATAGCAACCACTCACAAGGTACTTACACTGTGTGCCAGGCACCCTTTTACGTAGACTAACTCATTTCATTCCTGTAACAACCTCATGAAGAATTTTTATCCTTATTTCGCAGATGAGGAAACTGAGGCACAGAAAGTTTTAACTGACTTGCTGGAGGTCACTTGCCTGAATGATCTGGCTCCAGACTCCACACTTATACTCTTATAACAGGACAGATAAGAAGTAACCAAAAAAAGAGGTTTTCAGTAGATCAGATATCTTCTAGATAACAGCTTTCAAATGGTATTGAACCGAATGATGGATACCATGAGCCAGAGGCATGGAAATGAAGAGATCAGAGGTCTCATTCTGGGGCAGGCTTCTCAGCCGCTGTCATCCTGCCTTCTTGTTCGGTCACTGGCCACCTGTGCCAAAGTTAATGGTCATCCTTTAGTGGGGGCAGACCCGAGTAGAGAACCCATCATGTTCCATGTTCTTGCATCTGGATTAATAGTGTCACCAGCCACCCAGTCTCCTCTGTACTGAGCAACGTCAAAATCATACTCTGCTTTGCCCTTTCCTTCCACCTCCACAGCCAGGGTTCACCACATGTTATCTATTCTCTTTCAATAATGCTTCTCAAAGTTTTATTTATTTATTTATTTATTATTATTTTTTGGCTACGTCGGGTCTTGTGGTGTTTGGGCTCTTCGTTGAGGCATGCGGGCTCTTCATTGTGGTGCACGGGCTTCTCTCTAGTTGTGGTGTGTGGGTTTTCTCTCTCTAGTTGTCATGTGCGGGCTCCAGGGCCTGTAGGCTCTGTAGTTTGCGGCACGCGGGCTCTCTAGTTGAGGCTCATGAGCTCAGTAGTTGTGGCGTGCAGGCTTAGTTAGCCTGTGGCATGTGGGATCTTAGTTCCCTGACCAGGGATCAAACCCGCATCCCCTGTATTGGAAGGCGGATTATTTACCACTGGACCACCAGGGAAGTCCCTGCTTCTCAAAGTTAACCCTTCCCACTGCCACCTCCCTTTTGGTGTCCCTAACCCATTTCTCCTTACTCTACTCCCAAGTTACACATTCACTCCGTATGACCTCCACTCCCCTTAAAAGCACAACACACACAATACATCATGCAGTACACCTCTGTGCCCCCCCATTACCTGCAGGGGTGATCACCCCGAGTGTAGGCTAACAAGGTTCCCGTGTTCTAGCCCTGACCTAACCGTCCTCCCAGCTTCCTTCCCTCCCACAAAACCTGGGCCGCAGCTACACACACCTTTGCACTCTTTCTCAAACGTGCCAGGCACTTTCGTGAGCCATCCTATTCCCTCTGCTTGTAAATTGCCCTCCTTCACCTGGCAAATTTCCACTCATCTTTCAAGACTCAGCTCAAACATCACCTCCACTGCAGTCTTCCCAGGGTCTCCCAGGAGAGGTATTCTTCCTCCTGGATTTCTGGCACGGCTCTTGATTTATACCATCAGCAGGACATTTCCATGGTCTCTTTGCATGTATCCGTTTATATATTACACCACTGTGTTCGAGAGCAATGCTCCTGTGATCCTCCCACACTCAGTGTGTGCCTGGCACACAGTACACTCGATAAATGATCACGAGTGAATTTTAAACCCTGTTTGTTGAAGTTCATGCCTTTCAGCAACAGGCAGTAATGTGATCAGCTGGATATGTAACAGCTTCTATATCATGAAGAGAAAATACAGGCAAGACCCCACTTATATGCATTTTTTTAGGAAAATGGAATATAATCCAGGTGCACAATGATGAAGTGTATACTGTTATTTTAATGAAGACCATGTGCTGAGGAATCAGTAGATAAGCAATTTGATTTTGTTTATTTCTCTTCTTAGAGTTAAAGTAGTACAGTTTTCTTAGCCTATGGGAAGATGAGCTGACAGAATGGGTTTTTGTTGGTGCTCTTACATTTTCGGTTAATTTTTAAAAATTATTTTATTCAAGTATAGTTGATTTACAATGTTGTGGAAACCACAAGTCTGTTCTCTGTGTCTGTGAGTCTGTTTCTGTCTCATAGGTAAGTTCACTTGTGTCCTGTTTTAGATTTCACATATAAGCGATATCATACGGTATTTGTCTTTCTCTGTCTGACTTACTTCACTTAGTATGGTAATCTCCAGGTCCATCCATGTTACTGTAAATGGCATCATTTCATTCTTTTTTATGCCTGAGCAGTATATGTACATGTACCACATCTTCTTTATCCATTCATCTGTTGATGGACATTTAGGTTGCTTCCATGTCTTGGCTATTGTGAATAATGCTGCTCTGAACATAAGGGTGTATGTATATTTTTGAATTATAGTTTTCTCCAGATATATGCCCAGGGGTGGGATTGTTGGATCATATGGCAGCTCTATTTTTAGCTTTTTAAGCAACCTCCGTACTGTTTTCCATAGTGACTGCATTTTTGGTTAATTTTAAGACAACTTTTAGAGCACTTTTATTGCCAAAATAAGGCCCAGAATCTGTTATCTGTCCCAAAATTATGATGTTGGTTAGCAAAAGAGTCAAAACTGAAACCTTCTGATTCAATATTCTTTCCACCAAGCCATCCTACTGTGAGCAGGGCTGTGTCTCTCTGGAAATAACGCATCTAATAACATACACACCCAGACATGGGGTGGGAGGTGTTTAATTCTGAGTTTCAATCTCATTGTATATTACGTAATTTATAATATCTTTAGTAAACATTTGTTTTTCATCTGTTCTCCATGAGAGACATCCATTTACATTTAAATATTTGAAAATGAGGACACATAGGACTGGTTAAAGGCTAAATTCTGTTTCAATGACTATATGCAAATACTGTCTTTATCAAGGGCCAACAGCATTACTCTGTAACATTATTATTTGTGTTCACCTTTTCATATGGACAATTTGTCTTCCCAGCAATATTGAAAGTGCCTGGAAGATCAGCACTCCATCTTATACTTCTTTTTATCTGCTAGCATCATTTATTGTTTGCCACCTGTGGCTGGCACTCATGCCTAATTTTCTTTCTCATCTAGTCCTAATTACAGTGCAGGAAGGATACGAAAGACACAGCTCAGAGCATGGAAGGTCTGGCCCAGCCTCGAACTCTGCCTCTCCATCCTTGCTTTGTGTCTGTGACGACTCCTGCTGGCCCTGCATTGAATAGGTTATCAGGAAATGTGTTAGTTGGAACATTTTCTAGACTTCTAAACTCTAAGGTTTGGGGCCTGTGTTTCATGGGATGAAAGGAAGCCCGAACGAGCCAGGCAAGAATTATAAAAGCTGGGAGTGGTGGGCCCTCGTGTGGGTACAGCACGTGCTCCGCGCCATCCCTCCCTCCGGTTCTTCCTCTCCCCTCTCTTTCCAACACCACCCTCAGCCCCTCAGGCCCTGAGACCTGCATTCCCCTCCAGCCTCCCCTCTGCCTTCGGAGCCTTGGCTCCAGTGAGAAATGGGCAGAAACACAGAATGGGCAGCCTCTGATGAGCTGCCTGTCTCCTCAGAGACTTGGCCTGTTCTCACATCACTGAAAGCTCACTCCCATCATCAGGGGAAAAAGAAAACCCGTACCAGACATCACAACACATACCTGATCACACACATTTGCAGACCTTTTATGCATGTGTGTTTGTTTGTTTGTTTATTTATTTATTATTTTTGGCCACACTTCGCAGCATGTGGGATCTCAGTTCCCCGACCAGAGATCGAACCCAAGCCCCCTGCAGTGGAAGCGTGGAGTCTTAACCACTGGACCGCCAGGGAAGTCCCTTTATGCATGTTTATACATAATAACCTGGAAGAAAAAAACACCCCAAACTGAAGAAATCTGAAAGGATAATGTAAAAGAAATAGAATTTGGAGCCAGCATATAAGGTTAGAAGTGAGGGAGAGGGAGTGAGGGTGCGTAGGTGAACCCTCAGCCAGTGTCCCTAACAAATCACTAGGGTGTTCCTCGCTGGGCGGACCAGGTTCAGTGGCACACAGGCCAAACGCTGCTGCCACACAGCCTGCTTTTTGAATGCCCTGGGGTGGAGAGCAACAGGGGCAGCTGCATTTTTGCAGCCAACAAGGAGCAACAGAGAATCATCCAGTCCCTCCTGCCTCTGCCTTCCAGACAGGGCTTCTTGTAACTCAAGTCAGGTTCTGCGCATCTTGGCTTTCTTCTCACCCCCTTCAGTCAACATCATCAGCAATCTTCAGACTTGAAGCAGGGTGGAGACCAAAATCTGCTCTCTTTAAAAAAAAAAGGAAAGCCCTTGCCTTAGGAGGACTTCGTCCAGCGTGGGCAGGTTACACTGTCCCCACCATGTCACCCCACCATGTCACCCCACCCAGCCAGAGTAACACAACATACCACTGGCTGGATTTATGACCTCCCTCTCTACCCCCCTTGCCAGGGAGAGAAAAAGGCCACAGTTTTGAGAAAAACAAGTATCAAGGGTTGATGTGTGTGCTGAACTTTAAAATGCTAAATGACGGTGAAAAATATTTTGGAAAAGAAACGATCTTCAAAATTGTGCTACATAGTAAAGTTAATGGAGCCCATATGGCATCTACTAAAACTTAGAAAAACAAACTAAAAACAATACTTTAGCGCCTGCCAGGCTGAAATGTGATCTACTTCTTAATATTCACTCAACCCAGAGTAAAATGCTTTAAAATGATAATGATTCCAAAGTGAAGGCCGAGCTCCGTGGATAAACAACAGACCTCAAACAACACGGGGGTCTCTGTTCTCATCCCAGCTCCAGGCAGATCGGGCAAATGGCTTCATCTCCTGGTTCCTTCTCAATTTTCTCAGCTCTAAAATGGGATAGCACGACTTCACAAGGGGTTTCCAAGGCACACTAAAATGATTGTCAAGCATTTTACAAATGTTTAATAACTGATGCTTTTTTCATAACGGGGCTTTGTAACATCCTTCATTATTCATTCGGTGGTGTGGAAACAAACGCGGAGGAGTCAAACGAGCACAGAGGCTACTTATTCGGAGCTTGCTTGCTGCAGTGAGGGCGTCAGCCACCGTCACTTGCATCGGGCAGAGACTCAGGCCCGAGAGGAGAGTGAGGAAGCTTCCTAATGAAAGAAAGGGAAGCCTTGGGGTGTGCCCGGGTCGGGGGTCGTTGGCATGGAGAAGGTGGAGGCGGGCTACCAAGAATCGGGGCGTCCTCTGTGGTTGGTTTGGGGGGCATATTTGGCTTTCTCAGGTTGGTCCTGGCTGGAAAGGGGTCCTGAGTTGGAAGCCGAGTGGTTTGGCTTCCCCAGCTGGTTGCGGCAGATGCTGTGAGTCAGAGTTCTACTGTCATATATGGTTTGGCGTTGTCTGTTTGTACATTCAATCTCTCAGTGGAAAATAAAAAGGTGAGAGGGGTCCGACCACCCCAGAACAAAACTAGGCACCTGCCTGGTAGCCTAGGGAATAACTTGGACTTTTTGTACCTTTTAATCACTTTTAGAAGTGGCAGATTTAGAAGATAGACTGATGAACCAACAGTTTCACTCTGCGCAATCAGTGGGCACCACCGCTGGGCGAGCAATCCGGACGGACAGATGGGCGGGTGGTGACTAGTCCTCGCCGCAAAATGCCCCAGGGGCCTGAGACGAGTCACACAACCTCCCAGGGCTTCAGTTTCCTCGTGAAAAGGCGGAGAATTCCTATCCGTGGAGTCTATCTCATCGTTGGGTTTTGAGAATAAGTGGCTTCATGTTTGTAAAAAGAACCCTATAAAGCAGGTATTTAAAACTCTATAAAGGAGGTATTTTATAAGGCATTTTAGAAGTTTGAGAGGGAAGATTGTGGCTTAAGCCTTTGAAGTTTCACCCAGTGGGCTGGAGTCTTGAAAATTTTTCCATGTGTCCCATGGGGAGACAGCCTGCCTCTCCCTCAGACTCCCCACCTTTCCCACCTCTGCCTCCAGAAAGGCTGTCTCGTCCTCTCTGCACCTCCATCTTCCATCTTTGTGAACAGGATCACTAGAAATGAGAATTTCTTTAGTCCGCTGCAGGAAAGTTGAATGCTTGACTTGTACCTCTCACTGATTCACCCATTTGTCCGAAAAGAATGGGTTTCTTATTGTTATTTTTAAATGAAGTAATAAATATTTTTTTAAATTTCTCGTTTCTCATTTCTAATATAGTAAATATTGATATAACCAATATAAACCAAATCTCTGTAGGTCTTCAACAATAGTTAAGAGAACAAAGGGGTCCTGAGACTAAAAATCGATTAACCACTGCTTTAGATAATCTTACCATTTATCCCATCCAATGATTCTACATCTAGGATTCCATTCTAAGGACATAGAATTGCACATAAAAATTAATGCACAGTATGTTCATTGCAGCACATTGATCAGTGGAATCAGTCTAGGTCTCTGAATATGATTAGTTAAATAATTCATAGTACATTTATAAGGTAGAATATTATATAGCTAGTGAACATACTTTCAAAGAATTTTAATGATACAAATAACTAATTTTCGACAAAGGTGCCAAGAAGATACAATGGGAAAAGGGCTGTCTCTTCAATAAGTGGTGTTGGAACAACTGGATATCCACATGCAAAGGAATGAAATTGGACCCTCATCTTACACTGTACATGAAAATCAACACAAAATGGATTAAAGGCTTAAACTTAAGACCTGAAACCATAAAACTCCTAGAAGAAAACACAGGCAGTAAACTCTTTGACGTCACTCTTAGCAATATCCTTTTAGATCTCTCTCCTCAGGCAAGGGCAACAAAAGCAAAAATAAACAAGTGGGACTACATCAAACTAAAAAGCTTTTGCACAGCAAAGGACACCATCAACAAAATGCAAAGGCAGCCAACTGAATGGGAAAATAATATTTGCAAATGATATATCCAATACGGGGTTAATATCCAAAATATTCAAAGAACTCATACAACACAAAATTTAAAAAATAAGCGATTAGACTGAAAATTGGGCAGAGAACCTGAACAGACATTTTTCCCAAGAAGATATACAGATGACCAGCAGGCACATGAAAAGATGCTCAATATCACTAATTAGGGAAATGCAAATCAAAACTGCAGAGAGATATCAGCTCACACCAGTTAGGAAGTCTATTATCGAAAAGACAAGAGATAGATGCTGGCGAGGATGTAGAGAAAAGGGAACCCTTGTGCACTGTTGGTACGAAGGTAAACTGGTACAGCCACTATGGAAACCAGTGTGGAAGTTCCTCAAAAAATTAAAAATAAAACTACCATATGATCTAGCAATTCCACTTCTGGGTGTTTATCCAAAGGAAATGAAATCACTGTCTTGAAGAGATATCTGTACTCCCATGTTCATTACAGCATTATTTCCAATAGCCAAGATATGGAAACAACTTAAATGTCCATCAACGGATGGATAAAGAAGATGTGTTCTCTATCTGTGTATCTATCTATCTATCTACCTACAATGAAGTATTATATAGACATAGAAAAGAAGGAAATCCTGCTATTTGCAACAACATGGATGAAACTGGAGGATATTAGGCTTAGTGAAATAAGCCAGATAGAGAAAGACAAATACTGTAGGGTATCACTTATATATGGAACCTTAAAAAAAAGGGTTGAACTCATAGAAACAGAGTAGAATCCTAGTTGCCAGGAGTTGGGGGAATTGGGACAACAGGGAGATGTTGGTTAAAGGGTACAAATTTGAGGGAATTCCCTGGCAATCCAGTGGTTAGTACTCTGTGCTTCCACTGCAGGGGGCATGGGTTCGATCCCTGGTCCAGGAACTAAGATCCCACAAGCCGTGTGGTGTGGCCAAAAAAGAAGGAGTGGGGTACAAATTTCAATTGTAAGATGGGTACATTCTGAAGATCTAATGCACAGCACAGTGACTTTAATTAATAATATTTGTACTCTTGAAATTTGCTAAGAGTAGATCTTAAGCATTCTCACACACATACAAAAAGGTAACTGTGAAGTGATGGATGTGTAAATGAACTTGATTGTAGTAATAATTTCACAATGCATATCTATATGAAACCATCATATTGCACATTTTATATTTTTAAATTTATTTATTAATTTTTTGGCTGCATTGGGTCTTCATTGCTGTGTGCGGGCTTTCTCTAGTTATGGCAAGCGGGGGCTACTCTTCATTGCGGTGCGCAGGCTTCTCACTGCAGTGGCTTCTTTTGTTGCAGAGCACAGGCTCTAGGTGCATGGGCTTCAGTAGTTGTGGCACGTGGGCTCAGTAGTTGTGGCTCTCGGGCTCTAGAGTGCAGGTTCAGTAGTTGTGGCGCATAGGCTTAGTTGCTTCACGGCATGTGGGATCTTCCCGGACCAGGGCTCAAACCCATGTCCCCTGCATTGGCAGGCGGATTCTTAACCACTGCACCGCCAAGGAAGTCCTACATTTTAAATATATGATAATTTTATTTGTTATATCCCTCAATAAATCTAGGAAAAAATCATTTTAATGACATGCGTAAATACTAGCAGGATAATATTAAATGAAAAATGAAACTGTATTAGGTATAATCCTGATTTTGTGTGTATGTGTGTTTATATGTGTGAAAAGGCTTAAAGAAAATTTACCAAATACACCAAACTGTTCACAGTGATTATCCATCTTTGGGTCATTGGACTTTGGGTGATTTTGTTTCATTATATTTATCGATATTTTACAAATTTCTATAAAAAACTAAAATATTATGTTTATAATTAGAAAAACACAAAAGTTATTTTTTAAAACACTTATAACACCACATTTATATTTTTAATACCGAAGCCTCTAACCCTCCCCAAAGGACAGGTCTCCACAATTTACATATTTTGGAGAAGAAGCATTTGCTACAGCACTTATAAGCATGAAAACATGTATAACCACTGCTTAAATATCCAATCATGTGCCTGGAGTCTAAAAAAGTCATCTCTTTCATAAAACACCTCTTTTGTAATCTACCATGGGATAAGCCAGAAATCAGGCATACCAGTGGGAACAGGCAGAGGCCCCTGACCTCAATATAGGTGCATGGCTAAGGTCACAGGCTTTGGAGAAAATGCCAAGATGAAAAGATAAGCCTAAGGGGAAAAGACAGATGGACTCTCACTTTTATAAGCCAAGTCCCTGTAGAATCTGAGAGTCAGCCCGAGCTGGGGTGGGGCAGGCAATGGCAGGTGATTGGAAGAAGGCCAGAGAGGACATTGGCAACAGGGAGATATGGCAGCAGGGCCTCAGGCATCAATCCCAGGGGCTGGAACTTGTGGGTGATCTGAGGCATTTAAGGAGCCAGAGGTGCAGTTCCCCAGTTCGAGGGGCTGTGGATAAAAGTGGGAAAACCTCAGTTTCAGAGATACATCTGAAAGACCTAGCTCAGACATACCCAGTTCAGCCAAGTGACATGGTGCTAATTTCTACTTCACAGAGTTATGGTGGGGATTAGATGAAATATGATAGGTGAAATATTCAGCACAAAACCTACATAGTACAACTAAATCCAAGTCACTTTACCATTTATATTTATTATTGCTGTTGTTCTTGCTTTCTTGACTCTCATAAAATGGGGTTTGGGCATATGTGGGTAAGAATCAGGGATCCTCAGGCGACACTTTGCCTAATGGACCAAGCCTAGACATTCTTCATTAAAGACCACCCAGGTGGTCTCCAGGCCTAAGTCAAGGGGAATTCATAGTGACACGCTGATTATTTGATCTTCTCACCTGGAGCATCAATGCCTTATCTGCACCACACCTGTTAATACAGCCTGTAAAATGAAGCTTTACTGCCTTTATTAGTGTGTCTCTGGAATAGGAGGGAGCCAAAGCAGTGTTCACTTTCTTCTCTTAAGCCTTAAGTTGTAAAGTTGACAAACATTATGCAATTTTTGATTAAGAAACAGAATTACACATATAGATTATGAATCATACCTTAATCCAATTGACTATACCTTATGTAACCCATTTGAAACTTTTTTGGGGGGTTATAAATGTTTACCTCCAAATTTCCAACATTATAAGATAGAACCTTAACAAAGAAAAAAAAGGGAGCTTCCCCTCCCGATTTCTATGGCCTTCACTCAAAGTTAAGAAAATATGCCCACACCTTTTGCTGTTACCTATGTTGGATCCTGCATTCCCAGCCTTGTTTACTTATAGCTTCAAGCTCAACTCCATCCAAATCCAGAACTAAAATAGGACTTAGGCAGCTAGTAATTGCTGTTTGGGACCAGTGTATGAACTTTAAGCCCTAGCACAATTATAAAAACTATAGTAATTATTTTTCATTTTTTTCCTCCTGCCCAGCATCCCTCCTGCTTCTTCTGGTAACACTATGCTATTTTTTCTGGTGGGCATGGGGGATCGGAGGGTTGGGGGCAGGGGAGGTCAGTGCCTCCTTGGCTCCACGTAGCCATGGTGGAACTCTAGCGTTCTCTGCTTATGAAACAGAAGCCTTTTCAGACTCCAGATGTATGATTGGATGTTTAAGCAGTGGCTGTACCGACCATGTCCTGAGATTCTGATTCAACTGGGGCAGGGGCATCATTATTTTTTAAGTTTCCCAGGCGGTCATAGTGTGCAGAAGACAGGTGGAGATCCACTAGACCAGGGCAAGCAAGCCATGACCGTGGGGACCCTGAGATCTCCTATCTCTCACCAACTCAAGGGACTCTCCTTCTGCCTGCCCTTTCTCCATCTTCTCCCTCATGAATTTCCATCTGGTTTATCCATATTACAAAGTGCGGAGTTGTGCTTTAAAGTTATACAGAATTAATATTTTTAGTTTTAAAAAAATCACCGGAGTTGGTGGATCACTTGTGACATTTTTATTCTCAGACCCGACTGCAGGGTCTGTGTCATCCTAAACAGACTCTACCGTTCCCAAGCATGACATATTTGGGTTAACAGAAAGGTTATTCTGCCAGTTTTGTGAGAAGACTAGTGATGAGAAGCAGCAAAGGCCGTTTGGGGGCTGTTTCTAGGTGGGCACATTCTGCTAGGATCTCTCTCCTAAAATCTCTCTCCTAAAGTAGAAAGAGACCTGAGACCCAATAAGATTAAAACAAGCCTTATGAGTGTGTAAAAGGACATCCTCTTCAACTTTGGGAGCTACCTGGACACGAGAATTCTAATTCAGATACTGATGTAGGATTCCTATGGTCCAGGTATTAGCTATACCTCTGTCTCCAAAACACATATTTTAAATTCTTGAAATCAAGACTTTACAAATATAATAGACAAATGGATTTGTTTGAGCCCGTGCTCTGGGATGCAAAGCGTGCCCCGTTTACCCTCACGGAGGTTCCTGTGTAACAGACTATACGTGATACTTTCTGTGGTACATCATTCAATATCTCCCTGGCAGCAGCAGCTAGAAATTACTGCTTACACACTTCACGCTCACTGATCCATGGGCTACCGAGACACGGGGTAGAAAGTCTTTAATTCCACGTCCTGAGGCTCGCTTTCCACCTGCTTTCTACTTCAGCAACAGGGACACCTGTCATAATCCCAGTCTGGGTTCTCTGGCCAAGCTACAGTTTGTATTGGTGAAATCTGAAGGGACTTCTGTGGCAGTTTTCCTCACTTCATTCATCCATTTATCAAGCAGTGATTGAGCAACGTCTCTGTGTCAGGCGTTGCGGTGATTCAAACACAATTAACGTGAAAGCAGTTACAACACATTGTGCCACACGTAACCCTAGAGGGATGAACAAAACATCAACAAAACAGAGAGACAGTTTTCTTAGAAAATTTAAGGCCTTTTTTTTTAAAAAAGAAAAAAACCACAGGAAGTTATGTTCAAGTTGGGTCTTGAAGAGTATAGGGGAGTTTCCCTAAGAGAAAAGTGGAGTATGGTACTCCAGGCAGAAAGAATACTATGTACAAAGGCATAGGAGTTAAAAAAAAAAAAAGCAGGGCAACTTTGAGAATAGTGAGAAATTCAGTATCACTAGAGCAATGGGTATGTGGGAATAAAATTGTACGTGAGACTAGCAAGGTAGTTTTTGGGAAGGGTTTTTGTAAGCTTTGCTTGAGAGTTTAGATTTTACCCTATGAATGCACAAAATAGTCATTATTTCCAAGCATGGCCCGTTTTTGTTACAAAAGAAAATCTGCCAGGCGTGTAAGAAAAAGACTAGGGGTGAGAGGCAGAAAAGTCAGCTTCAAGACTCCTGAGCTGTGATTCTCAGCCAGGGGAGATTTTTGCCCCCTCCCCAGGGGACAGTTGTCAGTGTCTAGAGACATGTTTTATTTCACGACCAGGGGTATATAGTGGTGGGTAGAGGTCAAGGGTGCTGCTAACATCTTACAATGTAGAGGACAGCCCCCTGCAACCCCAGTAAAGAATTATCCCGAGAATTCCCTGGTGGTCCAGTGGTTAGGACACTGAGCTTTCACTGCCAAGGGCCTGGGTTCAATCCCTGGTCAGAGAACTAAGATCCTGAAAGCAGTGTGGTGCCACCAAGAAAAAACAATCATCTAGCCCAAAATGACAACAGTGCCAAAGCTGAGAAACCCTGACCTAGAGTGTAGCGGACAGCTTCTGCTTTCGGTTGCTCAATGCCCATCCCCTGTTCTTCTTTGGAAAAGGAACTTGATTTTTCATGTTCCCTTTTCTCTATAAAACCACGTGCTGCAGGGGAAGCCGACATCCACATTCCAGTCTGCAGGAAGAGCAAAGAGAGAGTTCACTGCCAGCAGTTTTTCAGTCCTTACGGAGGTGATCTGAAACTTGTATGCGTCACTTTCCCTCCCACCCCATTGACCTGAACTCTGTCGTATGGTCACGTCAAGGGGAGAGAGAAACTGGAAAGTGGCCATGTTCTCAGCTAAAACTGGGGCAAGTGGTGGTTCTGCTAAGACGAAAAAGGGAAGTGTGGAAACTGAGGGATAATTATCGTCTCTGTCACACCCAGATTTTTTTTTTTTTTTTGGGCTGTGCCACTCGGCATGCGAGTGGCAGCGCAGAGTCTTAACCACTGGACTGTCAGGGAAGTCCCTCTGTCACACCTAGATTGATTTGTGTTTGATCCAGGGCCATGACTTGATATAGGCCCATGAGATATACAAATATATGAAAAAGACATTTTCTAGGAGCTTCTGGGAAAGAAGCTAGGAAAATTCAAATCAACCTAAAAATAACTTAGAGTATCCTGATATTTTTCCTTAACCTTATTAGATCTCTTCCTCCAAACTGCATTTTTATTTCTCTCCATTTCCACACTGCCCTATTTCTATCACAGTCTCCCTATCATGATGGATTGGTACTAGGCATTCCCTTCCTCTTTTTTCCCTCTAGCCCCCGAAACTAGTCACTCATGAAGTCAAAGCTCTGTTCTCTAACATCCCTCTTTTTTTAAAACAACTTTGACATATATTTCACAAGCCATACAATTCACCCATTTAAAGTGGGTAATTCTATGGTTTTTCATATATTCACAGATCTGTGCAACCATCACCACAGTCAGTTTTTTTTTTTTTTTTGAATTTATTTATTTGGCTGCGTCAGGTCTTGGTTGCGGCACATGGGATCTTTGTTACAGCGCGCAGGCTCTAGAGCCTGTGGGCTTAGTTACAGCATGTGGGATCTTAGTTCCCCGACCAGGGATCGAACACGCGTCCCCTGCATTGGAAGGCGGATTCTTAACCACGGGACCACCAAGGAAGTCCCTACCACAGTCAGTTTTAAAACATTTTCATCATCTCCGGATGAAATCCCATACCCTTTGGCTATCACCTCCATATACCCCCATTACCTTCAGCCTTAAGTAACCACTAATTTACTTTCAATCTCTATAGATCTCCCTGTTCTGGACATTTCATATGAATGGAATCCTGTGAAATACAGTCTTTTGTGACTGGCTTCTTTCACTTTGCATAATGGTTTCAAGATTCATCCATGATGTAACATGTATCGGTACTTCATTCCTTTTTATGGTTGAATAATATTTCATTTATGGACAGACCACATTTTGTTTATCCATTGGCCAGTTGGTAGACATTTGGGTTGTTTCCACTTTCTGTCTATTATGAATAATGTTACTATAAACATTTGTGTGCTAGTTTTTAATTGGACATGTATTTTCATTTCTCTTGGGTTTATATTTGGGAGTGGAATTGCTGGGTCATATGGTGACTCTACGTTTAAACATTTCAGGAACTGCCAGACTGTTTTCCAAAGAAGATGCACCATCTTACATTCCCACCAGCAGGGTATGAGGGCTCTGATTTCTCCATATCTTTGCCAACACTTGTTATTACCTGACTTTTTTTATTCTAGCCATCTTCTAATTGTTACCAAGTCAATTGGTAACACGACGTGTGACCTGCTGGCCACACGACAGACCAATAGGTCAAGAGATGAGTTATTGGGGCAAGGAATAGCAACTTTATTCGGAAAGCCAGCAGACCGAGAAGACGGTGGACTACAGTCCCAAAGAATCATCTTACCCAAGTTAGAATTCAGGCTTCTTTTATACTAAAGGGGGAGGGGGTGTGGCTGGTTGTTGCAGACTTCTTGGTGCTGGAATCCTTTGTTCTTGCAGCTGTCCACTTAGGTCTGGACACAATGTTTCTATAAACCTGCAACAAGACAATTGTTATTTTCTGTTCTGCAAATTTTTATCTCTATATGAAAGGGAAAGTGTTATACCTTTAAAGGTCAGAGCCTTGAGACTGGGCTATCATGTATATTTCAGGTTATAGGCAACGTTCTTTTATAAAAGGTGCAGAGCCAGCATGACTAAGCACAGGCAACAGAGCAAAAGGTTAGAGCTAAAAGAAGAGATCCAATATGGAGTCACGTTTATTCTTCTCTGTTACATAATGTCTCCTGCTTTCATCTCTTTTCCATAGAGGCACCAAGCCCTCAACTGACCCATTGGTTCCCGATTCCAAACCTCTTCTAGCACTACCAACCTGTGTATTTTCCTGTCACAATGAGCACCTGACTTACGCCTGTCTTCCTGGTCTTGTCCTGTAGAGCCAATGAGAGACCCATCGGGCAATATGCAGGTGACTGTCTACACCAGACAATCCAGTCTTCCAGTCCTCCCCACACATACTGAGTTGGGGAACATTAAAATATCATGACTGCACACTGATGGTGGGAATGTAATATGGTATAACCATTGTAGAAAACAGTGTGATGGTCCCTCAAAAAATTAAAAATAGAATTACTATAAGATGCAACAATTCTACTTCTGAGTATATACCTGTGATGGTTAATTTTATGTGTCAACTTGACTGGGTCACAGGATGCCCAGATGTCTGGTTAAACATTATTGCTGGGTGCGTCAGTGAGGGTGTTTCTGGAAGAGATTAACATTTGAACAGGTGAACTGAATAAAGCAGATTACCCTTCCCAGTGTGGATGGCACCATCCAATCTGCAGAGGGCCTGAACAGAACAAAAGGTGGAGGAACAGAGAATTCTCTCTCTGTCTGACTACTGAGCAGGAATATCTGTCTTTTGCTCTCAGGATGGGGCTTACACTCTGGCGCTCCGTTCTCAGGCCTTCCGACTTGGACTAGAGCTAAACTGCCAGCTTTCTTGGGTCTTCAGTTTGTAGACGGTAGATCATGGGCCTTCTCAGCTTCCATAATTGCATGAGCCAATTCCCTGTAATAGTCTCTCCCTCTCTCTCTCTCCCTCTACGGATCTATCTATCTCCTATTGTTTCTCTAGAGAACTGTAATACAATACAGAAAATAATTGAAGGCAGGAGCTCGAACAGATATTTGTACACCGATGTTCATAACAGTGTTATTCACAATAACCGAAAGGTAGAAACAACCCAAGCGCCCGTCAACAGATGAATGGATAAACGACATGTGGTATATACATTTGGAATAGAATATTATTCAGCCTTAAAAAAAGAAGGAAAATCTGACACACGCTACAACGTGAATGAGCCTTGAGGATGTTATGCTGAGTGAAATAAGCCAGTGACAAAAAGGCAAACTGTATGCTTCCATTTATGTGAGATCCATAGAGCAGTCAAATTCACAGAAACAGCAAGTGGAATGGAGGTTATTAGGGGCTGCAAGAAAGAGGAATTGGGAGTCACCGTTTAATGGGAACAAAGTTTCAGTTTGAGGAGAAGTTCCCAGATGGTGATTGAGTGTTGTGAAATAATGTAAATGTACTCAATGCCACTGAATCATACACTTAAAAATAGTCAGGATGGTAAATTTTATGTCATGTGTATTTTCCTACAATGTAAAACATGTTAAATCATGATTGCAAATACGTGCACAATGGGGTATTATTGGGCCATAAAAACGAATAAGCACTGACACATGCTACAACATGGATGAACCTGAAAACGTTCTGCTAAGTGAAAGAAGCCAGACACGAAAGGTCATATTTTATGGTTCCACTTCTATGAAATGTCCAGAATAGGTAAATCCGTAGAGACAGCATGCAGATTGATGGCTGCCAGAGTCTGAGGGAGAAGAGGAAATGGGGAGAAATTGCTTAATGAATGCAAAGTTTTATTCTGGAGTGATGGAAATGTTTTGGAACTAGATAGAGGTTGTGATTGCGCAACATGTGAATGTCCTAAATGCCACTGAATTGTTCACTTAAAATAACTAATTATGTGTTATGTGAATTTCATCTTAATACATTAAAAAATCTGTATATATATACATTTATATATGTATGTATATGTATATATCTGTATAAATATATATTATTTTATTATATAAATATATCTATAGATGTAGATACAGATATCATGACTAATACCTGCTTCCTCCTTGACATCAAGCACTGTAGCTGCTCTCTAGAGCATGACTCCAATTTTATTCCCCTGAGGAGGGGGCTAGCTACTTACCTGACCCTCTTCTCTCCTTTTAGATACTGACCTTTTTTTCCTTCTCCCCATTCCCCATCGCTTTTACACTGTCATTACTATGGCCCACAGTGCTCCAGGGGGACCTGGCCCCTGCCTAACGCTCTGAGCTCTTTCCTACCACCCTCCCCTTTACTTACTGTCCTGCGTTGACACTGGCCTTGAGCTTGAACAGGCCACACCTGCTGCCCCCTCAGTGTTAGCGCTTGCTGTGCCCTCAGCCTGCAGTATGCGTGCCCTGGGTATTTATCTGCTTTACCTTCCCTTCATTTCAGTCTCCTCTCTAATGTCACCTCCCAAGAGGAGCATTTTGTAATCATTCTACCTACATTTTAAGTATTATCCACCGTCATTCTCTGTCTCATTTCTTTGCCTCCCCCCCCCCCCGCCTTCCTAGCAGTTATCATATTTGCCATATTTGCTTCAGATCTTTCTAAAATAAAGAATATAGTTGAAGGTCCTTTATTCCATCTTCCCCCAATATCATTCCCTTTTCCTCCTTTACCAAAGGAAACCACTATCATAACTCTGTTCTCTCTGACTTCACATATTCTTCTACTCATGTTTTTATACTTCTATTACATATATGTAGGCATAGATAACATACAACAATTGTCTTTTCTGTTTGTTTTAAACGTTTTTATACTGTTATGTATTTCTCTACAATACACACACACACTTAAAATTTTATTTATTTATTTATTTTTGGCTGTGTTGGGTCTTCGTTTCTGTGCGAGGGCTTTCTCCAGTTTCGGCGAGCGGGGGCCACTCTTCATCGCGGTGTGCAGGCCTCTCATTATCACGGCCTCTCTTGTTGCGGAGCACAAGCTCCAGACGCGCAGGCTCAGCAATTGTGGCTCACGGGCCTAGTTGCTCCGCGGCATGTGGGATCTTCCCAGACCAGGGCTCGAACCCGTGTCCCCTGCATTGGCAGGCAGATTCTCAACCACTGTGCCACCAGGGAAGCCCCCCCACACACACTTATATAGATACACACACTTATATAGATACACAGTTCATTCATTTTAACGGATGCTCTATATTCTAACACATGAAAATACCTCAATTTATCTAGCCCTTTACCAGGTTCCCCCCCAATCTACTGTGAACAATTCTGCACGACAATATCCGTGCATGTCCTTCTGTACACACGTTGGAAGAGTTTCTGTAGGGTGTAAACCTGGAAGTAGCGATGCTGGTCATGTGGTATGAGGGGTGTTTTCCATTTGCCCCTCAGATCCACTCTCTCCTCCACAGAAAGCTGATCTCTGTGGACTACATCAATGAATTCCCTTTCCCTACTGGCTTCCTGTTGGATAGTTGGCCAGTGGGAGGTACCATCAGGAAAGCAGGGGGGTGAGGAGGAGAGTGAGATCTGGGCGTTTATCCTCCTGGCTCCCATCCTGCTGGGTCTCTGTGGATTGGCTGGATTTCTCTCCGTAAGGCTCCCTAAGGCTGCTGCCCCTTGGGTTCTGGGATCTGGTGACACTCCTCTCTTTACCTCTTCAGGCCTAAGGGTTGCAATGAAGCTCCCCAAACTCCCCTCTTAAATGTAACTGACTTTGAGCTCTGTTTTTTAGTATTCACCCATATTACCTAAGTGCTGTGTACAGAGAGGAGCTCAGTTAGGATTTTAATGAATCAATAAATAAATTGACTGCACTAATATCGCTAATCAAGAATTGGTAATAGCATGCAATCTGGTGACTTGAAATCCTTTCTGCAGTTCTAGATAGATGTAATTTTCATTTTTCCTGCTTGTCTAATTTATTCTTATGTTAAATGTATCCTGTTAAATGGCCTGTGTGTCTTGGTTCTGAGAAATATACATTTTGGTAGTGAATGAATTAATGCCTATAAGTTTACCATAGATATAAAACTGCCATTAAAATTAAAATATTCATATTTTCATAAAAGAAAAATTTCTTAGCAGTGAAAATGACGGTGATACCCAAGTAAATTAATAGGGATCAAGGGCCTCCATTCTCCACCCACTTCTGGATGAAAATCTGAGGTTCCTTTATCAGCTCTGAAGTATCTCTTAACATCTGCAGACATCCTAAGGGAAATAGGCACAAATAAATAGATCCATGCTATTTTTAACTCCAATGGGAAAAAAAAGCTAGGAGAAATTAGGTTTCTCTATGTGAAAACAGGAAGAGAAATGTTTCTCAAAAGTCTACCTAAGGACTTCCCTGGTGGCGCAGTGGTTGAGAATCTGCCTGCCAATGCAGGGGACACGGGTTCGAGCCCTGATCTGGGAGGATCCCGCATGCCGCGGAGTAACTGGGCCTGTGAGCCACAGCTGCTGAGCCTGCGCGTCTGGAGCCTGTGCTCCGCAACAAGAGAGGCTGCGATAGAGAGGCCCGCGCACCGCGATGAAGAGTGGCCCCCACTTGCCGCAACTGGAGAAAGCCCTCGCACAGAAACGAAGACCCAACACAGCCATAAATAAATAAATAAATAAATTAATTAAAAAAAAAAAAAGAATTTGGTCAACAACCTTTAATTAAAAAAAAAAAAAAAAAGTCTACCTAAGCAAAGAAAAAAAAAAATTAGTCCTTGACCTCATTCACAGCCACCCCAAATACAATGATAACAATCACCCATTTCTACCTAACATATACCCAGGGCCCAAAATATCCTGGATCTTATGACTGTCAAAATACTTTTTTCTCTTCCTTTCCTTTGACTTAGGGCTTTAAGCTTTTTTTTTTTTTTTTAAATGGATCTGTGATGAACACTTCAATTGCATTTGTAAGCAAATAGTTAGATTTCCTAGAGGTCAGGATGCATTACGCTGCAAGTAACAGCTTAGATCCTTGCTACTCAAAATGTGGTCCTTGGAGCATCACTTGGGCATTTGATAGAACTGCAGAAGCTAGGCTCCACCCCAGTCCTACTAGATCAGAACCTGCATTTTAACAAGACCCCCAGGTGACTCATGTGCACATTAAAGTTTGAGAAGCACTAGCTCAGACCAAACAGGGGTTTATTATTTCACATAACAGACGTCTGGAGATAGATCATTCTGGAGTTTGTTAATTCACTTGCAAAATGATGTTGTTGATAATCCACGTGCTTTCCAGCTTTCTGCTTTGACATCTTCCATGTGTTGGCTTTTGTCCTCGGATGTAACCTTTCATTGTAACATAATGGTTGCTGCAGCTCCATCACATCCTCATCAAACTATATTCGAAGCAGGAAAAGTAATCTCTCTTCGTGCTTCTTTTTTTCTAAAGAAGAAAACTATTTCTCAGGAGTCCCCCACCACACTTCTCCTTTGTTTCATTGGCCAGAACAGAGCTAATCACTGGTAGTGGGCATAGGGATTAATAAATTGGCTTAAATCAATCATGGTTTATCCCCCCCAGAAGTAGGAGGAGCCTGTCTCACCTGGACACCTGAACCAAATTGAGGTTCTATTATCAAGACACATTAATCTCTGTCCGGTAAGTACAAACCAATTATATTACATGGAAGCAAGTAGCATTAGTAGGGAGAAGCAAAATGAGTTAATGAAGGGATGGGAGGCCTATGGGAAAAGTTCTAAACATAGAACTTTTTCTTATAAATACTGAGAAGTGGTCAATAATATCAAATCTGTGTCACATAACAAGTTTGACAAACAACAACTGAATCTGGTGATCATAAAGTTACAAACAATCTTGATGAACAGTAAAGTGGTGGATGGGGGTAGGATAAAGATTACAGGACATTAAAGAGAGAATGAAGGGTGAGGGAATAAGAATAGTCAATGTAAACAATTTAAAAAGTTTGCAAGAGGGAGTGGCCAAGTGGTTAGGATTCCGGGCTTTCACTGCTGTGGCCCAGGTTCAATCCCTGCTCAGGGAACTGAGATCCTGCAACTTGCACAGCATGGCCAAAAAAAAAAAAAGTTTGCAAGGAAAAGATAGAGGAATAGAGTGATGGTTAAGAAGTAACTCTATCAAGGGAAAGGGTTCTTGTCTTTTCCCTGCTCCCTCAACCGCCATAGCACAGATCTGAGAATGTCAAGAGGAGAATGAGTCTGTGAAAGAAGAATGAGAGAGGTTGTTAGCAAAGACAGAGGTAAGTCTTGGGTCACAGGGGACCTTGCTGGCCTCGGTGAAAGGACAGGCAAAATCGTCTGTTGAGGAGAGAGATGTGGAGTGGGTGCTAGGGTGGTGGTCTTCATGGCGTTGTCCCCAGGTTGACAGCACCTCCTGGGGACTTAGAAGTGCAAATTCTCTGGCCACACTTCAGACCCACTGAATCAGAATCTCTGGGGATGGGCCTCAGCCATCTGTGTGTTAATAAGCTCCTTCGCAGGTGATTCTGATGCAAGTTTGAGAACCACCATGCCAAGGAATTGTTTATACAGTACCTGCCTGTATGCATGCCTCTGCAGCGAAACTATTTGAGATTTTCCTGTCAGGAAGTGTTTCCCTCTTTGTTCTTCACTGCTCACTCCAGCCAGGTATACCTGTGGGTTCGGGTAGACACACTCTGAGGTGCCTCTGGCCCTGAGGAGGGTGTGTAGAACTCTGGGTAGACTAGGAGGTCTTCCGTGTAGTTTCTCTTCTGGCTGGGCTGGTTACCCACATTTCCTTTATTCCTGCTCTGGCTCTACTTGAGTTCACAGAAAAAAGCCCACTCATCATGTTAACGTTTGTTTCAGTTCCATTAATGACTGTCTATTGCTAAACCATGAACGTCTGTACCCCTGAGCATGGAAGGCCAAGGCTTCTGTAGCCTAACCTCTGCCCACTTCTTGAGCTGTCTACCTTGCTGCCCTGAGGGAGACCTCTTCTCTTTGGCAAGAAGTATGTAGAAGGGAATTGAGAAAAATTCTTACAGAGTTCTAGTATCATCTGATCTGCTCACAGACCTTTATTACCTGCCTACTATATGCTCGGAACTCTACTAGGGATAGGGATAAAAAGATGCTTTACAGAGGAGTATAAAAGATTCTGGAAGAGATGACCAAAGAAACAGATGATTTAAATACAGTAAATTTAAATGCTATGATAAAGGTCTGTGTGAGGTGATGTGGAAGCACAAAGACAGGACATTTAAGTCAAGGAAGGTCTCCTGGAGAAATCGGTACCTACACTTCAGAATATAGTCTTGAAGGAAAAGTAGGAAGTAGCTAAGAAAAAAAGGTAGAGGTATGTGTTGTGACGAAAGGAATAACATAATCAAAGATAGGGTGTAGGGCTTCCCTGGTGGCGCAGTGGTTGAGAATCTGCCTGCCAATGCAGGGGACACGGGTTCGAGCCCTGGCCTGGGAAGATCCCACATGCCACGGAGCAGCTGGGCCCGTGAGCCACAACTGCTGAGCCTGCACGTCTGGAGCCTGTGCTCCACAACAAGAGAGGCCGCGATAGTGAGAGGCCCGCGCACCGCGATGGAGAGTGGCCCCCACTTGCCACAACTAGAGAAAGTCCTCGCACAGAAACGAAGACCCAACACAGCAAAAAATAAATAAATTAATTTTAAAAAAAAACTTAAAAAAAAAAAAAAAAGATAGGGTGTAAAAACAGCGGAGCAGAGGCTGGACACAGAGATTCCCTGAAGCCGGAGTGGAGAGCAGCAGATCAGAGAGCTGGAGAGGAAGATAGAGGGTGACCAACCATCTGGCTTTCCCCAGAACCATCCCAGTTTTAGCACTGAAAGTCCCCTGTCCCTCACTTCTAGGCAAACCAGGATGGAAGCCAGAATGCAGAAGGTCATATGTGCCATGGAAAGGAGTACACACTTGATCATCAGGGTGGAAGAGGCACTGAAGGCAACAGGATATATTTGGGAACATCTTACAGGGCTGCATGAGCAAGAGAGGGGCCCAAGTGGGCTAACCCTCCACAGGGAAGGGAAGGCAAAGTCAAGTCTCTGGGCTTTTGCTGTCCCACACAAGTGGGAAAATCAACACACATACACAAAAACATTGTTAAAGAGGGAGGAAGGAAAGGCAGGAAGGCAAGGAGGGAGCATAAGACTTGAAGTCTGGAGTTAACTGTTCATTGTTTCCACTTACTCAGACGTGCTTTGTGAGCTTCAGCTTCCGCATCTGTGAAATGGGATAGTACTTACCTCCTTGGTTTGTTTGATGATCAAACAAGAGAGTGTGTATGGAAAAGCTTGGTAAGCTATAAAGCACTCTATGAGTATTACTAATAGGACTATTATCACACTCAAAATGTACCCAACCACATCAACTCTGAGAGTGTGATTTTGGTTGTAATTGCATCACATTGCTTTCTGCTGTTCACCAGCACTGAGGCACCATCAACAGCTCCTGTATGTCGGCTGGTTTGAGGGGGGTTGAGAGTTGCTGGGGAGAATTGCTAAGGGAGAGGCAGTCTAGATCCTTCCTGTTCTTCCTCCAACCATAAACATTCAAGCCCGGTTCAGTGAGATTGAAAGAGCAAGAGTGGAATTCTAAAAGATACATGTACCCCAATGTTCATAGCAGTGCTGTTTACAATAGCCAAGACATGGAAGCATCCTAAGTGTCCATCAACAGATGAACGGATAAAGAAGATGTGGTAAATATATACACAATGAAATATTACTCAGCCATAAAAAAGCATGAAATTTTGCCATTTGCAGCGACATGGATGGACTTGGAGGCTATTATGCTAAGTGAAATAAGTCAGACAGAGAAAGACAAATACTGTAGGATACACTTATATGTGAAATCTAAAAAATACAAC
Organism: Balaenoptera ricei; assembly: GCF_028023285.1. Classification (NCBI taxonomy): domain Eukaryota; kingdom Metazoa; phylum Chordata; class Mammalia; order Artiodactyla; family Balaenopteridae; genus Balaenoptera; species Balaenoptera ricei. The sequence continues at coordinate 9,883,036 of NC_082648.1, read as the reverse complement.
AAATAGTGAATATAACAAAAAAGAAGCAGACTCACAGATAGAACAAACTACTGGTTACCAGTGGGGAGAGGGAAGGTGGGAGGGGCAATATAGGGGTAGGGGATTAAGACATACAAACTATTTGGTATAAAATAAGCTACAAGGATATATTGTACAACATGGGAAATATAGCCAGTATTTTAAAATAACTATAAATGGAGTATAACCTTTAAAAATTGTGAAAATGGGACGAAGCTCACACTTCTTGATCTGACCCCACTCACCTCTCCAGGTTCTCTTTAGTCCTTCCCCCGTGTACTACATTTCAACCACTGCCACCTGCTAACCACGGCGGAATCTGTCCTGGTCTCTTCTCGCTTGTGCCATCCCTTTCCCTGACTTTCCTCCTTGACTTCCAATATGGGCTCAGATGCTACCTTGGTTTCCCCAGGCAAAGTCAAGCATCAGTGAGCCTGTATGACCTTGGGTGATCTCCTAGTACAGGGGAGGGTATGTAATGCTGGGTAGCAGATGAGAGCATTGGGTTTGCAGGCACTCTGGCTTTTACATCCAGATCAGCCACCTGCTTCTTTGGGCTAAGGCACAAGAGATGCACTGGAGTGGGTTGTAAAGAGCATAGATTCTGGAGCCAGATGACCTGGTGGCAGGACCTTGGACCAAACTCTCAGTCTCTCAGTATCCACATATGTAAAATGGGGATGATGATATCAGTACCCATATCATAGGGCAGTCATGGGGATAACGTGAGCTCATATGTAAAAGACACCAAGAACAGCGCCTGACACATACTTGTTAGCTCTCGTTATTAATTTCATGCTTTCGTCTTTGTGAAATGGGAATAATACTCACTGGAGAGAGCTGATATGAGAATTACTCAAGATAAGCAGATGTGCTTGGCTTAGAGAAGGTGCTCGATAAATCTGTTACTTGCCCTTTTCGCTCTTGCCATTTGTATTATAATTTTTTTACTTAAAGATATTTCAACCGCTAAACTCTCTTAGCTCCTCCAGGGAAGAGAGAGAGTCATCCATCTTTGTGTTCTCAGCGTCTGACACACTCTAGGTGCTCAAGAAATGCTTGGCAAATGAATTGATAAAAAGATAGTCATGGGGAAACTCAAAAGGGCTTTAACTGCCTCTCAGCAATATCCTGAAAGGTCACAAAATAGGAACTTAATCCCTAAAAAATTCGTGTCTTTATAAATCTGTGTGCAATTCATAGTTTGAATATTAGTGTGGTTTTTTTTGTTGTTGTTTTTAAAATTTTATTTACTTATTTATTTATGGCTGTGTTGGGTCTTCGTTTCTGTGCGAGGGCTTTTCTCTAGTTGTGGCAAGCGGGGGCCACTCTTCATCGCGGTGCGCGGGCCTCTCACTATCGCGGCCTCTCTTGTTGCGGAGCACAGGCTCCAGACGTGCAGGCTCAGTAATTGTGGCTCACGGGCCCAGCTGCTCCGCGGCATGTGGGATCTTCCCAGACCAGGGCTCGAACCCGTGTCCCCTGCATTGGCAGGCAGATTCTCAACCACTGCGCCACCAGGGAAACCCTGAATATTAGTTTTTAATTGTGTTCTGTGTTTGTGTTTCTTGGTATTTTTTTCCCTCCCTCGTCTTTTCTGTATTCATCTTGGGCAGGGTTTCTCAATCCTGGAACTAACAATTCTTTGTTGCGGAGACTGTCCTGTGATTGTAGGATGTTTAGCAACGTCCCTGGCCTCCACGCACGAAATGCCAGTACCATCTCCCACCCCTAGTTTTGACAACCTGCAATGTCACTAGGCAGTGCTAAAACTTCGGGGGAGGGGGCAGAATCTACCCCCTTTCCCCACTATTGAGGACCACTGATTCAGGAATATGCTTAAACAGTTTCAGCTACAGCAAATTTGGGTAGGACTGATCGTTTTTCTCTTTATCTCCAACGGAAAAATCTGGCTCCTATGCCTCCAAATTGAACAGATTCTAACAATGGTGAAGGAGAATTTCTTCTTCCCTGACGGCAGAATTCCTCCCCATTCTCACTCTCAGAAGTGGCACGGAGGCGGGGAAGAGGTTGGGACCATGTTTTATTTACCTAGACATATACCCCCCAGATGGCAAGTGCATATTTCTTTCTCTTCATTTTGTGGGAAAACTGAAAGAATGCAGTGTTTTACAGTTCAGATTAAAGTGAAAAACACATCAGGTTGTCTGATTTTCTGGGAGCGAGAAGTGGGAGAGGGGCTTCATTCTGTAATAGGTGGAGAAAAAGACTTTTCAGCATCAGAAGAACTTTTTACAGCATGAAAGAAAAATGTGTATGTTGAGAAAGAACATGAATGCTAAAGACATATTGTTACTATAAATCCTTGAATCTGAGACACAATTCATAATGCCGCTTTACTAATAGTGCAATTTTAAACCTATTTAAGCTGGGAAATTTGTTATCAGGTGACTCAGACATGTGGGGAAATCCAGTTCATCTGTGCCAAAGCTGAAAGAAAACGATTAGGTATTTAAATGTTGAGATTCCATTCAGTCTTGTAAATGAATTGCAGTAATCTTGGATGAGGAGAAAAGTAAGAACTCATCATTTTTTAACTCATCATGTTAAAAAATGTTAAAGGGCTCTTTGGATTTAAATAATAAAACCTTATATTTATAACACATTTATCTTTCAAATAGCATATGTACTTTTATTACTTTTTTATCTTGAAACATTCAAAAAGTTTTTTTTTAAAAAAGTTAAGTACAGTGCAGAGAACGTTTTGTCCTTAACCGTTTGAGAGAAAGTATGGATCTGATGCCCCACCGTCCGTCCCCAAATACTTTTTAGCGTTATTTCCTATGACTAAGACCTCTTTCCTACTTAATCACAATGCAACCATTAAAATCAGAAAATTAACGTTGATACATGACTGTCTAATCCTCAGGTTCCACTCAAGTTTTGCCAATTGTCTCAATAAAATGTTTTCTAGCAACAAGATATGGTTCAGAATCACACATGACATTGAGTTGTGTCTCTCCCATCTCCCCTATAAATCTCTTACACATCTAATCCTGTCTTGGTGACTGCTTCTCAGTAGACATGAACTAATACATCCGCTTGTTGGACAGAGCTAGGGAATACACACACACACACACACAGACACACACACACACTTACAGCCATGTTTATTTCTATATCTATCCACATATATTGAAAACCATGAGTTCATAACAATACATCCAATACTAATACAGCATCACAGGGTCCATTCTAGTTTTCTCTGTTTCTGTGTTTGTAACTCTTTGTAATTGTTAAGCTTCTCGGATGTGTAGGTTTATATATTTTAACAAACACAAGAAGCTTTGGATTATTATTTCTTTAAATATTCTGCCTCTTTCTCACTCTCTCCTCTCCTCCTGGGACTCATATTATGTGTATGTTGGTACAGTTAATGGTGTCCCACTGGTCTCATAGTCTCTGTTCATTTTTCTTCATGTTGTTTTCTTTCTGCTCCTCAGACTTGATAATTTCGATTGACCTATCTTCAAATTCAGTGATTCTTCTGCCTGCTTGTATCTGCTGCTGAATTCTCCTAGTGAAATTTTCATTTCAGTTGTTGTATTTTTAGCTCCAGAATTTTTATTTGGTTCCTTTTTAAATAATTTCTCTCTCTTTATTGACATGCGGTATTGGTTGAGGCATTGTTCTCCTGGTTTCCTTTAGCCTTTTGTCCATGGTTTCCTTTAGCTCTTGAATATATTTAAGACAGTTGATTTAAAGTCTTTGTCCAGTAAGTCCAATGTCTATGCTTCCTCAAAGATAGTTTCTGTTAATTTATTTTCCCCTGTAAATAGGCCATGCTTTCTTGTTTCTTTATATGCCTCATGATTTTTTTGTTGAAAACCGGATATTTAAAATATGAGGTAACTTTGGAAATCAAATTCTCCTCTTTCCCAGGATTTGTTGTTGTTGGTTGCTGTGGGCTGTAGTTGTTTGTTTAGTGACTTTCCTAAACTACTTCTGTAAAGATCATATTCTTTGTCTTGCGTAGTCTCTGAACTCTCTGTAGTCTCTCTGTGTGTTGCCGCCAATGCTTCAGTGCTTAGTCAGGCCATTTATCACTTGGCTTTAGCCTTCACTCCTGCTTGTGCTAAGCCTGGAGATCAGCCAGAGGTGAAAGCATATGGTCTTTTCAGGTCTTTTCTGAGGATGTGTCCTGCCCTGGGCATGTGCATAGCTTTCTCGATTCCCCTGAATGCACAGGAGCTTTTCAGAACCTTATTCCCTAAGTGTATCAATCCTCAGCTTTTCCTCCCAGGTTTCTACATGTCTGTGGTTTGTCCCAGCTGCCTTTGCACGTTTTTTTTTTTTTTAATAAATTTATAAATTTATTTATTTATTTTTGGCTGTGTTGGGTCTTCGTTTCTGTGCGAGCGCTTTCTCTAGTTGCGGCGAGCGGGGGCCACTCTTCATCGCGGTGCGTGGGCCTCTCACTATCGCGGCCTCTCTTGTTGCGGAGCACAGGCTCCAGACGCGCAGGCTCAGTAGTTGTGGCTCACGGGCCTAGCTGCTCCGCGGCATGTGGGATCTCCCCAGACCAGGGCTCGAACCCGTGTCCCCTGCATTGGCAGGCAGATTCTCAACCACTGCGCCACCAGGGAAGCCCCCCTTTGCATGTTTTTGAAGAATCTCCTCCAGACAGCCACTTCTGCACTCTTAGAGGGTCCTGAATTGGGTGATACAAAGGCAAACCCCTTGCTTCAGTCCTTCAGGGAGCCCCCAAACAGGCCAAAACATACAAGCACAATTCCCTGGGAACAAGGTCCCCTCTGCTCTCTCCAGATCAAGGAACCCACTCTGGGAACACTGGCTGCTGTTTTCTAGAATGCGTCTGCCCCAGGGAGGCAAGGCTGGGCAAGGGTAGGGTCAAACATGACAAACCTCCTCTACCATGTTTCAGTGGCCCTCCTCCTGATAAAGCATTTGCTTGGTTGCTGTAGACCCTTGACTATCTTCTAGAGCTCTGATAAAGTTGATTCTGACAGTTTCTGCCAGGTTTTTTCAGTGTGTCTGGGAAGAGACAGGACCCTAACAGAACTAGTCCACCATTTTCATTGACTTGGGCACCAATACAGCTCCCTTGTATTTGTAACTCCTTCTCCAACAGTTAGAAACCCAGCGTCCACTGTCCTTAATGTGTTTACTTACTTGATCAATTCCTCTGTATGTAACCAATATTCTGACTCCACCGTCATCCCCTCCCTGGCATGGACACCCTCCTCTCTGCTCTGGCTCTGGTTCCCTAGGGCAGGGTACCCTCTACTGCAGATGTCCTCTCCTCCTGCAGGGGCTAAGTATTTATTGTTCATGTTTTAATTTTATTAGTCTTATTGGGGGTTTATATAGCTGATGTTGAAATAAGAAAAACTATTACCAGAAACAAAGTATAATTCTTTTCAAATTATAATGAATTCTTCTTATGCATCCCCTGCAATACTCTCATGCTGTAGCTAGGAACAAATATTATTTCCATTCCGTGATGGGAAAATAGAGGCAAGAAGGCCACCGTTCATGGTACCCACCAAATTTATGGTAACCAGTTGCAGCAGGACCCTCTCTGATGTTGGGGAATTCTTTGTCAGCTCCCTCGTCCATTCCTTCAGCAGCTTTTCCAAATCTTCATCACTTTCCTGAAGCCCCCACTATATTCTTTCTTACTTCACTCTGAACAGATTAACTTTGCTTTTTGTTTATTAATAAAATAAAGGCGAACAAACATAAATTTCTTTCAGTTTTGGCCTCCCCTATCCCCTCTCCCCCAAACCTATTAACAGCTACCAGGGGCAGATTTGGTTTTGTGGTGCCTGAGCAGATTCAACTGGAGAAGGGGGAACTTTAAAAAAAAAATGAATACAAAAAATACCTTACTTTTGCAAATTTGGTAAAAACACATGACCACGTTAAATCATTGCCAGGGTCCCTCCTAGGGCCTCTGGAAGAAGCCTGTAGAAAATGGGGGTGGGAGAAAGGGAGCTGGAACTTCAGCAGCCCTAGATAGGCACGCTCATTCTCCTCTCGCCCAGAAATGGCAGCCCTCCTCCTCCTCCCCCTCCTCCTCTCCCTTCCCGTCTCCCTCCCCCTCCCTCCTCCTGCTCCCATCCAAGACTCATGCACCCTGCCAGGTTCCAGATCTTCTGGGAAGCCTCCAACTCACTCCTTTTTCCTCCTTCTTTATTGGATCACCCACTTCAGGTTATAAATGTGACTGTGTTCCTCTCAAACTGAAAAACAAAGTAACCAGTCAACCCTAACCATGTCAACCCCTAAATTCCTCCATCTCCAAATTCCTTTCTAGCCACCCAATTGCTCTTTCCTTTAACAACAAAATTCTGGGAAAACCACTGGCCTCCCTCCCTGTTTCCTATTCATTTCTTAATTCACTTCACTCTTGCTTTGGCTCTCATAACTCACTGAAATTGCCTTGGCTAAAGTCATCAATGACTATTTTGTTCACTTTAAGTTTAGTAGTGATTTTTTTAAAAAACAGGCATTTGAATTAAAAAAGTAATGATCCTCAAGCATCTCAAATAGTAAAGTGTCAAAACTAGAATTAAGTTCCCATTACCTCTGCTAAGTACACACCTCTGAATGTCCACTCTTTTTAACAAAAAAAACACATTTATTTATTTATTTGGCTGCACTGGGTCTTAGCTGTGGCATGCGGGATCTAGTTCTCTGACCAGGGATCGAACCTGGGCCCCCTTGCATTGGGAGCACAGAGTCTTAACCACTGGATCACCAGGGAAGTCCCTGAATGTTCACTCTTAACAACTTCACGTTTACTATCCATACTGTTTGCTTTGTCCATCCAAATCTAAAACAAACACATATGCAACTACATAGGATTTCTGTTTCTTTCTCTTCTTCTCTCTTTCACCCTCCCTTCATTCCTTCTTTTCTTCTAAACAAAAATTCCATCACATTGAACATTCTATTCTCTAACCTGCTCTTCAGTTAACCATATATCATAGCTACACTTTCAAACCAATAGATACAAATCTATAGAATTCTTTTTGACAGTTGCATAGCATTCCACAATAAGGATATACTGTGGTTGATTCAACTATTCCCTACTGAAGTGCATTTAGGTTCTTTTGCCTAGGTTGAATCACATAAAACTGCCATTTTTTGTAGGCTTGTTTTTTTGTTTTCTATTACATACAATGTTATAGTAAATATCTATATATGCGTATCTCTATAAACTTTTCTTTCTGCCGATAAATTCCAAGAAGTGGAACTCTAGTTTAAAAGGTGTGTGTATTTTACTCCCAGATTGCTTTCCTAATATGTTGGCATAATGTATGTTCCCATCAATGACCTTTTGGGAAGTTATATGTCATAATGGCCTCTTTTCAGTGCTTCTCTTAGCAGACTTCACAGTACACTGTATGGTCGGCCCTCGAGGGTGGATTCTAGGGTCCCTCGGTTACCAAAATATGGGGATGCTCAAGTCCCTTATATAAAGTGGTGTAGTACTGTCAGCCCTCCATGACCGCGGGTTCTGCATCCTCCATCCGATCGGGGTTGGTTGAATCTGTGGATGTGGAACCGCAGATACAGAAGGCCGACTGCATTTTGCTATTATTATTATTATTATTATTTTTGATGTGGACCATTTTAAAAGTCTTTATTGAATTTGTTACAATATTGCTTCTGTTCTATGTTTTGGTTTTTTGGCCGAGAGGCATGTGGGATCTTAGCTCTCAGATTGGGGATCGAACCCGCACCCCCTGCATTGGAAGGTGAAGTCTTAACCACTGGACCACCAGGGAAGTCCCTGTATTTGCCATTATTGATGCACCTTCTCTCCTGGCAGCACTTTCAGCCAGTTTTCCACTCGCCTCTTTTTGTCTCTTTCCCTAGCCTCTCTTCTTCTGTTTGTTCCTAGATTCTTGTATACCACATGGTTCTGCCATGGCTCACTTTTCTAGTCACACTAAATGTTTTGTTCTCTCCTTAGGCAAGTTTATGGTTTCAACTACCATCTCTACCCTCAGCCTGCCAAGGAGGTGACCCCAAGGTGACTTCACCTGAATTGAAAAAAGGATTTCCCTTCCTGAAGATGCCTTACTATCGTCGTCCAGAAAATTGTGCTAATAACTATTCAATCACTATTTAATATTCTACAGTATGTCCCCTGGACTGTGTGGTGTAGAAGCTCCACAATCATCACTGATGACTGTGTTTTCCATTCCTCTCCTGCGTCCAGACTTCTACGTCAAAATGATCTCCTGGAGGGTGTGGAGAAAAGGGAACCCTCCTACACTGTTGGTGGAAATGTAAATTGGTGCAGCCACGATGGAGAACAGTATGGCAGTTCCTTAAAAAACTAAAAATAGAGCTACTATATGATCCTGCAATCCCATTCCTGGGCATATATCCAGAGAAAACTGTAATTCGAAAAGATACATGCACCCCAATGTTCATTGCAGCACTATTTACAATAGCCAAGACATGGAAGCAACCTAAATGTCCATTGACAGATGAATGGATAAAGAAGATGTGGCACATATATACAATGGAATATTACTCAGCCGTCAAAAAGAACAAAATAATGCCATTTGCAGCAACATGGATGGACCTAGTGATTGTCATACTGACTGAAGTAAGTCAGAGAAAGACATATCATATGACATTGCTTATATGTGGAATCTAAAGAAAGGGTACAAATGAACTTATCTATGAAAAAGAAATAGTCACAGATATAGAAAACAAACTTACGGTTACCAAGGGGAAAGGGGGGAGAGGGATAAATTGGGAGATTGGGATTGACATATACACACTCCTATATATAAACTAGATAACTAATAAGGACCTACTGTATAGCACAGGGAACTCTACTCAGTACTCTGTAATGGCCTATATGGGAAAAGAATCTAAAAAAGAGTGGATATATGTATAACTGATTCACTTTGCTGTACAGCAGAAACTAACACAACATTGTAAATCAACTATACTCCAATAAAAATTAAAAAAACAAAAACAAAAACAAACAATCAAACAAAATGGTCTCCTGGATAGCAGCAAGCTTGGTGTTTTACAGACCCTGCCAATATAAAAGACACATTGTTGAACTTATCATCTGTCCCTCTTGGAATGCTCCTTATGCATTTCTTTTCTTAGTAAATGAGACTCCCATTCACTGGGGTGCATATTTTAGAAACCTGGAAATTCATCATAGACTACTTCTCTCTCTCTCCAAATTCACATCTGTTAGGTTACCACATCCTGCTGTTTCTATCTCATATTCCTGAAATCCACCATCTTTTTTCAATCCCCAGTGCTGCTGTCCTGACCATCTCTTTCATAGACTAAAAATAACTTCCTCACTGGTGTTCCTACTTTTTGCTTTGCCTCCATTCTCTTATTCACACTGTTGCCAGAGAAATTATTTAACATGCAAATCAGTTCTCTCCATGAGAAAAATCCTTCAATGTCCATTGTCAAGAGGTGAAAATCTAAACTTCTTAGCATGACTTAAAAAGCTCTTTATTATCCAATACCTACTTAACGGTCTTGCTTCATTTCCCGATATTCTCTGAAAGCGCCCTATCCTTCAGATATATGGATCTACTTTCAAATCCCCAACATGCCAAGCTCTCTCTCTAATAATTCAGTGCCTTTGCACCTGCTCCCCTTCTGCCTGGAATTCCTTGTCAGTCGTGCTGGCCTGACAAACTCCGACTTAAATTTCAAGACTCAGCTGTAGGGTTATTTTCCCTTCTTTAAATTGTTCAGGCAGACTTAAGTGCTTCTGTACTTGAATTCCTTGTTGATATGGCACAAACATGCACTACAGCAATTTTAACATTTTATTTATTTGTTTTATTAATTAGAGTTTCCAAACCAGGTTGTAAGCTTCTAGAGGGTAGGGATTATATGATTAATCTCATCTTTGCATACCCAGCACTTTACACCGGGACTGGCACTGAGTATTTTTAACAGGCACTTGAATGCACGTGAAACAAATTATTAAGTAGTAAGAACAGCATCCTGGCTGAGCTTAAGCTTAAGCTATAGATTTTCACATAAGTACCTTTAAAGAAATTGCAAAAAATATATAATACATTAAAGGAAATTTAAGAACAGAAAACTAAAGTAAATCTCATATTACTTCACCATCCTAATCCCTGTTTTAGTGTATTTACTTTCGGTCTTTTCTCAAATATGCGATATTTATATATATATGTTTTTGTTTATACATGTATATATATATTTATATTTTACATAGCTGTAATTAAAATATACATGCACTTTTATATGTTTTTAAGCTTAATGAACTGTAAGCATTTTCCAACACTGTTTCATAGTCCTCCAAATTATCATTTTTCCAGGATTGCATATCTCATTTCCCTGCTTCGGTTGATAGCCTAAAGGAGGCTTAGGTTATACCCAGTTTTCTATTATAAATAGAAACAGATCCAGGTTTTGTAGAACTTGAAATTTACACAATTTTGAGTCATGTTTTCAGAAAAAGAATACAAAATTATCTTACTTTTGCAAATAGGACCATGTGAACACATTGTTAGGGTCCCTCCCCAGGCTTTGGAAGGGGCCTGTGAAAGTCGTGGGGGGGGAAGTCCTGAAGATTAATTTTTATTGGCTTCACAGTTATCTACCTCCAACTAGAAATAATCCTGGAATAAACATTTTGAGCATGATTTTTTTTCCCTCTTTTCCATTCTCTTCGAAGGATTTCAAGTTACTATGATACCATTCACCTTGCAGCAGTTGGGAAAGGAAATGGTCATTTATTGAGCACCTATTATATAGTGAGAAGTTTGTATATATTTTAAAATTTAATTCCTACCACAAACCTGAAGGAGGTATTATCCCCATTTTACAGATGAGAAAACTGAGGTGCAGTGCATTTAACTATCATGCCCAAAGTTACACATCTAGTAACTGGCAGGGTTTTGGAGCCTACCGGTCTTATTCCAAAGCTCATGCCTTCTCATTATATCGTGTTGTCTCCAGTCTCACAGCTTCCAGGTAATATTCTCTAGGCTACTGCTGAAAACCTGGTTCTCAGTTACCTGTTTTGAGGAGGACAGAATTCAAAACTTGCAGAGTCCTGACATGTTTCTTGGAAGAAGGTAATTTAAATCAATGATGGCCAGACTCTCACAGGTGAGATTAGGAGAAAGTGATTTGGCTCTTTCTGCCCTTCTGCTTACAGACACGTATTGCCTTGGTTCCGTGTGCATTTCTTGGAAGGAGCAGAGCGTCTGCAGTCGGAAGACCTGGGTTGGGTTCTGACCTGCTATGCTCTACCTGAGTGACCTTGGGTAAGTCATTGAACTCCTCAGCTTCTCATTTTCCTCTCTGCACCAAGGATACTAAGTGACACAACCTGCCTTACCCCAGGGTAGCTGTAAGCGTCAAATCTGATCATGTGTGCTCAGCACTTGGTGAACTGCAATGTTACTAAGATACCAGTACCAATGCTGGAGTGGCTCCAGCTCCGCATCCATCTGCCCCCAGGTAAGGGCATGTGACAGCTGGGCAGGTTGCACCTAATGGCTCCTTTACGTTAACTCTTGGTGGCTTGCCCTCCTCCCTCCCCACCTCCCCCTTCACCCCGCACTGAAGCTGCCATGTGATTCCAGGGGCGTGTGGGTTGTTACTCCTGAATGCCCAGTGCACGGAGAGCAGCCAGCAGAGGCTGTACAAAATCAGAGTCCGAGATTCCGAGGAATCCTTTCCTCAAGCTGAAAACGGATCGTCAAAACATGCCCAACATTCATCATTAAACGCGGTTTGTAAAATCCCGAAGACAGTTCTGACCAGTTGTCCCTTTACTCTGTCTTAGGTGCTGACGCATTTATCTTGGAATTTTATCTGCCAGTTTAGAAATCTTTAGTCCTTGTTGGACTTAACTGAGGGGGCAGTCTGTAGTTCTGGGAAACCAGGAGAAAAATTTTAAAAATCTCCGTTTTGTGTTGGCGTTTGAACACCCTTCTGGTGTTCAAACCATATCTACGTTGAAGTCGGTGGACGCAGCATTAATTTTTATTTACCTTAAAAAAAATAGATGCTTAAACCAATTTCCAACCCTGGAACTAAGCTCGTCACCCGCGTTGGGACCCGCGTGGCTCCCTGAGCGTGGACCTGCGGCTTTGCCGGCCCCGGCCCGCCGTCCCCCGCCGCCCCCCGCGGTCCCGGCCCAGGTGGCGGCCGGCGTGGCCCAGGAGCCTCACCTGGCTCGGCCGGCAGCAGCCGCACAAAGACCCGCGCAGGCGGCGGCCGGGCCGAGCCGCAGAAAGTAGTCCCGACCACGCCGTCCCCGATGTTGTTCGACGTCGCTTCACGCCCTCCGCGGGGAGGGCCGAAGGGGCCGGACCGGGAAAGAATCCCATTGGAATGCGCCGCCGGGCGGCCTTTCCCCTCCCGCCCGCCTCTGCTCGCCCCGCACGTCTCCCGGGGTCTCCCAGCCGAGGCCGTGCGCACGGCCCCCTCTCCTTTTCTGAAATGCTCGGGAGGCGGCGCCGAGGGAGGGGGCTCGCCCGCGCGCAGGGAGACCTCGGCGGCGACTCATGAAGGCGGCAGGAGGTATATCCCTGCGCCGCTGCGTGAGAGGAAGAGGCTGAATGAGGAGCTGCGCGGGGGAAGCGGGGCGCCGGGGGAGGAGGCGGCGGCATGGAAGCAGACGCTGGCGTCGCGCGAGCCCCGGGCGGAGCGGCGCGGTAGAGAGGGCGGCAGCGGCGGCGGCGGCGCGCGCGGAGCCTTGACGGGCCCCTTTCTTTCTTCTCTCTCGGGAAAGCTGGGAAGCATGAGCGTGCAGACCTGCCGCTGCGGCGGCCGCCCCGGCTCCTCGCCTCCCCCTCTTCGGGCCGCCCCTCGCCGGTGAGAGAAGCGAATGCGAGAAGGGAAGATGGGGGCCGTCCTGAGGAGCCTCCTGGCCTGCAGTTTCTGCGTGCTCCTGAAAGGTGGGGAGAAGCGGGGGAACGGGGAAGTTGGTGGGCTTTGGGGGGGGAGGGGGCCTCGTTCTGCGGTGTGGGGGTGGGGAGGGGAGGGAGGGAGGCGAAGCAGGGGAAGAGGAGCCGGGAGAGGCCTGGTCGTGGGGAAGGAGGAAGAGAGGGGCCCGGGAGAAGGGGCTGCGCGCTCGGCCCGGCCACGCTGCAGCCCCCGCCTCGCTTTGCCCACCTCGTCGGGGCAGAGCGGAGCCTCCGTCCGGCCTCCCTGGCCGGGTGACACCCCGACCCCCCGGAGCCCCATTCTGTCCGAGTGACTGAGGGTCGGTGTGTCTCTTTCTGCCTGGAGTCACCGGGGACGAGGGGCTTTGTCCGGATTTTGGCTCTCAGAACGGTGGAGCCCAAGATGCTTCCACGTTGGGCTTCTCCGTCGAAGCCCCCGCCTTTTCTGTGTCGGTCCTGGGAACTTTGAGAGCTCCCTTACTATTTTTCCAGGCCTTGTTACAACTAATAACTGGTTTCCGTTGGGAATATAATGATCGTGGGTGAGAGCACAGTTGGAAAGTGACTCCGAGGTTAAAGGTCGAGAGGTTCAGCCTTGGGAATCGCCCGGGCTTCAGGCCATAATAAAATAGAAACGTTGCCCTTGCAACTCCTGGCATTCAGGACTTGCCCCTATTTTCGGAGCATGCAAGTGCACAGTTGGCACCAAGTAGGAGAGTCATCCTTGGTGCAGAGGAGGCTGTCTTGGGACCTAAGTTATCGTCTGCTGCGCTCCCCTGGGGACTGCTTGGCACTTTGGTAAATAACATAGGCTATTCTAGATAATTTGCTCCGAGAATCGCGTAAATTCGATGGTCCTGTGGGTTTTTGTTTTTGTTTTTTGATTGGCCTGCAAAGCTGTCACATACGCTGTGACTTTTATTTTGTGACAGTTCACTGAGGTTTTTCACTGGCCCGCAAGATTTCAACAGCTCTTCTCAAACTTATCAGTGGTGAAGTGGTAATGACTCTGATGCTATGGGGCATTTACCAGCAGAGGAATTTAAGTACCGATTGATGCCATGACTTGTAGCTTTGGTTTTGTTAAAACTCTCGCTTGTGTTCACGGTCAGTTCTTTTCGGGTACGGAACCTCTTGGGTCTAAGGAGATTTTTAGCTATTAATTTAACAGACTAAACTTTTGGTAAGCGTGCAAAGTTACTGAGGTTTCCAGAACACAATAGAAACTAATAGTCTTGTGCTATAAATGAGCCAGATATGCCATTTTTGAGTATATATTTATTTTAGATGAGGGTGATTGACATTTTTTTGGAGGAGGAATTTTTTTTCTTTAGTTACGCTTCAGGATTATTATGTCTGCCTATTGTATCTTAGTTTTACTTAATTACGACCCACTGTAAGCATATCCTAAACTATTTCCACGTGTAAACTCCAGAAAGCTAGTGCCCATTTCATTTTCATGGCAGAGAATTTAATGCAGTGTTATGTACTTGAGAGGTTTAATAAGTATATGTTTATTTTGTTATAGTATACTCCCTGTCGAAAGGGGATTTTGCTATAGCTGTGCAAAACAATTATATTTGACATAGAATATGTATATATTTTAAGACAGAAGATTAATAGAGTTAACAAATAGGAGAGTCAGCTGATGGGTTAAAGTCTTTGAGAAATTGAAATCCATAACCCGGGATGTTTCTGGTTGCCCAATTGTGTTTCTTGGAAGGGAAGGTTATGATGTAAATGCCACTTGTTTAACACCACGTTTGAGCCTAGAGTTGGGTTTATTCATTATTGGAATTGAGAGAAGTTGTACTTGAAGTAATATTGTGCAGTATGATATTGTGTAAGAAGACCTAAAAGAGTTAATAGTTTAAATTGCCTCATTTCCACTAGCAAGCAAAGTTTCCAAAAGTGAAGCTTTCATTTTAAATGCAGTCTAATAATGGTATGAGGTGGTCTTTGAATTCAGTGTACTTAACTGTGAGTATGTATTTGAACTAAAACTGTCTTTCAGTGTGAAAGATTTTTATTCATAATTTAGATTCTTTTCATTCCGTGATAATGTCATCCTGTGTTAAAATGGCAATATTAGATAACCTTGGACTCCAGGGAGAAATGTGATTAATTTGTTGCATTAAGATAATGTTTCTTCACAGAAGAGTTGGAACTTTAACATTGGGAAGATGGGATGATGGGAGAGTTTGGGAGACCTTTTGTCCTCTGGCCCTGTTAAATCAATAGCTGAAAGCCAGGGAATAATGCTGTCATTATCTGGGCTGCATCCCTATCCCTATCATCAGAGGACAAGGTGTAATGGAAAGATTTGGGAATTTCAACACCAAAATCTTGGGTTTAAAGTCCATGCTTCACTACTTAATAACTTTGTGATTCTAGTCTAGTCAGTGAGTTTCTCTGGGCCCCAGTTTCTTTACTTGTAAAATGTGGGTAGTAATACCAAGCTAATTTGCAAATTTGTTGGGTATATTAAATGAAGTACTGAATATCAAGTGATTTGCAAATGTTATTTTTTGTTATAATTTTTGATTGTGGACGTATCCTCAAATGCTGGGGATTTGAGATTTAATTCGTATGAGATTCACAAATTCTTAAAGATAGAAGAGATCTTGATCCTTCTGATCTAACCACTTCATTTTCAAGTGGGGAAACTCAGATTCAGAGAGATTATAGCGTGATCAAGATCCTACAGCTAGTTAATGTTAGAGCAGGGATTTATTGTCCATTCTTTCAGCAATTAGGTATGGTATACCTACTATGTATCAGGCTCTGATGGTATATTGGTGAGCAAAATCGACACGGGCCCTGCTCTCATGGACCTCACGATCTAGGTTGCCATCCTTACTTCCATCCAGGTGCTGGTTAGAAAAGAGTATAGCTCTGATTTCCTAGAGGAAATATTTTTTATAAGAATATAAGTTTTGGAATACCATAAGTGTGTATAATCTGTAAATACTATGTCTAGCTTATTTTGAGAAGGCTTTGTTGTTCTATAAGAATTCTTTGTTACTTACCTTTTTTTGTTGTTATTTGTTTTGGTAGGGTGGTGGTAAATACTGTCAGCACAAGCCACTAGTGTTTCCCATCTTAAATTTTTATAAGAGTGGTCCTTGGAAAATTGTTTAGTATCAGGTATAACGAAGTCTTGGGAAGATAGAATGAATTTTGGTGTGGGAATCAGGAGAATTTGATTCTTATTCTAAGTTTGTCATTTGCTAGCTGTGTGACCTTGGATAAGTTACCTAAACTCTGTACACCTTCGTTAGGATAATGAATCCTTCTTTTGGAGGTTCTTACTTCATATTAACACACTAAGGGCTCTGAGAGGTTCTGAGGTAGAGACCAGTGTTAACTTTGTTGAATCCACTGTTTCCCAAAGTAGACAATGAATTTTTTCGTAAATCCTTTTAACAGTCTGCTGAACCTTTGTTCCAAGGAACAAACGTAGAGAGAACCTGGACTCGGTAACCCTTTAAGCATTAGGTTGAGTCATGTGAATTGATATTTGATGATAATTTCGTATAGTTGAATCTGATACTTTAATCCCTTCTTACTTACTTGGCTTTAGATTTGCTCATCTGACTAGGAAATAATTTGTCTGGTTATGAAACTTCAGGGTTTCAGCTCATTGTTATCATCAGGCCTAACAGTGATTTCCCATGGTTCAGTTTTTCAGAGAATTTTTCTTTTCTTTAATTGGAGGTTTTTCCATTTGCTGAACTGAAATGCTTTTCTGTGTAGTTATATGTGTTTTGACTATCAGAAAGGTTTGTCTTTTTTGAATATCAAAGAAGATTCTGTGAAGGAGTATATAAATGGAAAATATTTTATGTGAATTTATAAATTGAATATATTGGAAAAACAAGTAATACCGGTTATAGTTCTGCTTAGACCATGGGTAAGTACTCTGAGAAAATTCATTTTCATCATGGAAATTTTATTGCAAGTTGATATTCAGAGAAGAGGCTTTGTTGACAAATCAGGTTTGTCTTCCACCACTTTATGTAGCCTTGGACAAGTTACTTAGCTTTAGTTTCTTCTACTATTTCTTACTATTTCTTCTACTATTAGACGGGGATAATACCTTCCAAGATTTCTGTGAGAACTGATGGAGTGTTTGCAAAGGGATAGCACAGTGCACAGTCTGTGGACTTTGAGTAAATGGTCACTATTGTCAAGATGGCTAATTTAAAAGAAATGTTAATGCACAGGAAAGACGAGTAAAACATTTATGTTCTGGGCACTGTTTTAGACAGTAGTTTTAAACCAGTGGTTTTTGAACTTGATTCTTTGGCAACTGGAACAAATTCCGTGAAATACTTTTACTTCTGATATTTTCTATTTTGTTTTATATAAACAAGATGGCCACTATCTACTAAATTTATTTTTCCTTCTAAAGGATTGCAACTTGAACACTTTTAGGTGATTATTATAAATAAGCTAGAGAATAAGTAGTTCGGTTAATTATACTTATTTACTTTTTTAAAAGTTGCCCATACTTATGGGCAAAATAATTTTATCAAAATATTGTCTAATTGAGAGTTTTATTATTGTGTTTGTTTATAATAATTAAAATCAGTTGATGGACTTCTCCCTGTAGGATGGGTAAATGCTATACTGAGTTCCTGCATTGTATATTTCAGTCTTTGTGTGAGAGTCTTTTACATATTTTCTGTAAAAGGACTTCTTCTTAATGAACAGAACTGTGCTCCATGTGAATAACTTTGAAATTTAGTTCAGATACATGGACTAGGCAACCTAAAGAATAGGATATTTGTCTTTGAGATTATTCATTTAAAATATAATTCATCATAAATACAAGGAAAACTGTTATTTGATATTATTAGCACATGCTTTTGTTTCTCAAGCTGTTTGTGTTATTTGTGGCAGTGACTATCCTCACAAAAAAGTCATGCAGATGTGAGACTGGAAAATACTAAAATGTGCCTGGGCTCAATTTGGTGAACATTACAGGTACTTCAATGCTGTGATCCTATTAGCTATAATGTAACTTGCTGATTTTTGTTTCTGTGATACCTTGCTTGGAAGGGCCAGGAACTTGGGGATGTGAAGTGAAATCATATTTTTAGGCAAAAAAAAAAAAAAGTGAAAATTTAAATTATTAATTGACACTAGATAGAAAGACGAATGACTGATCTAAGGCCAGATTGCTTGTACTCTGGACAGTAATTTTACATGCAGTGCTTTCTGTATGCATCTAATTTCACCTGGACCTTAATATGGTTTTGAAAATGATACCAATCACTTTTTTTTTTTTTTTTTTACACCAATCACTTTTGATAGGGGAAAATAAGTAACATTGTAATTTTGGAGTTTGTACATAGGTGGTTTGTCATATTACTGTAAAATAAAAACTAGTCCAGATTTAGGTAAGGAGAGACTTTATTCAAAAGGATTATTGCAAAAGGGAGAATGCTCTTCTGTAGGATCTGCAGGCATCTCAAAATAAAACACAAAAAGACTCTTCTTTTATGGACAAGGGTGAGCAGGGCTAGCAGTAACTTGGTAAGAGTGTGGGCCGAGTGGGTGAGGGTGAGCAGATTGCATGATCAAGATAGTTTAACTGGAGTTTTTTTAATTTACTGCAGTCAGTTGATGGCTTAGAATGAGCTGTTTAAGGGAGCCTAAGAGCATCTGCTTGCTTAAATTTAGGGCAAGCCAAACTTTAGGGGCTTGTGGGAAAGGAGAAAAGCCTGACTAAAGTTTGTCAAGCCAAGTCAGTGGATAAGCAAGGGTAGTTGTGAGCACTTGGTCAGTCCTGCTGTTGTTTAAAAGAAAATTTGTCAGTCTTAGGGATATGTTTTAGTCAGCTCAGGCTGCTACAACAAAAATATTATAGACTAGGTGGCTTATAAACAACAGAAATTTATTTCTTACAGTTCTGGAGGCTGGTAACCCAACAGCAGGGTGCCAGTATGGTCAGATTCTGTTGAGGATCCTCTTCCAGTTTGCAGACTGCTGACCTCTCTTTGTATCCTCACAGGGCAGAGAGAAGAGAGAGGAAGCAAGCTCTCTCTGGACTTTTATAAGGGTACTGATCCTATTCATGAGGACTCTACCCTTATGACCTCATCTAATCCTAATTACCTCCCAAAGGCCCCACCTCCTAATACATTCACATGAGGGGGAGTGTAGGGTTTCAACGTATGAATTTTGGGGGACACAGACGTTCGGTCCACAAAAAAGTAGGCTAAAGTCATTGTGAAGTTGGTCTCATTAGATTGGTCTGATTATTTATGTAGGTGTAGGCATTTTAGGTCTGCTTCAATGGGACTTTTTATAAGGAATCTTGGATTGAACTTTTAAAAGCCTCTTGAGGCCAGGAAGCCAAGTCAAGTACTCACCATTGGGTTTCACTTGCAGTACCTGTAGATTTGGGTAAATTCCTAAGGTCCCCAAAATATCCTAGGGTTCCTGGGCCTGCCTGGAATTGACCTTGCTTACTTTACCTGTAAGACTGGGAACTCTGTAAGCCAGGTACCAGTCTAGTTTTCCCAAGGGAACTGTAAGCATTGTTCCATAAAATCAATCACAGCTCCTTAAAAGTAACTGGTGGTATTAGATTAAGTGAACATGACTTTCAAATATGACATCCAGTCAAAGCCTTGGTTGCATTATAATGTTTCCAACCGGGAGGACAGACTTTTATTGAACCTATACAAATAACTATGTTGCCCTGAAAATAAGAATACTCATTTAAATAAGAGTTTTGTTTTTGAATTATGGATGAATTAGGGAGAAAAAGATAAATATTTTTATTTCTGTTTACAAAAGCATAGTCTGCTGAAATTGTCAATGAATTATAGATAGCTTAAGAGAAAAGAGAAACGAATTCCTTATATCCAGAAAATAGGACATTAAAGCATCAGCAATATTTTAAAACCCATAATCATCCTTCATCAGTTTATTCAGTCCTGTGTGATTAATTCTTGTTCTGCTAGATCTTGGGTTAACAGTCTCATGAATCCATCTGCTTCACTAGTTTTTTGGGAATCCTGACTCAGTCCACTGGTATAGTCTTGAAGTTATTTAAGTGATGCCATCAGAAGCTTGTGCCCAGGAGTTACTGGTATAGTCCTCTTTCAACAATCCTTTTTTTGTTGAAGACAAGCACTTGGCCTGTAGCTCATTTGCAGGCACTTTCAGGGAAGCATCGAAGTAAAACAAAAAACACTCTGTAGATAACAAAAGACTTAAAATGGTGGTGCTGACTTATATGGGTAGTTTTAAAAGCGAAAGATCTGATGAGAGTTTGTTATGAAAAATAATGCAGTTGGGCTTCCCTGGTGGCACAGTGGTTAAGAATCTGCCTGCCAATGCAGGGGACATGGATTCGAGCCCTATACTGGGAAGATCCCACATGCCGCGGAGCAACTAAGCCCGTGAGCCACGACTGCTGAGCCTGCGCTCTAGAGCCCGCGAGCCACAACCACTGAGCCTGCGAGCCATAACTACTGAAGCCCGTGTGCCTAGAGCCTGTGCTCTGCAACAAGAGAAGCCACCGTGATGAGAAGCCCGCAAACCACAACGAAGAGCAGCCCCCGCTCGCCGCAACTAGAGAAAGCCCACGTGCAGCAATGAAGACCCAACGCAGCCAAAAATAAATAAAATTTAAAAATCTAAAAAAAAAAAAAAAATGCAGTTGATGAATAAGTTTGGTTGTTTTTTTTTTTTTTAATAAAATTTTTTATTTATTATTTATTTATTATTTTTATTTTTGGCTGTGTTGGGTCTTCGTTTCTGTGTGAGGGCTTTCTCCAGTTGCGGCGAGTGGGGGCCACTCTTCATCGCGGTGCGCGGGCCTCTCACTGTTGCGGCCTCTCTTGTTGCAGAGCAGAGGCTCCAGACGCTCAGGCTCAGTGGTTGTGGCTCACGGGCCCAGTTGCTCTGCAGCATGTGGGATCTTCCCAGACCAGGGCTCGAACCCGTGTCCCCTGCATTGGCAGGCAGATTCTCAACCACTGCGCCACCAGGGAAGCCCAGTTTGGTTGTTTTTATGGCGTGCAAACCAAAATAAAATCAGTACAGAAAAGTTTTAGGCAAGATATCTATAGGCATAATGATTAACCTTATTTTAAAAAAGAGTAGCTATTACATCTGATTTATGAGTATAAGTGAATATAACTCTTGTAGATAAAAAGACTTAAAGATATGCAGTAATCCTGAGACATAATGTGTTATGAAGCATATAGTTAGAGCATATCAAGATTATCAAGTAAAAATTTTTAGTTAAGTCTGGAATAAGTCCTAAACATCTGTATAATAAAATTCCGTAAGTAAGTTAAGTGAATCCCTGGTGGAGAACCACTCACTGGCCTACTAATAATATACTGTATTCAAATTAGAGAAATGAAATTGTGACCAAGGTAACATTAAAAAAAATCATAAAAAAGAAAAAACAAAATTATAATTGATGATTCTGTACTGTTGTTTAATATCAGACAAAGCACCACTGGGACTCAGGAAATGGAAACACATTGTGAACACTGAGGCTATTGATAAATTTCTAGGAACTTCATCCAGTTTTTGAAATAATCATATTAACATTTTACCCATACTGATTTAATCTAGGGAGGGTAAGCCTCTCTTCTGATTTGGCAGTGCTTCCCATGCAAATCATAACATTGATCAAATAAACCAGTTATTTTTAGTACCTCTCTTCTTACAAGGTGAAAGAATCCTTTGTGAACTTCCAGGGGCCCTTTGGGAAATTTTAAAGACAGTAGTAGGTGCAAAATACATCATTTAGTATTTGAATTTGAAAAGGCAGAATGTCAAAAGTTGTCAGGAGGTTTGAACATCCGATTAAATAGGATCATGGATCAGTGAGAAAAAATACCTGTCAGCCTGTTTAACCAGTGTCAAAAAAATATTTTTTTAAAAGTGAACATAGGAAAGAATTTTAGCTCTTTCAAAAGTGAGAAGACTTTTTAAAATAATAAGACATGATAAAATTAACACCAAGTACAGGAAATGCTGAAAAGACACCGAATTTTTGGCTTCTAAGGAGATTGATTACTCAGAAAACAAAGAAAAACCTTTTATAACCTCTTTATTAACAGCGGATCAGAACCCAAGATAATTTTGTCATTTTAGTAGAAAACCAAATTTTAGTTTTGTACAAGTATAATGTTTGATACTGAAGCACTTTCTGAAAATCTTACAAATAAACCTGTCAAGTCTTAGCTGGCTTTGACCGTGACAAATAAAATTCTTTTTATCATCAACTTGTTATAACTTTCTCTGTCCATTCAGGTTTTGTTCTACATGTTCCTCTTTCTCATTCTGGAACACTTAGTCACTTTACTTTAGGACCGTTTTCTTTTTCCTTAAAAACACATCGTGCATATAGAGTTGTTCCTTTCTGTCATTATTTCTATTAGAGTCTCATTTACATACAAGGTTATAACTTATAATGACAGTAACTACTATTTTACAGAGAAAACTATGAGGTGGATAGTTGTGAACTGTCTGTCATACACCAACATTTTGTAGTAGACTGGCAGAGTTTATGAATATACATCTTACAACTTCTTATAGCCATGCACTTCCAGATAGTACAACTTCTCAATGTGACAAAAATGAATATGTTCATTGATAGACTCAAATATGTGTAGCTTCTTGGTACCATGAAAATAAGAGGCAAAAACTTGTATAAACTTGAAATGCTTATGCTTCAGTGTTCTGTCTTACTTAGAAATGACCTAGGTATTTGATGAATATCCATGGACTAACTTAGCATAAGTCTAAGGTTTTAAGTTACTAAAAGATTTTGGAAACTATCTTCAAGTTGGCTTATTACAAGATATAATTACTTTTGAAGTACAGTTTGTCAGAATAATGATTCAACTTGGCTAAGTACAAATGTAGATAAAATGCTAGTTTATTCTGTCAGTAAACCTGTAAAAATTTAGGAAGAACATATTCAAGTAGAATAAAAACCTATTCTTGTGTTATACTTAATGCCCATAACTCAGAAGACATAGGTGTTTTTATTAAACCAACAATATTAAACTGGTCTCATATACCAAAGATTTGCCTAAATGTATGTTAACTTGGATTTTTAAAACATTTGGGTTAGTTTCTAAGAATTTTGATTTCCTTAACTTCTGGAAATCTTAGAAATACTTTTATATGAGCACTTTTTGTTGTTATTTTAACAGTTTTATTGAGATATTCACACACCATACAATTCACCCATGTCACGTGTACAGTTCAGTAGTTTTTAGTCTATTCACAGAGTTGTGCCACCATCACCACAATCAGTTTTAAAACATTTTCATCACTCCAAAAAGAACCTGTGAGCACCTATTTATCTTCAAGCTAATCAGAATAGAACTCCTTCAAGGGATTTCATAATCTAAAATTATACTTAACAATACCATCTGAAGGTAGGGAAGTATTTTATATACATATATAACATACATACATATGTACATAAAACATACAAATAGCTTATAGCGTCAGTTTGAAAGTTTCAGCTCACTGATGGTTTATGTAGAAGAGCTAGTTCTTATCCTTCCTTTATCTTTGTGTTTCTGGCAGATAGGGCAGGTTGAGGTTACCTACCCAGTCACTATGAAGGCTAAAGTCTTCCCACCATTATTTGTGGAGGAGACTTTTCAGATTTTCTTTGCCCTGACATGTAACCTTAAGGAGGCTGTGGACTACATTTTGAGTGAGGGCCCAAAGAGAGACCAAGGGCTGTCTGGGTGTCTCAGAAGCTCATGTGAGTGGATAAAAGATCCAGCCTGTTTCCAATTTGTATTTTTAACTTCAGGTCCCTGAGCCCCTCATGAGTCCCTAGGGGGGAAAAGGGAACCTTAAAGTGCTAGTGACTACAGGGAATTGAGGGGTTGGAGTGAGAAGGGAAAGGTCTGACAGGGTGGATAGAGGGGTGGAGGAGATTGGGGTATTAAAGGAGGATAGATAAAGGATTTAAGGGAAGGTTGAGGTTGGTAAAATGGAGGAAGGAAGAGAGATGGTGATGGGAAAGGAGAGGTTTTAGGGAGATCCCGTTTCCCAAGGAGGACATTGAAGTTCTAAATTGTCTTTAGTAAAATTTTGCTATTTTTGAAGATAGTGGACTGAATTAGTGCTGTAATGGTGAAGCATGTGGTCAGTGGGAGAAGACGGAGGGCGCTCAATAGAGTGACAATTACCTGTTGGATTAGATAATTAAACAAGACAAGAATTTTTTTTTCTTTATCTTTTTTTTTTTTTTACATCTTTATTAGAGTATAATATTAGCTATACATATATCCCCATATCTCCTCCCTCTTGCGTCTCCCTCCCACCCTCCCTATCCCACCCCTCTAGGTGGTCAAAAGCACCCAGCTGATCTCCCTGTGCTATGCGGCTGCTTCCCACTAGCTATCTATTTTCCATTTGGTAATATATGTAAGTCCATGCCACTCTCTCACTTTGCCCCAGCTTACCCTTCCTCCTCCCTGTGTCCTCAAGTCCATTTTCTAAGTCTGCATCTTTATTTCTGTCTTGCCCCTAGGTTCTTCATAACCATTTTTTTTAAAATTCCATATATATGTGTTAGCATACGGTGTTTGTTCTTCTTTTTCTGACTTACTTCACTCTGTATGACAGACTCTAGGTCCATCCACCTCACTACAGATAACTCCATTTTGTTTCTTTTTATGGCTGAGTAATATTCCATGGTATATATGTGCCACATCTTCTTTATCCATTCATCTGTCGATGGACACTTAGGTTGCTTCCATGTCCTGGCTATTGTAAATAGAGCTGCAGTGAACATTGTGGTACATGACTCTTTTTGAATTATGGTTTTCTCAGGGTATATGCCCAGTGGTGGGATTGCTGGGTCGTATGGTAGTTCTATTTTTAGTTTTTTAAGGAACCTCCGTACTGTTCTCCATAGTGGCTGTATCAATTTACATTCCCACCAACAGTGCAAGAGGGCTCCCTTTTCTCCACACCCTCTCCAGCATTTATTGTTTGTAGATTTTTTGATGATGGAGATATAAGAATTTAAAGGAGCTGGGAAAGGGTATTCCCTTGTGAAGAGCCCAGGAAATTCCCTTGTGTAATCTCCATTATAGGAGTTAGGGAAGTTAGAAGAGGCCTCACAGAAGAGTTGGGAATATTCCGCCTCAAGAGTTAGGGTGTGATTGTCTACTCAGAGAGTCAAAGAAAAAAATTATTTGCTGGAAAATATCAAGGTAACTTCTTACCATGTTGCAACAGATAAGATGTCTGCAGCACTGGTTAAAGAGTTGAACTCAAGGAAAGATCCCTGAATCTCTGAGCAGGAAAGGAGTTTAAATGACTCACAAAGTGTCATTATTGAGGTGGGGATGGCACGGGTCCATAGGTGAGGTCAATACCCATCCAAGTCATGTCACTCACTATACAGATGTCAAATACAAATAAATTCCTGCTTGGTAAGGCGAGTCTTTATTCAAAAAGACTTTTGCAATAAGGAGAATGACCACAGGGTATGCAGGTATCTCAGAATCAAACCCAAAAAGGCTTTACTCTTATATGTAGAAATGAATAGTGCCAGCAGGATCTTTGTGGGAAAGTGGGACAAGTGGGTAGAGGTTAGCAGATGACATGACCAGGGCAGTTTTAACAGGAGATTTTTTTGAGTGTATGGTCAGCTGATACTTCAAATGAGTCCTTAAGAGAGGATGTTCTGGATTGGCTTGCTTAAGGTTAGAGCTAGCCGAAGTTTAGGGCCCAGAAGCCTGACTAATCTGGTCAGGCCGAGTCAATGTGTAAGTTGGGCATTTGTATGCATTTGGCCAGTACTTAATGTAAAATCCTTTAGGGTTTATGACAAGTATGTTTTTAGATCAGGTTCTAAAAAATTCCTTTTAAATATTAATAAATGTTTTTTATATGACCGTCATACAGTGAACTGTGTTAGGGATTCCCCAAATTAGTTAAAAGGTATGGCTCCTGTTCCCAAGTGGCAGAGGTCCTAGTTGAAGAAGGAAATATACCTAAAAAAATGCTAATATCAAATAAGTGGTGAAGACTGTAAGGGTGCAAAGAAGGAAAGCTGAGGCAATTGGAAAGATTCTTGGAATAGATAAGGTTTGAATCTGGCCTTGAAGGATTTGCTTGCTGGATAAGGTTAGAGAAATACGGAGTGTGCAGGAAAATGAATACACTGTGGTGATGGAGTATGATGTGCTCACAGTTGATGTGTTAAAAACTAGTTTGTATGACGCAGAGACTATAAAAGGTAAGTTAGAGTCATAGGTAGAAAGCACCCGGTGGAGGCCTGAGGTATTGAGGCTTTTTAATTTTAGGCACAGATCAGAAACCTTTTTGAGTTGGATAAAGTAGAAGTATTGGAAGTAGAAAAGGGAAGGGAGAGTGTTGAGATCATTTACTATTGAGGTAGTTTAGGCATGAGGTTATGAAGGTCTAGAGTAGGATAGTGGTTCTAAAAAAGGGAAAAGAAGAGGCAGATTTAAGGACATGCTAAAGGAGAATCAACAAGACAGTGAGTGATTGGCAGACGGGGGGGGGGGGGAAAGGTGGGTGTCAAGGATGGCTCCGTGGCGCACCAGTAGGATTAGGAAAATTGTGGTACCATTGACTCTTGAGGGTTTTCTTTGGTGATGAATTTAATTTTATGGCCGGAAGAGACGGCCAACTTAGATAATTTTCTCATCTACACTCTGTGTTGTCCCCTAAGTAAGAGAGTGTAGAAGAGAAGATTATCCAAGTTCACCTGGTCAACCAGCAACTCTGTTCAGGTAATTTTCAAGTCATCATCTCCAGCCTAAGCTTCAGTTCTATACATATAACTTCTTGTTGGCCATCTCACTATCCTGTTTCTTGAATCTCCAATGGCTCCTGCCAGGTCCCTGCTCTCAAAAAACTTAGTTTTAATAAAGCTAA
Organism: Balaenoptera ricei; assembly: GCF_028023285.1. Taxonomy (NCBI): domain Eukaryota; kingdom Metazoa; phylum Chordata; class Mammalia; order Artiodactyla; family Balaenopteridae; genus Balaenoptera; species Balaenoptera ricei. The sequence continues at coordinate 9,856,169 of NC_082648.1, read as the reverse complement.
CCTTGCTACCACCAAGAGAATAATTATATTAATCACAAAACCTTACAGTATTGGTATACACTTCATATAACCACCCATTAGCTATTAACTCCTTTAGTCTAACTTCCCACCTAGCACTCAGCTGAAACTGCTTTCTCCAAGTCTTCATAACCAAATCCACCTGGCCTTTTCTCAGTCCTTATTCTTCTCTGCAGCATTCAAAAATGTTGACCATATCCCCACCTATGTAGAATGTTCTGCATACTATACTATACTATTATTCCTCTGATCGTGCTTCATCTGCCTTTTAGTTTCAGATCTTCCCTCCCACTTACCAAACATAGGTATAGACTAAGAAAGGAGGAAGGGCAACTTGTCATTTGAGACTGAGGACAAAATAGAGGAGGATGGGTAGGATATAAAGAGATTTTTGAGAAGTTTAAAGTAAGATGTTGGGGATGTATGACATTTACCTTGCTTCCTGCTTCACTGAGATTATTTTGTGAAGATGATCTGGGATGAAGGATTCAAAGCATGGAATTTGTCTTCAGGAAAGCAGAAAAAGTTTAGAAAGGCACTAGGGAAAGATTGGTAGGAAGTTAATAAAGGAAAATAAGGATTTCTAAGCACCTGTGAAGGTTCACTAAAGAGATATGATGGTGGTTATTTGGGTTATCTGGGTATTAAGTCTGAAGGTAAGTGCTTTGGAGTGGAAGATACTGAGTGCATGGCACATACGCTACAACTAGGGGCAAGTGTGTGTGGATCCAGTGTATTTCTTTAGTAGATTAAAACAGTATTACAAGTCAAATTATACCTTTCAGATGTCCCATTTAATACACTGCTAAGTAGATATTGGTGACAATATTGTAGAAAGTATTGAAGTATCAGAAGGGTGGTTGGACAGGATGAACTCCGGGATTTCTTTTTAATAGTGTGTATAGGGTTATGTATAGTCCTTTAGAAATCCTCAATTATAATCACTACTGCTAACTTAAATTAACTTGTACACACCCACCCACCCACCCCCCTCCCCTCCTTTTTTTTTTGTACTCTTAAGGCTTGTGAGGCCTTAAATGACCAGAAAGGTTCTTTGGATTTTGTAGACCACATATTTAGTAGAAACGTTAATGTTTGACTTGAAAGCCATAAAAGACATTTAGCTGCCACTTAATGCCATATACAGATTTGGTATAGTTTTCCAAGGAAAGTGCCATAAAGAAAGGTGCCCAATAAATATCAGATTATTATCACTCTTGGATTTTAAGTTGTAAATGCTCTGGGGCTATTTCTTAGCCTTGTGCAGCACTTAACAACATTGTACCCTTAACTAATATTGACCTTTCTTCTGATTTTTATAATTGGCGCATAATATGAGGGGTTCAGTATAAGATAGTGCAGTGAACACTATGTGGACTGATAAATCAGTGTGATGTATGAAGGCCTGAAATGAGCTAAAAGTGAATCTGTGAGGGAAATTTACTAATTTGCCAATAGCAGCTGTAGGTACGCAGAATAAGCAGAAAGGGCTCTTAGTCACTTTTTTTTTAAAATAAATTTATTTATTTTAATTTTTATTTATTTTTGGTTGCATTGGGTCTTTGCTGCTGTGCGCGGGCTTTCTCTAGTTGTGGCGAGCGGGGGCTACTCTTCGTTGCGGTGCGCGGGCTTCTAATTGCAGTGGCTTCTCTTTTTGCGGAGCACGGGCTCTAGGCGCGTGGGCTTCAGTAGTTGTCGCACGCGGGCTCAGTAGTTGTGGCGCACGGGCTTAGTTGCTCCACAGCATGTGTAGTTGCTCCGCAGCATGTGGGATCTTCCCAGACCAGGGCTCGAACCCGTGTCCCCTGCATTGGCAGGCAGATTCTTTACCACTGCGCCACCAGGGAAGCCCTCTTAGTCACTTTTTTAAAAAGCTGTCCGCCCATCTGTTTTTGACTAAGAAAGTTGGACTTAAGCTTAGTTAGAAGGGAAGTTCATGTTGTGCTTACTGATGAAAATAGTGGACTTAATAACTCCATTTGGCAGACAAAACCCATAAACTGGCTTAAACATCACTTTTTTCTTTACTGTTTTTGAGCACCTTAATTTTTTTAAAAATTAGTTTCTTAAAGAGGGGAGTGGTTAGTTTTCAGTGGCACTTGGTCTTGGCTTTGGATGACTGTTTTAGATCTTTAGTAAGTAATTGTGAGAGAAGATCATGTAGATTATTGCATCGTAACTCTGGTCTTATTTTTGCTGCCTCGTCTGTGTTCTTCATCTCAGCCTCTAGATCTGTGCTATCCATACGACCACTTGTCTACTTAAATTTAAATGAATTAAGATTAAATAAAATTAAAAATTTATTTTCTTAGTCATACTACCCATCTTTTAAGTGCTCCGTAGCCACATGTGGCCAGTGGCTATTGTATTGCACAGTGGAGAGAACACTTCTATCATCATAGAAATTTCTGTTGGATAGTGGTGCTCTAGATCTTTAATTACTGTTGATACCAGGAAAGTAGATGTCAAAAGCTTGGAATAAATGCTTTAAAAAAACCAAAACCCATATTTTGGGTTAAAAAAAAAAAAAAAAAGCATTTATACTACTTCAGTCCTAACAGCTTCAGCTTTCTCAGAGTTAAATATCTCTTTCGGATAGGCTTTATATTTAGTTTTGGTATTAGGTCTTATTCAAAGATCATTTTAATAATAATATAAAACAGAATAAAAATAGTTGCATTAAGAACTATATCTGCCATACTGTTTTATTAAGGTATAATTGATAATTCAATAAATTACACATATGTAAAGTTTAAAATTTAATGTTTTGACATATGTATGTACTTCTGGAACCATCATCACAGTCAGTATAATATAGCCATCACCTACAAAAGTTTCCTCATGCCCCTTTATCATCCCTCCTCCTCTTCTTTTCCGCCCTCTCTCCCCACCTCCAGGCAACCACCGATCTGCTTTTTGTTACAATAGATTAATCTGAATTTTCTAAAATTTTATGTAAATGGAGTATGCAATATATACACTTTTATTCTGACTTCTTTTTATTTTACATAATTATTTTGAGATTCACCCAAGTTACATAAACAAATAGTTCATTACTTTTTTTTTTGGCATGCCGTGTGGCACGCGGGATTTTAGTTTCCTGACTGGGGATTGAACCCGTGCCCCCTGTAGTGGAAGCGTGGAGTCTTAACCACTGGACTGCCAGGGAATTCCCAATAGTTCGTTACTTTTTTTTTTTTTTTAATTTATGTTTGGCTGTGTTGGGTCTTCGTTGCTGCATGCGGGCTTTCTCTAGTTGCGACAGGCAGGGGCTACTCCTCGTTGTGGTGCGCGGGCTTCTCATTGCGGTGGCTTCTCATTGTGGAGCATGAGCTCTAGGCGCGTGGGCTTCAGTAGTTGTGGCATGCGGGCTCAGTAGTTGTGGCTTGTGGGCTCTAGAGCACAGGCTCAGTGGTTGTGGTGCACAGGCTTAGTTGCTCCACGGCATGTGGGATTTCCCCAGATCAGGGCTCGAAGCTGTGTCCCCTGCATTGGCAGGCAGATTCTTAACCACTGCAACACCAGGGAAGTCCCCATTACTTTTTTTTTTTTAAATTAATTTTATTTTATTTTTTTATACAGCAGATTTTTATTAGTTATGCATTTTATACACATCCGTGTATACGTGTCAATCCCAATCTCCCAATTCATCACACCACCACCCCCCGCCACTTTTCCCCCTTAGTGTCCATACATTTGTTCTCTACATCTGTGTCTCAGTTTCTGTCCTGCAAACCGGTTCATCTGTACCATTTTTCTAGGTTCCACATATATGTGTTAATATATGATATTTGTATTTCTCTTTCTGACTTACTTCACTCTGTATGCCAGTCTCTGGATCCATCCACGTCTCTCCACATGACCCAGTTTCGTTCCTTTTTATGGCTGAGTAATAGTCCATCGTATATATGTACCACATTTTCTTTATCCATTCGTCTGTCGATGGGCATTTAGGTTGTTTCCAGGACATGACTATTGTAAATAGTGCTGCAATGAACATTGGGGTGCATGTGTCTTTTTGAATTATGGTTTCCTCTGGATATATGCCCAGTAATGGGATTGCTGGGTCATATGGTAATTCTATTTTTAGTTTTTTAAGGAACCTCCATACTGTTCTCCAAAGTGGCTGTATCAATTTACATTCCCACCAAGAGTGCAAGAGGGTTCCCTTTTCTCCACACCCTCTCCAGCATTTGTTGTTTGTAGATTTTCTGATGATGCCCATTCTAACTGGTGTGAGGTGATACCTCATTGTAGTTTTGATTTGCATTTCTCTAATAATTAGTGATGTTGAGCAGCTTTTCATGTGCCTCTTGGCCATCTGTATGTCTTCTTTGGAGAAATGTCTATTTAGGTCTTCGGCCCATTTTTGGATTGGGTTGTTTGTTTCTTTAATATTGAGCTGCATGAGCTGTTTATATATTTTGGAGATTAATCCTTTGTCCGTTGATTCATTTGCAAATATTTTCTCCCATTCTGAGGGTTGTCTTTTCGTCTTGTTTATGGTTTCCTTTGCTGTGCAAAAGCTTTTAAGTTTCATTAGGTCCCATTTGTTTATTTTTGTTTTTATTTCCATTACTCTAGGAGGTGGATCAAAAAAGATTTTGCTGTGATTTATGTCAAAGAGTGTTCTTCCTATGTTTTCCTCTAAGAGTTTTATAGTGTCCGGTCTTACATTTAGGTCTCGAATCTGTTTTGAGTTTATTTTTGTGTATGGTGTTAGGGAGTGTTCTAATTTCATTCTTTTACATGTAGCTGTCCAGTTTTCCCAGCACCACTTATTGAAGGGGCTGTCTTTTCTCCACTGTATATTCTTGCCTCCTTTATCAAAGATAAGGTGACCATATGTGCGTGGGTTTATCTCTGGGTTTTCTATCCTGTTCCATTGATCTATGTTTCTGTTTTTGTGCCAGTACCATATTTTCTTGATTACTGTAGCTTTGTAGTATAGTCTGAAGTCAGGGAGTCTGATTCCTCCAGCTCCGTTTTTTTCCCTCAAGACTGCTTTGGCTATTCGGGGTCTTTTGTGTCTCCATACAAATTTTAAGATTTTTTTTTCTAGTTCCATAAAAAATGCCATTGGTAATTTCATAGGGATTGCATTGAATCTGTAGATTGCTTTGGGTAGTGTAGTCATTTTCACAATATTGAGTCTTCTAATCCAAGAACATGGTATATCTCTCCATCTGTTGGTATGATCTTTAATTTCTTTCATCAGTGTCTTATAGTTTTCTGCATACAGGTCTTTTGTCTCCCTAGGTAGGTTTATTCCTAGGTATTTTATTCTTTTTGTTGCAATGGTAAATGGGAGTGTTTCCTTAATTTCTCTTTCAGATTTTTCATCATTAATGTATAGGAATGCAAGAGATTTCTGTGCATTAATTTTGTATCCTGCAACTTTACCAAATTCATTGATTAGCTCTAGTAGTTTTCTGGTGGTATCTTTAAAATTCTTTATGTAAAGTATCATGTCATCTGCAAACAGTGACAGTTTTACTTCGTCTTTTCCAATTTGTATTCCTTTTATTCCTTTTTCTTCTCTGATTGCTGTGGCTAGGACTTCCAAAATTATGTTGAGTAATAGTGGTGAGAATGGATATCCTTGTCTTGTTCCTGATCTTAGAGGAAATGCTTTCTGATTTTCACCATTGAGAATAATGTTTGCTGTGGGTTTGTTGTATATGGCCTTTATTATGTTGAAGTAGGTTCCCTCTATGCCCACTTTCTGGAGAGTTTTTATCATAAATGGGTGTTGAATTTTGTCAAAAGCTTTTTCTGCATCTATTGAGATGATCATATGGTTTTTATTCTTCAGTTTGTTAATATGGTGTATCACATTGATTGATTTGCATATATTGAAGAATCCTTGCATCCCTGGGATAAATCCCACTTGATCATGGTGTATGATCCTTTTAATGTGTTGTTGGATTCTGTTTGCTAGTATTTTGTTGAGGATTTTTGCATCTATATTCATCAGTGATATTGGTCTGTAATTTTCTTTTTTTGTAGTATCTTTGGTTTTGGTATCAGGGTGATGGTGGCCTCATAGAATGAGTTTGGGAGTGTTCCTTCCTCTGTAATTTTTTGGAAGAGTTTGAGAAGGATGGGTGTTAGCTCTTCTCTAAATGTTTGATAGAATTCACCTGTGAAGCCATCTGGTCCTGGACTTTTGTTTGTTGGAAGATTTTTAATCACAGTTTCAATTTAATTACTTGTGTTGGTCTGTTCATATTTTCTATTTCTTCCTGGTTCAGTCTTGGTCCCCATTACTTTTTATTGTATGGATATATCACTGTTTTTTCATCCGTTAGTCTGTTGATGACTTTTGGGTTGGTTCCAGTTTGGGTTATTACAGAAAAGCTGCTGTGAACATCATGCAACCAGGTCTTTGTATTGACATATACTTTTATTTCTCTGAAGTAAATATCTAGTCTTTTAAGAAACTGCCAAACTGTTTTCCAAAGGTGCTGCACCATTTCACAGCCCGCCCCCCCCCCCCAACCCAGGAGAGTATGAGTGGTCCACTGGCTCCATATCCTTGCCAGTTCTTGGAATGACCAGGCCTTTTAAAATTTTATCTGACAGACTATTTTAACAAGAAAAGATTGTCCTGGTAGAATTAATTTCCCCTCTTGCAACTCTTTTGTATTTAAAATGCTGCAAAAATAATGCCATGTGAAAAGATTTTGACAGTTTTCTATACATTTATTTACTCTTTAGTTTTGATAGTATTTGCTCACTAACACTAATTTGAAACTCAATTTATAGGAACCAAGACATTTCCTTCGTTCTGACTTACATATTTTTCTTTTTTTGTTCTAGCGGCCCCTTTGTTGCTTTATGCAAACAGACGGGACTTGCGATTGGTTGATGCTGCAAATGGCAAAGAGAATGCTACGATTGTAGTTGGAGGCTTGGAGGATGCAGCTGCGGTGGACTTTGTGTTTGGTCATGGCTTGATATACTGGAGTGATGTCAGCGAAGAAGCCATTAAACGAACAGAGTTCAACAAAACTGAGAGTGTACAGAATGTTGTTGTTTCTGGATTATTGTCCCCTGATGGGCTGGCATGTGATTGGCTTGGAGAAAAATTGTACTGGACAGATTCTGAAACTAATCGTATTGAAGTTTCTAATTTAGATGGATCTTTACGAAAAGTTTTATTTTGGCAAGAGTTGGATCAACCTAGAGCTATTGCCTTAGATCCTTCAAGTGGGTAAGTTTTGCATCATGTACAAAGGTTATTGTATCTCCTTCTCCTGGCTGTTTTCTCTCCATTAGCATAGACATCCCTTACCTCCAAGAGAAAAGAAACATCAGACCCCAGTTTTAGATTCTTTGGGCTTCTTTGTCAAGTAGATTTGAATGTGGGAAGTTAGGTCATGTTCTGAAAGTAAGGTGTGTCTGTAAATAGTTTTGTGTTTCTAGTATCACTTATGGGATAGCCATGTTTATAGTTCTTGGTTTTTCTTCTGCACTTATTTTTTATAATTATGAGAGGATAATCAGAAGGCGGAGAAGAAGGAATGATAATGAGTAGTATTTGATAGCTCAAGATTATATAAAAAATCTTCTGAATCTTATACCTTTTATTATATACACAAGTGTTTTGTAATGCTAGTGTTTTTTTATATTAAACTGATATTTTTAATATGTCAGTGTTGAATGAAAAATAAAAATTAGGTTGTTAAATAACTCATTTTTAGTTAGCTAAACATGTATTTGCCATAAGAGTTTATTTTCTTTTTTTCCCTAAATATTTGTGTTTTTATTATATATATATTTTTAGTGCAGATATTCTCTACAGAACCACTGATTTTTCAGAAAGCTGTCTCTAATTTGGGCAACACAATGTATAGGGAGACCACGGTATCCTATTACTTTATTTTTTTTTTTTGGCCACACCGGGTGCGGCATGTGGAACTTCCCCAACCAGGGATCAAACCCGCGCCCCCTGCAGTGCAAGCGTGCAATCTTAACCACTGGACCGCCCGGGAAGTCCCAAAGTTTATTTTCTAATAGAAGAGAAACGTAAAGCTATGGGCAGATCTTATTATAAAATGTGAACTGTGTCCCCAGGTGCTTCTCTGTTACTGTGTTTCAGTCCTGCCATATACAATTCCTTGCTATTTATCTATTGAATACATTGTCATGCCAGAGTCTGTCATGGCTAGGTATAGATAACTAAACATGAACCTGAAATGAGTTACTAATAATTGTTTAAAATCTAAAGATAAATAACCTGTGAATAACTCTTTTAGTACTTCGTTTTCTTTGACTTTCAAGTATGTTGGAATGCTTTAAAACTCATTTATAGAAGGCAGTGGATTAATATTATGTAATAAATGAAAATTTGGGAAAAATGAAAGAAAGGTTTATATATGCTCCTTTCTCTTGATATCAGGCCCTTTTTGGTGACAAAAGTTAAAGAAGATACAATGTTATAGGAAAATGAAAAGCCTTTTCTGACTATAAAAGATAACATGGGCAATGGTGAGTGAAATTTTAGGGTGAGAAGTTCTAGAAAACATATATTATGTATACTTTATATAATATATAAAAAATGTATTTTTAGAGGGGCATTAAGAGGTATCTGCTAAAGTCAGATGGTCTTTTAATAAAGCATCAGAAAATATTATACTGACTCTAGTGGTAGGAAAAAGGTTTGTGTGTCCCAAGGAGAAGGTCACAGATGTTGAATGTGTGGTAAACTGTATTGATTGAAGAATTTGCTTCTTGAGAACTTGCAGGGTATTTTTGAGAAATGGAATCTGTTTTGCCAACAAAGTTCGTTAAGTCTCAGGGAGTGTTGAAATGTTTCTGAGGTTACTGCTTCACAGAACACACAGGGTTTTGGTGCTTTCAGTGGTTATTAGGGAGTAATACGTTGATGAAAAGATAAATAGTTCTTTTTTTTTCCCCCATTTTTGACAGATTCAATCTTATAACTCTAAGGGTGATGATGGAAATTTCCCCAAATATCTGTTAAATGGTTAGTATGTTCAGAGCTTTGCTTTTTGTGTTCTTCTTGTGGAGAGGGTGAATATCTTTAAGGATTTACTATTTTATTTAAGGAGAGAAAACTTAGGAGAGAGAACTTTTCATTTTTCAGAGCATGTTTATTTGCATTATGTAGTATGTATGTGGAGAGGGAAAGAGTGTTAAAGGAATTAGAAGGGCCACAGAACTCTTAAGGAGGATGGGTGGATAAAATAGCTAGATTATCACAATTCTGGAGTAGCATCTTATCATTTCTATAAGGGGTAATGATTATGTGATAGTACATAGTCAAGGGAGATGAATTTATAGGCAACTATTGACTATTCAGGAGCTGATAATTTAATAAGTAAATGAATCATTCTCATTTTGTCCCCTAAAACTGAGTTTCACTTCTGGGTGGCAGGTCTGATAAGTGTCTTAGGAAGTAGGTTTGCCATATGATTAAAAAGTATTTACATTAGCGTTTCCGTGGCTTAAATATTTACTAATATTTAAAGTTTGAATTTGCCAAAGACTCAGCTGGTAAAGGATACTGGAAGAATCAATAATAATGTGCTTTGAAGGTAGAAAGTACTGTTATTTAAGCTTCTAAGGGATGTTCAGTGAAGAATATGTATATTTTTCCTGAGGCCTAAATGGGGGTGTGGTCAAACACTCAAAGAAATGTCTTTCATTATTTTTGATGTCTGTAGTTAGTGTTGAGTGTGTATGTGTGTGTAAATTCACTTTCCCCCCCCTTCAACAGTTCTAAAATTTCTTTTAATTTTTTGAAAGTTTTGTGTCAGATGGCTATTTTTTGAATTGTGCAACTGGAAGCAAATAGAATGCAGACAAATGGCATCATTTGGTAATTAGCAAGATGAAGCGTATTTAAAATTATATTTTAAACTCATGCATTTAAAAATATATTTTATCAAACAGTTTTTCGGTATTGATCTTAGGTTTTATGTTAATGCTTTTAGTTTTAATGGAATAGTAATTTTGGATTGAGTATATCACTTATCAAACAGAAGAGATGATTTTCAGATTTATTTTTTAGGGGAAAAATGAAGTTTGCTTTCCAGAGAAAGTACATGAAAACAGAGCTGAGGAAAAAGGTGGCTTTATCAGAGTTCCGGGATCCTAGGTTATGAGGTTCAGAAGAGCTGACTGAGCTCTCTCACAGCAGCTTATGTAAAAGGAAAGCTATTGAATGACTGGTATTGTTTGAACCCTGGGAACTGGTGCAGAAATCTGTGTGCTTTTGGATGTATGGAGTTCTTTGTGCTGTCAGTCCATTTAGCCTAGACTGAAGGAAGATTTTTATTTCCCTCCCTAAATTTGGCCTCTGTTAGTCTGAGATTTTTTTTCTTTTGAGTGACTGGCAGTGTAGAATTCAGAATAAGGAGCAGGAAAACGTGTGTATGGAAATTGTTCCAGAAATGAACAACCATGGTTATAGAAAGCAGTATCCTTACTTTATAGTGAGAGGTGATTCCTATGTGGCTGCTCCTAATGGTGGAACTCCTTAATCTGATCCACAGTGACTGTACTAACCTTAGTGATGTTGAGGACCTACTGTTTCAGGTACAAATAAAGCAGTTCTAAGGGTTTTTTGTTTGTTAAGGATCTGTTCATATTCCAAATCATTCTGGATATTTTTTAGAAAGTTAAATTTTAGTGATTCAGTCTGAAGTGAATTCATACTGAATAGCTTTGAATGATACATATGTTAAAAAGTACATTTTTATCATTGTTAAGAATAATATTAACAACACTAAAAGTTCTGCTTTAAAAATGCTTGCAGAACTAGTTCAGTGGAAAAAGAATGATTTTATAATTTCTTTATCAATTATGTACATATAATTGTCATAACTTGAGTATGTTTAAAAGTATTTTCTATACTGGTATATCCCAGGTGACTAAAATAGTTCCTGCCACATAGTAAGTATTCAGTAAATATTTCTGAGTGGCTGGACTTTATATTTTCTTTTATAATTCTATTAATTATCCTTGTTAGGGACATTTGTTTTCTAAGCAAATGTAAATTTTAGCATGGTCCTGTGAATTCTAAATCACTATGGCTTTGACTGCAATTGTTAATTTAAAACATAATTAAGATTTTTAGTCTTTTCATTTCAAGTTTTCAAGATCATATTTTATAAAAATACACTCACTGGAGCATGTTTCATATCACATCTTGCTCTGTTATTTACCAAGCAAGTTACTTCATTTTCTTGGACCTCAATTTCCTCATCTCTAGAATGATGAGTTCCTTTCAATTTTGACATTATTTAAGTTTTAAAAGTCAGACATTTAAAGAAAGTACTCTTAATTTTTAATTTATTTTTATTTTTGGCTGTGTTGCTGTGCGCAGGCTTTCTTCTAGTTGCGGCGAGCGGGGACTACTCTTCGTTGCGGTGTGCAGGCTTCTCATTGCGGTGGCTTCTCTTGTTGCGGAGCACCGGCTCTAAGCGCGCGGGCTTCAGTAGTCGTGGCACGCAGGCTCAGTAGTTGTGGCGCATGGGCTTAGTTGCTCCGTGGCATGTGGGACCTTCCTGGACCAGGGCTCGAACCTGTGTCCCCTGCATTGGCAGGCAGATTCTCAACCACTGTGCCACCAGGGAAGCCCTAAGAAAGTACTCTAATTTTAAAAATTGTATTTTACAATTACATATTCAAGTCTAATTTAGGTATGTTACACTTAGAATTGTGTTTCTTCAGAACAGATTCTTCTTAAAATTTTGTTTCTACTGCCCTTATTGCATATGTCATCACACTTTTTTAGGGTTGTTTCACCTCTAGTTTAAACCTCTTTTCCAGTTCCACTTGATGTAAACTGAAAAATATTTTTAAATGGCGAAGGATTCTTTTTGTATGAAGAATGGAAAATGTGGCCCATTACTTTTAGGCAGACTATATATATTCAGATATGTTTGGAGGTAGGTGTTTTTGAGATTATTTAAAAATTAAGAGAGTGTATAAGAAAAGCCACTAATCCAGGAAATCTGGATAATAGGTTTAGCTTTACCAGCCTCTGGGATAGGAATCAAGGCCCTTGGAAGTGAAAACATTTTTTTTTAAAGAATAAATAAATGTGATGAATTGGGCGATTGGGATTGACATGTATACACTGATGTGTATAAAATTGATGACTAATAAGAACCTGCTGTATAAAAAAATAATAAAATTCAACAATTAAAAAAAAGAATAAATAAATGTGTGTGTATATTTATATGTATTCTTAAATATTAGTGTTGGTCTTTCCTCTTATAAACATCTTAACCCTCATCCAGTTTTTAATTCTTTATGTCTAGTGATATACATCACATCTCAAATTGAGTTTTGATTATGTGGTCTGATATTTTTATGTTCTGTATCTCCACGGCCCACTTTTATTGAAGGAATATTGAAAGGGAGTATTTGCAGTATGACCTAGCCCAGTCTCTTAATAGCTTTCTTTGCTAAAAGCTATCCTTGCTTGCAGCATTGACCTTGTAATTTATCCTTAACAAGGAGAACAGTGAACAATGAAATTTTATGAGAGTAAAGAATAGGATACCTTTAACTGAGTTCTCTGCATTTTGGAGATCTTACATACCCTTGCTGTATTCCAGTATGATTGGCTCTTTAGCAATTATAGCAAATTAGTTTGATTGCTCCTGGTATTTCTGTCATTGAACCTTTAAGATTTTGGAAGGAGGAGTCTGTGATAGCTAATTTGTGAAGTAGGAATAAAATGATCGTCTTCAGTATTTTTTTTTTTTTTGCAGCATTTGATATTGATACCATATTCCTTTTAGAAATTTTCTCTTAAGACTTTCTCATTTTTATACTGTTCGTTTTCCTACCACTTGGACCACCCTTTTCCTTTCTTTATTAACTCTTCAAGTTTAAAATGCATCATTTTCTATATTCTTTCTCTAAGATCATATCCATTTCCATAGTTTTTGCACAGAAGCAGATAGTCAGTTATCCATAAAGCTCCATATCCTCAAGCACTGGTTCTGAGTGTGAAATATCTTGCTCTGAACTCTCAATAATTTACATTTTTAAAAGTGTCCTGGTCAATTGGGGAAGCCTATTTTCTGCCCATTAAATCCTGGGACTGTTAGGGAATTTTAAGGATCTTCTAGCTAAATGCCTTCACTTTTTGGCTGAAGAAACTTAGGCCTTTGGCTAAAATAAGAGAAACTCAGATTCTTGGTTGAGATTTTCCAGTTCCACGTTTGGTGCTTTTTTCATCATGAAAGGTATCTTGCTAAAGCCATTTTTTTTGCACATTTAATTACTTTAAAATATGCAACATGGTAGCTTTATTTAAAGGAGGATTTTATAAATTCTGTGTTTTAGATTTACTCACTGTACTAATTTCTTATTTTACTATATTTTTTTGCATCCCACTTAATCCATTTGTGTTCAGCTTCCTTCTGCTTGCAGTATGTTCTTTAATATTCCTTTCAGCAGAGGTCTGTTGATGGTAAACTCTTGATCTTTGTCTGAAAATGTATTTATTTTGTCCTCATTCTTGGAATGATAATTATTTGATTATAGAATTCTTTGTGATAGTTATTTGCACTTCGTCCTTCGAGGGTATTATGACTTTAATTGTTGCTGTGAGAAGTCTGCTGTTTCTAATTATTGTTGCTTGGCAAGTAATTTATTATTATTTTTTTTCTGGTTGCTTAAAAGCAGCCCTTAGAAATCCCTTAATTTTTTTAAAAAAATTTTATTTATTTGCCTTATTTATTTATTTTTTTTGGCTGTGTCGGGTCTTAGCTGTGGCGCATGGGATCTTTGTTGAGGCAAGCCGGATCTTTTTCGTTATGGCGCGCAGTCTGCTTGGACTTCTTTCTAGTTGCGGCGCCCGGGCTCCTCTCTAGTTGTGGCGTGTGGGTTTTCTCTCTCAAGTTGTGGCACGTGGGCTCCAGGGCTTGTGGGCTGTGTAGTTGTGGCGCACAGGCTTAGTTGCCCCGCAGCATGTGGGATATTAGTTCCCTGACCAGGGATCGAACCCATGTCCCCTTTATTGGAAGGTGGATTCTTTACCACTGGACCACCAGGGGAGTCCCTAAACATCCCTTAATTTTTTTTAAAATTAATTAATTAATTATTTATTTTATTTTTGGCTGCATTGGGTCTTCGTTGCTGTGTGCGGGCTTTCTCTAGTTGCGGTGAGTGGGGGCTACTCTTTGTTGTGGTGTGCGGGCTTCTCATTGCGGTGGCTTCTCTTGTTGCAGAGCACAGGCTCTAGGCGCACAGGCTTCAGTAGTTGTAGCATGCGGGCTCAGTAGTTGTGGCTCACGGGCTCTAGCGTGCAGGCTCAGTAGTTGTGGCGCTTGGGCTTAGTTGCTCCGCGGCATGTGGGATCTTCCCGGACCAGGTCTCAAACCCGTGTCCGTCCCCTGCATTGGCAGGCGGATTCTTAACCACTGTGCCACCAAGGAAGCCCCATCCCTTAATTTTTGATATTTTGCAGCTTTGTTCACTTTGTGTCTAGATGTGACTGTGTTTTTATTTATCCTGCTTAGAGCTCTTGTTTCTAGAATGTAATCATTATTGTTATTTATTAATTCTAGAGAAGTATTATCCTTTATTTTCTTACTTACCCTTCATTCTGTTTAGTCGCCTTTGGATCTCCTGTTTGATGTATGAGGACCATGTAATTTTCTGCTCCTTGCCTCTTAATCTTGCTTTCATATCTTCTGTATCTTTATCTCTCTAGGCCACTTTCTGGTTAGTTTTTGCACGTGCCTTCCAGATAATTAATTCTTTCTTAAGCTGTGCCTAATTTTACAGTTTGAGTCAGTTGATTTTTTAATATCAGCAATTGTATTTTGCTTTTCTAGAAGTTCTTTGTGCCCCTCATTTAAAAGACTTATTATGAGAATGTCAGCCTACATGAAAATAGAGAAAATAGGGTTATCAATAATATTAGACTTATAAAAAAGTTACAAAAATAGTGTATAGTTCTTGTATAAACTTTACCTGGCTTCCCCTAATATTATATTTTATATAATCATAGAATAGTTATCTTAGATCAGGAAATTAATGTTGATAAAATACCATTGACTAATCTGTAGACCATATTTGAATTTCTCCAGTTTTCCCACTAGAGTCCTTTTTGTGGACTAGGATCCCATGTCACATTTAGTTGTTATTTCCTTAGTCTTTTTTAATCTGGACATTTAACCAGTCTTTGTCTTCGTAACCTTGACCTTTTGAAGATTACTGGCCATTTTGTAGAATGTCCCTCATTTAGGATTTGTCTGATGTTTTCTTGTGATTGGTTATACATTTTTGGCATGGCAGAGGTCGTGTTGTGTTCTTCTCTGGGCATCATATCAGCAGGTGCATGATGTAGATACTGGCGATGTAACATTTGATCACTTGCTTATGGTGTTGTCTGCCGGGTTGGTTTTTATTTTTTTTTGTATCCACTTTTTTCCCCCTTGTAATAAATATTTGAAGCTATGCAGTTATCCTGTTTCTTATCATACTTTTCAGCATTTTTTAATGTTTTTGCCTGCAACAATTATTACTGTGGTGTTTGCCAAATGGCGATATTTCTAGTCCCATTGTTCCTATTACATACATTATCAGTTAGAATTCCATCTTAAGGAAGAGCTTTCCTGTCTTTCCTATTTATTCATTTATCCAATTATTTATACTAGTATGGACTTGGGCACTTGTTTATTCTATAGGTTATAATCCATTAGTGTCATTATTTCTTGCTTAGTGTTGTCCCAGATTTTGCCGTTGGGAGTTCCTTCTAGTTTGCTCCTGTGTCCTTTTGACAGGCCCTCATCATTTTTTAAACCCTTTTTTTTTTTACTATCTGCATAGCACAAGATGTTCCAGATTCAACTTGTCCTTCTTCTGCTTCACCCTTAGAATCAACCATTTCTCCAAGGGGCTCTGTTCTCCTTTGATTGGAAAATGGTATTGAGAAATTAAGATCTGGAAGCTCGGTGTGCTCATACTGGGTTTTCATTGCTTTTAAGTCCTCTCAGTGGACAGAGTTAAGAAATACATGTATGTATATGCATACACCCAGTTCTGTGTGTTTCTATCTGTATCTACATATTTAAAAAAAAGAGTTCGTGTTGATATCTCCAATTCCAATCCACTGCTTACAGAATTGTGTTATAGTCTTCTCCCCCCACACCGTTTGTTTGATAGGTTGTTTTTCCAGTCTATGATAGTGAGAAACCTGGCTCTCATTGTCCACAATGTATTTTCTTACTTGCTCAATCCTAGTATACAAGAATTTCAGAATTGCTAACCTCTACTCTTGTGAGAAACAAATTTATTGTCTAGAATACACTACTATGAAAATATTGTCAGTAGAGTCAAAATACTGTTTTCCAAATTTATTTAGGTAATTTCTTTTCTTTCCCACCCATTGCAGTGTGACATTTGTAATACATTTATTACTGTTTGTGTTCCATTTTGAATCCCCACCCCCCATATCCTGGTTGATTTTAATTATCAGTTTATTTTGGGGTTATGTGAAACAATTACCATGTTTCTAAGAGTTAGAAATAACACAAAAAGCTTTACTCAGAGTAGTGTCCGTCCTCCCTATCCTTCTACCATGGTCCCATTTTCACTTTCTTTCCAGCTTGTTCCGATTTGTCCTCTAGGATATCTTATTATCATTTATTTCTGGTTTTATCTTCTTGGAATTCTTTTTTGTGCAAATGAGCTGATACGTATAAATTTTCTTATTATATTGCCTTTTTTTCTTACATGAAAAAAATACTAAAGAGTTTTTTTGTACTTTCTTTTTTTAACTTAATAATATATACTGAATATCACTTCATATCATTTCATAGAGCTCTTCCTCATTCTTTTTTTTGAGACTGCCTAGTATTCCATTGTGCAAATATAGCATAGCTTATTCAGCTACTCTCCTGTGTTTAGAAACTTAGGCTGTTTTGTTAGCTGAGGTGTTTTAAAGCAAATCACACAGTGACATCTCACTTTATGTTGCATCTCTGAAAAATAGACATTTTTCTCCATAAGCACAGTACCATTGTCTTCCACACACCCCAAATGCACAAGTCTTTAATATTTTAGTTATTCTATATTCTGATATCTTTCATAGCCTCAGAAATGCTGTGTTACAGTTGGCGTGTTTGAATTAGGATTTAAAACAAGCTTCATAAGTTGCATTTGATTATGTCTCTTTAAGTTTGTCTAGAACAGTCCCCCCCATCTTTTTTTTCCTCTCACCCTCTTGACTTATTGAAATGATTCTACAGTTTTCTTGCAGAATGTTCCAGATTTTGGGTTTTTTAAGAGTTATTTGGATGTTTGACTTATTTTTATTCCTTTACATTTCTTTCTATCTATCTATCTATTTATTTATTTATTTTTGGCTGAGTTGGGTCTTTGTTGCTGTGCGCGGGCTTTCTCTAGTTGCGGCGAGCGGGGGCTACTTTTCGTTGCAGTGCGCAGGCTTCTCATTGCAGTGGCTTCTCATGTTGCGGAGCATGGGCTCTAGGTATGTGGGCTCAGTAGTTGTGGCTCACGGGCTCTAGGGCGCAGGCTCAGTAGTTGTGGCGCGCGGGCTTAGTTGCTCCGCGGCATGTGGGATCTTCCCAGACCAGGGCTCGAACCCGTGTCCCCTGTGTTGGTAGGCGGATTCTTAACCACTGCGCCACCAGGGAAGCCCTCCTTTACATTTCTTGTAAAATTAAAATTTATGATAGGAGACTTGGTTTGCAACGAATTCAGTGTTTTGGCACAAATGCTTCATAGGTAGTACTGAGTACTTTGTATTCATCACATCAGAAATGTTTTGTCCTACTTGTAGTGATGCTAATATTCAGTAGATTCAGATGATGAAAGTTAATATTCTTATTATAATATTGAGCTTTTCCTCTTATATTCTTCGTGCAATCTGTGGGATGATCCTTTTGTACCATGCCAGTATCCAGTTCCTCATCTGTTGATTGTTTTAACATCCACCAAGTATCAGTTCTTGTATTGTTGTGTTAGGGATGTCTGTTACTGTTTTATGATGTCCTGTCCCATGTATTTTAGTTTATCTTTTATGTGTTTTAATCATTTAAAGCACTTATAAATGTCTATCAGATTGTTCAGTTGTCTGAAGTTCTTAGAAATCCACTTCTGTTCTTTGCTATATTTGCTGATTCTTAAGGTGAACTGTTTCCTTAGGTGTTTTATAGTTTTGAATTGTGAGCTGATCTTCAGAGGGGTTGTCTATGAGAATTCTGAGTGGCTTCTTGGCGAGGCGGGGGGGCATATTACTCCAGAGAGGTTTGTTTTTGCCAAGCACCCTAGAGATGTTTCCAGGGACCACTTTATTTTTAAACTGAAGTATAGCTTACATGTACTAAAATGCACAGATTTTCATTGCAGTTTTGACATGTGTATATACCTATGTTATCAAGCAGAGAACATTTTTTCTATTTAATTTTTGGAATTTGGAGTTCCTGTACGACGTAGATAGAATAAATTCAAACTATAAACCTATGTGAGGGCATCTTGTGATTACAGAGTCTTTGCTGATTTTTCCCACATTTTCAGAGCCTAGGCCAAGGCAGAAGATTTCTTTGCCTCCTACCAATGGCAGATTTTTCTACTTCAGTTCCCCAAGGGTCTGTGCTTAGTGCAAAAATCTTACTTCTAACTCAGTGCATCTTGTGTGTCAAGGCCTTGTCTTTTTCCCTGCTTTGCCACTGAAACAGAAGTTCCTCAGTTTCTGAGATGAGAATAACCTGCAGGGTGGCTGTAGTATCAGGTGTGTACTGCTTTTTATTTCCCTATTAATTTTTGGCTCTCTAAGAGATTTCCCCTACTTTCATACCTTAGTTGTACATTTAAAGGAGTGTTTATGTATTTTTATTTTGTGTATATATGTGTATCAGTCCGTTTGGACTGCTATTACAATATACCACAGACTGAGTAGCTTATAACAATAGAAATTTTATTGCTTACAGCAGCGGTCCCCAACCTTTTTGGCACTAGGGACCGGTTTCTTGGAAGACAGTTTTTCCACGGGGGGTGGGGGGGATGGTTCAGGCGGTAGTGCAGGTGATGGGGAGCGGCAGATGAAGCTTTGCTCACTCCCCCGCCGCTCACCTCCTGCTGTGTGGCCCTGGTTCCTAACAGGCTGTGGACTGGTAGCGGTCCGTGGCCCAGGGGTTGGGGACCCCTGGTGTACAGTTCTGGAGGCTGGGAGGTCCAAGATCAAGGCGCCAGCTTGGTCCACTTCTGGTGGGGGCCCTCTTCCTGGTTCATGCACCTTCTTTCTGTGTCCTTATGTGGTGGAAGGGCCTAGGGGTCTTTCTGGAGCCTCTTGTATAAGGCACTAATCCCATTCATGACAGCTCTGCCCTTATGACTAAGCATCTCCCAGAGGCCTCACATTCTAATACTATCATCTTTGAGGATTTCAGTACAGGAATTTTGAGGAGACATAAACATTCAGACCATAGCAATGTATAAATCAAGTAAAAAGACTTACCAGTGGTTCTAGGTGTTTTGTAAAAGGAGGGTTTTCTGGTTATGCTGTTATCAAATTACCAGAAATAGAAATTCTAACTTTTATGTTTTTAAATATTACCTTTTCTTATTGTGGATATATGTGCATGATAGTTGGGCATTATTCATACTTACTAATATGTGTACTAATGACTTCTTTTAATTATAGGTAGGATTATATAAGTAACTTAAAGGATCATGAAGTGGTTTATCACCTGGTATAGATCTGGTTCACTTAGATTTTATGACTCAATTCTAAATGTTGTCTTAATTAGTCACCTTTGAATGTAATTACATCTTGTAAAGGGTGAAAATGTATCCCTTTTGTTTAACTTTATTGAAACTGAACATTTCTGAGTATTTTTGTTAGGGGAAGCTGGATTCAAATTAAGTATACATACTAGATTAGGAGTCTGTAAATATTTTGGAAAATATATTATTTTTTCCTTACCTAATCATAGAAATTATATGCTTGGGATTGTAATAAATTTGTGTAAAATGGCTGATATCTAGTCTGATTGACAGTTGAGATATTTTTACTTTACTGGCATAAGAAATTTTGATGTCTTGAAAACTCACTGTTTTCTTTACTTTAATTACTTCCTAATTAAAATGAAGCCGATCTTCTACCCTTTACTCCATTTAAAAATTATTTTCCAGAAAGCGTTGCAAATGGATATCATGCCAGATACAGCAATAAAATTACATTTGTGTGGAAACTAGTGAACAGCATATAGCAGCCTGGCACTGGTTTTCATGATTTTTGATGAATAGCAGATGTGCACACTCTGGCAAAGCGGAGCTGTAACCACATGTATTTAATTCTTCAGTATCAAGTAGATATGTTTATATTCTCTTAATGCAAAGCCCAGATAGAACCCAGAGCCAAAATAAATTAGAGGCCAAACAGACTACATAATTGGAGAGTTAGTAATAATTGTTGCTGAAGAGAGATTTCTCTTATGTGAGCCTGTAACTTGGCTTTTGAGAAGCCATAGGAGATATTTATCAAACACTCTTGTATTTCCTAAAGGATACTTTAGGTATCCTTTTGGCTTTTAAATAATGCTGATAAAAAGTGTTTGTAGAATATACTACACAACTAGTTGAATTTAGCAACTTTATTGTTAAGTGCTTTTAGGTAACGATAGGTTACTGAGCTAGGTTAACTGCCCAAACAAAACAAAACAACTAAGCCAAACCAAACTGACTCCTTAATATGTGTACCCCAGTTATTTTTTATTTTTGGAAGGAGTCCAAAATAAAATGATGTCAAGGAGTTCACCTCATAGTCTTAGTTTTTAGGCAGCTGGGTTAAGGGGGGAGGTCTTCAGGCCTCAGTGTCAAATACTCTTTTCTTCATTTTAATAATAGAAAATGTTTATGTGATATCCTAACAGATAATCTGGAGAATTTTTTTTCCCTCTTTTTTCTCTGCATCCTGAAGTCTCTATTCTGCTGGCAATCTTGATGTTCTCCATCCTACTAGTTGATCTTTAAATAAAACGTTTACATCTTTCTCTTATTGGCTGGTGCCCATCCCCGCTTTAAGGAGTAACTGTCTTAAAAGGAGTAGCCCCTAAGTATTGTTCTTTATTAAATCTACTGTCTTAAAAGGAGTAGCCCCTAAATATTGTTCTTTATTAAATCTAACACCTTAGTTTGTCATTCAAGCTTTTAGCCGGTGCCCTTTACCATATCATCCTGATTTTTTCATATTCTCTTATGCAACTTAACAGTGAGAGCCAGAGTCTGTATATATGCTATATATTTTTGGGCTGGAAATGACCTTCCCTCACCTCCCCAATGCAGATATAACTCTTCATGACTTATTGACATTCATTGCCCCATGATGCTTCTTGTTGGCAGCTCTACCCCAGCTGTGTAAAGTTACTGGAAATTTTGAAGTCATAGAATCATTTTGAAAAATGACAAACTTCTAAAGGATTCCTTTTTGCTTTAAATTATGTACTATAATAGATTAATGGGAAAAACTATAAAGTTAAAAAAGTTAACTGGGAATTTTAAAATCTCTTCTGTAAACTTAGAGTTTTTCTAGGTCACATAATCTCTTTCTGATACATAGACTGAACCTTAAATTTCTTCCAGCACCTAGAGTAGTAGAGTCACTCATATTTATAGAGAGATTGTGTATTTGTGCCATGTCTGGATTACATATGAGGGCAGAGCATGCTAGTCTTGTCTTGTGCTACACTTTGACTAAGGGATATAAAGTGATATTCATTTGACAGTGTTAAAATGTTGTAATTCAACTTTGTCCCCTCACCTGGCCCAAATAAAGCTCTTAGGTAATCAAACTCAAAATACATAGTAAATCCTCCGTACCTACTTTGGATATGGAGGATACTTTGATTTTGGAGGACATATACCAGTGGATGTTCTTTTTCCCCTCTCTCCAGGGTTTTTCTCCTCCCCTCATGTTGAATGATGATTTTGGGTTTGCAGAAATGGAATTCCCAGTGATGAGATCAGCTGCCATAGTTGTCCAACATCACATATCTGTACAAGGGTCCTGAGCGGGACTCAGTAGCTTCCATTCTGTTTGAATCAGCTTCAGTGCTTCATCCCCGAGTGCCATGAATGCTTCTCTCCTGGCTCTCTAGGGCCCAT
This sequence comes from Balaenoptera ricei, assembly GCF_028023285.1. NCBI lineage: Eukaryota > Metazoa > Chordata > Mammalia > Artiodactyla > Balaenopteridae > Balaenoptera > Balaenoptera ricei. Next base: position 9,834,026 of record NC_082648.1, on the reverse strand, counting down.
TACCATTTTTTTCCGCACTCTCTAGAGAAAGACAAAGTCTCATAAAGCAGATTCTGAGCCTGAAACATAGGAAAGACTATATAGTGTGACCGTTGTGGAGAAGACCCAAGCAGAGAGCCTCATTGTGCTGAAAGGTCATTGCATTGACTGGAGACATTTTAGAATAACATTTACTGTAATCTCTTTCAGTCTCTCTTTCTTATTCCTTCCTTTGGACACGTAATTTAGCTGCCTTTGGGGAGCCCACGTGCCACAACTAATGAAGCCTGTGTGCCCTAGAGCCCGTCCTCTGCAACAAGAAAAGCCACGGCAGTGGGAAGCCCACGCAGTGCAACGAAGAGTAACCCCCGCTCACCACAGCTAGAGAAAGCCGGCACGCAGCAACGAAGACCCAGCGCAGCCAAAAATAAATAAAATTAAAAAAAAGAATAAGAAAAAGAAAATAAAAAGAGAAAAGTTTTTTGTTTGACATTCATTCATTCCTTCTCTAATACTCTTTTTTTTTTTTTTTTAATGTAGATCTGAGTTTCTTACCCGTATCATTTTCCTTCTCTCTGAAAAACTTCGTTTCTTGCAAAGCAGGTCTGTAGGCAATAAATCCCCTCAATTTTTGTTTTTCTGAGAAAGTCTTTATTTCCCCTTCACTTTTGAAGGATAATTTTGCAGGTTACAGAATTCTAGATTGACGGGTTTTCCCCTTTCAACTCTTTTTAAGTATTTCACTTTTCCTGCTTGCTGTTCTCTGAGCTGCTTAGATTTGTGGTTTGGTATCTGATACTAATTTGGGAAAATTCTAAGTTATTAGAATATTCTTCAAATTAGAATATGCTTCAAATAGCTCTTTCTCTTTTTCTTTGCCTTCTGGGATTCCCATTATGCATATGATATACCTTTTGTAGTTGTCCCACAGTTCTTGGATATTGTGCCTTTTTTTTTTTTTTCCCCAATCTTTTTTCTCTTTGCTGTTTAGTTTGGAAATTTCTGTAGACATTTTATAAATACAGAGATTCTTTCCTCAGCTGTGTCCAGTCTCCTAATGAGCCCATTAAAGGCATTCATTTCTGTTATAGTGTTCTTGATCTCCAGCACTTCTTTTTGTTTCTTTCTTAGAATTTCTTAGAATCTTTCCGGTTATATTATCTGTCTATTCTTGCATGTTGCCTGTTTTTTCCATTTGAGTCCTTAGCATATTAATCATGGTTGTTTTAAGTTCCTGATCTCATAATTCCGACATTCTGGCCATATCTGAGTCTGGTTCTGATGCTTGCTCTGTCTCTTCAAACTTTTTTTCCTTTTAGTTAAATAAGCCTTGTATTTTTTTGTTGAAAGCTGAACATTATGTACTGGGCAAAAGGGACTGCAGTAAATAGGCCTTTAGTAATGTGCTGGAAGAGGGGATATGTTCTGTAGTTCTATGAGTAGGTCTCAGTCTTTTAGTGAGTCTTCTAGTTCCTGGGCTGGGAGCTTCACAAATGTGTGTTTTTTTCCGTCCCCTTAGGTGGGGCAGGATAGCTAGAGGAGACTGGAGTTGGGTATTTCCCTCCCTCAGGTCTGATAAAAGCCCAATAGGTTAGGGTAAAATAGTTTCTCTTGAGGGCAGGCCTTGTTAAGAAGAATAGAATACTCTGATGTAGTTCAAAAATTACTATTTTTTTCCTTCCCATTGCTGGAAGCATGAGGGGATTTTTCTTTGATCTTCACAGTGAGGACCTGGGAGAGTTCCTGGAGGAAAAATTCACGAAAGTGTGAGGGCCACCTCATGACTGGTTCTCTCTGGAGTTTTTAACTTTCAGATTTATCTACACTAAGTCTCTAGCAATTCATCAGTTACAGTTTAGGTTTTACTACCCTGCTACTGGTTCCCACATAGTTTTCTGCTCTGGTAAATTATGATTCTCTGTATCTGCCTGCCTGTCTGTCCAGTTTTTGGGTCAGCAATTTGCTCTGTGACCCAATTCTCTGATGGATCTAAGAAGAACTGTTGATTTTTTTCAGTTCAGGTTTTTGCTTGTTAGGATGGAGTGGTGGTTTCTAAGCTTCTTACATGGTGGACTAGAAATTGGAAGTCAGGGCTTTTGCTTTTTTTGCATTAAAAATCTAAATACATGAAGCTTAAGTAATGCAATATTTATTAGCTAGAAGAATCTTACATAATATAATCTGGAATCTTAATTTCGATAGATGAGTTCCAGACATATTCAGAGGTTTTGCTTTGGATTGAGGCAGGCATCCAGGGAATAGAACCTGTATGCTCTTATATCTTATTTATATCCTTAGTCTAGTTCCCTAAGCCATTGGTATTGGGTCTAATAATACTTTTATTTATTACCATAAACTGTTTTTCTACAGTAAACAGATACTGTTTAGACTAGACTGACTTTGTTTAAGAATCCTTACAGTGAGACTGAACTAAGTAAGTGAATCCACATCATCTCAGTTTATATATAAGAAGACTGAAGTGGAAATGAAAGCAGTCAAATGAATTCATAACTGTCTTTTTAAATTTTCACTAATTTTATTAATGATAGAGGCTTAAGTGAAACTCTCAGAACTTGGTTGTAAAATAAGATATGAAGTCTGTTTTCTTATAACTCTGTAACATTTTCCTTTGAAGCCTAACCATGAGCAAACAACTGTTAGCAATCTGAAAGTAAATTTTCTGAACTGTCTCCTCAGAGGTTGAAAATAGTGTTATGTGCATGGAGATAAGCCTACAGACATGTAGACTGTGTACTCTGTTTAGAAGAATTAAAGAGGACTTTGGAAATGTGTATGTTTGCCTGAAGAATGAGTAGTAAAATTGTTTGTAAGCTGTTATATGTATATAGAAGATGAGAAGCATCATAAAAGAGCACACTGTAAATTTGTCAAAACCCATAGAACTCTACAGCAGAAAGTGACCCTTAATGTGTGCAAATTAAAAAAACAAACATGTAGTTGGTTGGAGGATCCCAGGATGAAATGCAGACTGAGCCAAACATCTAATTCTATTAGAAATGTATGAAAAAAATCTCACTGAATATAACGGGGGAGAAAAGGTACTGTCCTAAGTAACTTTGGAAATGCATGGAACCTGTAAGACTAAAGGCAAAAGGAACCGCACATACGTAGTGTACTCAAGTTGATAATGTTGCTTCCCATAGAGGCATGGTTAACAATTCTGATTCTATACTAGAATTCAACAAGTAAGGTAGGTGGTAGGTGGTGGGAACCAGGTTTCTTACTGTTGGAGTGGGAGGCTACAGACAAGCAAGGGAAGGAGGCTGCAGTGATCCATGTGGTAGTGCATTAGACTTGGAGATACTAGTATAAGCTCATACTTAACTTACTATAGATATAAGTGTACATCTTAAATGAGTTTAGTTCATTAACCTCAAAGCAATCAAACATAGAAATTTCAGCCTTGGAATTAATCGTATTTTTAAATTAAAAAATTGTTTTATAATTAATTTATTTTTATTATTTATTTATTTATTTTGGGCTGCGTTGGGTCGTCGTTGCTGTGCGTGGGCTTTCTCTAGTTGAGGCAAGCAGGGGCTACTCTTCGTTGCAGTGCGGTGGCTTCTCTTGTTGCGGAGCACGGGCTCTAGGTGCACGGGCTTTAGTAGTTGTGGCTCGTGGGCTCTAGGCACGCAGGCTCAGTAGTTGCGGCGCACGGGCTTAGTTGCTCTGTGGCATGTGGAATCTTCCTGGACCAGGACTCGAACCCGTGTCCCCTGCATTGGCAGGCGGATTCTTAACCACTGCGCCACCAGGGAAGTCCCTTAATAGTTTTTTATAATCAAGGTGGGAGTAGTTGAAAAGTATATTATAGTTAATATTTTAAGCATTTGCCTTAAGTATTGCAGGATTTGTTAGATCTTACAGAATGAGACAGAGTCCTAAATCCAGACCTAAGTATTGCCAGTCATATTGTTGAATGCCTTCTGTTAAGAGGGAGATTTGTATTGATACAAATACAAATCCCTTGATCATAGAATCATGATTGTATTTTGCAGTATTTGTAATTTTATTTAAATTATTCAATATATGTAATATATGTGGTATGCTCCTTCCTTCTCTCTCTCTCTCTCTCTCTCTCTCTCTCTATCTATCTATCTATCTCTCATTCCCAGGGGGAGACACAGCAACAGTGTTTGACTGGTGGTAATACTTGTACCTAATTTTCAATTAAACAGTTTGTGGAAAGACTTTGTAGAATGGCCGTTTCCAAGTCGTTCTGGGAGGCTGAGATAAATGGCTATAACATGCGTATAAAGATTTGGGAAAATTCAGATTCTGTTTTTTCTTTTGATGAAGGGTTTGAATGAAATAATTGGGGAAATATTTCTTTAAAACCTTGGAGTGTCTTTATAATTTTTATGCTTAGCTAATGGCATGAATACTTACTACTTTTCTGGGGAGAATGATTTAAAATATTTTATCTTGGTGTTGGACTGTGTCAGCTATAATTTCGGGTTCAGAAAATAGAGTCACAATATGATTGAGATTTAATTGATGGTTTTTCCAAATTGACCTAGGAGCATTTTGCCAAATGCTTTGTAGATTTATCCTAGAAATACTGCTTGGTGTTTTCTAGAGTTGTGTATACTACGATTACTATGTATTTACTGTGTATTTTCTGATGTTACAAAGACATTTATAAGGAAAGATAGTACTTGAGTTTTATTCTCTTATTACAACGTGGATTCTGATTTAGTAGTTCTAGTGTGGAGCCTGAGATTTCTCTAAGGCTGTTGGTTCATGGACCACATTTGCAAGGTGTTAGAGCAAGGGGTGGGCAAATGTTTTCTGCAAAGGCCCAGTTAGTAAACATTTTAGTCTTTGTTGGCCACATATGGTCTCTGTTGCATCTTTCTCGTTTTTTTTTTTTTTTTTTTTACAACCCTTTAAAAATGTAAAAACCATTCTTAGCTCATGGGCCCATACAAAAACAAGGCATCAGATTTGAACCCCTGGCCATAGTTTTCCTATTCCTGTTTTAGAGAAAGGACATATGTGTTTCATTTGATAGAAACAAAAATTCTAGAATTGGTGTTTGTCATGACTTTTCAGCATTTCAGATGATCATGTAATTTTTCTTTGCCCTATTAATGAGGTGAATTATTGCTGATGGTTCAGAAGCTTTTTGTTCTTGTTTACAAAGTTTGTTTTTCTTATTTTAATAGAGGTATAATTTTACATGCAGTAAAATTCATCCTTTTTATTGTATGGTATTATGAATTTTGACAAATGAGTATAGTTGTGTACTGTTAAAGGTGAACAAAGCTGGACCCTAGTTAAAATGGTAAGGACAGATTTTAATCAGTAATATATTACCGCAAAGACTCCAGCGTGAATGGAGGAGCTCGGCTTTAATTTGTACAGCAGTGACCTGGCGTTTTAAAGGGAGAATGAAGGCATTGAGAAGGGGTGAGAGGGGGTTCAGTGGAGTCGGGGAAGCGATAAATAACAGGAGGCTGGAAGGGGAGCTTTTTGTTATTGGTCCACGTGAAACTATCTGGATTGGTTAATTGCTGCTTATCCAAAGCTCTTACCATCCCACACGTCCTGCCAGACAGAAGCCCTATGTTCAGGTGTTGGCTGGAACACACAGTAAATTCTTTTGGCAGCTTTGAGTTTTTTCAGGCAGGTATTTTAAGAGGGGCTGGAGTTATCCTAGGGATGCAGCTGTGAAACTGTGTTAGTGTTTTGTTCAAGTCTTTATAGGCCATGGTTGAGGCATAGTTGAGGAGGGGACTCAGGAGCATGGCTGGAATTTAATTAGAGAGTCTCTGTCAGTATCACCACCACAGTCAAGATATAGAACTGTTCTATCATCACCTCCCCCTCCCCCCCAATTTCCTTGTGCTCTGTTGTACTTACCTTCTTGCCTCACCCTTGGCTCCTGACAATTACTGATTTGTTCTCTGTTCTTCTTGTCTTTTCCAGAATGTCATATAAATGGAATCATATATTACATAGCTCTTTGAGACTGGCTTGTTTGACTCAGCATAATACATTTGAGATTCATCTATGTTGTTATGTGTATCAGTAGTTTTTGTTGTTGTTGTTGTTGTTGTAGTAGCTGAGTGGTATCCCATTGTATTGATGTATTACAGTTTGTCCATTAATCAGTTGTTTCCAGTTCTGGCAATTACAAATAAAGCTACTGTAAACATTCATGGACAGGTTTTTTTGTGAACATAAGTTTTCATTTCTCTTCCTATTCTTGGGTAATACCCAGAAGTTAGCTTGTTGGGTTCTGTGGTAACTATAATTAACTTTATACGAAACTGAAAATTTCCTGAAGTGGTTATATCGTTTTTTATTCCCACTAACAGTGTATGAGAGTTCCAGTTGTTCTGCATCGTCACTGGCATTTGATAATGTCAGTTTCCATCAGGTCATTCTTATACATATGTTGTGATCTCATTGTGGTTTTAATTTGTATTTCTCTAATGGCTAATGATGGTGAGCATCTTTATATATGTTTAATGTATTTGTGTATCTTCTTGGGTGAAATATCTGTCAGATGTTTTGCCAAGTTTTATATTGTTTTTCTTAATTATTGTTGAGTTTTGAAAGTTGTTGATATACAGTCTGGATACAAGTCCTTTATCAGGTATGTGTTTGATAAATCTTTTCTCCTAGGCTGTGGCTTGTCTTTTTACTCTCTTAACAGCGTCTTTCAAAGAGCAGACATTTTATGTTTTATCAGTTTTTTTTCTTTTAGGGATTGTACTTTTGGCTTTTAGTATCACATCTTGGAAATCTTTGCCTAATCTAGGGTCACAACGATTTTTCTCCTGTGTTTTCTTCTAGAAATTTTAGGTTTTACATTTAACTCTATGACCCATTTTGAGTTAATTTTTTTTTCCATTTTTACTGGAGTATAATTGCTTTACAGTGGTGTGTTAGTTTCTGCTTATAACAAAGTGAATCAGTTATACATATACACATATCCCCATATCTCTTCCCCCTTGCGTCTCTTTCCCTCCCACCCTCCCTATCCCACCCTTCTAGCTGGTCACAAAGCACCGAGCTGATCTCCCTGTGCTTTGCAACTGCTTCCCACTAGCTATCTATTTTACATTTGGTAGTGTATATATGTCCATATATACACTACCACTCTCTCACTTTGTCCCAGCTTAACCTTCCCCTCCCTGTGTCCTCAAGTCTATTCTCTAGTAAGTCTGCGTCTTTATTCCTATCTTGCCCCTAGGTTCTTCAGGACCTTTTTTTTTTTTTTTTTTCTTTCCAGTTTCCATATATATGTGTTAGCATACGGTATTTGTTTTTCTCTTTCTGACTTACTTCACTCTGTATGACAGACTCTAGGTCCATCCACCTCACTACAAATAATTCAAATTTCGTTTCTTTTTATGGCTAAGTAATACTCCATTGTATATATGTGCCACATCTTCTTTATCCATTCATCTGTCAATGGACACTTAGGTTGCTTCCATGTCCTGGCTATTGTAAATAGAGTGGCAATGAACATTGTGGTACATGACTCTTTTTGAATTATGGTTTTCTCAGGGTATATGCCCAGTAGTGGGGTTGCAGGGTCATATGATAGTTCTGTTTTTAGTTTCTTAAGGAACCTCTGTGCTGTTCTCCATAGTGGCTGTATCAATTTACATTCCCACCAACAGTGTCTGAGGGTTTCCTTTTCTCAACACCCTCTCCAGCATTTATTGTTTCTAGATTTTTTGATGATGGCCATTCTGACCGGTGTGACATGATATCGCATTGCAGTTTTGATTTACATTTCTCTAATGATTAATGATGTTGAGCATTCTTTCATGTGTTTGTTGGCAATCTGTATATCTTCTTTGGAGAAATGTCTATTTAGGTCTTCTGCCCATTTTCGGATTGGGTTGTTTGTTTTTTTTGATATTGAGCTGCATGACCTGCTTGTAAATTTTGGAGATTAATCCTTTGTCAGTTGCTTCATTTGTAAATATTTTCTCCCATTCTGAGGGTTGTCTTTTCGTCTTGTTTATGGTTTCCTTTGCTGTGCAAAAGCTGTTCACTTTCATTAGGTCCCATTTGTTTATTTTTGTTTTTATTTCCCTTTCTCTAGGAGGTGGGTCAAAAAGGATCTTGCTGTGATTTTTGTCATAGAGTGTTCTGCCTATGTTTTCCTTTAAGAGTTTGATAGTGTCTGGCCTTATATTTAGGTCTTTAATCCATTTTGAGTTTATTTTTGTGTATGATGTTAGGGAGTGTTCTGATTTCATTCTTTTACATGTAGCTGTCCAGTTTTCCCAGCACCACTTATTGAAGAGGCTGTCTTTTCTCCACTGTATATTCTTGCCTTCTTTATCAAAGATAAGGTGACCATATGTGCGTGGGTTTATCTCTGGGCTTTCTGTCCTGTTCCATTGATCTATATTTCTGTTTTTGTGTCAGTACCATACTGTCTTGATTACTGTAGCTTTGTAGTATAGTCTGAAGTCAGGGAGTCTGATTCCTCCAGCTCCGTTTTTCTTTCTCAAGATCGCTTTGGCTATTCGGGGTCTTTTGTGTTTCCATACAAATTGTGAAATTTTTTGTTCTAGTTCTGTGAAAAATGCCAGTGGTAGGTTGATAGGGATTGCATTGAATCTGTAGATTGCTTTGGGTAATATAGTCATCTTCACAATGGTGATTCTTCCAATCTAAGAACATGATGTATCTCTCCATCTATTTGTATCATCTTTAATTTCTTTCATCAGTGTCTTATAATTTTTTGCATACAGGTCTTTTGTCTCCTTAGGTAGATTTATTCCTAGGTATTTTATTCTTTTTGTTGCAGTGGTAAATGGGAGTGTTTTCTTAATTTCACTTTCAGATTTTTCATCGTTAGTGTATAGGAATGCAAGAGATTTCTGTGCATTAATTTTGTGTCCTGCTACTTTACCAAATTCATTGATTAGCTGTAGTAGTTTTCTGGTAGCATCTTTAGGATTCTCTATGTATAGTATCATGTCATCTGCAAACAGTGACAGCTTTACTTCTTCTTTTCTGATTTGGATTCCTATTACTTCTTATTCTTCTCTGATTGCTGTGGCTGAAACTTCCAAAACTCTGTTGAATAATAGTGGTGAGAGTGGGCAACCTTGTCTTGTTCCTAATCTTAGTGGAAATGGTTTCAGTTTTTCACCGTTGAGGACGATGTTGGCTGTGGGTTCGTCATATATGGCCTTTATGATGTTGAGGTAAGTTCCCTCTATGCCTACTTTCTGGAGGGTTTTTATCATAAATGGGTGTTGAATTTTGTCAAAAGCTTTTTCTGCATCTATTGAGATGATCATATGGTTTTTCTCCTTCATTTTGTTAATATGGTGTATCACACTGATTGATTTGCATATACTGAAGAATTCTTGTGTTCCTGGGATAAACCCCACTTGATCATGGTGTATAAACCTTTCAGTGTGCTCTTGGATTCTGTTTGCTAGTATTTTGTTGAGGATTTTTGCATCTATGCTCATCAGTGATATTGGCCTGTAGTTTTCTTTTTTTGTGACATCTTTGTCTCATTTTGGTATCAGGGTGATGATGGCCTCATAGAATGAGTTTGGGAGTTTTCCTCCCTCTGCTATATTTTGGAAGAGTTTGAGAAGGATAGGTGTTAGCTCTTCTCTAAATGTTTGATAGAATTCGCCTGTGAAACCATCTAGTCCTGGGCTTTTGTATGTTGGAAGATTTTTAATCACAGTTTCAATTTCAGTGCTTGTGATTGGTCTGTTCATATTTTCTATTTTTTCCTGGTTCAGTCTTGGAAGGTTGTGCATTTCTAAGAATTTGTCCATTTCTTCCAGGTTGTCCATTTTATTGGCATAGAGTTGCATGTAGTACTCTCTCATGATCCTTTGTATTTCTGCAGTGTCAGTTGTTACTTCTCCTTTTTCATTTCTAATTCTATTGATTTGAGTCTTCTCCCTTTTTTTCTTGATGAGTCTGGCTAATGGTTTATTAATTTTATCTTCTCAGAGAAGCAGCTTTTAGTTTTATTGACCTTTGCTATCATTTCCTTCATTTCTTTTTCATTTCTTTCTGATCTGATCTTTATGATTTCTTTCCTTCTGCTAACTTTGGGGTTTTTTTGTTCTTCTTTCTCTAATTGCTTTAGGTGTAAGGTTAGGTTGTTTATTTGAGATGTTTCTTGTTTCTTAAGGTAGGATTGTTTTGCTCTGAATTTCCCTCTTAGAACTGCTTTTGCTGCATCCCATAGGTTTTGGGTCATTGTGTTTTCATTGTCATTTGTTTCTAGGTATTTTTTGATTTCCTCTTTGATTTCCTCAGTGAACTCTTGATTATTAAGTAGTGCATCGTTTAGCCTCGGTGTGTTTGTTTTTTTTACAGATTTTTTCTTGTATTGATATGTAGTCTCATAGCGTTGTGGTCAGAAAAGATACTTGATACGATTTCAGTTTTCTTAAATTTACCAAGGCTTGACTTGTGACCCAAGATGTGATCTATCCTGGAGAATGTTCCATGAGCACTTGAGAAGAAAGTGTATTCTATTGTTTTTGGAGGGTTGTCCTATAAATATCAAGTTCATCTTGTTTAACGTATCATTTAAAGCTTGTGTTTCCTTATTTATTTTCATTTTGGATGATCTGTCCATTGGTGAAAGTGGGGTGTTAAATTCCCCTACTGTGATTGTGTTACTGTCGTTTTCCCCTTTTATGGCTGTTAGTGTTTGCCTTATATATTGAGGTGCTCTTATGTTGGGTGCATAAATATTTACAATTGTTGTATCTTCTTGGATTGATCCCTTGATCATTATGTAGTGTCCTTCTTTGTCTCTTGTAATAGTCTTTGTTTTAAAGTCTGTTTTGTCTGATATGAGAATTGCTACTCCAGCTTTCTTCTGATTTCCATTTGCATGGAGTATCTTTTTCCATCCCCTCACTTTCAGTCTGTATGTGTCCCTAGGTCTGAAGTGGGTCTCTTGTAGACAGCATATATACGGGTCTTGTTTTTGTATCCATTCCGCCAGTCTGTGTCTTTTGTTTGGAGCATTTAATCCATTTACATTTAAGGTAATTATTGATATGTATGTTCCCATTACCATTTTCTTAATTGTTTTGGGTTTATTATTGTAGGTCTTTTCCTTCTCTTGTGTTTCCTGCCTAGAGCATTTCCTTTAGCATTTGTTGTAAAGCTGTTTGGTGGTGCTGAATTCTCTTAGCTTTTGCTTGTCTGTAAAGGTTTTAATTTCTCTGTCAAATCTGAATGAGATCTTTGCTGGTTAATTTTGGTTGTAGGTTTTTCTCCTTCATCACTTTAAATATGTCCTGCCACTCCCTTCTGTCTTGCAGAGTTTGTGCTGAAAGATCAGCTGTTAACCTTATGGGGAGTCCCTTGTGTGTTATTTGTTGTTTTTCCCTTGCTGCTTTTAATATTTTTTCTTTGTATTTAATTTTTGATAGTTTGACTAATATGTGTCTTGGTGTGTTTCTCCTTCGACGTATCCTGTATGGGACTCTCTGTGCTTCCTGGACTTGATTAACTATTTCCTTTCCCATATTAGGGAAGTTTTAAACTATAATCTTTTCAAATATTTTCTCAGTCCCTTTCTTTTTCTCTTCTTCTGGCACCCCTATAATTCGAATGTTGGTGCGTTTAATATTGTCCCAGAGGTCTCTTGAGACTGTCCTCAGTTCTTTTCATTCTTTTTTCTTTATTCTGCTCTGCAGTAGTTATTTCCACTATTTTATCTTCCAGGTCACTTATTCGTTCTTCTGCCCCAGTTATTCTGCTGTTGATCCCTTCTAGAGAATTTTTAATTTCATTTATTGTGTTGTTGATGATTGTTTGTTTACCTTTTAGTTCTTCTAAGTCCTTGTTAAACGTTTCTTGTATTTTCTCCATTCTATTTCCAAGATTTTGGATCATCTTTACTATCATTATTCTGAATTCTTTTTCAGGTAGACTTCCTATTTTCTCTTCAGGTGTTTGGTCTGGTGGGTTTTTACCTTGCTCCTTCATCTATTGTTTCTTTGTCTTCTCATTTTGCTTAACTTACTGTGTTTGGGGTCTCCTTTTCGCAGGCTGCAGGTTCGTAGTTCCCGTTGTTTTTGGTGTCTGTCCCCAGTGGCTAAGGTTGGTTCAGTTGGCTGTGTAGGCTTCCTGGTGGAGGGGACTAGTGCCTGTGTTATGGTGGATGAGGCTGGATCTTGTCTTTCTGGTGGGTAGGTCCACATCTGGTGGTGTGTTTTGGGGTGTCTGTGACCTTATTATGATTTTAGGCAGCCTCTCTGCTGATGGGTGGGGTTGTGTTTTTGTCTTGCTAGTTGTTTGGCATAGGGCGTCCAGCACTGTAGCTTGCTGGTCATTGAGTGCAGCTGGGTCTTGGCGTTGAGATGGAGATCTCTGGGAGATTTTCGCCATTTGATATTACATGGAGCTGGGAGGCCTCTGGTGGACCAGTGTCCTGAACTTTGCTCTCCCATCTCAGAGGCACAGTCCTGACGCCTGGCTGGAGCACCAAGAGCCTGTCCTCCACATGGCTCAGAATAAAAGGGAGAAAAAAAGAAAGAACGAAAGAGAAAGATAAAATAAAATAGTTATTAAAATAAAAAACAAAAAATAAGTATTAAAAAAATTTTTTTTAACTGATTAAAAAGAAAGATAACAACCAAACCAAAAAGTAAACCCACCAGTGATAAGCGCTGAAAACTATACTAAAAAAAGAAACAAACAAAAAACCGGACAGACAGAACTCTAGGACAAATGGTAAAAGGAAAGCTATACAGACAAAATCACACACAGAAGCATACACATACACACTCACAAAAAAGAGAAAAAGGGTAAAATATATATATCGTTGCTCCCAAAGTCCACTCCTCAATTTGGGATGATTCGTTGTCTATTCAGGTATTCCACAGATGCAGGGTACATCAAGTTGACTGTGGAGCTTTAATCCACTGCTCCTGAGGCTGCTGGGAGAAATTTCCCTTTCTCTTCTTTGTTCGCACAGCTCCTGGGATTCAGCTTTGGATTTGGCCCTACCTCTGCGTGTAGGTCGCCAGAGGGCGTCTGTTCTTCGCTCAGACAGGACGGGGTTAAAGGAGCAGCTGATTTGGGGGCTCTGGCTCACTCAGGCTGGGGGGAGGGAGGGGTACGGGGGAGGCGGGGCAAGCCTGCGGCGGCAGAGGCTGGCATGACGTTGCAACAGCTTGAGGCGTGCTGTGTGTTCTCCCAGGGAAGTTGTCCCTGGATCACGGGACCCTGGCAGTGGCGGGCTGCACAGGCTCCCGGGAGGGGCGGTGTGGAGAGTGACCTGTGCTGGCTCACAGGCTTCTTGGTGGCGGCAGCAGCAGCCTTAGCGTCTCATGCCCGTCTTTGGGGTCTGCGCTGATAGCCACGGCTTGCGCCCGTCTCTGGAGCTTCTTTAAGCAGCGAACCAGGAAACAAGGAGGCAAGAAAAAGTCTCTTGCCTCTTCGGCAGTTCCAGACCTTTTCCCGGAGTCTCTCCCGGCTAGCCGTGGCGCACTAGTCCCTTTCAGGCTGTGTTCACGCACCCAACCCCAGTCCTCTTACTGGGATCCGACCGAAGCTGGGGCCTCAGCTCCCAGCCCGCACCCGTCCCAGCGGGTGAGCAGACAAGCCTCTCGGGCTGGTGAGTGGTGGTCGGCACCGATCCTCTGTGCGGGAATCTCTCCACTTTTCCCTCTGCACCCCTGTTGCTGCTCTCTCCTCCGTGGCTCCGAAGCTTCCCCCCTCCGCTGCCCACAGTCTCCGCCTGTGAAGGGGCTCTCTAGTGTGTGGAAACCTTTCCTCCTTCATGGTTCCCTCCCACTAGTGCAGGTCCCTATTCTTTTGTCTCTTTTTTCTTTTTTTTTTTTACCGTACCCAGGTACTACCGTGGGGAGTTTCTTTCTTTTTGGGAGTTTTGAGGTCTTCTGCCAGCGTTCAGTAGGTGTTCTGTAGGAGCTGTTCCACATGTAGATGTATTTCTCATGTATTTGTGGAGAGGAAGGTGATCTCCACGTCTTACTCTTCTGCCATCTTGAAGCTCCTCCTCCATCTTGAGTTAATTTTTGTATGTGGTGTGATTGAAGTACATCTTTTGGCATGTGAATATCCAATTGTTCCAGCATCATTTGTTGAACAGACTGCCCTCCATTGACTTGTCTTTGTATCTTTATTGAAAACCAAATATGTGGGTCTATTTCTGGACTCTGTTCATTTGATCTTTGTGTCCATTGTTTTGTCAGTAACATGCTCTCTTGATTACTATAGTAAAGATAGTAAGTCTTGAAAGCAATTAGTATGAGTTCTCCAAGGTTGTTTTCCATTTTCAAAATTGTTTTGGCAACTCTAGTCTTTGATTTTTCAAATGAATATTAATGTCAGCTTGTCAGATTCTAATTAAATCTTGCTGGGATTAAATGAAGCATGTTTGTTCTGTTGAAATCTTCTAATTCCTAACTGATTTTTGAGTCTGATTTATCTGTTGCTGAGAGAAGTGTGTTAAAAATCTTGACAGTTTCTTTCTATAGATCTGCCCATTTTGCTTTTTAAAAGGGTGCTTTGAGACTGTTTTGAAGTGTACGTAGATAGAGAATTATCTTCCTGATGTACCTCGTACTATTATTTAGGGACTGAATTTATTGCTAATGCATTTTGACTTAAAAGTCTGTTTTGTTTGTTGTTACTAACTACATGTACTTTCTTTCAGTTAGTTTTTGCCTGATAGTTTTCTGTTTTTAAATTTTCTGTGTGTTTGTTTTCTAGGTATTTCTTTTTTAAACTTTAAGTAGCTTGTGGTTTGATTTTTAAGTCCACCTTACAATTTGTCTTCTACTGAAGCTTTTAGTCCATTTGTGCTTATTGTAATGACTAATATATTTCAGTTCATTTCTGACATCTTATTTTGAGCTTTCTGTTTGTCCTTCCCATTTCTGTTTCTTTCTCTGTTCTTTCTTGGCTTTTTTCATGTTGTTTATGTTTTGTCCTTCAGTTTTTCTCCTCTACTAGTGTGCAAATTGTACACATTCTGTTCTTTTTGAAGATACCCTAGGAATTTTTTAGCACATACACTTATGAAATTCTTAGTACACTTGACCTCTGTTTATTACTTTCCTGGCTTATATAAATATCATTATCATTAATTTAAGTTCTACTTCGTTGTTTGTAACTCACTAGAAATTTTTAAAATTTAGATTTATCATGCCATCTTGCATGTTAGACCTTCCAGGTGAGATAATTTTTCCAAATGTTTAGTATTTACATTAGTGAAGGTGTGTTGGTAGCTGACTCTCTCAGGCTTTGTTTGTCTGATATGCCTTCATTCTAGGTCAATAGATTTCATCATGTTGATGGTATCATTCTACTGTCCATTGGCATTCTTTGTTGTTGAAATAATCTATTATTCTTATTATCATTCCTGACCACAGTTTAAGTATAATTTGTGTAGATTTTTGTTTCTTATTATGCTACTTGGGATTTGTTGGGTTTCTGGATTCTGTGGGCTGATGTCTTTCATCAGTTGTAGAAAATTCTCTTCAAATAATTGCCTTTGCCCCATTGTTTTCTTTTGGAACTCTAAATAGAAATCTGTTTTCCTCACTCTTCCATTTTTTTAATGATAACCTGTCTTTCATGAATCCATTTTTTCCCTTTGTATTTAACACTAATTATCTCTTCATACAGTCAGGTATTCCTACCATTTCCTTCTTTCTCTCTGTCTGTGTGTTTGTGTGTGTGTGTGTGTGTGTTCCTTTTAGCTTACCCACTGAGAATGTTCAAGTTGGGGTTTCTGGTACTGTGTGTAATCCCTCATCTGTGGGTGCTACCTTGTGTAGATTACAGAGACTGTCTCTCTTTCAGTGCTGCATTACTTCTCTGGATTTTTCCTTTCTTTTTGCTGTGCTCAAAATATTTCCTTAATTTTCTATGGTCGTAGATATGTACTTAAAATATTATTTTTGGAGTTTATCATTTTCAGGTGTTTTATAATAGAAAGCCTTCTCTGGACTTACAGTCTGCTGTATTGCTGTATAAGCTTTCCTGCCCACCCCCACCCCAGTATTTAATTTGCTGTTCTTTCTTTTATGATTCTTATATTCCACTCTTTCCAGTACTGAGGAGAGTTAAGTATGTTCAGCTTGCTTTTCTCTCTTCTTTTTTTCTTTATGGTTTAGTTTGCTGTGCATTTTAAACCACTCACATACTTATATTTCATACCTACAAGAAGATAATAACATAATGAGCACTGTGCCTACTATATAAGCTAAGCAGTAGAACATTACCAGTGTGGTTTGCTCCCTGTACTGATTGCCTCCTCTCGTACCATACTTCATATTTAATTCTTCAGTTGTTTTGGGGGATGTGAAGTAGGGTGAGACTCTAAGTAGCTCCCCCAACCAAGAGTTTTTTAAATATATACTAGAGTTTTAATTTGATGAAATTTGAGAGTTGGATTAGAGATTAATTCCTAGTCTAGTGCCATTTTCCTTTTCTCAGTTATTTCAATTTAAGAAAAAAGTTTATTCTGTAGCTTTCAGATGATTTTGTCCTTTTTCTCTTTCACCTGCTTTCCACTTCTGGTAGATTAATGAATTGCCTGCTCAAACATACTGTTCACCTTTTTAAGTAGTATTTGTTTAGAGTTTATTAACAAATTAATTTTTCACCCATCACTTTAAATTCTTTTGCAACTAAATCCTTGTGAAACAGGCCTACTTAAAATAATAATCCTTTTACTTAGCTCCTTTTCTAACTGGAGAATACATTTAAAATAGATGTTTATGGTGCCGTTTTATTTTTAAGTTTTAAATAACTATTTCTGTTTTGTTTTTGGTAGTTATCTTGACGTTTATTCTTTTGACCTGTTTGACCTCAAGGTGAAATTGGAGGTAACTTTAAGCGCTAGGTAGTACCCAGGTAGCTCTAAATTTAGCACCAGTATCAGAAGACTGTTCATCCTCTAGATGCTATTTCACTCTGACTCTTGGGGTCTTGGGCAGAAACTGAGTCACTAATTTTGTCAAAGAATCTTAATGATGCCCCCACACATACATAAAAGAAGGGTTGGCTTTGGGGCATGTCTGCCTACTGTGGGTATCTGAGTAGGATTACCAACTTTTTTCTGCTGATTTATATGGATTTGAAAAAGACGGTAATGAGTGATGGCTTTTATTTTCAGGAGTGTTTAAACTCTTAGAAGTGTACCAGTTTTCCCAGGGGAAAATTGAGAATTACCAATTGTTTTTTTGAGTAATGCAGTTTTGTTTAAGGCATGATAGCTTTTTGTTCTTATTTATTTTTTTAAATCTTTATTTTATATTGGAGCCTAGTTGATTAACAGTGTTGTGTTAGTTTCAGGTATACAGCAAAGTGATTCAGTTATTTGTGTACATGTATCTGTTCTTTCTCAAATTCTTTTCCCATTTAGGTTATTACAGAATATTGAACAGAGTTCTCTGTGCTATACAGTAGGTCCTTGTTGGTTATCTATTTTAAATATAGTAGTGTGGACATGTCAATCCCAAACTCCCGATCTATCCCTCCCCGCTGGTAACTAACTGTTCTCTAAGTCTGTGAGTCTGTTTCTGTTTTGTAAATAAGTTCATTTGTATCATTTTTTATTTTTAGATTCCACATATAAGCAATATCATAAGATACTTGTTTTTCTGTATGTGACTTACTTCACTTAGTATGATAATCTCCAGGTCCATCCATGTTGCTGCAAATGACATTATTTCACTCTTTTTAACGGCTGAGTAATATTCCATAGTATATATGTACCAAATCTTTATCCGTTCATCTGTTGATGGACATTTAGGTTGCTTCCATGTCTTGGCTATTGTAAACAGTGCTACAGTGAACACTGGGGCGCATGCATCCTTTTGAACCATGTTTTTCTCTGGATATATGCCCAGGAATGGGATTGCTGGATCATATGGTATCTCTATTTTTAGTTTTTTAAGGAACCTCCATAATGTTCTCCATAGTGGCTGTACCAGTTTACATCCCACCAACAGTGTAGGAGAGTTCCTTTTTCTTCACACCCTTTCTAGCATTTATTGTTTGTAGATTTTTTGATGATGGCCATTCTGACTGGTGTGAGGTGATATCTCATTGTAGTTTTCATATGCATTTCTCTAATAATTACCAACGTTGAGCGTCTTTTCATGTGCCTATTGGCCATCTGTATGTATTCTTTAGAGAAGTGTTTATTTAGGTCTTCTGCCCATTTTTTTGGTTGAGTTTCTTTTCTTTTTTTTTTTTTTTTTTGATATAGAGCTGCATGAGCTGTTTATAAATTTTGGAGACTAATCCGTGGTCAGTCGCACTGTTTGCAAATATTTTCTCCCATTCTGTGGGTTGTCTTTTTTGTTTTGTCTGTGGTTTCCTTTGCTGTGCAAAAGCTTTTGAGTTTAATTAGGTCCATTTGTTATTTTTGTTTTTATTTCCATTACTCTAGGAGATGGCCCAAAAAAGATATTGCTGTGATTTATGTCTAAGAGTGTTCTGCCTATGTTTTCCTCTAAAGAGTTTTATAGTGTCCAGTCTTACATTTAGGTCTTTAATCCATTTTGAGTTTATTTTCGTGTATGGTGTTAAATAATGTTCTAATCTTTTTTTTTTACATGTAGCTGTCCGGTTTTCCCAGCACCATTTGTTGAAAAGACTATCTTTCTTCAATTGTATCATCTTGCCTCCTTTGTCATAGATTAATTGACCATAGGTGCAAGAGTTTATTTCTGGGCTTTCTATCCTGTTCCATTGATCTATATTTCTGTTTTTGTGCCAGTACCATACTGTTTTGATGACTGTAGCTGTGTAGTATAGTCTGAAGCCAGCAAGCATGATTCCTCCAGGTCTGTTTTTGTTTCTCAAGATTGTTTTGGCTATTTGGAGTCTTTTGTGTCTCCATACAAATTTTAAGATTTTTTTGTTTTAGTTCTGTGAAAAATGCCATTGGTGATTTGATACGGATTGCATTGGATCTGTAGATTGCCTTGGGTAGTATACTCATTTTCAGAATATTGATTTTTCCAGTCCAAGAACATGGTATATCTTTCCATCTGTTTGTGTCATCTTCGATTTCTTTCATTAGCGTCTTAACAGTTTTCGGAGTACGGGTGTTTTGTCTCCTTAGGTAGGTTTATTCCTAGGTATTTTATTCTTTTTGATATGATGGTAAATGGGATTGTTTCTTTAATTTCTCTTTCTGATCTTTCGTTGTTAGTGTACAGGAATGAAAGAGATTTCTGTGTATTAATTTTGTATCCTGCAACTTTACTAAATTCATTGATGAGCTCTAGTAGTTTTCTGGTAGCATCTTTAGGATTTTCTATGTATAGTATCATGTCATTTGCAAACAGTGACAGTTTTACTTCTTTTCCAATTTGAATTCCTTTTATTTCTTTTTTTTTTCTGATTGCCATGGCTAGGACTTCCAAAAGTATGCTGAATAAAAGTGGCAAGAGTTAATGACAGCTTTTTAAATATTGATCTTTTACTGGACTGAACCTGCATGAAGGAAAAAGTAAAAAATCCTTAATTATTTAGAAAAAACATTAGTTTTGTGATCATTTCAGACTTTATTTAGCATAGCTAAGGGTAGGTGCAAGTCAACCAGTGTCAAAGTAACACAATGCCAAGGTAACTATACTATTTATATTACACATTTTGATGAAAATTTCTTGCTAGCCTAACATAATCTGTCTTTTACCATTTTGGCAACATCTAAACTGAAGACAAAAGTTTTTTAAGGATATTTACTATAATCTTCTATATGTTTATATCTTATAAGTAAAATGAGACCCTGTTGTGTGTAATATATTGAATGAATTAACAAATTAAAACCTCCAATGAAGAGTTGCCACCATATATATATATAAAGAATTGGATGCCAAAAGCTTGAGAAGTTTTAGAAGAAATTTGAAAATTGATTTTATCCTCACAGATTTTTGTATATTTATTCTTAGTAGAATTTTAAACAGTAATTGTGAACTTTCAAAATACCATTTCTTAAATTATAAAACTTTTGAAAGAAATACGGAAGTGTTGTGTGCAGGAAGGAATTCGTTTGGTACTTTGTTTCCTTTTGTGGTCTTCCACAGCTTAAGGTGTGAGTACCAACTGAGGCTAATTATTAGCTAATATTTAGGGTCAGCTGGTTAATGATTTAAACACATTAACACCACCTGTACAGGAACAGAGTGCTGTGGATAAACAGGTGCTTGAGAAAGTCAGACTCCTCTTTACTCTTTCTAAACCCTGTCTGAGTGCACTAACATTCCTTTGGGAGCTTTTAGACAATATTGATGCCTGGGCCCCAATCCAGACCAATTTAATCAGAATCTCTGATGGAGGAACCCAAGTGACTGATATTTTTAATGAGTTTTTCAGGTCATTCTCAAATGCTGCCAGGGTTTAAAAAATTTATGCTTTAGGTGTTTCATGCTGTTGATGCTGCTGCTGTTGTTGATGGTGGTGGTATTAATGTTGTTGTTGTTATTTTTATTAGTGTGTTTGTGTGGGGAAGCGTGTGCATAATCTAAGAAACATTGTGCTTAAGGTAACTGGTATTAGTCCGTTTGGGCTTCTGTAACAGTATACCATAACTGGTGGCTTATAAACAACAGAAATTTATTTCTCACAGTTCTGAGGGTTATGATGTCTAAGATCAAGGCACTGGCAGGTTTGGTGTCAGGGGAGGGCCTGCTTCCTAGTCGGCTGTTTTTTCCACTGTAACTGCACATGGTAGAGGGGGCAAGGGAGCTTTCTTGGGCCTTTTAAATAAGGGCATTAATTCCATTCACGAGGGCTCCAACCTCATGACCTAATCACCCCAGAGGCCATACCTCCTAATACCATCACCTTGGGAGTTAGGATTTCAACATATAATCTTGGGGGGCAGGGGAACATTCAGGCCATACCATAACTGTTAATTATGTGTACAATTCTGGTTTCTGAATATTCAAGAACTGGTTATCTCAGGGTCATTATGTATTGGTGATTATTGGATTTTGAAGTTATAAATGTGTAGATAAAGCAGACAGTTCAGTTGAATTTTCTTTCTTTTATGCCTCATTGTTTCATTGTTTATGGTGACATAAGTGTCATATTTTGATATTAAGTTGGCTTTTCCATCTGTCACAAATTGTTCTCTTTATATCGGTTTTCATCAAGATACCGATTTAGGTAAGTGTACAGGTGGAAGGTTCAGGATATGATTTGCCTGACAGTTTTCTGCCAGCCATTCTCATGAATGTTGACATTGGCCCTTAATGAGCGGAGTCACAGTAGATTGAGGGAAGAGTTGTGAGATTTTTGAAACATGCCATTTCTAAGATAGCAGAGGTGAGGGGAGGTCTAAGATACGAGGCTTTGTTGGGACAAGAGTTGAAGTGACTTTGTCTAAACTTTTAAGTGATGGTGTTTGGATCTAAAAATGTGTGTTAGTGTTCATAGTTTTAAGCAATAGAAACCCTTCTACTTTAAACAGAAAAAGTATTTTTAAAGAGGATGTTGGCTTACTCATAGAATTTCATAAATGGTAGAATTACCAAGCTTGG
Organism: Balaenoptera ricei; assembly: GCF_028023285.1. NCBI lineage: Eukaryota > Metazoa > Chordata > Mammalia > Artiodactyla > Balaenopteridae > Balaenoptera > Balaenoptera ricei. The sequence continues at coordinate 9,812,514 of NC_082648.1, read as the reverse complement.
AATCTACATCCAGGACCTCTGCTACAAATCATACCACAGACCTGGTCCGGTGAGGGCACCGCTGTCAGGTGGTGTGCTTACCACTGTGTGTGCTCTCCCACTGACACGAGGCAACAGATGATCCTTAAACTGTTGTAAAACTGGGTTAAAGAAGGATGAGTGAGCTTAAACTGGATTTAATTAGCCTTTGCTCTTACCCCCAGCCTCCCCAGAATGGGTTGCTGTGGTCCTTGCTGCTGCAGCTGTTGCTTCCTCCTCTCCTGCCTCTACCTCCTCCTTTCCTTGGTGTGTCTGACTGGGAAAACCCAGATCTTATGTTCTTGTCGCAATTGCAAGGAAGGTTTGGAAAGCAAATAGCTGGTGTTTTCAGTTTCTTTAGTTTCAGGTAGTGGTTCTCTCTCGTAAGGTGGAGGATTCTTCAACCATAGGAAGGTAGTTTAGATGCTGGAGAGCCCCCTAAAATACCAGCTATCCATGACAGAACATTTTGTAAGTGAATGGTCATAGGATTAGTCCATATTTCTGCCATACTTTGAATACTGTATTTTTTTTCCTTTCTCATGTTGAAAGAATGAATGGCGTGTGATGATAGATAGTTAATAGAAATATAAATTTTGTAACTGGAATGGGCCTTAGGAATTATCTAAGCCAATCTAAAGAAAATACTGATTATAAGAGTAATGCCATTCGCTGAGAAATCATCTTTCCTCCTGTTAGTGAAACCAATTTCTACCCCCATTAGTCCTCATAAAGAAGCTGCTATATAAAGTAGTGAACAGCACCCTTGTAGTATCATCAGTGACACATTTATTTGGTCTTTGTGCTGCAGTGTCAGGGCACAGTGCAGTTCACTAGAAGCCGGTAAGGTGAGCTAGAGATGTGAACTGAGTACTCAAGGGCAAGGGCAAGATTCTCCTCAAAAAGTAATTTTGGGATTCCTGTAATACATCAGACATGTAATTGAAGTCCTCATAGGGCCGACTGAAATAATTTTACCTTTATTCTCTTCACCAGGCCATTAAAAAAAAAGTCAGTGAAGCTCTATGTGTAGTTTTTAGGTTTGAGCAATGGGATATTCTAGTATATCCTCTGCGGTGACCTAATAGCAAAATGTGCATAGAATAGAGACTAATTATATATTTATTAGGTATAAACCAGTTTTAAATTTAGGGAAATAATGTTGTGTAATAAAGCTTTATAGGTATTGCTATGGGAATCTGTACAGTGGAGAGAGTTATCAGTTTTACTCGGGAGGCTATTTCAGGTTGGTGCTTTCTAGCTGAGCAGTTGTTGGCCAGAGGAACAAGGTGTGGAAATGGGTAATAGCTTTTAGTCAGTAGGAACGCTGTGTGCCAGACTCTATCGTGCCATTCATTGCACATTCAAGGAATAACAAATAGCTTGTAACTGGAGTGTAGTATAGGAATAAGGGTATACATTAAAATAAAATTCTACCTGTATTTTTCAAGGATGTGGTCTCTGTAATAAGACCCACATACAAGATGGTCCAAGAGCAGGTGAATGCAGACCGTTATTAAACATTGGAGTAGTGACTATAAATATGCTTGCCATTATATTAGATGGTTTTAGGATAGGGGATACAACTATGAATAAAACAAGGGCCTGGAATCTAGAGGGGTGGGAAACGTGTAAACAGTCCTGGTATCGTATGTGTTTGAGATGTACAGAGCACTGGAGGAGCACAGAGGAGAGTGTGCTTGAGGGAGTCATGAAATGCTTTCACCAAGGTGTGGTGACATTTGAACTGTCTGAAGAATCAGGATGTTTATGAGTGTCTAGAAGGAGGAGCGTGGCATTCCAGACAGTTAATATATCATTTTTATTATACTTAAAGGAGCTCAAAATGCATCACCTTGTTTTCTTCAGAAAGAGGAATGTGGATAACAGCAATTTGGCAAAATTGCTATAGTTAACATTTTCTTTGGTAAGCGTAGGGAATTAAATTGATTTAGCGTGCTGTTTATTTCAGGCTTATAAGCTATACCTTCCAGTAGTGTTATATCAATGTTATTTCTGAATGAAATATATTCTTAGTATTGTGTCCACTAACTCTTAAATTTATCAACTAGACTGGGTGCCTAAGGATCATTTTTCTCCAGGATAATCAGTTTATACATGCAGAATTCCATTATGATGCATATTGTCGGAGCAAGGTTTTATTTAATAGAACCCATGTTCTTTCCTGTTCCTCAATAATAGAATCTTTTTTTTTTTTATTTGATTACTGTATATTCTCTATAAAAACAAATCATCTAAAACAAATGCTTTCATTATCTTCCAGTAATCACCACGTATAGTTAAAATATGATACACTAATAATCAAGGAGAGGGAAAACACGGGAAGTATAGCAGATTTCTTCACAGTTTTTTTTTTTCTCTTTGTATTGCGTTGGCTAAAAAGTTCGTTCGGGTTTTTCCGTAAGATGTTATGATAGTTCTATCAGGAAATAGATATTATTGAATTCTCCAACCTTTTCTTCACTTGAAAGCCTAATCTACTAACCAAAGTAAAACAGAACTGGTTCAGGGATGAGGAAGACGAAGGATGTGTGAATTCTGCATGAGCCTTTTCTTTTCACTTTCATTAAGTCAGAATTTTTTTCACTGGCTTTAGTCCCAGTGATTTTAGAAACTTTCTCAAAACAAATTTTATGGCAAAAAAATGTTTTGGAGGCTCCATGGCTCTTTATAGTTAGGTTTTACCTTACATCTGTCACGTCATGTTCTTAGAATGTGGCATGACTCTTGCTTACACTTTGGGGTTGGCTTGGTTTCATATGCAACTCTTAATTGTAGTTTCTTTTGCCTTGTTACTATAGTCCAACTGCGTTGACTGTTAACATCCTTTTTATTTTATTTACTTTTCTGTCCAACTCTTCCTTAATTTTTACACTGGTTTTTTTGTTACTCTTTTGGCTGGTTCTTTGGATATAGAAGGAAGAACAGTGAGGTCAGTGTGCTCATTTCATCTTTGTCTGAACTCAGCATGTTGCCCCCTAAACTCTGTCTCTATTCCGTATTTTGTTGAGTGACACCAATATGGACTTACTCACATTAGCCAAATCTTGGGAGCCATCCTAGTCTGTCCTTTATCTTTCTTCTCCCTCGTTGATCCATCCCTCAACTTTTATCTTCATCAGTTCTCATTTGGAATATCTGAGAAGTTTTGTGCCTTACTTCTCTTTCTCTAATTTCTTCCCCCTCTAGTCAGTCCCTCAGTATTATCAACAGTGATTTGTGAAAGGATAATCTTTTGTAATTTGTAAAAGGATAATAAGCACTTTACTTTTCTGCTTATAGTCTTACGTAACTTCTCATCCCTTATAAGCTGTGCAGTCCAAGCTTCTTAGCACAGCAAAATAGATCCCATCTGTGGGACTTCTTTTGTTGCCTTGTGTCCTCCACAATACACAGTATCCTGCAGCTCTGCTGATCTTGCTGTTTCTCAAATATGTCATGACTTCTTATGGCCTTTGCATAGGCTGTGTCTTCTTCCTGGAACACTGTTTCCCATTTTGGCAACTGCCTAAATAAAAATATTACTTCCTCTGGTGGGCTTTTGTTGAGAACTCTTACATTCACTGGCTTGACTGGGTATGAATTCCCAGTACTCTCATAGCAGCCTGTTCATACCTCTCTTGGTACAGTTACCATTCCTTGCCTAGATTGCAAGTTTCATAAGGACAGTAGTTTTACCTTGCTTATTTTTGTACTACCATGTCAAGCATGATGCTAAGCTCCTAATAGGTGGTCAGTACATTAAAAAAAATTAAACAGTATCTTGGTAACTTATAAAATATTTGTGTTTTTGTGCTGCCTGTTCCTTTTTCCCTTTCTGTATTAAGTATGTAATGAGTTTTTAGCTTAAAGGTTAATTAAATAACAAATGCAAATGTTCGGTATTTATAGATGAAATTTATTACTTTAAATTTTAAATATTTGAACAAATGAAAATACCAGCAAGCTTCAATTAAAAATTCTAAATTTTATCAAATTCTCACCTGACAAATTTCTCAGTTTCATTTGTTGTAGTTGAAGCCTTTACCTGAGTGTGATCTGTGAAGTAACATGACATGATTTATTAGGGTTGAGTACTGGAAGAGTTATTTATTAGCTTTGAGCATGCATATAATTTTATTTATTATAAAATTCTTGTTGAGCTGACTAATTCATTTGTGATAGCTTTTTATTACACCATAAACTAGACACTGAGTTCTTGTAAGTTTAGTGCTTCTTTAGACAAGCTTAGTGGCAATTGTGAGACCTATGTAAATGATATTATACAGGAAGGACAACGGCACTTATTTGCTATATCCATTTGATAGCGTGCAAATTGCTTATGGTCAGCCCATATGAGTTCTTCATAATTTGTCTACAAACTGTGATAAGTATTATAGCACAGCGAAACAAGCTATATAGGAGCACATAGGAGGGAGTAACTCTACTTTTTCTAGGCAAGCTAGGAAAGGCTTCTACAGAAAAGAAGCTACCTTTGCATTAACTTTAAAAATAGTCTCTTGATTCTTATTTGTGTTATAAGCAACTTTTTTGAGATATAATTTATATGCAAGTATATGTATATTTTAGTATTTATAGCTTGATGAGTTTTGATAAATGTGTATATCTACCATTACCTCCGAAAAAAACCCATTTTATCACATCACTCCAGAAAGCTGCCTTAGTCCCTTTCAAGTCAGCTCCTACTTTCACCACGATAACTACTGATCTGACTTCTATCACTATAGATTAGTTTTGCTGAATCTAGAACTTCATATAATGGAGTCATTCTGTAGGTACTCTTTTGAGTCTGGGTTCTTTTGTTTACCATTATTTAAAAAAATATATCCTTGTTGTTGAATATGTGAGTAGTTAGTTTTTTTACATTGTTGAGTAGTATTCCATTTTATGAATATACCAGAGTTTATCTATCATCCTATTGATGGGCATTTGATTTATTTCCAGTTTTTGGTTATTATGAATAAAACTTCTGTAGACTTACATGTACAGATCATTGTGTGGGTATGTTTTTATTTCTCTTGAGTAAATACCTAGAACTAGAATTACTGGTTCATAGGGTTAAGTGTACATTTAATTTTGTAAGAAACTGCCAGACTATTTTCCAAAGTGATTATACTAGCAGTGTATGAGAGTTCCAGTTGCTGTATCCTCACCAACACTTGGTATTGTTGGTCTTTTTAATGTTAGCCATTCTAGTGGGTGTGAAGTGATATCTTATTACTGATTTAATTTTCATTTCCCTGATGATTGATGAGATTGAGCATCTTTTTATGTGCCAATTGGGCATTCATGTATCTTTTGTGAAGTATTAAATGATGTCTTCTACCCATTAAAAAAGTTAAAGTAAAATTTGCACACAGTAAATTTACACTTTTTTGAGTGGGCAGTTCTGAATTTAGACAAATGCATACATTTGGGTAATCACTACCATAATTAAAATATAGAATAATTCCACGACCCCCCAAAATATATTCTTGGCTTTTTGTTATCAACCTTTCCCTCCACCTGCAGCTCTAGGTAACCACTGATCTGTTTTCTGACTCTATACAGTTTTGTTTTTTCCAGAATGTAACATAAATGGAATCATATATCGTGTAGTGTTTGAATCCAGCTTCTTTCTCTTACCATAAAACATTTGAAGTTTATATGTGTTATTGTGTATGTCAGTGGTTCTTTTTCTTCCTAAAAATATAAACATTTAGTAAATTATAACACAGATACAGAAAATGTGCAAATCATATATATATAAAGCAAATTAAGTTTATAAATGTGAACATATCAATGTGAGCAGCATATAGATAAGAAAACAGTACAGTACCAGCATTCTAGAAGTCCCCTCGTGCTCTACTCCTTCCCCCAGAAGTAACCATTATTCTGACTTCTAACAGTTAAAATAGTTTTCCTTTTTTTTTTTTTTGCACTTTTATTTTTATTACAGTGGTTCTTTTTATTAATGCTGAGAGTATTCTGTTGTTCGAATGTACCATAGTTTGTTTATCCATTCCCCATTTGAAGAATATTCAGTAGTTTTTGGCGACTATGAATACATCTGCTATAAACATTTTCATACAGGTTTTTGTGTGAATACATATTTAATTTCTCTTGAGTAAATACCTGGGAGTGGGGTTACTAGATCTTATGGGAATGTTTAACGTAAGAAACTGCCAAACGGTTCTCCAAAGTAGATGTGCCATTTTGCATTAACACTAGCAGTGTATAAGAGTTTCAGTTGCGCTGCATCTTTGCTAGTACTTTGTATTGTCCATTTTTTAAAGTTTAGTCATCTTACTAGATCTGTAGTGATATCTCACTATAGTTTTAATTTTCATTTCCGTGATGAATAATTATGTTGACTATCTTTTTGTATGCTTATTTGCCATTTGTATGTCTTTTGTTGATGTGTCTGTTCAGATCTTTTGCCCAGTTTTTAATTGGGTTATCTTTTATTGAGTTTTAGGAGTTCTTCATACATTGTAGATATAAGTCCTTTGTCAGATATATATAATGTACTACAACAGATTGAACGCAGAAAGCTCAGATTTTGTTATTGGCAACAAATTGAAGTGACAAGGTCATTTCATGTATTTCCAAGAAAGTATCTGCCTCATACCTAAGTTTTGTTAACCATAGTTTGTCATTCATTTTTTTTTTTTTTTAAAGTAAAAATGGTGTTCCATGAAAAAAGCAGCTAGCTCAGTTGGCCAAGTGCTTTTTCTCAAGACAACCATTCTACATTCATATGCAGCAAAAGTACTTTCTCTGTAGATCCTGTTTTGTCACACAGAATATTAAATGTGTAATCAAAGGTCAAGCTCTAATGAAATTAATAATTTTCTGCCTTACCAATGTCAGTGTTCATTGAGACCGACTTTTCTTTTGTATGTGGTGAAGAATAAATACAGTGACTATTAGTACAGTTGGTTGCCACTCCCTGCACTCTTACCCACCATTGCTTTTGGACTATCAGTGCAAATATCAGCACAAGTAGGTAGTTCAGGGTAATCTGTGCAATTCAAAAAAGTTATTCAACACTTTGAATATTTCAGCACCACTTACATTTATTGTTGTAAACATTCACATAGAAGATCTTTGATAATTAGTTGGTACTGACACCTGATGAACAAACAAAACAGTAAGTCCGGCCATATCCTTAAATTTAGTCATATGTAAGGCAAAATCACGGTTTCTTAGATGACATAATAACTTCCGTTTTCATGTTTGCAGCTAAATTTTAAATTTTGTGTTAATGTAGCTTTGGAAATTGGCGGCACTATGATTTCTTTTATTGGCTTTTCCTCTGGGAGGAATTCAGTAATGGTAACTGGAGAAAGCTTTATTTGTCTCTGTTTTTGTGAGTTTCTCCAGCTGGAAAGCTGTAATAAACATTGTTTGGCTTTTAATGAGGTCATATTTACATTTAAACTATGCAGTTCATTTTTCTTTAAACTCTGAATGATTGTCTCAAAATAATGCCTCAGCTTAACTGGAACCATAATACTATTCACAAAAAGATAACATGTATAAGCCAATGGAAAGATTGCTTTTGTAATACTTTTTCATTTACAGTTTTGCTCAGGGTCTTGGAGTAGATTTCATCCCTTCTTAGAGTCAGAGAACTCTCTCTGATAGATCAGTATCATCTTTTTTAACATCTTTAAATGTAGGCAGTATAGCTATGGGTTGAAGAAGTGAGTTTTCTCATCTCTCCTTTTTAAGCCAATGGGCCATTCTTAAATACAAGACAAATATAAGTAAATTTTCTTTTATTTTAAAATAGAATACTAGTAAATTTCAAAATAAAAAGTTTAAAATAAAAACTTAAAGTTAAGAAATATTGTAAAACAAAGCAGTGTATTTGCTCCTTGATGTGTTTTTGCTCTGGGCACAGTAAAATTTCAGGACTTCAAAAGTAACAAGTTTTTAGATGATAATGAGGTACAGAGATTATAGCAGGTATAATCAAAGGTAGCTAGTAAGAGTGCAAAAGTGCTGTGAACTGAGTTAATCTCGGAACATGTATATAGTTATTTCCAAAACCTGCTACCTTAGAAGCTTATGGAAAATATAGTAGGTATACATTCCATGAGCCATCAGGGTGAAGTCATCACCACACCTTATATGTATCCATGAAAAACCTCCAGGATGAAAGTGAAAAAGGCTAAATAAATACATAAAGCTTAGCAATATTATGAAAACAGTTTTGAACCTGTAGACCTCCTGAAAGGATTCCTTAGATCTCCAGATCTTTTTTTTTTTTTTAATAACTTTATTTATTTATTTATGGTTGCGTTGGGTCTTCATTGCTGCACGCGGGCTTTCTCTAGTTGTGGCGAGTGGGGGCTACTCTTCATTGCAGTGTGTGGGCTTCTCATTGCGGTGGCTTCTCTTGTTGCGGAGCATGGGCTCTAGGTGCGCGGGCTTCAGTATTTGTGGCACGTGGGCTCAGTAGTTGTGGTGCATGGGCTTAGTTGCTCCATGGCATGTGGGATCCTGGACCAGGGCTCGAACCCGTGTCCCCTGCTTTGGCAGGCGGATTCTTAACCACTGCGCCACCAGGGAAGTCTGTCCAGGGATTTTTGGATCACACTCTTGAGAACCACTGCCCTAGGGTGTGGTCTGGATTCAGCCCTTTGAGGTGTCTCAGCTGAATGTCCAGGGTGGTGTTGATACTCTTTACTCTGTCTTGGCAGAACATGTAAGACCACCCGCATTGCTTGACTTCTGGCATTTTAGTTCTGTTCTCAACCTGATAATCCTTGAGGATCCTGTGCGTGCACAGCCTGGTTCTTGGTCCAAGGACTCATGGGGATCCCCCATGAGTCCCCCTCACCCCCACCAATGTAACTTTCTCCTTGTTGGGGCCCTGCAGATTCCAGTCTTTGCCCCAAATTCTCTCTGCCTTCTTAAGCTTGTTGAGACCACTGTTCCTAATTTCAGTTTCAGCTTTCCACACTTTGGTTGGGGAGTTGTCACCAGGTTGAGTCCGGGTGATTTTTGGAGCTCACCTGGTGAGTTTCCTTTGTCTCATGGTTTGTGGTCTCGTGCTGCCTTATTTTCAGTTCCTAGAACAGCTGCCTCATAATATTTTGTTTAATTTTATGATTATTTATAGCTGTCTCAGTAGAAGTTAATGTGTAATAGCTGCAGTTTTGTGAGTTAATTATTGATGGTGGTTATTAGCTTTTTAAATTAGGATGGAGTAAAATAGTATGCGCGAAAACATAGGGACAAAAAACTCAGGGTGTCTTGGGAAGAGCATGTAGTCGCTGTGTTTACAGTAGGGTCAACAAAGGCAGGCCTGCATTAGCTCATTCCCCTGGGTTCTTAGTAGAAGTCATTAACTAAAAATCACTGAGTTTCTCCCCACAGCTCTGACTAGGCTTCACAACCTTTATGAACAGAGTACCGGACCAAGTCACTGATGGTTGGCTGTTAGGGGAAGGAAACAATTTGTCAACTTGGGGCTCTAACTATAGGATTCAAGGTAGGGAACACCAGGTGATGAAACTAGGAATTTAGGCTAGGCCTAAAGAAAGGCCCTGACCCTTTATATAAATGAATATTTCTGTTATATTATTCTACTACCATTGCCCATTTGCTTTAGTTGTCGCCTCATCCTTTCTCACTTGGAAAAATTGAAATAGATTCCTAACTAGTATCTGTGTTTTTCTTCATTTAAATCCAGTAAGCTGCCAGTGTGATCTGTATAAAATGTACAAGTTTGACCATGTCATGCCTCCCCCGCTAAATAATCCAACTTAGCAATGGTTTCCCAAATACCTATAGTGTCAAGTTTAAGCTCCTGAGTACAGGTGTACGGCTCTTTGTGAGATTTGATGCCTTTGTTCTCTAGCCTGATCTCAAACCTTTCATTTTATGATGTAATGATACTGGAATGCATGTAGTACCTTTTACACACAGTTCGTGCCTCGGTGTAACGTTTTCTCCTGATTTCTTATAAACCAACCTGCTCCTCCTTCAAGGCGCAACTCAGGTGTCATTATCTCTGGTTGGACTCATAGCCCCTCTTCTGTTGCTGTCAGAGCAGTGAGGTCACACTTACCTCTCTTATATCTCTATTATATTTGAAAACTGTCTCTTCTGAAAACTCCTTGAATGCCAGAACCATACCTCAAGGGGTGTTTGTCACTTGGTAGGTGCTCAGTGTTAGTCTAGCTGCATTGAAGTGAACTGATGGAAATTAAATAATGGTTAATCCCCAAAAAAGCTTTTCCTATGGAGGAAAATTTGACAAACACCAAAACGTGCAACACCATACAAAGCTGTAACTATACAAACCAATCTTAATAATTAGTATATAAATTACAGTTCTTTTGTGACGTTTAAAATTTTTTGTCAAAACATTAAAAATTATTACTATCTGCTGTAAATGTATAGGGAAATGGAGAAACAGTAAAACTAGTATTTATTTATGTACTATAATTTAAAACATTAGAAATATTATTAAAAGTAGTTTGAGCAGAGTGTGCTGCTGTCTTCTCATTGTATAACTTACTATACGGAACAAACATCTTTTCTATGCCTTGGTGAATTGTCGTATTCCTTTCTATGTTCGGATCAAGCTTTCAGAATATTTAGGCCTTTTTGTTTTCAGTGTTGTGGATTACCTGAGGGAGTCCCTTCAGTGTGAAGTCTTTGCCTCCATCACTCTGGGGTGGCTTTATCCTTTTTGTCGCAATCATTTTCCTCGTTTATGTTGATAACTTGGCCTTGACTGAGTTCTCCTGGCTGCATATCTGTGTAGAGTCTTGAATGGCAGTGGTGTCGACGTTCCCATGGTCAGCTGTTTCTTCTATAACTCCATTTATGTTCAATTCAGATTTCATTTCCTGTGTTACCACTTTTCATTTCTTTGCTGCACCTTCATCTTTCTTGGCCAATTTCCTTTCGATAATTCATTGCCATAAAATATTACATGGGTTTATCAGTACAAGGAGGCAACACAGCTATACACTTTGCTGTCTATGTGTGAGCTGAATAGCAGATGGGCAGAGGCCAATCATAGACTTTGAAAGAAGGATGTGATTGATCACTGATCATCAGACACATCTGTCATTTACATAGTGACTTGTGGAGCTGGCAGTGAAATTTGTACTTTGTGTACTTACAGTTCATATACCATGGTAAGTGAAATTTGATCATGTTGAGCGGGGACTGATGTTATTTAACTAAACTGTGGTAACTGAAGTTCACACGTATTGGAACCGTGCAGAGCCATGACTGCCTGTACAAAATTAAAAACAGGATATTGGAAGGAGCCTGTATGAGGGATTCTGAGGTTTGCTTATGCTTTATTTATGGTAAATGTGCTTCTGAGTTGCTACATGATATATGCATTTAACAATTAAAGATAGTTTGAGAAATTCTGTATTTTGGTAGAGATAGGGTTTACATTTCAATTTTTTTTGAAGAAAGCTTCTACATGATTTTGTCATTTTTAGGTGGTTCTTTGCCCACATGCAGAAGACTGCATCTCAAACAAGCACTTAATTTATGGGACTAATAGCTGATTGGGAAAAGATAAACACAGATACTCAGCTTATCTTCCCAGCCCCTCTTTTTCCTACTCATTATGGAGATCCAAAACAGTGAAAGGACTCACAGTTAAAAGTGAAAAAATTTAGACCAGCACAAGCAACAAAAGCAAAAATCAACAAGTGGGACTACATCATACTAAAAAGTTTCTGCACAGCAAAGGAAACTGTCCCCCCCCAAAAAAAACAACAAAAAACCCTACAGAATGGGAGAAAATATTTGCAAACCATATATCAGATAAGGGTTAATATCCAAAATGTATAAAGAATTCATACAACTTAATTTAAAAAAATCCAATTAAAAAAATGGGCAGAGGAACTAAATAGATCTTTTTCAAAAGAAGTCATCTAAATGGCCACTAGGTACATGAAAAGATGCTGCATGTCACTAATCATCAGGGACGTGCAAAGCAAAACCACAATGAGATATCACCTTTCACCTGTTAGAATGGTTATCATCAAGAAGACAAGAGGTAGGTGTTGGCGAGGGTGTGGAGACAAGGGAATCCTTGTACGCTGTTGATGGGCATGTAAATTGGTTCAGTTACTATGGAAACCAGTATGGAGGTCTTCAAAACATTAAAAATGGAACTGCCATATGATCCAGCAATTCCACTTGTGGATATACAGTTGAGCCTTGAACAACACAGGAGTTAGGGATGCCGACCCTCTGTGCAGTTGGAAATCCACATGTAACTTACAGTTGGCCCTCTGTACACATGTGGTTGCTCTGTATCCGAGGATCCACATCCGAGGATTCAGCCGACCATGGATTGTGTGGTACCGTAGTATTTATCGTTGAAAAAAAATTTGCGTATACATGGACCTGTGCAGTTCCAATTTCTGTTGTTGGAAATGAAAACAGGAGTTTGAAGGGATACATGTACTCCTATATTCATTGCAACTTTATTCACAATAGCTAAGATACAGAAACAACCTAAGTGTTCTTCAACGATGAATGGATGAAGAAGTTGTAGTATATATATACAATGGAATATTAGCCATTGAGAAAGAAGGAAATCTGCTATTTGTGGCAACACAGGGGGGCCTTGAGGGCATTATGCTAAGTTAGATAAGTCAATCAAAGAAAGACAAATATTGTATAATATCACTTAGATGTGGGCTCTAAAAAAGCCAAACTTATAAAAGCGGAGTAGAATAGTGGTTACCGGAAGCTGGGGGCTGGAGGAATTGGAGATGTGTTGTTTTAGGGTTCAAACTTAGAACTAGTAGATAAATAAGTCCTTGAGATGTAATGTACAACATAGTGATTATAATAAACAATACTATATTATAAACTTCAAAGTTGCTAAGAGACTAGATCTTAATTGTTCCCACTGCACAAAAGAAATGATAATTATGTGATGTGGTAGGGGTGTTAGCTAATGCTATGGTGGTAATGATATTTCAGTATATAAATCTGTATCAAACCAATATGTTGTACATCTTAGACGTATGTGTTGTTATATGTCAATTATACTTCAATTTGAAAAAAAATTAGTCTAGGAGGACCTTGGACTTGGATTGTACAATAATAAAAGAACAAAAGGTGCATGGGTTGATTTAATATTTTGTCATTGACTGGTTGCTCTCTTTTTAAAACTCTTCTTGTGGTGAGAGATCTAAATTCTTATCATAAATTCATTCCAGCTTTCTTATTTTTAACGTTGTGAAATATAAACCAGAGGTGAGCTGTTAGCTAGAACATTGCTAAAATATTTACTGATAGAATGACCTGTAAACAGTTGGCACTCAGCCAACTGAGACATGACATTAGCATGTCAAACTACGTAATGAAACGCTGCCACCAAATTCAGTCTGTGATCATTGGAAATCTCTAGTCAGTTTCTCTGCCAACTTATTCTTCAAATGTATTATTTCTTTTCTGCTGGCTGTTGTAGACAAGAGTTCTTTCATGTAATAGCATTATTAAGAATGAGGTATTTGTATGCCTCAGCAAAAGGTATACTTTACCAAATCAGAAGATGGAAAATTTATCTTTCATTTACTTTTAAAAATCTTGTCCTAATCCAGAAATTGCATGAAACATAAATGTGCAAGTTAGAGGTAATAAACAATAAACATTAAGCAAATAATTATATTGATAGTTGTAATGCTATGAATATAAGGTAGTCTGAGAGCTTATGAGAGACTGTATAACCTAATTTGGGATTTAAGGGAAGGCCTCGTAGAGGAAACACGATTTAAGCGGAACTCTGAAAGAGGAAGATAATAGGTAGAGGGAAAGCCCTATACTGCCAGGGAGTGTGGTACCCAGCATATAATAAATGAGGTGAAGAGTGGCATTAGTTGAAGCTGAAGAGATGGGTAGGAGCCAGATAGTACAGAGTTAAAGATTATGTTAATGATTTTGCTCTTCATTCTAAAAGTGAGAAGCCATAAACAAGGGATTTATGACATAAACAGCAGTAGCTAAAGCATATATAGAGCTTCTGCGTGCTTTGCATATATTAACTGCTTTAATTCTTGCAGAAACCCTATGAAGTAGATCTTTTTTGAATCCTCGTGTTATAAGGAATATGAGGGACAGAGAAGTGAAGTAACTCGCTCAAGATCACGTGTCTGGGAAGTGGCAGAACTGAGCTCTGGAATCTGTGCTCTAAATCACCTCTACACTATCTTATAATCCAACTTTTCCACACTTAAAGGGCTTGTAATTATAAATTATACAATTTATAATTGAACAGTTACAACAAAAGAACATTTCTCTGTTACGGTGATATCCGAAATATGACATTCATACCAGTAGGTGTTATATGGTTGAACATCTTTTATTTTAATAGCTGTGTATTTATTTTGATGTGTATTAATATTTACCTCTTTTAAGGCATCACTTTTTGGCCAGAGACCTAGAAATCATCCGCAGTTCCTGCTCTTCCCTCACTCCTCAAGCCAAGTCCTGTCAGTTTTTCCTTCCCAAATAGCTGTTGGCTTTGCCCTCTGACAATTTCTTTTTTGAATGGAATCTTTAATACATTTATATTTTAATGTTATTTACTTGAGTGTAGTCATGTCTGTCATTTTGTTTTCCTTACGTCCTGTTTTTCTTGTTACTTTGCTTCAACTTAACTGCCTCCGTTTTTATTAAGCAGATGTTTTCTAGGGTATCATTTTAATTCCTCTGTTGAATTCTTGTTTTAAAAAATTATTTATTTTTATTTATTTATTTATGGCTGTGCTGGGTCTTCATTTCTGTGCGAGGGCTTTCTCTAGTTGCGGCAAGTGGGGGCCACTCTTCATCGCGGTGCGCGGGCCTCTCACTATCACGGCCTCTCTTGTTGCGGAGCACAGGCTCCAGACGCGCAGGCTCAGCAATTGTGGCTCACGGGCTTAGTTGCTCTGCAGCATGTGGGATCTTCCCAGACCAGGGCTCGAACCCGTGTCCCCTGCATTGGCAGGCAGATTCTCAACCACTGCGCCACCAGGGAAGCCCCTCCTCTGTTGAATTCTTAACTATAATTTTTAAGATATTTTCTTAGTATTTGTTGTAGGGATTATAATATCTTTTAATCACAATGGACTTCAGATTAATGCTAATTTAATTCCAATAAAATACAGAAACTTTGCTCCAGTATTGATCTATGTTTTTCCTTGTCCGTTTTGCTATTGTTGTCATATATTATGTTTCTGTATGTTATAAAACACTAATACTGTGTCATAATGATCGCTTTAAGCAGTCTTTTTTTTTTTTCTTTTTGGCTGTGTTCGGTCTTCTTTGCTGGGCGCGGGCTTTCTCTAGTTGTGGCGAGCAGGGGCTACTCTTGGTTGCGGTGCACGGGCTTCTCATTGTGGTGGCTTCTCTTGTTGCAGAGCACGGGCTCAAGGCATGTGAGCTTCAGTAGTCGCGGCACACAGGCTCAGTAGTTGTGGCTTGCGGGCTCTAGAGCGCAGGCTCAGTAGTTAGTTGTGGCGCACGGGCTTATTAGTTGCTCTGTGGCATGTGGGATCTTCCTGGACCAGGGCTTGAACCCCTGTCTCCTGCATTGGCAGGTGGATTCTTAACCACTGTGCCACCAGGGAAGTTCCTTTTTTAGTCTTTAGTAAGGTTATTTTGTATATAAGACACTTTGGGAACTGGGAAGTCTTGCATTTTTTAAAGATGCTAAGGGAATAACAGAAAAAATGTATAAGCCTTTTATATTAACCGGCATATTACCATTTCTGGTATTCTTGATTTCTTCTTGTGACTTTAGTTTGTGCTGTAACTTGCCTCAATTTTGCTTCCCTTTTCTCTTCTTAATGCTACTATTTCCATATATATAACACCTTTATATGTTACAAGCCCAATAAAACAAGTTTATAATTATTTTTTTGTGCAGTTGTCTTTTTAATCCATTAAGAGAAGAAAAGGGAAAAATATATTTGTCCTGTCTTTTATAATTACCTATATAATTATCTGTATGAGTACTGTTTGCTTTTTCATGTGGATTTGAGTTAACATCTAGGTCACTTCTTTTCTGCCTGAAGAATATCCTTGGTATCTCTTGTAAGGCAGATCTGCATGCCACAAATTCTCTCACTTTGTTTATCTGGGAATGTCTTTATTTCACCTTCATTTTGGAAAGATAGTTTTGCTGTATGTAGGATTCTTGGTTGACATTTTAATTTCTTTTAGCACTTTTAGTGTGTCGTCGTACTGCTTTCTGCCCTCCATTGTTCTGATAAGAAATCAGCTCTTAGTTATATTGTGGTTTCTTTGCAAGTGATGAGTTGTTTTTCTTAGTGCTCGCGATTTCTTTGTCTTTTAACAGTTTAACTGATGTGTATAGTTGCATATATCTGTGTTTATCATACTTAGAGTTTATTAAACTTCATGGCTGTATGGGCTAGTATTTTAAAAATCAAATTAGGGTAGTTTTTGGTCATGATTTATTTGAAATATCGGAACCAAAGTACAATGATCATATTTAGGAAATTAACATTAGTACATTTCTGTTATAGAATTTGACATGCTGTAAAATTTTGCCAGGTTTCCCAGTAATGTCTTTGTAGCATATTCCGCAGCTGATGAGTCCAGAATCATACACTTTATATAGTTACTGTGTCTCTCTTTGTTTATTTATTTTTCTTTATTTTTTTTTGGCTGTGTCGAGTCTTAGTTGCAGCACGCGGGATCTTTTTGTGGAGGCATGCGGGATCTTTTTCGTTACCGCGTGGTCTGCTGGAGCTTCTCTCTAGTTGCGGCTTGTGGGTTTTCTCTTCTCTAGTTGTGGCACGTGGGCTCTGTAGTTTGTGGCACGTGGGCTTAGTTGCCCCGCGGCATGTGGGATCTTAGTTCCCCGACCAGGGATCGAACCCCCATCCCCTGCATTGGAAGGTGGATTCTTAACCACTGGACCACCAGAGAAGTCCCTTACTGTCTCTTTATTTTCCTCCTACCTAGATTAGTTCATCTGCCTTTCTTTGACTTTTATGACATTGATATTTTCAAAGGCAGTTGTTTTGTAGAATGTTCTTTAATTTGGTACTCTCTGTTTCCTTAATGATTTTGTTCAGGTTATGCATTTTTGGGCAGAAATAATATGTAAGAGAATATACATAAAAGAGACGGTATGGGGGCTTCCCTGGTGGCACAGTGGTTAAGAATCCGCCTGCCAGTGCAGGAGACACGGGTTCGAGCCCTGGTCTGGGAAGATCCCACATGCTGCAGAGCAACTAAGCCCGTGCGCCACAACTACTGAGCCTGCGCTCTAGAGCCCACGAGCCACAACTACTGAAGCCCGCACGCCTAGAGCCTGTGCTCCCAACAAGAGAACCCACCACAATGAGAAGCCCGCGCACCACAACAGAGTAGCCCCTGCTCACCACAACCAGAGAAAAGCCCGCATGCAGCAATGAAGACCCAACGCAGCCAAAAATAAAATAAATAAAATAAATAAATTTATATATAAAAGAAAGGTGGAATGTTCTTCCCAGCATATCACATATATGATGCCAGTGTTGATGATGATGATGTTAATTTAGATGATGTGGATAAGGTGGTGTCCACCAAGTTTATTTTCTCTAAAGTTACCATTTTCCCCTTTGTCATTAATAAGTAATTTGTGGGGAGATACATTGAGACAGTGTAAGGTATCCTTTTTGCCAAAGGAACTTTGATCAGATGGTTTTTGCGTCCTGGATGATGCTTGTCTTGAGTCAGTTATTACCATCATGGTGGCAAAAAGATAGATGATTAAAATTTCGATAACAGTTTCTAGGAGTTTCAGTTTTAGTGTTCCTGAGAGAGCTTTCTTTATCCAATAGTTATAATTATAAGATACTTGGCGGTTAACCTGCTTATGTCATGGGTTTATTTTTCATGATTTTTAGGTTCATGTACTGGACAGACTGGGGAGAAGTACCAAAGATAGAACGTGCTGGAATGGATGGTTCAAGTCGCTTCATTATAATAAACACTGAAATTTACTGGCCAAATGGACTGACTTTGGATTATGAGGAACGGAAGCTTTATTGGGCAGATGCAAAACTTAATTTCATCCACAGATCAAATCTGGATGGAACAAATCGGTAAGATTGCCTTATAAATTTATTTTTAAACTTTAAGTCAACCCCGTGATATCTTGATGTAGTAATCAAATTATAAAGCCTAATTTTATTAAGAAGTTAGCATATTATTGGCTTAAGTGTCAAAGGGGAAGAAGAATAGATTTTTAGTTTGCTTTTTAAAAAGGTAACGACATTTCTCATCTATCTTGGTGGCACTTGGAATTTATGGGCTGTATTTTCTCCTTCTTTACTCTGAGCTAATTTAGTTCTGCAGTGGTTCTCTACCAGGGATAGTGCTTCCATTCTCTTGCAGAGTGTTTGGAAATGTGTGGAGAATTTTGGTTAACACTGGGATTGGGAGTACTACTAGCATTTTAGTTCCTGGGGGGCCAGGGATGCTAAACATCCTGTAATGTGCTGGGCACCTAATGTGACAAAGAATCATCCTGTTCAGACTTACCCACCTCCCAGGTGCTGTTTGTGGAAGCTCATTTGATAAATCTGTAGACCAGAACAGGGTTGGCCAACTTTTTCTGTGAAGGGCCAGATCGTAAATATTTTAGGCTTTGTGGGCCATATCTCTGTTGCAGCCATTTACCTCTGCTGTTGTGGTGTGAAAGAAGCTATATATAATACCTAAGGGAATGGGCATGGTTGTGTTCCAGTAAAACTTTTTTTGAGCCAGTGGACTCTAGTTTGCTGACCCCTAGACCAGGAGAAAACCTACTGCATGTATGCTATACCCCAGTATTCACAGAAGACAAAGTTATAGTACATAAACATGGAATTTCTATTCAGATCATGTTCAGATTTAAAAAAAAATTTTTTTTGAAGTATGGTTGATTTACAATGTTGTGTGTGTTCAGATTTTTTAAAATTATTTATTTATTTATGTGTTTATTTAGGCTGCATTGGGTCTTCGTTGCTGCGTGTGGTCTTTCTCTAGTTGCGGCAAGCGGGCTTATCATTGTGGTGGCTTCTCTTGTTGCAGCGCACGGGCTCTAGGCACGTGGGCCTCAGTGGTTGTGGCATGTGGGCTCAGTAGTTGTGGCACACAGGCTTAGTTGCTGCATGGCATGTGGGATCTTCCCGGACCAGGGCTCAAACCCGTGTCCCCAGCATTGGCAGGCGGATTCTTAACCACTGTGCCACCAGGGAAGTCCTGTTCAGATTTTTAAAAACACTTTATATTCTTGTGTTTGGAAGATTATTTAGGTTTCTAGTGGTCTCATTCTAAGACCTCAATAGAAGCCGGGAGCCTTAGGTAGTTGAAGGAATTTTTCAAAGTGTACACATTTGTAACTTATCTGAACTATGAGTCAGGAAGCATTTATAAGTGTTGAAAACCAGGGAAGATTTAAAGAATATATTAAAGTGAACTTTTTAAAATCATGGAGTGAGAGAATTTTTTGCCTTGTTGCAAAAAAGAATGAAATGACTCACAACAGGATGGTTTAAAAATAATTAGAAATAAGTGTCCAAAAAAGTGATAAGTATATGATGAATATAACAACATAATTGCTGTGTTTGAACTTCAAATTTGTCTTTGAGAAGGATACTAGGAAGTGAATATGGCCACTCCGTAGGTTTTTGACTCTCTCGGAATACCCACACAAAAACCAATGGAACAAGATAGCAAATCTGAATACTTACCGTAAAGTTAACCTCAGGCATCCAGAAATGAAAGCAGGTAAGGGCAGACCACTAACAGCCACAAGACCTCCATAGTATTACTGTCTGTGCAAGAGTAAGCTGAGAGAGTGAGTAAAGTATTTCACTGAACTTAAAAGCAGGGGACCTCCAAAATAGCCCCAGCTATTTATTAGACAGTGTAGTGGGCTATATTAAGAGCAGTAGCTGAAATGAGAGAGTGGGGGGTTGCCCACTCCTATATGAGGCAAGTGCAGTGTGTCCGTGGTAAAGACAGAAGAGGATAGAGCAGTCTGGCTCCACAGAATTCCAAAACAGACCTGCTTGAGTTCTCTACCAGGACAGGGTACTACAGAGTAGAGACAAAGTTGAATAGAATAGCGTCAAAATTCAGCACAGTAGGGAAAATTAAGGAATGAAAGGAGAAGGAAAGAGAAGGTTCAGATAAGGATGGGCAGAGGAAGAGCTGGGATATCTCAGAAAGGGAGCTACCATATTTTTTAACATGTGAAAACAGAAGAGTGAATTCTGTAAAGTTAGAAAAACTATGCTGAACACCACTATGTTCTAAAAGTTCAGGAAAACTAATTTCACATAAATAGAAACATAAAAGTTTCAAGGTATAAAATCTCATTTAAGGTTACTATGAAGAATATCTTACATTTATAACAGTATTTTAAGCTAATAACAACTAAACTTTAAATGCGTACTTAGGGACTTCCCTGGCAGTCCAGTGGTTAAGACTCCGCGCTTCCACTGCAGGGGGCTCGGGTTCAGTCCCTGGTTGGGGAACTACGATCCTTCATGCTGCGTGGTGCGGCCAAAAAGAAAAACCAGAAAACAAACAAACAAAAAAAACCCATGTACTTAAACTCTACATTTTTTTCCCAAACATTTAGTGTTTATGATGTCACAATGCATGTCTTTATACCTTGTGTATCCATTAACACATTATTATAGTTAGTTATTTTTACTACTTTCGCTTTTAAGTGATTTGCTCACCACCATTACGGCATTAGAATATTCTGAATTAACCCTATATTTATCTTTACCAATGAGATTTATACTTTCATATGTTTTCCTGTTACTAATTAGCACTCTTGTTTCATCTTGAAGAAGTACCTTTAACATTTCTTTTAAGGCCGATACAGTGGTGATGAACTCCTTCAGCTTTTGCTTGCATGGAAAACTCTTTATCTCTCTTTTCATTCTGAAGGACAGCTTTGCTGGGTAGAGTATTCTTGGTTGGCAATTTTTTCTTTCAGCGCTTTGACTGTATCATGTCACTCCCTTCTGGCCTGCAAGGTTTCTGCTGAAAAATCTACTGATAGTCTTATGGGGGTTCCCTTGTGTGAGACAACTTGTTTTTCTCTTGCTACTTTCAAGATTCTCTCCTTGTCTTTAACTTCTGACATTTTATTTATAATGTGTCTTGGTGTGGGTCCTTTTGGATTCACCTTTTTTGGAAGTTTCTGGGCTTCCTGTTTCTGGATGTCTGTTTATTTCCCCAGGTTGGGGAAGTTTTCAGCCATTATTTTGGGATAAGCTTTCTTCCCCTTTCTCTCTATCCTCTCCTTCGGGGACCACTGGCATGCAAATAGTAGTCCACTTGATGGTGTCCCATAAGTCCCTTAAGCTATTTTCACTTCCTTTTATTGTTTTTTCTTTCTGCTTCTCTGACTGGATGAATTCTACTGCCCTGTCTTTGAGTCTGCTGACCCTTTCTTCCACTTGATCTAGTGTACTCTTGTACCCCTCTATTGAATTCTTTATTTCAGTTACTGCATTCTTCGGCTCTCTGATTTCTGTTTGGTACTTTGTTCTCTTTTTATTTTTTTTGTTGTTGAAATTCTCACTTTGTTCATGCATTGTTCTCCTGACCTCAGTGAGCATATTTATGATTGTTGTTTTGAACTCTTAATCACGGAAATTATGTATCTTTGTTTCATTATGAAGTCTGTTTCTGGAGGGGTTTTTTTGGTTTGTTTGTTTGAAACATATTCTCTTGTTTCTTCATTTTCCTTGACTCTCTGTGTTGGTTTCTGTGCGTTAGATAAAACAGCCACCTCTCGCAGTCTTGACAGAGGAGTCTTGTGTAGGATATGAACCTTAGCATTCAGCTTGGCCTGAGCTCTTGGTTGTCTCTCAAACCTTTGTGATTGTCCAAGCTGCCTTCTTTGTTCTTCTTGCTCCCAGTAGTTGAGTGTGTGCCAGGATTTGTCAAGTGTTCCATAGAGGAGGATTGCAGTCGGTACCTAGGTGAAGCCTGTTTGGAAGTCAGACCCCCAGGCAGCAGGGAATATGCATGTAGTTTGAGCCCTTCTATGGAGAATGTTGGAGATAGGCTTTTTTTGCCTGCTCCTTCTGCTCTGGACCCAGCTTATAGCTGTGGAAGAGGTTCCTCCTGTACCCATTAAAAACTGCTTCATTATTTGCCATAGTCCTGTGGGATTTGTCAGTGCAAGCCCTGTTGACTTTCAAAGCCAGGCGAGCCAGGGGCCCATTCTTTGAGTGACATCCATGAAATCTGGGGTACCAGATGTGTGTACAAGCTGATTCTGTGTGGAAATACTGGAGATTTGGAGTGGGCTAGTGGGAGAAGGCAGAGGCAGTATCTGCTGGCTTCCCTTGTCTCCTAGGAGGATTGCACTTAGCCCCTGGATGTCTGCCAAGTTAGAAGCCTGAGCATTAGACAGCAGCTTTTAAAGTATGAAAATAGACCTCTTTTAGGGAAAGACTGGAAGATGAGCAATTCTGACTGCTCCCTCTGTGCTGAGCTCTGCTGGGCTCGACATCTTATGTAAGCCTAATGGTAATCGAAAACAAAAACCTGTCCTAGATATACAAAAGATTAATAGAAAAATCATCAAATCACAAAGAGAGGAAGAGAAGAAGGGAACAGTTGAAATACAAAACAGCCAGACAGCAACAAAATGGCAATAGGAAGCCTATACCTATCAATAATTACTTTATATGGAAATGGACTATATTCTGCAATGAAAACATGTAGAGTAGCTGAATGGATAAAAACACAAGACTCACTGTATGTTGCCTGCAAGAGACTCACTTTAGCCTTAAGGAAACACACACTTTGAAAGTAAAGGGATGGAAAAATGTATTCCATATGAATGGAAACTGAAAGAAAGCAGGGAAGCTATACTTATATGAAACAAAATAGATTCTAAGCTGCAGACTGTAACAAGAGACAAAAAAGGTCATTATATAATGATAATGGAGTCAGTCCAAGAAGATATAATTTTGTTTATACACCCAACATAGGAGCACCTCTATATATGATGCAAATATTAACAGGCCTGGAGAGAGTAATAGACAGCAATACAACAATAGTAGGGACTTCAGTACCCCACTTTCAGTAGTGGATAGATCACCCAGGCAAAAATCAGTAAGCAAATATTGGACTTAAACTACATGTTAGACTAGGTGTACTTAAGAGATGTTAAGAAACATTCCATCTAACAGCACCAGAATACACATTCTTCTAGAGCACACGTGGAACACTCTGGAGAACAGATTATATGTTAGGCCACAAAACAAGTCTTAATAAATTTAAGAAGGTTGAAATCATAACAGATATCTTTTCTGACCACAGTGGTATGAAACTAGAAATCAGTTACAAGAAGAAAACTGGAAAATTATCACCTCATACTTGTTAGAGTGGCTTTTTTCAAAAAGACAAGAAATCACAAGTGTTGGTGAGGATGTGGAGAAAAGGGAACACTTGTGCACTGTTGATGGGAATGTAAATGGTGCAGCCACCGTGGAAAACAGTGTAGAAGTTCCTCAAAGAATTAAAAATAGAACTGCCATATGGTCCAGCCATTCCACTTCTGGGTATATGAAGAAAAAAACACTTAACTTGAAAAGATACATACACCCCTATGTTCATTGCAACGTTATTTACAATCACCAAGATAAGGAAACAACCCAAGTGTCCATTGATGGATGGATGAAGAAGATGTAGTATATATGTACAATGGAATATTATTCAGCCATAAAAAAGAATGAAGTATTGCTATTTGTGACAACATGAATGTACCTTGAGGGCATCATGCTAAGTGAAATAAGTCAGACAGAGAAAGAAATACCATATGATCTCACTTACATGTTGAATCTAAACAACAAACGAACAAAAAACCAAGCTCATAGATACAGAGAACAGATTGGTGGTTGCCATAGGCAGGGTATGGGGGTTAGTGAAATGGTTGAAGGGAGTCAAAAAATACAAACTTCCAGTTATAAAATAAGTAAGTCCTGGGGATGTAATACACAGCATTGTGACTATAGTTAATAATACTGTTTTACGTATTTGAAAGTTACTAAAAGAGTAAATCTCAAAGGTTCTCATCACAAGAAAATGTGTACTTTGACAACGGACGTTAACTAGACTTGTGATCATTATATGTTATATACCAATATCAAATCATTATGTTGTAAACCTGAAGCTAATATTATGTTGTATGTCAGTTATACCTCAATTAACAAGAAAAGAAAATTGGAAAATTCACAAATACATGGGGATTAAACAGGATTCTCCTGAACAACCTGTGGTTGAAGGAAAATGTCAGAAGGGAAATCAAAAATATCTGGAGACAAATAAAAATTGAAATACAACCTACCAAAACTTACGGGATGCAGCAAAAGGAAGTTCTAAGAGGGAAGTTCATAGTGCTAAATGCTTACATTTGAAATGAGAAAGATCTCAAACAACCTAACTTTACACCTCAAAGAACTTGATAACAGAGGACAAACTAAGCCCAAAGTTGCCAGAAAGAAGTGAATAATATATCAGAGTGGAAATAAATGAAATAGAGACTAAAAAGACAATAGAAAAAAATCAGTGAAAGCAAGAGCTGTCTTTTTTGAAAGAGAAACAAAATAGACAAACCTTTAGCTAGACTTAATAAGAAATAGAGAAGACAAATAAAATCAGGACGAGACATTCAACTGATACTACATAAATAGAAAGGATCATAAGAGACTACTGTAAACAATTACATGCCATCAAATTGAACAGCCTAGAAGAAATGGATCGTGACTGAATCATGAAGAAATAGAAAATTTGAGCAAACCAGTTATTTATAAGGAGATTAAATCAGTAATCAAAAACTTCCCAAAAAACAAAAGTTGAGGACCAGAAGGCTTCACTGGTGAATTCTACCAGACATTTGAAAAAGAATTAGTACCAGTCCTTCTCAAAGTCTCCTGAAAAATAGAAGAGGAGGGAACTCTTACAAACTCATTTTAAGTGGCTAGCATTACCTCGATATCAAAACCAAACAAGAAGCCTACAAGAAAAGAAAATTACAGGCAATATTCCTAATGAGTATAGATGCAAAAATCCTCAACTAAATACTAGCAAACTGAATTCAGCACCACATTAAAAGGATCATATACCATGATCAAGTGGAGTTTATTCCAGGGGTACAAGGATGGTTCAGTATATGCAAATCAATCAATGTGATTCAGCACATTAACAAAATGAAGGATAAAAGAGATGTGATGATCATGTAATCATCTCAACAGGTGCAGAAAAAGCATGTGACAAAATTCAGCATCCGTTCATGATTAACTCTCAACGAAGTGAGTATAGAGGGAACATACCTCAACACAGTGAAAGCTATATATGACAAGCCCACAGCTAATATCATATTCAAAAGAGGAAAGCTGAAAGTTTTTCCTCTAAGGTCAAAACAAGACAAGGATGTCCACTCTTGCCACTTTTATTCAGCATAGTACTGGAGGTCCTAACCAGAGCAGTTAGGCAAGGAAAAGAAGAAAAGTCATCTCAATAAAAAGGAAGAAGTAAAGCTGTATTTGCAGATGATCTGATGTTATATATAGAAAATTCTAGAAACCACCACAAAACTGTTAGAACTAAAAACAAATTCAGTAACATTGCAGGATACAAAATCAGTATACAAAAATCAGCTATGTTCCTGTATGCTAATAATAAACTGTCAGCAAAATTAAGAAAATCTTATTTACTATATCATCAAAAAGAATAAAATACCTAATATTAAGTTTAACCAAGGAGGTAAAAGACCTGTACACTGAAAGCTATGACACTGATGAAAGAAATTGAAGAAGACACAAATAAATTGAAAGATATTTTATGCTCACAGATTAGAAAAATTAATTTGTTAAAACGTCTGTACTACCCAAAGCCATCTACAGATGCAGTGCAATCCATATCCAAGTTCCAGTGGCATTTTTCACAGAAGTAGAACAAACAATTCTAAAATTTGTGTGGAATTACAAAAGACCACAAATAGCCAACGGAATCTTGAGAAAGAATAAAGCTGGAGGCATCACACTTTCTAACTTCAAACTGTATTACAAAGCTGTAGTAATCAAAATGGTATGGTATTGGCATAAAAACAGACACATAGATCAGTGGAACAGAATAGAGAGCCCAGAAACAAACCCATGCATAATTGGTCAATCAATTTATGACAGAGGAGCCAGAATATCCCGTGGGGAAAGGATAGTGTTTTCAATAAATGGTTTGGGAAAACTGGATATCCACATGCAAAAGGATGAAACTAGATCCCTATCTTATACCACACACAAAATCAACTCAAAGTGGCTTAAAGACTCCAGTAGAAGACCTGAAACTATAAAACTTTTAGAAAAGAACAGAGCGTAAGCTCCTTGACATTGGTCTTGGTTATGATTTTTTGTGTGTGTTTGACACCACAAGCAAACAGTATGGAGGCTCCTCAAAAAATGAAAAATATTAATTCCATATGATCCAGTAATCCCACTTCTGGGTATTTATCCAGAGGAAATGAGAACAGGATCCTGAGGAGATATCTGCACTTACATTTTCATAGTAGCATTATTCACAATATCCAATACATGAAACAATGTAAGTGTCTGTTAGCAGATGAATGGATAAAGAAGATGTGGTATATACACATTCAGTAGAATATTGTTCAGCCATGAGAAGGAAGGACATCCTGCTGTTTGTGGTAACATGCATGGACCTTGAGGCCATAATGCTCATTGAAATGACCCAGATAGAGGAAGACAAATATTGCATGGTATTACATATATGTGGAATCTTAAAAAAAAAAAAGTCAAACTCATAGAAACAGAAGAAAAGTGGCTGTCAGGAGATTGGAGGAAATAGGAAGGAGTTGATGGAAGGGTGTAAACTTTCAGCTATAAGATGAATAAGGTCTGAGGATTTAGTATACAGTTGACTCGTGAACAACATGGGTTTGAACTATGCGGGTCCATTTATATGCAGGTTTTTAAAAATAAATATGTACTACAGTACTACATGATTTGTGCTTGGTTGAACCTGCGGATGTGGAACCTCAGATATGGGAGTTCCAACTGTAAAGTTATACACAGATGCAGGGGTTTGCACCTTTAATCCCTGTGTTATTCAAGGGTCAGCTGTATAATATTGTGACAATCGTTGATAACACTGTACTGTGTAATTGAAATTTGTTACGAGAGTAGAACTTAAATATTCTAACCAAAAAAAACACCAAAAACACGAAACCCTAAAAAGTAAAACAAACCCCCCCCAAATGTGTGAGATGTGATAAATAACTAGATGAGGGGTATTCTTTCACAATTTATGTGTGTATCATATCATTACTATGTACACTTTATGTATCTTTCAAATTTGTTTGTTAATTATACCTGGAAAAAGCTGAAGAAAAAAAGTGAGGAACAGAATAATGTCCTTACATAAAAATCTCCCCAGAAAGATATGATCATAGAACAGATTAAACTTCCATTTTAAAATGCACTATCACTAATTGAGACACCAGTATCACATGTCAAAGACCAACATATATTAAAATTAGAAAGTTCAGAGATGAGATGCCAGAACTGAGGAAAGAATTATAAATAAAAGAAAAAAATCATTTCAGAAAAGCTAGCTAAACTAGAAGGGACAAAAGAGTGAGTAAACAGAAAAGATCTTTAAACAGAAGTTGAAAAGGGGGAAAAATTTAAGGACTAAAAAGAAATGTAAAAAGATGAACAGGATTTGAGAGAAAGTAACAAATATTAAAGATAGGCAAAGAAGAAAAAACACATAGATAAAAAAGACTCTTAGGAAGATAACTTACATAAAGGAATAGGACAAATATGAGGAACTATAATTCAGGAAAAGTTTCTTAAAAGAAGATTTGAAACAACAGATAGAGAACATTATGTACCTGGTAATATAAGCTAAAGCTTATACAAGATATAAGTAAAATCACTCTATAGAAAAAGGAAAATATTCCTTTAAGAATACAATAAATGACTTTTTTTTTTTTTTTTAAATGACTTTTTAAAAGGAAAAGAAAATTAGATTCACATTAGGCTTTCTCACAGCAACACTCCCTGTCAGAATTAAATGGAATAGTATTTTTAAGATATTGAAAGTAAGAAGGTGTGAGCCAGTGATTTTTCTCCCCAGCAAAAGTGATTTTCCTCATACAAAGCCATAGACAAATTTTATTAACATGCAAGAAATCAAGAAATACTGTTTCCCTGAGTCATTCTGAAAATGGACTAGTGGCTGAGCTTTAGATAATCAAAATGATGAGCGATATAACAAAATAAGACTTGGTGAAGAGCATTAAACATATAATTAACTTGTATTAAAACTAAAGGAGGATTAAGATTGAGAGTATGGTATATAATGTCTAGATAATGTAGGTAAAGCACCACTCTAAAAAATAGAGTGAAAGGACTTCCCTGGTGGTCCAGTGGTTAAGATGCCGTGCTTCCATTTACAGGGAGCATGGATTCAATCCCTGGTCGGGGAACTAAGATTCCACATGCCTTGCAGAGCGGGCAAAAAAAGAATAAATAAATAATAAAATAAAATAAAATTTTAAAAATAGAGTGAAAGTTAGAGGTATTATATGCAAAAATTTTGTTCAACTCTTTATAGTGACTACAATGGTGTATTGGTATGAATATTTATAATTTTGGATCAAATAAGTGGGTAATTTTTGGATATATTAATTCCATTGCCTTTGAATATGTAGGATTCTTGTTGTGGAAGAAAGGATATATAGATGTAATACTGTGGAGGTTAAGTAAGAGAAATTGATAATTCTGAGTTTTAATTGAAAGGACTGGTGTGAGCTCATTAGTTATTGTATGTTACAAAAATACACACAAGTATGTATGTTTATTTCTTAACTGTGACCACTGATGAGGACTAGGGAAAACACCACCCAGATTGTATTCTTGGAAAAACATTCCACCTTAAAAGAAATCAAACCTTTCAGGTGAAATGGTTGATTCTATGTCTCTTGCAAGAAACGTCCAAGATGAGCTGGAACATTATGTCATAGTGGAAAGCAAGGAAGCTATTACAAGCTACTAGGGTCATTTCATAAAGCCCAGAGAAATAACTTGAAAAGCCTCTCACTGATCAAAGATTGATAGAAACCCATCAAGTATGTTTAAATCCTTGAGTGCATAATGATACTTTTTTTTTTTTAAAGGAAGTCACTTTCAGAGGATGACGGAACCAATTCATTACGTTTTTGGTTTTTTTTTTTTTTTTTTTTTTTTTTAAGATTTATTTATTTATTTTGATTGATTGCTATGTTGGGTCTTCGTTTCTGTGCTAGGGCTTTCTCTAGTTGCGGCAAGCGGGGGCCACTCTTCATTGCGGTGCGCGGGCCTCTCACTATCGTGGCCTCTCTTGTTGCGGAGCACAGGCTCCAGACGCGCAGGCTCAGTAGTTGTGGCTCACGGGCCTAGTTGCTCTGCGGCATGTGGGATCTTCCCAGACCAGGGCTCGAACCCATGTCCCCTGCATTAGCAGGCAGATTCTCAACCACTGCGCCACCAGGGAAGCCCTGGTTTTTTTTTTTTTAAATTGATATTTCTTTATTTTTTCAACAAAGATTTACCTTGTCTCACTGTTCTAAATTTTTTTTTAAGTTTCTTTTTCTTTTTTTTTAATTCAAACAGAAAGTCACAAAAATTATAATCATCCTCATCAGTTCACTCAGTCCCATGTAATTAATTTTTTTTTCATCTTGATCTTTTGTTAGCACTTTTATGAATTCATCAGTTTTCCATTAGAGTTCTGAAAATGCTTATTCATTCAGTTCAGCAGTATAGTCAGTTACCAGAAACCTGTACTTGTCAGAGTTTTTTTCATGAATTCCTTGAAGATGAAAACCTTTTATAGGAACATTTTTGCAAAAGCATCAGAGTACACCCAGAACTGTCTGTAAATGACAAAAGACTTAAAAATGACCACGGTTAAAGATTTGATGAAAGTTCATAATAATACAATTGACAAGGTAATTTAGTTATTTCTGAGATATACATTTTAAAATAATAGCTAGAATTATGACATAACATTATACCAGAACATATAAGATTTTTAGGAATTTCATGTAATGTCTGAAACATTTATATTAACATATTTCCATACAAATAACCCAAAGAAAGTTTAGTATTGGTTTTTTTTTAATTTTTAAATTTAATTTAATTTATTTTTTTATACAGCAGGTTCTTTTTTTTTTTTTTTTTGATTTTTAGAAATTTCATGTAATGTCTGAAACATTTATATTAACATATTTCCATACATATTTCCATACAAATACAAATATAAGATTTTTAGAAATTTCATGTAATGTCTGAAACATTTATATTAACATGTTTCCATACAAATAACCCAAAGAAAGTTTAGTATTGGTTTTTTTTTAATTTTTAAATTTAATTTAATTTATTTTTTTATACAGCAGGTTCTTAATAGTCATCAGTTTTATACACATCAGTGTACACATGTCAATCCCAACTGCCCAATTCATCACACCACCATCCCCGCCCCCCCGCAGCTTTCCCCCCTTGGCATCCATACGTTTGTTCTCTACATCTGTGTCTCAACTTCTGTGCTGCAAACCGGAATATCTGTACCATTTTTCTAGGTTCCACATACATGCGTTAATATACGATATTTGTTTTTCTCTTTCTGAATTACTTCACTCTGTATGACAGTCTCTGTATGACAGTCTCTAGATCCATCCACGTCTCAACAAATGACTCAATTTCGTTCCTTTTTATGGCTGAATAATATTCCATTCTATATATGTACCACATCTTCTTTATCCATTAATCTGTCGATGGGCATTTAGGTTGCTTCCATGACCTGGCTATTGTAAATAGTGCTGCAGTGAACATTGGGGTGCATGTATCTTTTTGAATTATGGTTTTCTCTGGATATATGCCCAGTAGTGGGATTGCTGGATCATATGGTAATTCTATTTTTAGTTTTTTAAGGAACCTCCATACTGTTCTCCAAAGTGGCTGTATCAATTTACATTCCCACCAACGGTGCAAGAGGGTTCCCTTTTCTCCACACCCTCTCCAGCATTTGTTGTTTGTAGATTTTCTGATGATGCCCATTCTAACTGGTGTGAGGTGATACCTCATTGTAGTTTTGATTTGCATTTCTCTAATAATTAGTGATGTTGAGCAGCTTTTCATGTGCTTCTTGGCCATCTGTATGTCTTCTTTGGAGAAATGTCTATTTAGGTCTTCTGCCCATTTTTCGATTAGGTTGTTTGTTTTCTTAATATTGAGCTGCATGAGCTGTTTATATAATTTGAAGATTAATCCTTTGTCTGTTGATTCATTTGCAAATATTTTCTCCCATTCTGAGGGTTGTCTTTTCATCTTGTTTATGGTTTCCTTTGCTGTGCAAAAGCTTTTAAGTTTCATTAGGTCCCATTTGTTCATTTTTGTTTTTATTTCCGTTACTCTAGGAGGTGGATCAAAAAAGATCTTGCTGTGATTTATGTCAAAGAGTGTCCTTCCTATGTTTTTCTCTAAGAGTTTTATAGTGTCTGGTCTTACATTTAGGTCTCTAATCCATTTTGAGTTTATTTTTGTGTATGGTGTTAGGGAGCATTCTAATTTCATTCTTTCACATGTAGCTGTCCAGTATTCCCAGCACCACTTATTGAAGAGGCTGTCTTTTCTCCATTGTATATGCTTGCCTCCTTTGTCATAGATTAGTTGACCATAGGTGCGTGGGTTTATCTCTGGGCTTTCTATCTTGTTCCATTGATCTATGTTTCTGTTTTTGTGTCAGTACCATATTTTCTTGATTACTGTAGCTTTGTAGTATAGTCTGAAGTCAGGGAGTCTGATTCCTCCAGCTCCGTTTTTTTCTCTCAAGACTGCTTTGGCTATTCGGGGTCTTTTGTGTCTACATACAAATTTTAAGATTTTTTTTTATAGTTCCATAAAAAATGCCATTGGTTATTTCATAGGGATTGCATTGAATCTGTAGATTGCTTTGGGTAGTATAGTCATTTTCACAATATTGATTCTTCCAATCCAAGAACATGGTATATCTCTCCATCTGTTGGTATCATCTTTAATTTCTTTCATCAGTGTCTTATAGTTTTCTGCATACAGGTCTTTTGTCTCCCTAGGTAGGTGTTTTTTTTGTTTTTTGTTTTTTTTCCTAGGTAGGTTTATTCCTAGGTATTTTATTCTTTTTGTTGCAGTGGTTAATGGGAGTGTTTCCTTAATTTCTCTTTCAGATTTTTCATCATTAGTGTATAGGAATGCAAGAGATTTCTGTGCATTAATTTTGTATCCTGCAACTTTACCAAACTCATTGATTAGCTGTAGTAGTTTTCTGGTGGCATCTTTAGGATTCTCTATGTATAGTATCATGTCATCTGCAAACAATGACAGTTTTACTTCTTCTTTTCCAATTTGTATTCCTTTTATTTCTTTTTCTTCTCTGATTGCCGTGGCTAGGACTTCCAAAACTATGTTGAATAATAGTGGTGAGAATGGGCATCCTTGTCTTGTTCCTGATCTTAGAGGAAATGCTTTCAGTTTTTCACCATTGAGAATGATGTTGGCTGTGGGTTTGTTGTATATGGCCTTTATTATGTTGAGGTAGGTTCCCTCTATGCCCACTTTCTGGAGAGTTTTTATCATTAATGGGTGTTGAATTTTGTCAAAAGCTTTTTTTGCATCTATTGAGATGATCATATGGTTTTTATTCTTCAGTTTGTTAATATGGTGTATCACATTGATTGATTTGCTTATATTGAAGAATCCTTGCATCCCTGGGATAAATCCCACTTGATCATGGTGTATGATCCTTTTAATGTGTTGTTGGATTCTGTTTGCTAGTATTTTGTTGAGGATTTTTGCATCTATATTCATCAGTGATATTTGTCTGTAATTTTCTTTTTTTGTAGTATCTTTGTCTGGTTTTGGTATCAGGGTGATGGTGGCCTCATAGAATGAATTTAGGAGTGTTCCTTTCTCTGCAATTTTTTGGAAGACTTTGAGAAGGATGGATGTTAGCTCTTCTCTAAATGTTTTATAGAATTCACCTGTGAAGCCATCTGGTCCTGGACTTCTGTTTGTTGGAAGAATTTTAATCACAGTTTCAATTTCATTACTTGTGATTATTCTTTTCATATTTTCTATTTCTTCCTGGTTCAGTCTTGGAAGGTTATATACCTTTCTAAGAATTTGTCCATTTCTTCCAGGTTGTCCGTTTTATTGGCATAGAGTTGCTTGTAGTAGTCTCTTAGGATGTTTGTATTTCTGCAGTGTCTGTTGTGACTTCTTCTTTTTCATTTCTAATTTTATTGATTTGAGTCCTCTCCCTCTTTTTCTTGATGAGTCTGGCTAATGGTTTATCAATTTTGTTTATCTTCTCAAAGAACCAGCTTTTAGTTTTATTGATCTTTGCTATTGTTTTCTTTGTTTCTATTTCATTTATTTCTGCTCTGATCTTTATGATTTCTTTCCTTCTGCTAACTTTGGGTTTTGTTTGTTCTTCTTTCTCTAGTTCCTTTAGGTGTAAGGTTAGATTGTTTATTTGAGATTTTTCTTGTTTACTGAGGTAGGCTTGTATTGCTATAAACTTCCCTCTTAGAACTGCTTTTGCTGCATCACATAGGTTTTGGATCATCGTGTTTTCATTGTCATTTTTCTCTAGGTATTTTTTGATTTCCTCTTTGATTTCTTCAGTGATCTCTTGGTTATTTAGTAACGTATTGTTTAGCCTCCATGTGTTTGTGTTTTTTACGTTTTTTCCCTGTAATTCATTTCTAATCTCATAGCATTGTGGTCAGAAAAGATGCTTGATATGATTTCAATTTTCTAAATTTACTGAGGCTTGATTTGTGACCCAAGATGTGATTTATCCTGGAGAATGTTCCATGCGCACTTGAGAAGAAAGTGTAATCTGCTGTTTTTGCATGGAATGTCCTATAAATATCAATTATATCTATCAGCTCTGTTGTGTCATTTAAAGCTTCTGTTTCCTTATTTATTTTCATTTTGGATGATCTGTCCATTGGTGTAAGTGAGGTGTTAAAGTCCCCCACTATTGTTATGTTAGTGTCGAGTTCCTCTTTTATAGGTGTTAGCAGTTGCCTTATGTGTTGAGGTGCTCCTGTGTTGGATGCATACATAGTTATAATTGTTATGTCTACTTGGATTGGTCCCTTGATCATTATGTAGTGTCCTTCCTTGTCTCTTGTAACATTCTTTATTTCAAAGTCTATTTTATCTGATATTTTATCTATTTTATCTAATATGAGTATTGCTACTCCAGCTTTCTTTTTTTTTAAATTAATTTATTTATTTATGGCTGTGTTGGGTCTTCGTTTCTGTGTGAGGGCTTTCTCCAGTTGCACAGAGCAGGGACCACTCTTCATCGCAGTGCGCAGGCCTCTCACTGTCACAGCCTCTCCCGTTGCGGAGCACAGGCTCCAGACGCGCTGGCTCAGTAGTTGTGGCTCACGGGCTTAGTTGCTCTGCGGCATCTGGGATCTTCCCAGACCAGGGCTCGAACCCATGTCCCCTGCATTGGCAGGCAGATTCTTAACCACTGCGCCACCAGGGAAGCCCTCCAGCTTTCTTTTGATTTCCATTGGCATGGACTATCTTTTTCCATCCCCTCACTTTCAGTCTGTATGTGTCCCTAGGTCTGAAGTGGGTCTCTTGTAGACAGCATATATATGGGTCTTGTTTCTGTATCCATTCAGCGAGTCTGTGTCTTTTGGTTGGAGCCTTTAATACATTCATATTTCAGGTAATTATCGATATGTATGTTCCTGTGACCATTTTCTTAATTGTTTTGGGTTTGTTTTTGTAGGTCCTTTTCTTCTCTTGTGTTTCCCACTTAGAGAAGTTCCTTAAGCATTTGTTGCAGAGCTGGTTTGGTGGTGCTGAATTCTCTTAGCTTTTGTTTGTCTGTAAAGCTTTTGATTTCTCCATCAAATCTGAATGAGATCCTTGCCAGGTAGAGTAATCTTGGTTGTAGGTTCTTCCCTTTCATCACTTTAACTATATCATGTCACTCCCTTCTGACTTGTAGAGTTTCTGCTGAGAAATCAGCTGTTAACCTTATGGGAGTTCCCTTGTATGTTATTTGTCATTTTTCCCTTACTGCTTTCAATAATTTTTCTTTGTCTTTAATTTTTGCCAATTTGATTACTATGTGTTTCGGCGTGTTTCTCCTGTATGGGACTCTCTGCCCTTCCTGGACTTGGGTGGCTATTTCCTTTCCCATCCTAGAGAATTTTTCGACTATAATCTCTTCAAATATTTTCTCGGGTCCTTTCTCTCTCTCCTCTCCTTCTGGAACCCCTGTAATGCGAATGTTGTTGCGTTTAATGTTGTCCTAGAGGTCTCTTAGACTGTCTTCATTTCTTTTC
This sequence comes from Balaenoptera ricei, assembly GCF_028023285.1. Lineage (NCBI taxonomy): Eukaryota > Metazoa > Chordata > Mammalia > Artiodactyla > Balaenopteridae > Balaenoptera > Balaenoptera ricei. The sequence goes on along the minus strand of NC_082648.1, from coordinate 9,777,053 downwards.
ATTCTTTTTTCTTTTTTCTGTTCCACAGCAGTGAATTCCACCATTCTGTCTTCCAGGTCACTTATCTGTTCTTCTGCCTCAGTTATTCTGGTATTCATTTCTTCTAGTGTAGTTTTCATTCAGTTACTGTATTGTTCATCTCTGTTTGTTTGTTCTTTAATTCTTCTAGGTCTTTGTTAAACATTTCTTGCATCTTCTCAATCTTTGCCTCCATTCTTTTTCCGAGGTCCTGGATCATCTTCACTATCGTTATTCTGAATTCTTTTTCTGGAAGGTTACCTATCTCCATTTCCTTTAGTTGTTTTTCTGGGGTTTTATCTTGTTCCTTCATCTGGTACATAGCTCTCTGCCTTTTCATCTTGTTTATCTTTCTGTGAGTGTGGTTTTTGTTCCACAGGCTGCAGGATTGTAGTTCTTCTTGCTTCTGCTGTCTGCCTTCTGGTGGATGATGCTATCTAAGAGGCTTGTACTTCTTCTGATGGGAGGGACTGGTGGTGGGTAGAGCTGACTGTTGCTCTGGTGGGCAGAGCTCAGTAAAACTTTAATCCGCTTGACTGCTGATGGGTGGGGCTGGGTTCCCTCCCTGTTGGTTGTTTTGCCTGAGGCAACCCAACACTGGAGCCTACCTGGGCTCTTTGGTGGGGCTAATGACAGACTCTGGGAGGGCTCACACCAAGGAGTACTTCCCAGAACTTCTGCTGCCATTGTCCTTGTCCCCACGGTGAGACACAGCCACTCCCTGCCTCTTCAGGAGACCCTCCAACACTAGCAGGTAGGTCTGGTTCAGTCTCCCCTGGGGTCACTTCTCCTTTCCCTGGGTCCCGAAGCACACACTACTTTGTGTGTGCTCTCCAAGAGTGGAGTCTCTGTTTCCTCCAGTCCTGTTCAAATCCCACTAGGATTCAAAGTCTGATTCTCTATGAATTCCTCCTCCCGTTGCTGAACCCCCATGTTGGGAAGCCTGACGTGGGGCTCAGAACCTTCACTCCAGTGGGTGGACTTCTGTGGTATAAGTGTTCTCCAGTTTGTGAGTCACCCACCCAGCAGTTATGGGATTTGATTTTACTATGATTGCGCCCTTCCTACCATCTCATTGTGTCTTATCCTTTGTCTTTTGATGTGGGGTATCTTTTTTGGTGAGTTCTAGTGTCTTCCTGTCTATGACTGTCCAGCAGCTAGTTGTGATTCTGGTGTTCTCACAAGAGGGAGTGAGAGCACGTCCTTCTACTCCGCCATCTTGGTTCCTAGTCCCCAGTTCATTACTTTGAATGTTGGTAATAAAGAGAATCAAGCAATTTATCTTCCCTTTCATATATGAATCTACCAGTAGCTAACAAAGTAGTAGATATGAGAAAGCTATTCCAGCTAATAAATGAAAGAAATAATATAATTAGAATATCAGCATTTTATAACTTCCAGTGAACTATTAGATCTAGGCATTGAACATCAATGGCTGCTAATATCACAAGGAAAAGAACAGACACTGCCACCTGAAGGAAGAAAAGAGCATCCTCTCTCATTTTGCCAAAAGGATCAATTCATCAGGAATCTGATCAAACTTGGAATTTGCAGGAAATTTGTGGGAGAAATAAAGGACAGAGAAACATATTGAACTGCACCATGAGTATGCATCAGCAGATTCAGACATACAGGTCACACATCCCAGGTCCTTGAACAGATAAACTGCAAAGAATGATGAGGGAACCTATAGATTAATACAGACTTAGAAAAGAAACTTACGGTTACTAAAGGCAAAGGGCGGGGGTAAGGATAAATTAGGAGTTTGGGATTAAAATATACATATTACTATATATAAAATAGATAACCAACAACGACCTACTGTATAGCACAGGGAACTATACTCAATATTTTGTAATAACCTATGATAGGAAAGAATCTTAAGATACATATAAAACTGAATCACTTTGCTGTACACCTGAAACTAACACAGCATTTTAAATCAACTGTATTTATATTTCATTTTAAAAAGAGACTGAAAAGACAGTGTGAGTGGAGGGATGAATAGGCACAGAGGGTTTACATTTAAGACGGTGAAAATACTTTGTATGAAACTATAATGATACGTACATTACTCCAGACCCATAGAATGTACACCACCAAGAATAGTCTTTAAGGGTAAACTGTGGACTTTGGGTATGATGACTTTGCACTTGATTTCAAGGCTTCCCATAAAGCCAGAGTAGTTAAAACAATGAGGTACTAAATCTGAGCATAGATAGGTATCAGTGGAACAAAATTGGGTTCAGAAACTAGTGTACTAGTGTATGTATGGTTAGTTGACTTTAACCTAAGTATCAAGGATGTGAATATGCTCTTTTAACCTGCCTTGACAGACACTGAAGAAAAATAATAAACTTTAAAAACTGGGAGGAATATAAAAGCCCTTTCTGTGAAAAAATTTAAATTCCTAATTAGTAGAGTCAGGTTTTCAAGTTAAGCTTATTAAAGTTATTATTAAGGTTATTAAAGAATGCTTTGGTTTGTTCCTGTTCAGCAGCAACTGGAAATGTGAGGAATGGTTGGAGGCAAGTGTAGAGAGATGGCTAGGAGCCAGATCCTGCTGGGTCTAGTATTCTAAGATGCGGCACTTGAATTTTAGCCTGAAGTTATTGAGAGTCATTGGAAATTTTCAAGTAGCAAATTGACACGGATGGATTTGTCTTTGAAATACCTTTGGTAGTTGTGTAGAAAATGGTTTGAAGGTTAGTTATTTCACTTCCATAAGTCTTCCAATTAATCGTCATTGTTCTCCAGTAAAGTACAGACTCTTCACTATAACTTACATGATCTAATTTATTTACCTCGTTTTAGACAAGTATTCTCACCGCTTCCTCCCTTGCCTACTATGCCCCAATCCTAACAAACCACTTGCGGCTCCCTGATGGTGTCTATGATGACTCCTAGGTTTCTGCTTTTAATGGCTGGTTTGATGGAAGTGCCATTCAGTGAGATAGAAGATTCAGGAAAGGAGGATATATTCTTTTTCTTTCTTTACTTCTTTCTTTCTTTTTTTGATGTAGAAAGAGAATGAGATTGAATTCAGCTTTGGACATGTTTGCGTTTGCATTTGAGTTGCTTACGGAAAACTATGGTGATAAAGTCTGGGGAGCTTTAGATATATGAGCCTGCAGCTCAGCAGAGTGGTCTCAGAGGGACATTTAGATTTATAGCCATTATCAAGTTAATGGTTATTAAAGCCATGGACTATAAACATAGGGGAATTTTACATCAGTGCTAGAGACTTAGGCAAAGATAACAACCACATACCAGAAACCTTGAAGAATTTCTTCAAGACTGAAGGATGTCCCAGTCTGACTGAGCTGTTGCATGATCAGCCATCCTTGTTTGCCTGGTTCCAGGAACCCCCTCAGACCCAGGCAAATCAACATGGTTGGTCACCTACCGAGTTTGTGAAGAATCTGCTTCCCAAAGAAGCAAATTGAAGAGATTTACCCACATAAACAGTAATAACCACAACTCTAGAGAAGGAGGGCTGAAGGTGAGGGTGATGAGAGGGAGGTAGGATAAGGTGGAAGGTAGGCCTCATCTGGATTCTGTTAGCACCTCTGGGAAATACACCAGGCACTAAAGGACACGTACCTTATGACAGCCATACTTGACATGATTGAGCATCTTAGGCAAACATCAGAGGTGTAGTTAAAGCTGGCTCTGAATGAGTACAGTGGTGCCAGAGAATAAGCAGGGTCATGATATCAACAGACTTCTTGGTGCTACCAGAAACATGCAAAAGAAACAGGAATATGCTGCTATTATTGCTAGCTTCAGATCCCACCGCCCTGTCCTCTGCACAGTATAATTTGATTTCCAAATTAAAATGAAGTTGTGATAAATCAGAAATTTATTTGCCTTCTCCCTTCTTGATCTGAAAGCTTGGACCAAGAATTTTCAGGCTACAACAGAATTAATCTCAACTTCCAATAATGTACAGTCTTCCCTCTGAAAGCCCTCCCTCCCTGTTAGAAAAAAACAACAGGGCACATGAGAAGATACTACAGTTCAAATGAAATGATCCATGTTAAAGAATCAGAACAATGTCTTGCTGTAATTTCCTGTAAAATGCAGGAGAAAAAATTATAGAAGTTCAAGAAGACACAGCATGTATGAAAACAGAGTAAATAGTATGAAAGAATGCATTCAAGACTGGTGAAGACAGAATGGTAATAAAGAGCATGATTGTTCAATTTAAAAGTTTAAGCAGCATCAACCAGATGAATGACTGAAAAAAAAAATAAGTGAAATGGAAGGTAACCTTGAGAAATTGTCCCACAAATTGTAGAAGTAGGGATGAAAACAATGGAATAAAAAGATCTGAGAAATGGAGGTTGATCTAGGAGTTGTTCTGTTACTGCAACAGGAAGACATTATTATTAGATATGCAAGGAGTCAAAATATGCCATTTATATCACTCTTTCTGAAAAAGTTACTTGCTACACTTCAGAAGACTGATAGAGATGAAGTACAATGTAGAGCTCAAGAGTGAGGATATCAGATAATTAAATATTTGTGAAGAATGAAACCAGTTAAACATGGAGTTAAATCTAGTAATTACTGTTAATGTACTTTTAAAACTTAATGTAACTGTGAGATATTTTGATCTCTCAAATAAAAATGGTAAAATGAAAGCACGTAATAGAGATCTAAAATTCCAGGTTTCATCAATTAAAAAATGAGACATGGTAGGGACTTCCCTGGTGGCGCAGTGGTTAAGAATCCGCCTGCCAATGCAGGGGACACTGGTTCAAACCCTGGTCTGGGAAGATCCGACATACCGCGGAGCAACTAAGCCCATGTGCCACAACTACTGAGCCTGCGCTCTAGAGCCTGTGAGCCACAACTACTGAAGCCCATGTGCCTAGAGCCCATGCTCTGCAACAAGGGAAGCCACCGCAGTGAGAAGCCCGCGCACCGCAATGAAGAGTAGCCCTGCTCGCTGAAACTAGAGAAAGCCTGCGTGCAGCAACGAAGACCCAATGCAGCCATAAATAAATAAGTAAGTAAGTAAATAAATAAATAAATAAGTAAATTTATTAAAAAAAAAAAAAAGAGAGATGGTAGTGGGATGGTTAGATGAGGAAGAAGAGCATGTTAACTTCTTACCTTACACATGGGAGCGTCCGTAGATACTGTCTTACTCTTAAGTTTATTGTCTAAAGTAGGATCACATATGATTTTAAAACATAAAGATAATAAAATTGAATAAAACAGTTTGTATAGCCTCCAAATCCCTAGAGACATTTTAAAAAGCATATAAATCCAGTCTAGTAGGAAAAGTCCATGAAAAAATGGAGAGGTGGAGTATAAGGAAGAATAAAAAATGGAAGTTATAAGAAAAGAGTAAGGGTCAAACAGCTATGCTGTTAGATATAAATGGAAGAAATAATCTGAATGTTGAATAATATTTTTTATAAACTTCCCTATTGTGAAATATTTAAGTTGTAATTTTTTTACTTGTATAAATACTGGTGGAATAAAGAGGAGCCTATATGAATCTGCATCTTTGATTACATCTTTAGAATTCATTACAAGAAGTAGGATTTGTATGTCAAGGTTCAGAGTTTTAAGGCCATCTTTTTTTTTTTATAATGGAATGATTTTATTAATTTCCACTGTCACACACAGTGTATTTCTGCATATCTAATCTACCATTTTTTTTACATTAAGTTTAGCTAAGAAAAGATAATTTCATCCTTTTTGAAATTTAAAAATATATTTTATTTGTATTTGAGTTTTTTTCTTTACTAGTGAGAGTGAATATTTTCCATAGTATTAATTATAGTGGATTCTCATTATTCACGGTAGTTAATTTTATAAAGTTGTTGTGAACATGGAAATATAGTGAGCCCTGAACCATTGCTCTAAGGAGAAATACAGAATTAGTTTCCTGCTAGACTGTTGTCAAAAAATTTTCATCAACTGATCATTACATAATTTTTTAAATATATGTTTATGTTTAAAGACACCTTATTTAATATATAATGTTGAATGTTGGCAATATGGGTTTTAAAATTATAGCACAGCCATTCAATTCAGTGTTATATAGCCTTTAAAATTAATGTGAAAGCAATATTTAATAATATGTTGAAAATCTTTACATTGTGAAATGAAGATGGGTCATTATGATGCAGTAAATGCTGTGCATTTACAAAAATTCACTTTTGTAAAAAAATACAGTCAGATATTGTTTAAACAAGATGAGAGGGTGAGTTGGAGTCTTTCAAAATACATAAATTAACCATTTTTTCTCAGGGCATATTAACGGTTACTAAGATGCAACAAGAAGCTGTGAAGAAGCTCAGTAATTATAGGTGGTAAATGCTCTTTATTCCTGGTTTGGTGCAGGCGCCTCAATTGTTTCTTGGTTTGGCTCAGCTGTTTTCCTTCGTCCTGTTGGGGGCTACGATTTAGAACTAATGAATTTTTACCAAATTATTAACTCTAAATTCCATTGGTTATTTGGTTTCCTGTTATGTCTTAGTTATTTGGTTTCATGCTGTACCTTATCTATTTATAAAAGAAACCAGATTTTCCGTTCCTTGATCATTGGAAATTGCTTGTATTTGTGTATATACATGTACATATTGTACACATGCACATAATAAAGGACTAGAAAGATATACTTTCTATTTCCACATTTTTTATAGTCAACATATGTGTATTCTTTATATTATCAGGAGAAAATAATTACTTTGGAAAAAATAAATACCAGATTTTGCCGACATGGTTTAGGTCCCTTCATGCTTCTCTTTTGCCTCTACTCCAGATACATTATTAACTTTACTTCAGTCTATCCTGCCTGTAATCTTCTTGAATACAGTGTAGCTCTGTCTTCCTTCACATGAAGCTCAGATATTTAAGACACTATTCAAGTTAATTGCCCATTTTTAAATTGGGTTATTTTATTATTGAATTGTAAGAATTTTATGTATTCTAGATACAAGTTCTTCATTGGATATATTATTTAGAAATAAAGTTCAAACTATTAGTTTTTTCTTTTGTTAAAGGTGTTTTTTATGTACTAAGAAATCTTTGCTAACCCAAAGTCACAAAGATTGACACTTATGTTTTCTTCTAAGAGTTTTATTGTTTTAATTCCTAACATTTAGATCTATGATCCATTTTGTGTATGATGTCTTACACTCTTTTATTAATTTATTTCCAAGTATTTGGGGTTTTTTATGGTGTTGTGAATGAATTATTTAATAAATTTCAATTTTTCTGTTTTCTCAGCACCTTTTATTAAAGAAATTGTCTTTTCTCCATTGGATATTCTTGACTCCCTTGTTAAATATTAGTTGACTATATCACTTTTTGTATTTTTCATTGCTAGTCTGTAGAAATCAATTTATTTCTGTATATTGATCTTGTATCCTGCAACTTGTTGAATTAATTACATCTGTGAGGCTTTTTTCTTTTAAATTCTTTAGTATTCTCTGCATACAGAATCGTGTCATCTGTGAATAATGAGTTTTACTTCTTCCTTTCCCATCTGGATGCCGTTTATTCTTACTTGATAGTACTCACTAGGTCTTAGGCTGAATAGAAGACATCCTTGCCTTGTTCATGATCTTTGGGGGAAATCATTAAAAATATTTTTTTCTTTTTTTGCCATTGAGCAGGATCTTAGCTATAGGTTTTCTGTAGAGACCTTTTAATCAGGTTTAGGAAGTTCTCGTCTATTCCTAGTATCTTCAGTTTTTACCATGATTGCGTATTGGATTTTGTCCAGTACTTTTTCTGCATCTGTTGAGATGATCATGGGGTTTTGTTTTTTATACACATGGTGAATTTCATTAATTGATTTTCAGTTGTTTAACCAATCTTGCATTCTTGGAAAAAATCTCACTTGGTCATGTTTTAGAATCCTTTTTATTTTTATTTATTTCTTTTTTTTAAAATAATATTTTTAAAAATTTATTTTATTTATTTATTTTTGGCTGCATTGGGTCTTTGTTGCTGCACATGGGCTTTCTCCAGTTGTGGCGAGCGGAGGCTACTCTTCACTGCTGTACGCAGTCTTCTCATTGTGGTGGCTTCTCTTGCGGAGCATGGGCTCTAGGCGTGCGGGCTTCAGTAGTTGTGGCATGTGGGCTCGGTAGTTGTGGCTCGCGGGCTCTAGAGCGCAGGCTCAGTAGTTGTGGCTCACGGGCTTAGTTGCTCCACGGCATGTGGGATCTTCCCGGACCAGGGCTTGAACCTGTGTCCCCTGCATTGGCAGGTGGATTCTTAACCACTGTGCCACCAGGGAAGCCGTAGAATCCTTTTTAGATGTTTCTAGATTCAGTTTGCTAATATTCTGTTGAGGATTTTTACGTGTTTATTCATGAGAAATTGGTCTGTAGTTTATTTTCCTTGTGCTGTCTGGCTGGTTCGTATCAGTGTAATACGAGCCTCATAGAATGAGTTGGGAAGTGTTCCCTCTTCCTCTATTTTCTGGAAGAGTATGTTATGGATTGATATTATTTCTTCTGCAAATATTTAATAGGAGTCATTAATGAAGCTATCTGGGCCTGGGGATTTCTTTATGGAAAGATTTTAAATTATTAAGTCAATTTCTTTAATTGTTCTAGGTCTTTACATTTAATTTCTTCTTGAGTGAGTTTTGGTAATTTGTTTGTTTCTAGGAATGTTTCCATTTCATCTAAGTTTTCCATTTTGTTGGCATAAAATTGTTCATGGTATCTTATAATCCTTTTAATTTCTAAGGTCAGTAGTGATGTCCCTCTTTTATTCATAATTTTATTCACAAGTTTCCCAATTTCTTTTTTTTGTCAGTCTAGTTAAAAGGCTTGTCAACTTTGTTAGTCTTTTAATAGAACCCACATTTGGTTTTTTTTTTTTTTTTCTGTATTGTTTTTTCTGTTTTATATTTCATTTGATTTCCACCCTAATATTTAAAAATTTTCTTGCTTTGGATTTAGTTTGCATCTTTCCCCCCCCCCTAGTTTCTTAAGGTTGAAGCTTAGATTATAGATTTGAAGTCTATCTTCTTCTTTTTTTCTTTAATATTTATTTATTTATTCGCTGCATCAGGTCTTAGTTGCAGCACGCAGGTCTTTCGTTGTGGTGTGTGGGCCCTTCATTTCGTTGCGGTGTGTGCAAGGGCTTCTCTCTAGTTGTGGCACACGGGCTTAGTTGCCCCACTGCATGTGGGATCTTAGTTCCCTGACCAGGGATAGAACCGGTGTCCCTGCATTGCAAGACAGATTCTTAACCACTGGACCACCAGGAAAGTCCCTATCTTCTTTTCCAATGCAGGCATTTAGGGATAAATTTATAGAATTTACCCTAAGCACCGCTCTGGCTGGTAACATCCCACAAATTTTTATATGTTGTATTTTCATTCTCTTTTAGCTCAAAATATTTTTTTAAAATTTATTGGGATTTCTTCTTTGACCCATTGCTTACTTAGAAGACATTGAGGGAGGATTTAGAAAAATTTAACAATGAGAAAATTCTCACTGTGGATTTCCCAAATTTTTCTGTTCTTGGTATTCAGTGTGCTCAGAGAATACACTTTGTGTGACTTCAATCTTTTAAAATTAGATACTTGTCCTAATGTTCGAATTTCCATATCCTTTTTTTTTTTAAAGTATTTATTTATGGCTGTGTTGGGTCTTCGTTTCTGTGCGAGGGCTTTCTCTAGTTGTGGCAAGCGGGGGCCACTCTTCATCGCGGTGTGCGGGCCTCTCACTATCGCGGCCTCTCCTGTTGCGGAGCACAGGCTCTGGACGCGCAGGCTCAGTAATTGTGGCTCATGGGCCCAGCTGCTCCGTGGCACGTGGGATCTTCCCAGACCAGGACCCGAACCCGTGTCCCCTGCATTGGCAGGCAGACTCTCAACCACTGTGCCACCAGGGAAGCCCGAATTTCCATATCCTTTATGATTTCCTGTCTAGTTGTCCTACCTTTTAATGAGAATAGGATTTTGAGATCTCAGACTGTTATTGTTGAATTGTCTGTTTCTTCCTTCAGTTCTGTCAGGTTTTGCTTCATTTGTTTGGGGCTCTGTTTTTATTTGTGTATGTTTATAATTGTTATATCTTCCTGATGATTTGACTTTTTGTCATTATAAAATGTGCTGCTTTATCTCTAGTAATATTTTTTGTCTTAAAATGTATTTTGTCTGATAGAACCACTGCATCTCTCCTATGGTTACTGTTTGCTGTAACCTTTCAGTTTCAACGAATTTGGATCTTTGGATATAAAGGGTGTCTCTTGTAGACAGCCTACAGTTGAGTCTTATTTTGTTTTACCCGGTCTAACAACCTTTGCCCTATATATATGGTTTCTTTTTACAAAGAAAAACTATATATTTAAGGTGTTCAACCTTTTGTCTTTTAATTGGGGTGCTTAATCTATTTACATTTAATGTTGTTAATAATATGGTTGAGTTTACATCTGACACTTTTATTTTTTTTTCATGTCTGTCTTTTTTTGTTCCTTTGGTTCTTCTGCCTTCTTTTGTATTAAGTAGATATTTTTTAGTGTATCGTTTTAGTTCCTTTCATGTTTTTAAACAGTATTTTGGAGAACAAAATATTCTTAGTGATTGTTCTAGGGATTGCAGTATTCCTTTTGTCAAAATCTGTATTATGGTAAAATACTAAGTTAATTCCTGTAAATTATAGAAATTTTAGTCTAGTATATCTCCATTCCTTCTCCCCTCCTTTGTACTATTAGTGTCATTTATATTACATTTCTATTATAACCAATGGAATGTTATAATTATCACTTTATACAATCTTAGGTGTTTTTAAAAGGTTAAAGGAGAAAAAGAGAAAACATTATTCATAGAGTCTTTTGTATTAACCTACATATATGCCGTTTCAGGTACCCTGTAATTCTTCCTGAGGGTTTGAGTTACTATTGGGTGTCATTTCTTTGCTCCAGATTAGTTCTGTTCTCTTCCCTGTCCTTTGTGCTTCAAATCTTTATTTTTAAAATATCTATTTTTCTGTTTCTTTTTGATCTTCAAAAATTCCTCCTTAGGGATGTAATGTACAACATGATGACTGTAGTTAATTAACACTGCTGGATGATACATAGAAAAGTTATAGGAGAGTTAATCCTAAGAGTTCTCATCCCATGGAGAAAATTTTTTTTTTCTTTCTATTATATCTGTACGAGATGATGGATGTTAGCTGAATTTATGTGGTAATCATTTCACAATATGTCTAACTCACACCATGCTGTACATTGTACTGTGATATATGTCAATTATTTCTTAATAAAATGGGAAAAAAATCATGAAAAAAGAAAAAAAATTCCTTCTTTTCACTGGCTGTTTCTGTTTCCTTATCTGTTGTGTTTATTCACTCTTGTGTTTGTGTTATTTCTAGTTGATAATTCATTTCTTAAGTGACTTATTCTTATACTTCTAATTCTTTCATTAGTTCTGTCACCTCAGTTTTGAGGTTTTAAATTGTAATTTGTGTTATTCTTTTACGGCTAGTATATGATTTTAAATCATTTTAGTTTATTTTGCTTGCAATAGGTTGTAAACTGTTTGTTTTAGGGCCATACTTTTCTGGCATATTTTATTATCTTTAGGGATGTTATTTTCCTTATTCTTTTTTTTTGTTTTTAATATTAACTTTTTTAATGGACTTGATCTTTATTTATTTATTCATTTTGTTTTTAAAATTTATTTATTTATTTATTTTTGGCTGTGTTGAGTCTTCGTTTCTGTGTGAGGGCTTTCTCTAGTTGCAGCGAGCGGGGGCCACTCTTCATCGTCGTGCGTGGGCCTCTCACTCGCGGCCTCTCTTGTTGCGGAGCTCAGGCTCAGTAGTTGTGACTCATGGACCCAGTTGCTCCGTGGCATGTGGGATCTTCCCACACCAGGGCTCAAACCCATGTCCCCTGCATTGGCAGGCAGATTCTCAACTGCTGTGCCACCAGGGAAGCCCCTTAATTTATTTTTAAATTTTCACATGAAATTGTTTTTCTGGAACTTGTTGAAGAAGGCAGAGTTTATCATAACTTTTGTAACTTCGCAGAACTCTCGAGTGTCTGTGTGTTTAAAAAATTAGCAGCTTGCTTTCTGAGATATCCTGGCTCTGTTTCCTTCTCCCACTTTTTTCTGTACCTTGGTTTTCCATTATCTCTCTTGTACTATCATCCTCACTTTCATTCTACTCCCAGTAGTGTATGGTCAGTATGGGCCTTTGTCTGGAAGGGAGCTCTGTTGGGTCAGTTGGAGAGTTCACTGTAGGTTAAAGTGCGCCAGTCCCTTCGGTACCAACCATCCACTCTTTGCATTCTCCGAGTGGACGGAACCAGTCCTCGGCAGCTGCTGTTCTCAGATTGGTTTCCCTGTCTTTCTATTGCTGTCTATTTTGTGTATTCTCCTGTTCCTGGATCTGCTGAATGCCCTATTTTTTCCTTCCGATTCCTCCTGCAGAAGTGCTGATGCCAATGAGACCTTATGGCTGTTGGTAGTTTTCCTTTTTGTGTCTTGGGTTTTGTGGTAGTACCTTTTCATCTAGCTTTGTTGTAAATGTTGTCCAAGGGTTTTTTTGGTTTTGCTACCTAGTTGTTCTGTTTTCATGTGGAAGACTTGCAGAGATTTTTCAAACACTGTACCACTACCACTGTTGTCATCTTTTTAGGTGTTATAAAAACCTCACTGTGATGTGGAGAAGCTCTCTTCCAAGGTTAGGTTCAGATGTCAGAATTCATGACAGTAGTGCTTTGGTGTGACTAAGTAGATTTATTACCCACACAGGTGGGGAGTTCTGAGTTGGGGGAAGAGGACAACTTTCTGGGAAGAGGCCCAGAAACAGAAAGTGAATACAAGTGCACAGGTGTTTTATAAAGGATAAGTCCGGTTTGTGCAGAATTTGAAAGAGGCACCTGCCAGGCGTGGAATCTGAAAGAGGTAGCGAGTGCACTCCTGTACTTGGCAGTACTGGTGAGAGTGAGCCCTCAGGAAATGACAGACAGAGGGAGGAGTTGATGCTCAGAGGTTGCCAGCACTAAAGCAAAACATCAGTAGGGGTCTCGGTTTCTCTCCTTTGGTCTCTGTAGAAGAGATCAGTTTTTCAAGTCCTGTTTTGGTTGTGGCATACTACTGAAGGACTGGGCTTTGACCTTGCCAGCCACATTTGTTCTCAGTATCCGTGATCAACTCCTTGAAGTAACCCGAGTTTCCAGGGTGGGTAATCCCAACCAGAGGGAAGAAAGGTGAAGACTATGTTCACTTACCTGCAGTTTCAGAGCAAGTCACCATTTGCTGGACAAATCAGTAAGTCATCAAAGAATATGACAAGAATGAGTGATAGCCTTCTTAGCTCTGCTTTTTGTACAGTTCTGTTAATTACATATTTCATTTAAGATATTTAATTTTATCAGGCATTCACTGAGTGTCTAATAAGTCCACCTAATTTGTACATATTGTCATATTGTGTTGTGTGAGATCCTGTTAATATAAATAAGCCAGAGTCTAGTATTTACTTGATTCTAATAAGCTATTGATTTTAAGAGCTTTTTATTTTGACTTACAAACCAGCCCATGAAATGTTCACTTCAGTTGTAAAATATTATCCCTATGTCAGAAATATTAAAATATTGAAAACATACATCTTAAAATTGAGGAGTCATTTATGAAATGTTTATTAAGTACCAATCATAATGCTTAAATGCTTTTGCATATATTATCATTTAGTCTTCACAGTAACTCAATGTGGTTAGGTTATTATTTTCCAATAACAGATGAGGAAAACAAAGCTTGTGGAAATAAGTAGTAAGTACAGGGGGACATTTGAACTCGGCTCTGTCTCATTTCTTTTCAGTATATAAGTGCTTTCAGTCAATATGTAAAATGAGTATATCTTTTAGGGAGGGGTTCTGTTTTTCCTATCTGTTTATTCTGCTGTGTTAAATTCATCAGAGTGAATTGTAACTTTTTATTTAATACTATACAAAGGACTTAGAAGACTTTTTTCTCCGCAGAGTTTTTCAAAGATCTGGTTATATAATTTGTGATTCTTTAAGATGGTTAATGAAAACCTAAGTAATTTCATCTTTCCTGTTATTTATTTTTCAGTCATGTTACTTGACTTTCTTGGCAGCTTCTCAGAACTCTCTCTTTATGTCTTACCATAATGAATTTTGGAAAACGTCAGTGTGAAATATGCAGGCCTATTTAAATTTGAACTTAAACTATGATATCACTCCTATAATAGCATAATCATTTTAGTAAACTTAATAAAGCTGTTCATTTAAAAACTGGAAGAAACCACTTCAGAAGTAGTCATTGTGACCGTTCTTATTGGGAAGTGAGAGGGAAAGTAATCTGCTAGGGAAGCGAGAATTAAAAAAGAGGAGAAAATTGTGGTGATGTGGGCTGGCCTAGGTATGAGGTTTTAAAATAGAAAGTTCGATAAACTAGTCATGCTAATCTTGTATACAGTTATTTAAAACTCTGGCTCAGATTTAAAACATCTTAGGCTAGGACCATTCCATGTACAATAACAGATGCTAATTCTGCTTAGATGAAAATTATCTTACTGCTCTTAAATTTAATTTAGAATACCTGTGATCTGTTAGGTGTTAGAGATCAGATAACCTCAGGGACCTAAAAATTGGATTATCTGTCAATGTGTTATCCTTTATTTCTTTTTAGTTGCTTACATTTTCCTCTTTCTCTCCTAGCTGAGCGATTTATGAAAATATTAGATTTGATATTATGAAAATATCAAAGCATTTATTTTCTTGACTGTTATTGTGGCTCAAACGCAGTTTGTTCATTATTCAAGAATTATATTATTTACTAATTACATAACTCTCCATGACAGTCTGCAAAGTTCTGTGCCTTCAGTACTAATCAGGTTCTCTACCTCTCCTCCCACATAGTTAGGATTGCTTGTGAAATTTGGGGATCTGCTTTGTCTCTTGAACACATTCTGCCAGTGGTTGGGCTTCCTTTTTGCTGCCTGGCTTGTGGAGATTAAGTAACTATATAGCAGAAAGCCAAGTGAGATGATCATTTGCTGGAGCGAGACTGGAGTCTGCAGAGAGAGAGCTCTACCAGAATGACTTTTTAGCCTCATGTGTATGTTTTTACTTTTCAGTTATCAAAGCCATAAGAAGTGATGGAAGAAACAGGCTCAGATTCTTTGTTCTTCCACGTCAAGAAGGGAAAAAACCTATTGCTGATTTAAAACTACTTCCCAGGGCCAACTCTAAACCCTGGGATTTTTCTTTTTGCCAGCCTTTCTCTTTCCAATGGCATGAATTATGTGGAAGGATGGAAGGTGTGAGTGCGGCGATGGGAGCTGACAGCAGTGCTCATACTTGGGTCTTCACTTTGTCTGCTAGCTTGTGGTGCACCCGAAGCCTGCTGCCAAGTTAGGAACCATTCTGAAGTGCGTGGTTGAGGATTTCGGGCACCATGATTTCAAATATGTTTGAATTTACTCCGTGTCTTATTTTTCATAGGTGTATTTGACCTTAACATATGTGTTATCCAGGATTTGTATGTGTTAATGTGGACTACAAGACCATTTTAATGGGAGAGATGAAGTTTTGATTAAAGAAGAAAATTTAGAAATGTTTGAGTTTTTCTCTTTATGTTTAATAGGCAGGCGGTGGTTAAAGGTTCCCTTCCACATCCTTTTGCCTTGACGTTATTTGAGGACACATTGTACTGGACTGACTGGAATACACACTCCATTTTGGCTTGCAACAAGTACACTGGCGAGGGTCTGCGTGAAATCCATTCTAACATCTTTTCTCCCATGGATATACATGCCTTCAGCCAGCAGAGGCAGCCAAATGGTAAGTGATCTTGATTTTTAAATTGCAGGTTGGAATAGCTTTGTAGCACTCTGATGTCTGGCTTTAGTGAGGGGCAAGAGGAGGGAGGATATATCCAAAGGTAGTGGGAAGGAATAAAAAACAGGGAAAATGTCAAAATATAATTCAGGGTAGATAACGGTGTAAACCATTTGTAGCTTGATATCTGTCACTACAGACCACCTCAGCCCTTTGTTTGAGTCTGGGGTTATGAAGGTAAAGAAGAGAGAAATAAAATAAGAAATTGAGATAGCTCATATGCTAAGATTGTGCACAAATGCATTTCTTATTCATATTATTTCTCTCTAATGAGTGATTTTGTTCATTGTATGTTTAAAAATGAACACTTTTCTTGAATGGAAACCTCTATTAATCTAACTGGTTAATTTAAGTACCTCAGGTTACTTAAATAAAATACTTGCTTATACCTTTTCTGTGCAAATCCCCCCACCTTTTTTTCTTAGTTTTGCTTCTATTTCTGGCCATCCTTTATAATGACTTGGGCTGTGACTGCTGACAACAATTTCTTGTAAGACAGGACTAGAATTAGGTTTAAAAGAATATGAGAATGTTAAGTGTTTGGCACTGGTGTGTAAATAAATGTCTGGCATGTGTCTGAGTGTATTTCAGATTGTATTCCATAGCCCAAAATGCAGGGGTTTTGGATTATGCATTGCTTTGTATTAGTTCCTTCCATTTAGGGGGAGATAGTCAAATACTGAATGTGTCATATTGGAATCTGGTGATCATGAGTCCATAAAAATGTTTTAAAATGTTTGTGTTACTCTTTTGTAGAAAAGAAAATGTTGAGTCACTTGCGTGAATTTTTTCTTCTCAGTGTTGGCCCTCAGGAAAGAATTTCTTTGTTCTTGTTTTTTTAATGACACTGTTGATCCTTTATGTTTTACTAGTTTGAGAATTTGCAGTTATGTGTGATATTGCTTTCTTTTTATCTTTCATATTTTGTTGATCTCCATCTTTTGCTGATTTTTTTCTATGAGTATTATTTAAATCCACCCCTTTCTATAGTGTCTTCACATTTTCTAATTAATCTCTGCTTCTCAGTTTTCCCTTTTAAGTCCATTTTGTTTATCTTTTCCATGTAAATCTTTCCAAAGTGTGGCTTTTCTTGACTCTCAGTGCCTCCACCACAGATGTTCCCCTCTCTGTGCTCATTCAGCTTTAGTTCCTGTTAGTCAAACCTTAATCTTCAGTTACACTGTTCACCTTATTATCTCACCCAGTGCACAGCCTCCAAGCCTTCATTCATGTGGTTTTACCATACTTGAATGTCCCCCTATCTGTTCTTCCTATCTTTCAAGACTTCAGTCATGTCCTGTATCTTTCCTTAGTGATTTACTTCCCATTTGACTCTATACTTACTTTACAGTCTAAATGTGCAAGATAGCAGTTTCATTGTTTTGTATTGTTTTCCAGTATTATTGTTCATTAATTTTGGCATACTGGCCAGATTGCAAGCTCTTTAGGGCAGGGACATCCTGCTTTATTTCTTGTATATTCCTCTTTGGATACAAAATGCTAAGTAAATTCTCACTGATTAATTCCCTTCCTTGCAGATGGTCTGTTAGTCAAGCACCTGGATGACATTTGGTAATGATTTGGTTTATCAGAGTTGCTCATGTTATGGTTGTTAACCTTTGTGTACCTAGAGTGGGGGAGGTCATCCATAATCATTGGTATTAATTACTGTGATTTATATTTGACAGCTACAAATCCATGTGGAATTGATAATGGTGGTTGTTCCCACTTGTGTTTGATGTCTCCAGTCAAGCCTTTTTATCAGTGTGCTTGCCCAACTGGGGTTAAACTCTTGGAGAATGGAAAAACCTGCAAAGATGGTAAGAAGTTGGTCTCCAAGAAGGAAGAATTTTAGATAGCAATTGGGATTCTTTATGATTTATTTTATTTCTCTATAATAAGCTCTACAGGTTACAGTGCTTTGGGAGACTAGTCACTTAATCTCTCAGTCTTCACAATTGGTTATACACTAGGAATGTTTTGTGTTTTATGGCAACTCTCGAATATTATTTTATAAATTATTTTAGTATTTAACTGAATTTTTAACATGCTATTTTGGAAAAAAAAATTAGGTGCCATTTCTTTTCTCTGTCAAATCTCATAGTCATTGATATCACAATTGATTCTTGTGGAAATGAGTATTCTCATAAAGAATACATTTTTAACAGTAGGTAGCATTTGTAAATAAAGAACTTCCGTGCAAGGAAAAGATGTTTATTAAACTTTTAACTATAAAGACTATCATGGGATAAACATATTTTCTAAAAAATGATTGAATGATGTTTTTAATTGCCTTTTAACAACAGAGAATTGCCTTCAGAAGAAGAAAAGAATTCCTTATTGTACTGTTTAGAGCAACTCTTTCTATACTTAACCACCACACTGCCTCTTCTCCTTACCCTCAGTCCCCTATAGAGAGAGGGCATATTGGAGAATATTCTGATTTAGGACATTTCCAGGGACTTCAGGTTTGGGATAACACCAGTTCTTCTCTTTTTCTTCTTAATGAGAATGTTATTCTTCATTCTTACCCCTATGGATCACCATCTGGTTCTCTAGCCACCAGCAAGACCTGGTAAGAAAATTGTTATATTTAGCAGTGGCTTCTTTATCTAACTCTGAAAAGCAGAAGCCTTTATTTAGGAGTGGGTTAGAGTTTCTGGCAAGGGGGTCAGGGAGCCAGAGAGATGGAATTGAGTTGGTGTACAGGATATTTGTCATGACTTGGCATTGATAAATTATCCTCCTAGTCAAAGGTGAAGCTGGCTGACTCGTGTCAGACGGTTTTCATGGCAAACAATAATTTGGTTTCAGTTTAAAACAAAAGGTTTTTGTAATGTTGCCTTTTTGTTTAAAAATGTAGCCTGACTTTAAAACAGAGGATTTATTTTAGCAGTAGTGGTCTGTTTACACCCTATAGCAGTGCAGATGTATGAGTTTAACTACTATTTTGAATTTCAGATATAAATTTGGCATGTAATAGCCTTAAGTTAACTATTCTGTTTTGATCACCTTGCCAAATTGACAGCTTCACTTTCTATGACTTCTTTGTTTGCAAAGTTTAGGGCTGGCTTCTTTTGGTAGTTAGCAGAGGCAGTGAATTGTATAAAGTTCCTCCTGCTTGGTGCCTGCTATGGCATTTAGGGCCGTATTCTCTCCAAGACAGAGTTCATTTATAATTAATCCATGGGTCAAAAAGCTGATGCTGAGAGCTTTTTCACTCCTCTTCTCAGTGTTTTCTACTTCCAGATTAATGCTTGAAGTTTAATGTCAGTATTTTCTTTCAGACTCATTTCTTTGGTTGGGAATCTTTCTTCACTCTTTGAGATGTCAACTTGCTTACTATCTTTTATTAGCCTTTATATAAAGTTAAATGGTTTTTTGCTAGTGGTTGACTTGAATATTTAAAATCAAAGCAAACAAAAAGATTAATATTCTCATTCACAACAGTGTTTTTATTGAATACTGTTTTGGGTTAAAAGCATTTCATAAATAAATCTGATTTAAAACTCAATGAGATAAAAATTTGAAAGTTTATTTTCTAATGGTAATAATAATAATATATTAGCTAGTATTTATTGAATACTTACATGTTTGGTACATTTCTGAGTTTTACATTTATCTCCTTAAAGTCTCACAGCAACCCTATAGAAACCAGGCTTAGAGAGATTAGGTGTTTTGCCCGACTTTGTGTAACTGCTTGAATCCAGTTCTGTCAGATGAACAACTCTAACCCTTACCCACTGTGTCATATTTATCTGATTCCCTCTCTCTTCTGCTGCTGTTTCCTCCTCCATAGGTTCCTTTGTCCTTAATTCTGTCAGGCATTGCCCTGTAGTTCTTTTTGTTACAACAGCTTTACCGAGATGTAGTTTACATATAAAATTCAACCATTTCAAATGTACAATTCAGTGATTTTTAGTAAATTTACAGAGTTGTGCAGCCATCACAATACATCCAATTTTAGAACATTCTCGTTAATCACAAAAGATCCTTGTCCTAGATTCCTTTACCTTTTTAAACATCCTTCTTGAACAAAGGACCTATATCCTACACTTCCTCTACTATTCAGCTACTTAGCTTCTTAGTCATTACTTAGTTGCTATTCATTATACCTTTAAATAAATGTTATTAATTCCAGGGACTATATAATGAATGAAGCCAGAGAGAGAATCAAAACTTGATTTGGAGAATTCAGCCGTTATAGAGCTTGAACTCATAGTCAAGCTACTCCTGTTTTACTGCATTACTTTCCATTTCCACCCTAAATAGACCCTAGTATCCTTTTATACTCATTACTTTTCAATTCCTGAAGAAGTTCTGCATTCTCTATTTAGAGTACCTAAATTTTGCCTGTGGGTTTCAATTTTTTCTTCATTTTTTTCACTTTGTTGTTCTAGGTGCCACTGAATTACTGCTTTTAGCCCGAAGGACAGATTTGAGACGAATTTCTTTGGATACACCAGATTTCACAGACATTGTTCTACAGTTGGAAGACATCCGTCATGCCATTGCCATAGATTATGATCCTGTGGAAGGCTATATCTACTGGACTGATGATGAAGTGAGGGCCATACGCCGCTCATTCATAGATGGATCTGGCAGTCAGTTTGTGGTCACTGCTCAAATCGCCCATCCTGATGGTATTGCTGTTGATTGGGTTGCCCGAAATCTTTATTGGACAGACACTGGCACTGATCGGATAGAAGTGACAAGGCTCAACGGGACCATGAGGAAGATCTTGATTTCAGAGGACTTAGAGGAACCCCGGGCTATTGTGTTAGATCCCATGGTTGGGTAAGAGGCTCTGCTGATAGAAAATTTTGCCAGGTGTTTCTGATTTTTACAGGTTCCTAGAAACATTGAGAAAAACAATGTGAAGTATATGTTGGTTTCCAATAAATAGCTCTTTAACGACTGTCCATTTTTAGAATATAGTGATTGGAATAAAATCTCAAGTTAAAGAACTGCTAGTTTTTTTCCTTGAATGTTTTGAATACTTTTTCTTTCTAAATTAAGTCCATGCTTGCTGACTTTGGGTGTTGGCTGCAGATTTTGCCGAGGTTGCATCATGACCATGAAAAGTGTGGAAAGAAGTTGTTTTCAGAGCTCTTTCTCTTCCCCCTAGAAAATTTAATTTCATCTAATTTTCAGTACTTCCAGAACGACTTGGTAAAGAATATATCTTACTTTTTGTATGTCCCCAAACATATAAATGATTTGATTTCCAAAACTTTGTCTGGCCATGTAGCTTTATGCCTAGTCTTTTTTTTTTTTTTTTTTGGCTATAACACCCTGACCATGGTCCAGGGAAACACAGCTTTCTACATACTCACCAGTGTTGTTTGTTACTATGAGATTCATCCTGAGGGTGAACATAATGACAAATTATTACACCTCAGTGCATACCAATGCCTTCAAGCCCCTTAAATTCTCAGGAGCCTCAAGAATCACTTAGTGCTACAGGAAGAGTTAGTTATTTGGTGAAATCAGTTTGCCATCTGAATATTACTACTGGTTTAACCTTTTTGTGTCAGAGATGACAAGCCAGCAAGAAAGAGAGGGCTATTCCTGGGAAGAAGCACAAAATATTTTGAAAAAAAACAACTGAAAATAGAATATCATTATTGGGAGGCATTATCAGGTCTAGAAAACACTGTTTCATCTGAAAATTTTCTACAAGCTTACACACTGCAGTTATAAATGTCTTAAACATACTCTTCGTATGTTTGTCTTATGTTTTTTTTCCTTCTGTGGTGTTAACGGATAATCAGTGTAAAAGAGGGGTGGATCTCACCTTTAGGATATCTGAAAGTTACAGTTTATTATCTGTTTTTAGCTCATATTCTGTGTACTTCTATAGGTACATGTATTGGACTGACTGGGGAGAAATCCCGAAAATTGAGCGAGCAGCTCTGGATGGTTCTGATCGAGTAGTGTTGGTTAACACTTCTCTTGGTTGGCCAAATGGTTTAGCCTTGGATTATGATGAAGGCAAAATATACTGGGGAGATGCCAAAACAGACAAAATTGAGGTTTGTTTCTTGCTTTTTCATTTTAAAACCAGTTTTATAATGGTTTTTGAATTAATGGTAATTTGATGCAGATATTCTTGCATCTTCACTGGGGTGCCGGAGGTATCTTGCATAGAAATTTTATTCAACCTTTAGGATTCTAGGGATTGCGTATTTTCTTCCATCTAACCATAAAATTTCTGAGTTACACTGGAATGAGAAATGGGTATTCATGTATTTCTAGTCTTAAAAGCTTATGTGAGTGATTTTTCTCATTATGGGTAAAACCACTGCCTGAATTTCCTAGGGGCAGTTTGCACAAACCAAATATTATATAAGCTCTAGACTGAAAAAGCTGTGATAGTCGTTGTCAGGAAAACAAAGCCCATGCATGCATATATACTTTCTGTTGGTGATGGTGTTGGGGCAGGTGGTGGCATATATTAACTATTAATAAGATGGTTACATGCAAACGGTTTTTAAATTGATTTATGAGCTGTGTGGGAGAAAAATTAATTAGCCAAAACTTGGGGGAAATATTTTCCAAATGATAGAACTAAGGGCAATCAGAATAGAATTACGGTGGAAACAACCACCATATGTGAATATGTGACTATTTTATCACATTGTTTTGTGAAGAGCACATATCCTTGATAATTGATTGTGAAGTCTAACTTTACAACTTTGAATTGCTAGAGGTCTTGTGAATCACATACTTAAAACGGAGTTTTGATCACAATATTTCTTTGGAAAACACATGACTTCTCATATAAGGAATAGCTTTGAATGGCTCTTCAAAGGCACAGCACACATCTCGCAATAGATAGATAATTTGGGCTCTAGAGCAGTTACTTTAGAAAGGTGATTCTTAGGAATGTCAGGGACTCTGAGGGAATAATGAGTTAAAGGGCCTTCCTTTAAGAATGGAATCTTGGAATAGAAAAAAATCCATTAGTATTCCACCAGGCTTAAATACTGAAAACCATCTTCAACTCTTGCAGCTGGTTTCCATTAATAGAAAATTATGCATAGACTTGACTATATAAATTTTCTCCCTGCTGTTAGTGTTTCACTGCCCCCACCCCCTTTAAATCCAAGTTAGGTTTGAATCTAGCAGCTGGAGTGCAGTGCTAATGAGACAAAGGTTATGAGTTCACTTTTCAGACAGGCTATTAGCTTCACTTGGGTAGGCTTGAGTACAAATCTCACAACATTCCCATCCAGTTCACAAATGTGAATTGTTGATCAGCTGTGGACTATACATGAGTGTATAGGTATACTACTCTTAGAAAAATAGTTTAAGTCCATGTGTCCCAGAGGAATGTCTGCACATAAGGAAAGAGCACATAATTTACATCACAGAAGAACACGTGATTTATTATTTTATAGGGATTTTAAAAATTCTGTATTTGACCTTATCTTTCTTAGCTTACTATGACTGACTGATTAGATTGTAAATAAAACATTTGTTTCTTTCTAGGAATTTTTCAAGTCTTATTTTCCCTACTGCAGGTCACTTTTAGCACTTCAGATATAGAAATTCATTCAAAATCACAAATAGTTCAGGAGGGATTCAGGTAGAGAAATGGGAATTTATGGAGGTTCTGAATGACAGTGTTTAAGAATAAAAATGAATACACATTATATAACAATATATAATATTCATTTTACAGGATTTATTTTCTTAGTTTGCAGGAAGTGCAGTAGGTCTTAAAATTAGTATTAGTTCTGACCTTTTGAGCTGTGTATATGTATATAAGTGGTGTCAGTTGCTTTCTCACTTCCTTATTTCCTTCCTCCTTGGCTTGTACCAGCATCCTTAAACTTACCTTTCAGATCTATTTCTCTTCTTCCAGGTTTACTGGAACACAGCTGCTATTTGTTCTTTGTCCCCCTTTTGACAGATTATTTGAGGTTAGTGATATATCTACTTCCACCAAATTATACACACAAAGACCTCCCCTCATTCTTTCCCCTGAGATTCTGATTAAGTTTCCCTAATTGAACATTCAATGCTTTTGTAATTTTAATTACAATTACAGTGTAAAAAAAAATTCTTTTTACAGACACATCTGGGAAATAAAGAGAGCAGATATTGTTATCTGTTACCCTCAAATTTACGATATGTAAAATTGCTGGTATATGGCAAACTAAGGAAAGAGCACAGCTCTTCATATGGCATAACTGAGGGAGAAAAACTGTTAGTTTCCCTCTCTGAGACTAGTAGTGATTATAGGAGCAACTGTAACCACCAGCTTTTTCATTTTGCTTTACTCAGTAGTAGGTCGACTAAAACTTTTGGGAAGACACATAATTTTAAAAATGCTTCTTTTTCTAGGATTACTTGCTAGCCTCTTGTTATGTATCAGCTGATCCTCGGTGCTGATCTGACCCTAGTCTAGGTCACATGCTCCTTGCTACTCCCCTTCTCTTAAGAAAGCTTCTCCGCTTTTGTCATGCCCAAGAATGAAAGGTACTTTTTCTTGGGACTATAAGAAAATATTAAATTATGGTTGTAGTGGCCTTATTCTCTTCTGGAAGACTTAGAGTTTACTTGGGATATATGTTTCCAGTACATTTGGGAAGAAAAGATAGGTATTTGATAAATTATGTAGCAGTGTAAGGCATAGTAAACTCTTGTGTTTTGAGTGGATCTTATGGGAAGAGCTTAAAATGTTCATTCGCTTATGCTCTCTGCTCCCTCAGTGGAGATTCCTTAGATCAGGTTCTCACTCACATTTTTTGGTAAGTGGTGATGTAACCAGATGCTGGATATTGGGGAGCTGGGTCTGAGGATTGGGGAAACCAGAGAAAATTAATGGGGAGCTCTGGGTTTCAGACTCGACTTCTGTTGTACAGAGTTGCAAGAAAGAATAAATAGGTTTACCTGAGGTTTATAACCAATTCCGCAGAGAGGGATGGTACATAGGGAATTGCTAATGATGTCACATTTTTTAAAAAAAAGACAGTCATCGTATTGGCTGGTGCTTTTTTTTTTTTTATTCAAATCACTTTTATTTTAAATTTATTTATTTATTTATTTATGGCTGGGTTGGGTCTTCGTTTCTGTGGGAGGGCTTTCTCCATTTGCGGCAAGCGGGGGGCCACTCTTCATCGCGGTGCGCGGGCCTCTCACTATCGCGGCCTCTCTTGTTGTGGAGCACAGGCTCCAGACGCGCAGGCTCAGTAATTGTGGCTCACGGGCCCAGCTGCTCCGCGGCATGTGGGATCCTCCCAGACCAGGGCTCGAACCCGTGTCCCCTGCACCGGCAGGCAGATTCCCAACCACTGCGCCACCAGGGAAGCCCTTGGCTGGTGCTTTAATATAAGAATGCGTTTGTGAGGATATGTCTGATTTCCCTACTTTTCAACTGATAGTGACCACTTAACTGTAGGTGTTATTTAAAAGGTACTTCCTGGTACTTGTTTACGTTTCTTCATTATGCTGAAATCATTTCATCACCTTTTACATACAAGCTTCTAGTTTACTTGTCTGCACTGGGGTCCCCTCTACTCCCCACCCAAGTGTTACTATAGTGTTCTGGGGCTTCCTGATAATAAATACTAAAGCATTAGCAGAAAGGATCATTTTCTTTTTTCTGGTTGGGGAACATCAAACAAGCCTTTATTTCAACTTTATAAGACCCTGCAGTAGGCAGAAGCACATTGTGTCTTAACACTATTCTCGTTTTTCTTTGTCCATTTTAACTGCCAAAAACATTTGTTGTACTAAGGGCCTGCAGTACTGCTTACCAATAGTGAAGACATATCATAGATAATTTATAAGTTTAAAACATTTTCAGTTAATGCGTTTTCAGTCACTGGTTTTATTGAAAATAATATTGTCATAGCTGAAATTTTCTCACAGTTTATTTTCTCATTATATACTTTTTATTCATTTTTTTCCCCTTTTCATTTCTGAGCTTATGCTGACAGATGCAGCAACACCTAGTGGTTGTAGGTAAAGAGAGAGATTTTTCTTGTTTACTTCAAGGACATGTAGAATTATTTCACATCTCTTTTATTGTAAATTTCCCTGTTTTAGAGAACAGTGTCCATAGGTAGTTTTGTCCAAATCTAATTATACCTGGCACAATTTTGTTGGGAAACGGAAACAGAGATTATTAGAACCTTGAGTACCAAGACATTTTTGAATAAAGACTGTATTACTGTGTAGGATGTGTGCTGAAAACTTCGCATTTGGTGAATATTCTATTTCATATTCTAAGCCTGAAACTGCAGGGCTGTATTTTCCTCTCATGACAACTTCCTCTGTTTAATCAGTACTCTTATAAAGAAATTTGTTTCCCAAGTATTCAGATTTTTTTTTAAAGTAATTTCTTTGTCTGGCATCTTTAGCCTGTGTATTGTGAAAGTCTGTTAAAACACACAAGGACCCATTTATGATGGTTTTTCTTATTGTTTTTCCTAAGATTAATTCATCCTTAAGAAATTATAAAAATATAATCATCTGTTGTTGAGATAAAGCTCTCCTGAGTGTATGACAAGTACCAACAAGTTCTTCCTTTTGCATCTTTGCCAGTTTTATAACAGTGTTCCTTAAAATTGGTTTTACTTTTAGTTTTAGAGAAATGTTCAAGATAATGAACTTAAATACCTGAATCTTTGCCCATTCCTACTACTTTACCACACTATATGTATGTATATATGAATATATATTTTTCCCCGCATCTTCTTGACATACAATAACGGAAGAATGATTTTGATACATTCCATTATTAGATTCCTCAGGTCAACAGAATACCTGGATTTGGGGCCTGTATTCACTGAGTTGTAAACATGGGCTATCCTGTTATAGCATCTTGTTTCTGATTGGGGTGTATCTTATGATTATATCTATCTTTGAACCCGTATTTGAAGGTTACCTGTTGTTGTACAATTCTAACAACATTATTTAACTTGTTATCATCTCTAGCAGCCAGAGTAGTACATCGTCCAGTTGTATGCTCTGTCATCTCATTATCTACTCTACTTTGTCTGGCTCTAAAAAAATTATTGCACATATTTATAATGAGAGAAACTTGCTTGATGATAGGTGTAATCATATTTTCCTGAACTGGCACAACAAACCCTGGAGCCTCACCAAACAAGATGCAGTTGCCTCACTTTGGAGTTAGTATAATTTTATCTATGTACATTAGGATAATCTGTTCATTTGGTACTTAGAAAGCATTTTAGTGACCAAGTTTGAACTTGCACTTGGATTATTTTTTAAATGTTCTGCTATTATACTTTTTCGCCTCATGTTTTAGTATAAAACCATTTAATATGTGGGGAGCTGTTTTTAGTTACAGTCTGATTATTTTAGAAGTACCTTTTTTATTCCTTTGGTTTTTGTACCCCTGAAGTAAGAGTGCTGATTTCAGTGTCCTACTTTCTTGAGAAGAGAGGTCATCCTCTTTACAGTTTGTAACAGTGTTTAGTTTTTATCGAGGTAATCTCTAGATGTTTTATTGAAACATTTTATAATATTGGACCCTGACCTAGTTCTTGTTTGATTTTGCCATTTAACTCGGTGACTTTAGATAATTCACATAATCTCTGGTCTTTGGCCAATGAGGTCATTTGAACCAGGTGATCTTTAGGTTCCTTCCAGTTATAACATTTTCTGATTTTTTTATATTAACTGCATGTCATAGGTTAAGAACAAATAAAACACTTTGCTTGGGAGAGTTGCTAAAAGGAATCTATATTGAAGATGACATGACTGTTTTCTTTTTTTCTTTAAATTTTTCCTTATTTACGGTGCCTTTAATTCCTATCACCTAAAGAAAACTTGCCTGTTGGGGGTTCAATATCTTTAGTAACTCAGTTTTACTGATAGCGACTTCTGGTAAGCTATTCATTTAGATTTTGCGTTGACCTGTATGCAGGCTACTCCATTATAAACATGCATGGCGGGTTTAAATAAATGTTTAAAGCTGTTGTTTGAAGCTTGCCAAACATGTAAATGTTCATGGAGTACATGTAAAACATTATTTTTCAGGAGGTTATTTCCCTGTAGCTGGGAAACTATTATACTTTTAAAGGGGTCATAGAGGTTTTATTTTTACTGTTTTTAGAAGGTTTGGAAAGGGTAAAAAGATTTTAGAAGTGACAGAAGCCTAATTTCAGTTTAATTAAACCACTCTGAGGTAATATGGTGAAACACACCCTCAAGAAGATTTAATTAGTGTTGGCTCAACTTTTAAAGCATAAGGGTTATCTTTTGGAATGGCCTAAAATGGTGCATTTGTTCTGGATTCAGAATGTACAAGCAAGCTTTTACCAGGATTTGGGTTGTTATTTTAAACATAAAGGGGCTTAAAACTGTATTTACAAACCTAGTAACCTGTCCAAAACTGTTACTCCTTGGGTATGAGAAATGTAACAGTAATTTTCTTTGAGACAAAGCAACATGTTCTTGTTTCTCTATGTTGCTTCTGCCCAGTAGAGAGATTGTGCGGCTGATGAAAGAGAAGCATTTAGGGCAGAAGCCAATTTTCTGAGAAGGGTCAACTCTGCAAAAGTAATGGAAGGAAACACATTTCAGAAAGTAATCAGACTCTGTATAAAGGGAAATATGTAGTTCTTTAGAAGTAAAGTCTCACAATCAGATTTTGTTTAAGCTTTTGATCCCTTAATCTCTTCAGAGGATTCTTATAAATTGCTTCCTACATCATATGAACAACAAAAATGATAACAGCATTTATTACTAACAACTATTATTATTATTCAAGTGCCCTTGGACTTTTTCCTTATCTTTCCTCCCTTCATTTTTTTTTTTTTTTATTATGGAAAATTTCAGACATATAGTAAAGCAGAGTAAAGATACTCAGGAACTACCCGGCTTCAACCATTATCTGTCAATCTAGAATGCTCTTAAGGGGAGAGCCAAGGAGATGGCAGATAGGGATTCTCTTATTAATATAAATGTGATTTTAATACTTTTATTTTGAGATAACCTAAAAGAAATGAAAGAATCAGGCCTTTGTCCTTACTCTTACCAATCTCAGCTAGTACTTTGAAATGTAAACTTACAAATGTGATAAAAGATGAAAAAAGTAGAGTTTTATTAATTCTTTTCATGAGAAATCAGTTTTTGAAGTAATTTTAACCCGTATTAGAATTAAGTATAGTATAGCAGGGGAGGGAGGAAAGACGAAATGGAAGACATTTGTTTGTGGCTTTACTGAGCCTGATGAGTCTAGGGCAGCCCTGAAGGTGGCAGGTTTGAGAGGGGACAGAGATCTAATCTAAAACAGGAGTAAATTAATTTTGTTGTGGGCTGTAGAGTCACCACCATGAAATTCTAATCCTGTGCGGCCCACTAGGGTAGCCAGTAACCACATATGTCTATGGAGCACCTAAAATGTGGCTACTCTGAATTGAGATGCTTGAAGTGTAAAATGCATACTAAGAAGACCTAGTAAGAAAAAACATAAAATCTCGTTAATAAATTTTTAAAGAGTGATTACATGTTGAAATAAAATATTTTGGATATATATATGAATAGATTAAATATATTATTAAAATTACTTTTACCTGTTTTTCTTTTTTAAACTTTAAAAAATCTGGCTCCTAGAAAATTTTAAATTACACACATGACTCACATTTGTAACTTGTATTTCTTTTGGACAGCACTGTTGTAGACCCAACCCTGTTGTAAAAAGCTACAACAGTCAAGAATGGGAAGATAGGGAATTAAGGGAAGCAGTGTGCTTACAAATTTACATTTAAAGTATCTTAGCATATCTTAATTACATTGTTTAATTTGAAATAGATGTGATATATCTAGCTTTAGTGTGCACTTTATTTACTCCACTACCCACCCCCACCCCCCCCAAAAAAAACACTTTTAGTTTTTGCCTTTAAAGTGAGAGAACAAGGAATAGCTAGCTGGAAGGGTCTAATACTCTAGTGTGCAAAGCTATAAAATCCTTAGCTGTGGCTTTTAGGGAACTATATTTCAGTTCTTGGACTGTGTGCTATTCTAAAGATCTTCTTAAGACCTTCATTATCATTTGTTGTTGTTTTGCCAGATGTTGCTAAAAATTACCTTATCTTTTTAACATGTCCTTTGCTTGTTTTTCTTCTTCCTGAGACCCTTGCTTGCACTTAGAGCAGCATTAACACTGATCCAAGCCCCAGTTTTGTCAGGGGACCAGAGTGAAGATCACCAAAGCATTCCTAACCTACAGTCCTTTATGTGCAATTCTGAAATCCAAAAAGCTCTCGAAACGGAAAGTTATTTTTATTAATTCAGTTGGTAGAGAGTCTGGCTTGAGGGACTTCCCTGGCGGTGCAGGCAGGGGGTGCGGGTTCCATCCCTGGTGCGGGAGCCCAAGAAAACCAAAACACAAAATGGAAGCAGTATTGTAACAAATTCAATAAAGACTTTAAAAATGGTACACGTCAAAAACACTTAAAAAAAAAAAAAAGAGTCTGACTTGAAGCAGTGTAAGACTAATTGTAGTCTCTATTTATCGCCCTTTGTGGGAATATGTATATGTCTTGCTGCAAAAATATTATCATGCTAGGCAATGAAGTGCTGTCCTGGACCCAGGTAGAGGTGATACGACATGTGCATTGTGTTAGCCTTTCGGTATTTCAAAGAAGTCCGAATTCTAAAATAGAGCTAGCCCAGAGACTTTCAGAAAGGGGATTTTTGGACCTCTATTATCATCCCATAGAAATTGAAAATATTTTATTAACCATAATTCTGTATTTAAGATATTTATCTTTAGCACAATCTGGACACAGTGATAGAGGTAAATGAGGTCTTCCTGAAATACAGCTTTGTTATGTCACTCTCCTTAAAGTGCTTTCAGAAGTTTCTTGTTTTCTATAGTTTTTCTTACCTGGGATTTCATACCTCCTATAGGGTGCTGTCTCTGAGTCCCTTTTGTATTCTTTCTACCTCAATGCGTCTCTTTCAAAGTCAGTCAAACAAGACATCCTTGACTGTGTCTTAACGTATGTTACTTCTTTTATTCTGAAAAATCATTTTCTCTTTGTCAAAATTCTTCTAATTCTTGAAGGTGGATTTGAACTCCTGCTCCTTCCTAAAGTTTTTCCTGATTAGCTGTAGGCCAGAGAAGGGTGTATGTGTATGATTTTAATGTAAATTTAGTTTACTTCCTCAACCAGATTGTAATCCCTTAGCTAGAAGAGGCCCTGTTGTAAACTTCTTAGCATTCATCATGCTTTTCATGTGATTTGCATTTAGTAGATATGTTTATTAATGTTGTTTGATTTGGGGTGGGGAGTGGAGTTGAGGGTCTGGTAGAGCAGCAAAAAGTATATTCCAATCAGATTGTCAAACTGCTCCATTTTGTTTACTGTTTTAGTTACTGTGCGTCTAAGTAGCATAAGCAAACAATAAAAATGGGGGTTGGAAATGGGAATAAGGCTGCAGCCCTGCAGTTTTCCACTAGTTGCGAGGATACAGAAAGGTCTGTGTTGTTTTTATTCAGCTTAAAACTGTGTGGTCCTTTACTTCTACATATCCTTTTATATTTATGTATTAATTTTTATTTTGAAGCACTATATTTTACTAAATTAATTAAATATAGCCATTTAAATATAGCTGTTTACTTTTAGGGACTAAAGCATTTTACTAAAACAATAAAAGGCAAGAACCAGCATTTACTGAGCATCTACTAATCTGATACTGTGCTATATAAGTAAACATTCTTTTCTTTAATTCTTAAATAATTCAGTAATGTAAGTGCTCTCTCCCTATTTTACATGTGAGAAATTTCCTTAAGGGTATCTAGTGAGTGATAGAGCTTATATTTAAAATCCAAATCTGTCTAATTCTGCCAGAGTATTGTTTGCTAATCATAAGAGATTTTTAGAGAGCAGAAGAATGAAGAATATATGCTAAATAAGAAAATGCTGAGTTGTGTAAACCAGAAGAATCTTTTGGATTATCTTTTTGTTACTTTTCTCACTGTGGTTTTCAGTTTAATTCTTTGCCCATTATCTAAATTCATAGCTGATCAGCTATCTTTGTTTAAGTTGTTAATGTCTCAAAATGAACAAACAAGAATGTTGCGGGACACATAACTGAAAGAGGAGAGTTGGTTGATCCTGTAATGTGTTTGAAGTAGAAATTTAGATTTTATTTTTAAAAAGTTCAGTATTAGGCAACTAGTGTATGCTTTTAGATCAGCAAATAAATTTTAATAGGAAGGCCAATATTGGAGCATAGTAATCAGCAAAATTAGTATTAATTTATTAAATGTAAGATAATAATTGATTTAAGATAATACTGAAACGAGGAATAAGGTAAAAGCAGACACGTTTTACTATACCATACACTTGTAAGACAGTATTATTTTAGAATTCTGTAATACAGAATGTTTAGCACTCTGTGTTAGATGCTCTCTGATAGAGGATGATGAACTCCTCCCCCTAATGGAGAAGACAGGTTTCCTGTTAAGTATCTGACATTTTAGATGAGGTAGCAGTAGATTTTCTGGGAGATGCAGTGGGAAATATTACAGTAGAAACTGATGAGACTTTAGACTAGAACTTTGTAATTTTTCTGCATAAGGTAATATTAAAGACTTAAGACTTGATGGGCTTGTTGAAAGGTGTTTTATAGACAGAGAACAACTCAGAAAATCTTGGAACATATCCAGCCAGGTTTGAAAAAGGAAAGAGGAACCAGTGAGATGAAGAGATAGAAAGCAGATTGTGCACAAGAGCACAAGAGCAGAGAAGAACTGGAAAGTAGTCACTGATCATTTTCAGTAGTCATTTGAGCTTGTCACAGATTGTCAGCCAGTTGTAGGGAGGTAAGGGAATGAATGGTAAGAGGTGGAGGCAGCGGCTACAGATCATTCAAAGAACATGACAGCAAAAACAGAATCATTCAGCTTTTAAACAGTGTCTTTCTAAAATGGTGGAAACTGTGTTAAAGGCAGAAAAGAAGGACCTTATGGAGAGGGAGAAATTGGAGATCCTGGGAAGGAAGGACATAGTATTGGGAGGAAATTTTTGCAAGGAGGGTAGAGGAAGATACCAGAGTCAAGAAAGAATCTCCATATTAGGGTGGAGGCAAAAGGACAGAGTTTTAAAGTAAGCTTCTCCTACCTAAAATAATGACTATTCTAAATTATGTCTAATAAAGGAAAGATTTTCACCCTGATCAGAGTTTCCAGGCAGTAATAAAATGGGGCCAGAAATTCTTTCTTGGAGCTCTGCTTTTAGGAGGGATCAGGAATGTATCCATTCTCTAAAAGTAGGCAGTAGTATGCATTTTTACATGGATTTAAAATTTGGGCAAGAATACCTTTCATTCATTCACATGGCTAAGCTAGGATCTAAGGATAAGAACTGTTTTATAAATTTTTATTCCCATTTTTAAGAAGGTTTCTTGACTGTCATAGGTCTTAGGAAACCTGTCTCCTTTTAAAGGTTTTTTTTTTTAAAAAAATATATTTATTTATTTATTTTTGGCTGCACTGGGTCTTTGTTGCTACGCGCTGGCTTTCTCTAGTTGCGGCGAGCTGGGGCTACGCTGCATTGCGGTGCGCGAGCTTCTCATTGTGGTGGCTTCTCTTGTTGCGGAGCACAGGCTCTAGGCTCACGGGCTCAGTAGTTGTGGCTTTCAGGCTCAGTAGTTGTGGCGCACAGGCTTAGTTGCTCCGCAGCATGTGGGATCCTCCCGGACCAGGGCTTGAACCCGTGTCCCCTGCATTGGCAGGCGGATTCTTAACCACTGTGCCACCAGGGAAGTCCCTCCTTTTAAAAATTATTTAACAAATATTTATTGAGTTCTCTGCCAGGCTCTTTAATAGTAGCTGTGAAAGACATAAATAGATGAATTAGGTTTCTGCTATTCTAGAGATCACATCCTAGTTATATATGAAAACAGATTATCAACCTTTTTTCTCTGCTTAGTCATCTTACTCTTAAACACCAAAGTAATTTTAAGATAAACCGTAGACATCATAAAATATATCCAGGAATGGTCTGTTGCAAGAAAATATGTAAAAAATCCAAACTCATGTCTCAAGGAGAAATTATTTAAAAAGTATGTAATGTTAGGAGTTGGAGTAGTATTTAATTCTCTTTAACTATGTTTTTGACTTTTAAAAAACATTGTATTTAAATATAGATTTATTCAGTTGGCTTAATGGAAGTCCTCTTGTATCTAATATGAACAGATAAACATCCAACTAATATAATCTGTCTTCCATCAGATATAAATCAAATATTTATTGATATTTGCAAGTGAAGATACAAGAATATAGCACAACTTTGCTCAATTTTTAAGTATTTTGTTTCCAAGGTTTGGATGTTTGGGGAAGGTCAGCAAGTGTTTTAAAATTTTTAGAGAGGAGAGATAAAGACATTTGCTTGTCATTCCATCTAGGCATCACAGTATTGACTTACATGGAATATAATTTATGAATAAAAAATTAATACTTGTATAAGATTATGCCTGATACTTCTTTTTAGGTGGGTGTTTGCATGTACATGTTACTAGTAACAGAATAACATTTCTGAAGGCTGATTTGCCTGGTACACAGGCCACTTTAAATGATAGAAATGTTCTCAGATGAGGACTTGGAAGTTGGTGCTTTAGAATACTTCCTCTGTCTTTTAGAACAGAAGATTAGTACATGTTTCTGTAATGTCAGAGACAGATAAGACGCCTTTGCCACTTCTAGGGAAATTGCTGATGTTTATAATGAAAATGTCAGAATGAATTTAATAATGTTGCTATAGCAGGGGTCCCCAACCCCCGGGCCACGGACCAATAGTGGTCTGTGGTCTGTTAGGAACCGGGTTGCACAGTAGGAGGTGAGCCGAGCGAAGCTCCATCTGTATTTACAGCTGCTCCCCATTGGTCGTATTACTGCCTGAGCTCCGCCTCCTGTCAGATCAGCGGCGGCATTAGATTCTCATAGGAGCGCGAACCCTACTGTGAACTGCGCATGTGAGGGCTCTAGGTCGCAAATACAGATTATCATTAGCAGAGAGGTTTGACTACACAGAGACCGTAATAAATCAATTGCTTGCAGACTCATATGAAAACCCTGTCAGCCAGTGGCAAGTGAAAACCAGCTCAGGGCTCCCACTGATTCTGCATTATGGTGAGCTGTATAATTATTTCCTTATATACTTCATATTATATTACAATGTAATAGTAATAGAAATAAAGAGCACAATAAATGTAATGTGCTTGAATCATCCTGAAACCATCCTCCACCCGGTCCGTGGAAAAATTGTCTTCCATGAAACTGGTCCCTGGTGCCAGAAAGGTTGGGGACTGTAGGGTAGTTGGAAAGAGCTGATACATCCTAGTTACTTGAAACTTAGTTGCAGAGAGAGTATCTAGAGTGTTTGTTTGTTTTTTTTAATTTTTTAAGCAAAAACAATGAAATAAAAAATACACTAAATAAAGGAGTCCTAAAAAAGACATCAACTCTGTTTACAAGCTTTGTAACCTTATTTGAATCTTAGTTTGCTTAGATGTCAAACAGGCAAAACTCTCAGGATAAAATAAAATATGTTATAAAACACAATACGTAATAAAATAATATGTGCAGAGGTACACTATTATTTGAAAACAAATGTACAAGCAAACTTAAGGTGATACTATTGTACTTTTAATTTTTACACAGTCATTCAATAGAGGAGGTGCATACTAAATCTAATGTTGCCAGAATTTTTAGAAGGAAGGGTAATAAAAGACTGGAGAAATAGAGGTAAAATATGAGCCTACATTGAGTCTTTGAAATCATTCTCATTAAATGAACATGTTGTCATTTTGTGAAAGCATTGTAATAGGAGTAACTAAGATGACACTTGGATTTTGATGTAGGCACAGTTGGTTTTGTCATTTTTACATACATTTGAAGAATAAGTACACATCTTTTCCTCTTCCTTCTCTTTAAACTTAAACTTGAAGGTTATGAATACCGATGGGACTGGGAGACGAGTGCTAGTGGAAGACAAAATTCCCCACATATTTGGGTTTACTTTGTTGGGTGACTATGTTTACTGGACTGACTGGCAGAGGCGTAGCATCGAAAGAGTACACAAACGAAGTGCAGAGCGGGAAATCATCATAGACCAGCTCCCTGACCTCATGGGCCTGAAGGCCACAAATGTTCATCGAATCATTGGTAAGTAATTGCACGATTCTCTTAGAGACTGAACCAGGAATGAGAAAAGATGGAGACAGTCAGCAGCTTGTAAAGTCAGCAGTGTAAATTGTTGATGTTTTGAGGGGATATACATAAATTCTTTGTGGTACAAGTACGTTTTTCTCAAAGTCTGATACCTTTTACATCATATCCCATGGTGTCTTATGGTGGCTAAGGAAGACAGTGAACAGCTTTTAGACAATTATCTTCTTTCTCAGGGACTATCATTCCATTTCTTTCCACCTCCCTACTGTCAAACCCTAAATGTAAGAACCAGAGAAATTAAATAAATGTCCCAGGGAAAATACTCCAAATCACTTTCTTCTTTTGGTTCCTGCAACCTCCAAACATATTTTCAGCATATCACCAAGTTCAGTGATATTTGGGGATGACCTAGTGCTGGGCACCATGTAGATGGACCATGAATAATTTTGGAATCGAGAACTTTCTTTAAAGTTGTTTACCCGGAAACAAATGAGAACTTTAAGTTATCAGATTGATTGGCAGTAATAGACCTTTTAAATGTTGGCTTAGTACTCTGGCTACATAGTTTGAATCAAAGGGCTAAACTTAACACACACACACACCCCTTCATGAAAAGAATTTCTATTATATGAATAATGCAGTTTACTTAAAGTTTACTGTGGGTACAAAGGAAAGTATTTTTGTCATACCTTTATTCGCAGTTGATCAGCACAAGAGTTTTGACCTGCTCCGTTTTCAACCTGGGCCAGTTCACCACTCCTTAAGCAACGTGGTAGTCCCCACTCCTGGGAGGTCACCATACTGATGCCAACTTAATCGGATACCCAGTCAGCATAGAGCATTACCGGTCAGAACTCCTGGGCTCAAGCCATCCTGCTTGCGAGCAGCTGGGACTGTAGGCCTGCACACCTGTGCCTGGCCTTTTATTCCCTATTAATCCTCATAGTACATGTTTATGAGATTAGAACTGAAACTCTAGGTTTGGGAGCAAATATAATCCTCGGTCTTTGTGAAACAAATGCTTAGTCATTTTAAATTGAAAATGTGTTGGTTGTGTCAATGCGTGTGTCCTTCTGTGCCCTTTTATAATTTTAGGTTCCAACCCCTGCGCTGAGGAGAATGGGGGATGCAGCCATCTCTGCCTCTATAGACCTCAGGGCCTTCGCTGTGCCTGCCCCATTGGCTTTGAACTCATCAGTGACATGAAGACCTGCATTGTCCCAGAGGCTTTCCTTTTGTTTTCACGGAGAGCAGATATCAGGAGAATTTCTTTGGAAACTAACAATAATAACGTGGCCATCCCGCTCACTGGTGTCAAAGAAGCTTCTGCTTTGGATTTTGATGTGACAGACAACCGAATTTACTGGACTGACATATCACTCAAGGTTAGCAAAAGAACTGGAATATTAAAACTGGGGGCTAAAAGGGAGAGCGTCTAGAATTTCTGAGTCTTCGTGCTGTTATCAGCTTTCCTCATTACTTAATAGGCAGAGTTCAACAAAAACACTTAACTTTTTAAAGGAAGTCGAGGGAAAGGCCCATTCAGTATTTTATTAAGTATCTTTTAGTGCAAGATACTTTGCTTGAGTGTTCTAAATCTGCAAGACATAATCTTCCTCTACTTTGTTCTGTTTGAATATAATGAATGACATTTTCTTCAGTTAGAGAGTAAGCAATTGTATGCTTCATATAAATGGCTTATAGAGACTTGACTCTTAATTTATTAAAAAAAATTTTGGGGTGCCTGACTGAGGTAGAAAATGCCAATTATGAGTTATAGCATACCTTTTTTTTCCCCCCTAGAATAAATATTGAAAAGCACACTGAGTCAATAAGGAGGAGCTCTTAACCAGAAAATCTGGAGAATAAGCTTTCCTTCTTCCAGATTGTTTTGGACTTGTTTTAGATAACTTGCGTAAAATTTTGTCTCGTGCAAAAATCATGGAATGTTAGAGCCAGAGTTGGATTCTAATGGTGTTCAGTAAAATCTGTTAAATGAGTGAATAAATGCTTTATCTTGGCTTTTATTATGTGGGCTTGTAAGTTTCCTCATCTTGAAAATAGCGATAATGTCTATCTTGCAGGGCTGTTGTGAGGATTAAATGAGAAAATATATGTACACAAAGTACTTAGGATAGTACTTGCCAAGAAGTAGCAGCTATTATTAATAGCTTGAATTATGACGGTTTTAGTTTTTAGGGGATTCAAAGCTACAGTGGTAATGGTATGATAATAGTCATATGCGCGTCTATAAGGTATCAATATAAGGTTGTTGAGATCTTCAGTTGACACAATGACATGGCATACTCTCAAGTACCTTCAGGAAGCTGACTACCAGTTAAAAGTCTACAACATTCTGGTCACATCTTTTTCACTTGATTACTAATAAATTTTACAAGAATAGTCATTCCACTGTTTTACTAGAATACATTTCTGGTCCTTAAAAATTTCAAAACTTTCTCCCTGAATTGGCGATAAAACTTGAGGTCACAGTTGCATTTATTAGAGATTGACATCATTTTTTTTTTCTTTGCTCATAAAATATGTGAATTGTATTGAGAAACTATGCCTCTGGCTCTTCTGGATCCTCCCACCCAACAAAAACCAAACCATACGTTCCTTCTGGATAATGTTTTGTACGTAAGCCCTGTGACTTTTTTGTTAATCTTATTTTTGCAGACCATCAGCAGAGCCTTTATGAATGGCAGTGCACTGGAACATGTGGTAGAATTTGGCTTAGATTATCCAGAAGGCATGGCAGTAGACTGGCTTGGGAAGAACTTGTACTGGGCAGACACAGGAACAAATCGAATTGAGGTATCAAAGTTGGACGGGCAGCACCGACAAGTTTTGGTGTGGAAAGACCTAGATAGTCCCAGAGCTCTTGCATTGGACCCCGCTGAAGGGTAAACAGCTTTTTGTATGCATTCTTTGCAACTGCATTGCTCATGGCCAAGTTATGGATTATATTCTTGATGTCTTAAATAATGCTTTTAGGAATTTGAGAAGTCAACCATAGACAGGCTTTATCTTAAAACCATTAGTTGAGATTTCACTGATTTAGAATTAATAATTATTTGCTAAATTTGACTTTTGTCATCATTAACATTGGGTGAAAAAGATTAGTGAAATGGATTAATAATTAAATATTAATGATCATACTTATATACTAAGTAGACAGCCTTTTTAAAGGTGTCATCAAGTCTGTATTTGCTTGCACTCTCTCCCAAGTTACACCAGATTCCAAACCTATGAAAGTAAACCCACTGAAATAATGTGTGCTAGGAAATAACTGCATTTTACAAGCTCCATTCTAGAATGTTTGTTAATTCAAAAATGGACAATTAGT
Source organism: Balaenoptera ricei (assembly GCF_028023285.1). NCBI lineage: Eukaryota > Metazoa > Chordata > Mammalia > Artiodactyla > Balaenopteridae > Balaenoptera > Balaenoptera ricei. Next base: position 9,737,658 of record NC_082648.1, on the reverse strand, counting down.
TTGATTATTATTATAAACTTGGGGAAACTTTGATAGTAAACAGTGAACTTTCTGATAAATAAACTATTTATTTACAACGTGACATGTTTTTCAACGGTAGATGACCCTTCTTACATGATCTAGCAAGTTTTAAAAAGCCAGCATCTAAGAAATCTGAAATTTGAAGAATAACTCCATTTTAAAAAGCAGAAGTTAACAATGTGAACATACAAACATATTTACTATAGCCATAATGAAAAATAGTTTCCCTGAATCAGTCAGTTCCATGGTTAGCTTGTTAGCCATGTAGTTAAGAAGGTCATACTGAAAGCACCCTCTCTGTGCTGACATGTTGTGATTAGGTTATGGTGATTTTTATTCTAAACATTAGTTACCAGACAGATATATTTAGTAGTTGGGACGAAGGCCTCTAGTTTATGTGGCTGCTGGCAACTGTGAAATTTCTCCCACAGTTGTTTTCTCTTGGGCTCTTGGGGTGTGCACGTGCCTGTCAGCTGACAAGTACAAATGCAAACAAAGACCGAGACAACTTCAGTTTTCAGAAAAGCGTGTTCATACATTGCTACCAAATCAACCATCAGCTAACAGGCTGATGAGTGAATGTCTCCCATGGGTATTTGATGAGACCTGGCATGTGGAGAACATTCCTAGTCCCAGTATTCAGAGTGTCTTGAAACTAGCACAACTAGTTCAGCTGAAAGGGCATTTGGCTAAGGATTAGCTTCTAGTTCTAGCTCTGCCATATGACTGGCTTGAAGACATAAGACAAATCAGTCACACTTTTAGTGCCTTGGCCTCCTCATGTGTAAAAAGCCTGTACTGTTGGGCCGCTCTAAGGTTAAGGTGAAAAACTCAAAAGAGTACAATAAAAGCAAAAGAGTGTTCTAAAATTTCACAGGGGTTGTAGTAATAGCGTTCACTGACCAGCTGACACATTAAGGGGTGGTTCGTTGCTCTTACACGTAGCAGTATGTTACCTTGGACCATGTGACCAAATACATTTTCAAACTTTGCTTTTAAATTTCAGTTAAAGGCTATTAATTTTTACCCTTGATGTACTGCTGCAACTTGGTTTGGGGGAGAGTTGATGACACAAATTGAAAAGAAGTTTAAAAATTTAAAAATTCGAATTACTTGTATTCAGAAATACATGTATTTTGTTCTGAAGTGAATCAGGTTCTGAGACCAGAGCTTTAATTCTTTCCTAACTTCTTGAATATTAGTTTTATAAATGCAAGTGCTGCAATAAGGAAATCATTGGTTTGTTTCCAGTTCCTAGGTTTTGGATGGAACAAATTCATTGGAAAGACTAAGGAAAGCTGACTCACTTCCTTTTTAGAATATGAGAAAAAATATTTAGTTGAGGCTGCCAGTATTCTTGAAAAAAATTATAGCTATGATTTTGCTTTACCAATTTCCTTGACTTAATGTATATTTTCTTTAAATTCATTTAGTTACTATGCATGAATATGATCCTTTCTCCCAAATAGTCAAAAATGAAATGTTAAATATCCACTGTTTTGAACTTAGATTTATGTATTGGACTGAATGGGGTGGAAAGCCTAAGATAGACAGAGCTGCCATGGATGGAAGTGAACGTACTACATTAGTTCCAAATGTGGGGCGAGCAAATGGCCTAACTATTGATTATGCTAAAAGGAGGCTTTATTGGACAGACCTGGACACCAACTTAATAGAATCTTCAAATATGCTTGGTAAGCTGTACTCCTTTTTGTTCAGACAGATAGTATATAATCCTTTCTGTGCAAAACTCAGTGGCTGTTATTTACCATAGGTTAGATACTATTAATAAAACTTCATATGAATGTCTAGGTTCTTCCTCTGTCTCACACTGTATCCTATTTATTAATAGTGGGCCAAATACTTGGATTCATATCTCTTTAATATGTGGAAATTTCATTACTGTTGGGCTTATTATGGAATTTATAACACCCTGGATATTCCTGAAGTGACTTTTTGTACCAGTAAAATACAATATATGCATTTCCATCTTTTTATGGAAGGAAAAATAGTTGAACTATAGACCTTTACGGAGGGAAAATAAGACCACAATCAAAATAGATCATTTACAGGAGTTTAAACAAACTCAGTGATTTGTAGCAAGAATGTTAGTTTGAGGCATGGGGTCAGACTGCAGGTGGGTTGATTTCAGAGGACCAGTCTGGTTTAAGAATTGCTTTTAAAGGGATTTTTCTGTTTTAAATTGCTTACAAAAGTAATGTTTTATATGTTAACATTTTATTTTATTTTTGCCAACAAGACTCTTACATTCTCACATATTTCATCTCTCTGCTTCTCCCCTTTCTACTACCTTTCTGAAAACAGGACTCAACCGTGAGGTTATAGCAGATGACTTGCCTCATCCTTTTGGCTTAACTCAGTACCAAGATTACATCTACTGGACGGACTGGAGCCGACGCAGCATCGAGCGTGCCAACAAAACCAGTGGCCAAAACCGCACCATCATTCAGGGCCATTTGGATTATGTGATGGACATCCTCGTGTTTCACTCCTCTCGGCAGGCAGGGTGGAATGAGTGTGCTTCCAGCAATGGGCACTGCTCCCACCTCTGCTTGGCAGTGCCAGTTGGAGGCTTTGTTTGTGGATGCCCTGCCCACTACTCTCTTAATGCTGACAACAGGACTTGCAGTGGTAAGCTGCATTCCCCCCCCCCCCCCAAAAGCGATCGAGAATTAGAGGAGAAAGCAGGATTGTGAAAACACTGTAGTTCATGGTCTTTCTAGAGGAAAAAGCTGTAGAGGTCCAGAGTTGATCATTTGTTTAATAAAAGGGAAGGACTAAACGTGGAAAAATGCAAGTGTTTGTTACTTTTATTTGTTTGGTGCTAACTAGTTGATGTTATGGAAAAATTGATCCTATAGAAAAAGTAAGTCTTTTATCCTTGGGGATTAAATATGTATTGAAAAATTTGCACCGCTTCTTTGAGAGAGACAGCACATATGTGTGCTATACATATTTATTCATGATAAGGGAAGAACAGTACAAACAGTACAACAAAGAGAATCTACAAAATACAATCTCCTTGTCCTTTGAAGTTCATAGAACAGGCTAAAGATGAAGAATTTAAGTGTGTAAGAGGCCAGGCAGAAAATGCTATGAGTAAATTTAGCCCAGTATGGAACAGTAGTAAATATATGGGGAAGGGAAACTGGAGAGCACATGCTCTGAACATAGTGAGTGGTCGCCACTTATTTCTAGCTGATGTTACCAGATCTTCTCAGATTCACATGCACACAGAGACACGCACACATACAGTGCTAAGAACACCAAGACACAGTGTGTAACAAAAGATTGTTGGCTTGGGGAGTCCTGATTTATGATTCAAGTGTGCATGAACGCCCATGTCTTGGTGGATAGACAAGAACAAATTGGTAGATATGATAAAGAAATAGATCAGAAAAAGTAGATTCGTGGGAGAGAAGTAGGGTATGGTTCACTAAGTTAGAAGGTAACAAAATTGCTGTAGGGTATTGGATATAGTGAACTATTGAAATTACCTTATTCTGTGCCTGAAAGTATAGGAGGTCACATAGGAAAGGATTTAGTCTGTTCTGGCTCAAGACTTCAGTTCTGAAAAAGAAAGTACATCAGTTTATAGTTCAATGGTTTGGCATCTCTGTCACACGTTAAGTTTTGTGTTTTACCGAAGCAAGTCACATAAATTTTTTAAGCCTTAATTTTTCTCCTTTGTACAATGGGAATAATAATAGTAACTAACTTGTAGGGTTGCTATGAAAATTGAATAAGATATAATAACATGATTGCTGTGGAGAATGGATTTGAGGAGGAAAATAAGTGGTCGCAGGGCAGTCAGACTCTTATGATAATGCAGGTCGACTTAGACGGGGCTGGTGGCAGTCGTGATGGAGAGACGTCGATGGGTTCAAGGTATATTTTGAAACTAGAATGAACAGAACTTGTTAATGAGTTGTATATGAGGAAGAATAAGAGGGAGGAAGCAAGGATGACTCCTAGATTTTTGGTTTGAGCAGTTAAGTAGATAGTAAATGGGGAGGATTAATTTTCAAAAAGAATTTTAAAATTTTAGGTTTGTATTGATTTTCCTATGGGAAATAGAAATATTAAATAGGTAATTGTAGGGACTTCCCTGGTGGTGCAGTGGTTAAGAATCCACCTGCCAATGCAGGGGACATGGGTTCGAGCCATGGTCCGGGAAGATCCCACATGCCGCGGAGCAACTAAGCCCATGCACCATAACTACTGAGCCTGCGCTCTAGAGCCCGCTTGCCTAAAGCCTGTGCTCCGCAACAAGAGAGGCCACCGCAATGAGAAGCCTGCGCACTGCAACGAACAGTAGCCCTCACTCACTGCAACTAGAGAAAGCCCGCGTGCAGCAACGGAGACCTAACGCAGCGATAGATAGATAGATAGGTAGATAGATAGATAGATAGATAGATAGATAGATAAGATAGATAGATTAGATAGATAGAAATTGTATAGAAGAATCCATGGCTCAGAGAGAGAGATGAGGTTAGAGGTATTAATTTTAGAAATGCCAGCATGTATTTAAAATAGGTACTTAAGGAGAGGGTGTAGACCTGGGGTCAGCAAACTTTTTCTTTAAAGAGCCAGAGAGTAAATATTTAGGCTTTGTGAATCCTATAGTCTCCCTCACACCTATTCAGCTCTGTACACTGCAGTGTGATAGCAGCCATAGATGTTACATTTTTAAAATGTGGCTCAATTCTGATAAACTTTATTATAAAAACAGGCAGCAGGCCAGATTTACCTTGTGGGCCATAATTTGCCAACTCTAGTGTGGCGAAAAGAAGGGGTCTAGTAACCTCAGGAACTCTGGTTGAGAAGGGAAAGCTGGCAGTGGACACAGAAAAGCAGCAGCGAGAAAGGCCAAAGGAGAACCAGGAGAAGATAGTGACACAGAAGACAGAAGATTGTTTCAAAATAGAACTGTGTTAATGCTGTTGACAGGTTGAGTAAGGTGAGGCCTAAAATAGTATCCATTGGATATTTGGATGAGGTGGTTATTAGTAACCCTAAAAAAAGTAATTTCAGGGAGGTAATGGTGAAAGATGGGAATAGATCAACAAGTGAATGGAGAAAAGGAAGGGGAGGTAGTGTATGTGTTATGTAGACATCTTTTTTAAGAAGTTTAACTTTGGAAGGAGAAAATTGGGGTAATAAGTGATGGAGGATGGAGACAGAAGAATATGGAAAGACCTTTTGAGGTCATTATTGTTTGGGCTGATTTTACCAGTGTGTGCTAGTTGGTGAGTGAAGGTCTTGAGAAATCAGTGCTGAGTGTCCCTAATGTCTGTCTTTGGCTCTTTCTGAGATGATTGGCAGTGTTTCAAGAGGCTTCCTGTTGCATGTTCTTTTTATAATGAGTACTATTTAATATTTGTGCACAGATGTATTAGATTCCAAAGCAGATTACAAGAGAAGTTTAACACAAAGTACTTGCCCTCAAAAAGTTTTCTAACATTGTGTAATTTACTCCTAGACCTGTGTTTCAAAAGCTAAATCAGATCATGTTGTTACTCTGCTCAAAACCTCCCATTTCACACAGAGTGAAAACCTAGTTCTTATAATGGCCTACAAGTTCCTGCATGATCCGTACCCCACACTTTGCACCCCCCGCCCCTTGCTCCTCTAACCTCAGCTTTTACCATTCTCTCTCTTGCTCTCTCCATGGCAACCACACCAGCCTCATTGCTGTTTTCAAATATGCCAGTTACTCCTACTTCAGGACTGTTGTACTGCTTATTTCCTCTACTTGGAATGTTCTTCCTGCAAATATTTGCATGGATATACTTCACCTCCAAGTCTTTGCTTAATTGTGACCTCCACAGTGAGACCTGATCTGCCCGATTTAAAATTGCAAGTCATCCTTCCACCCTATCTAACATTACCAGTGCCCCTTACCTGCCATTTTTCTTTTTCCTGTGACACTTAATCACTCTCTGATATACTATATAATTTATATACTCTATTATTTATATACCATAGCCTCTTTATTATGCTTATTACTTGTTACCTGTTTACTGGAATATAGACTCCATGAAGCAGCATTTTTTTCCTGTTTTTCCACTGATGTATCTTAGGTGCCTAAAAAAGTGTTCAGTAAATAGTAATCATTCAAGAAATCATTGTTAAATAGAAGAATGAAGAAGCAGGACAGGATTTGGAAAAACATGTGCTCTTCCATTCAGCAGCAGCTTTGTGACCTGGGAAAAATTACTTAACCTTTCTGAGCTTTTCTTTAAAAATTACTTAACCGTTCTGAGTTTGCTCACCTATAAAATGGAGTAATTTGGGGTATTGGATGACATCTGGTATGATGTGTGACATCTTGGAGTTCCTAAATAAATGCTTCTTTTCTTTCCCAGTTTTCTGAAATAATTTTATTTCCTTACTTTCAGAATCATGGCTACAGGGCTGTCCTCAGTTGTCATGATCTCATGCTTGTTTATTCTTTTGTTTACTCATTTATTCTTTCAATGAATATTTACTGAACACCTAATCCACACTGGGCATCATTTGAGCCAGTGAAGAATGTAGCACTGAATAAAATAGACATTAATCCCTGCCCTCATGGAGCTTACATTTCAGTGGGACAGATAATGAACTAAATAAGTAAACTGTGTCATGAGTTAGATGGAGATGAGTGTTATGGAGAAAATTAAGAGCAAGAAAGGGTGGGTAAGAGGATCACAGTGTTAAATAGGGTCATGAGAGAAGTCCTGACTGTAAAAGTGACACTATGTCCGGAACTGAAGGAGGTGAGGAAATGAGCTATGCTGGATATCTGGTAGAAGACCTGTCAAGCAAAAGGGAATAGCAAATGCAGAGGCCCTAGGGGGAAGCATGTCTGGCATATTAGAGGAACACCTAGGAGGCCAGTGTCTCTGGAACACAGTGAATAGAGATTAAGTCAGAGAGGAAACAGGAGGCCAAATTGTGTAATCCCTTGTTCAGTACTGAAGTGGTTGGCCTCTATGGAACCTTTGTGCGAATTGGGAAAAGATGTTTCCTCTGGGCAGATGCAGCTGCCTAGGTGCTTGACTTGGCTAGTGAAGTGTGGACTGGACTTCAGTCCCTACTTGGTGCCTTTGGCACAATGCACAAGTGGCACAGTCAGACATGGTGGGCTTGGCCTTGTCATTTATGCTGTTCTTACACCAGAGTAATACCTTTCTTTAAGCTTTGGGTGAACACTTGTGTCTTCAAAGGAGAGCTGAAGAGCTTCCTCCTACCTCATCCTCCAACTTCTGTGTGTGGCTGTCTTCATTGCGGGAATGCAAAACAGAGTCAACCTCACAGGACGGTTTGGAAAGCGTTCTGCAGGAGATGAGGGAGTGGTGGTTAGAGGTTACATAAATCAGGATGGATTTAGGCTTACAAAATTGCATATTCTTCGTCACTTTTGTAAATAAGTCAAAACATCAGCTTCCTCTTAGAAATATTTAGCCAGCTGTAATTATTAATGTCATCCATAGACTTTTTGAAACAAGCATTTATTTGGAGCCATATTTGGCTTTGTCTTAATCTACATTTCTAGAACACCTAATCGTGGAATCTTATTAAAGGTTAAAACTTGTTTCAAAAAAAAAAAAAGCTACCCAGTGAAACATACTTGGAGCCAAATACATATTTGAGTGTTTCCCAGGCAGGAAAAGTTGACACCTAAAACTGTGGGGTCTTTCTTGTAAGTTTCATTGTATGTCTTAGTATAAGCGGTGCTTATTTTGTTGGAAATGTAGAATTCAGAACTTTTTTTTCTATTTTCTTGATTTACAAGAATGTAGTACTGCGAAAAAAATAATTCTTTTAAAAAAAAAAAGATGGGAGACTTGTTAACTACTCTATTGTGACCTGTATTCTTACTGCTTAAGGCATGGGTTCTACTAAAATTGCTGAAAGTTGTTAAATCAATATGTTATGGACTCCAGGTAATGGAGAGTTCCAGTGGGATCATTGGAATACTTTCTAAATCTTCCAAGCTAGGTGTGGACTTTTAGCCAGTGAGGAACTCAAAGCAGAATTTCAGTGCTGTGAATACCAAGTTTCTTTGTGAGAACCAGTGAATTTCTTTGGGATTTAAGCCAATATACATTTGGGTGTAAATGTAAAGTCAACCAGGGAACCACAAATAATGGAGCTGTGAAGAATGGGGTTTAAGGGGAAATAAAGCAGGGAGTTCTGTCTTGGCCATTTATGTTTATATCCCTGAGAAGGACAAAATTCTCCTGGATTTAGGTGATGACTGAGCAACAAGAGTATAATTACGGAATTTTTACATATATTTTAAATGAAAATTTTAAAAATGCTATTAGACTTTGAAGTTTTTGGTAGCACTGCCAGATGCTGTCGTTTTCTAGATTAGAGGCCTAGTCCCTGGGAAAGGGAATGTTGTCTCTGTTGCATTTTCCCATTTCATAAATTTAAGGGCATCAACTTAAGTGTGTTTTTTTTTTTTTTTACTGGCTCCCTCTCCTTGCAACCCACTATGCAAAATATTAAGCCTATGTCTGCAACCAGTGAGGGTTTGTTTGAATCCTACTAATACCAAGTTTATTACTGCTACTACTGATAATAATAAACAGTAGTTATTTTTACTTGATATTTACATAATGCCTTACAATTTTTTGTTGAGGTATAATTGCCATAATGCCTTACAGTTTTTAAAGTATTTTCACATATGTTGTAAAATTTTTATAGCAACTCAATGACCAGGACAACATAACTATGACCTTATTTTACAGTTGAGTAGATTTTGACCCAAAGAGGTTTAGGGCCTTAGTTAAGATCAAGCGACTAAATAGTGTGAGAAGTGAGACTAAAACCAATCTTGAAGTTTCTTCTTTGACCTATGGAGACCCAGGCTTCCTTCCACCTACAAGAATTGGTTTTGGAGGAGTTAGGATTATTTACTTGGCAGACAGGAGTATTTTGTCTGTCTTTATTAAATGCTTCATTAAAATCAAGTGTCCTATGATACCACTGTGGACAAGACAGAGAAAAAGTGGCTAGTTGGCTGTTATCATGGGGTAAATTCATAACTGGTTTGGTAACCAGAGCGCTGATCAGTGTTGCCTCTAAGAGAGTTTCTGGAGGCATTCCAAAGGGTTTTGTCTCAACCTTACCTTTTCAACATACATGTCTGTTTTGTATGAGATACAGACAACAGGCTGATCAAATCTTTGAGTGATACAAGACTTAGGGTAACTATGTTTTTCCTCTTTGCTTTTTTCTTTCTTTAAGCTCCAACTACTTTCCTGCTCTTCAGTCAAAAGAGTGCCATCAACCGCATGGTGATTGATGAACAGCAGAGCCCCGACATCATCCTTCCTATCCACAGCCTTCGGAATGTCCGGGCCATTGACTATGACCCACTGGACAAGCAGCTCTATTGGATTGACTCACGACAAAACATGATCCGAAAAGCACAAGAAGATGGCAGCCAGGTAATTCAGGGCTGCGTTCAAGATCCAGTTCTTCTGCCGAGTAATTGGACCAGCCAACCATCCTATTTTACTTAAGTCTTGACTCTGCTTATGTGTGTGTGTGTGTGTGTGTGTGTGTGTAAAACTGGAATTCTGAACCTAGCAGCTTTTTTCCCTCCTAATGATTTTTGAGTAAACAATTGTTTGATACTTATGTTAGAATGAAGATTGTGTTGCATTAAAATAACTTATGCTCATATGTTAGTATGACTGTCAGTGCCACCCATATCATTTATATAGTTTTTTTTTTAATTCCATTTACATGGAGTGTTGGAAACTTTGAAATCAAATAAACCCTTGGTTCTGATCTCAGCTTTGTCACTCACTAGGATTCTTACGAACTTTTTAGCTGAAAGGAATGTAAAGCACATAGCCCATTATCTGTTACATCGTGGGCACTCAATAAATAATAGTTCTATTACTAGTTAACTATTATTTAAAAGGTTCAGAGGATGGGAAACATAAAACACAGTCTCAGTAAAATTACATCTAGGATATGTTATCATTAGTCTAATGTTTTTTTGTTTTTGTTTTGGTAACTATTATTTGGTAACTGTGGGATAGGAATGAAAATATTATCAACACGTCTTATCTGTGCTTACATTCTAGTCATGATTTACATACCACTGTCCATAATTCTTTGCTTTCTTCCTGTGTCCAAGCAGTATTAGACCGGGATTACTATAAATAATTATTTGTCATTTTCCTTTTAACAGTAGTGTTAAGTTGGATTTTTAATGCATTAAAATTTAGGGAGCCTGTTAGGGAGATTAGATTACTTATTTTTTATATGTCTTGTCTGACAAAAAAGAGCAAGGAGATAGTGTATTTAGGGCTGCCGAGGATCATTTAGGGGTATAGTTGTAGCGGTATATTACAGATGCACTTTACACGGTGTAGGCCAGGACCAATAGACTGATAACTAGTTGATAGAAATTATAGCTCTTCTTATATAGCTGAGGACATAGCAAATAAATGAGATAGCCTTATTAAGGAGTGTTACCTCAGAGATGCCGAGTAAATAAAATATAATTTATTCAGATAAAAGAGATGAAGAAAGCCTCTCCTTTTGCTTGGCTTTGTTTAAAAAAAAAATTTTGGTGAGGGGTTAGATTTGAGGATTAGAGAAGGACATGACTGATAGATGTGGTTTGTAGCCCTGACTAATTGCTGCTGTCTCTAGAGCAGAGTTTCTCAGCTTCCGCACTGTTGACCTTTTTGGCTGGATAATTCTTTGTGTGGAGGCCTGACATGTACGTCGTAGGATGTTTAGCAGCATCCCTGGCCTCTCCCCACGAGAAGCCAGTTACACTCTCATAGGCGTGACAATCAAAAATGTCTCCAGACATTGGCCAGTGCCCCTGGTGGAGGCGTTTGCAAATGCAGAATCGCCCCTGGTTGAACACCACTGCTTTAGGGGTATTTCTAGAGTGTGGTTCTAGCCGCAGTTGTCTCTAGTGTACAGGGACACCTGCCACCTTCTCACTCTCATTTCTGAGCAATGCACTGTCAGCTTCTTAGAGCAACTAACATGGCCTCAGCTCGCTCTTCTGCTTTATGTCGTAATAACCAAAGGGAACATTTGAAATGTTCACTAAGAATGTTGCTTGAGACTTGAGAGTTCCTTCTCAGGTGTGTGACCACATAAGTGTAAGTATTGTGAGTGATCTCCTCGGAGCTATCTGGCTTGGAATCTAATTTTCTGTGTGTGTTTCTTTTTCTTTCCTTAGGGCTTTACTGTGGTTGTGAGCTCAGTTCCGAATCAGAACCTGGAAATACAGCCCTATGACCTCAGCATTGATATTTATAGCCGCTACATCTATTGGACTTGCGAGGCCACCAATGTCATTAATGTAACAAAATTAGATGGGCGATCGATTGGAGTGGTGTTAAAAGGCGAGCAAGACAGACCTCGAGCCATTGTGGTAAACCCAGAAAAAGGGTATGTTACTAAGGTGGCATCTGAAACCCTCATCAGCCTTCCTTTTCAGCCCATGTATATTCTTGCTTTCCCTGATTTTACTGTCTAGAATTTCCTTCCTTAGTCACTACTGCTTTAATTCTAATTTCTACCCATACCTCCAGGACTGTTTGAACTGTAACATCCTCCGTGAAGTTTCCGTTGATCTGCCCCACCCTCAGCCAGATGTGACGTTCCCCTCTCTCAAATACCCACCGCTCTGTGTCTGTACCTCTCTAGTTATACTTAGTCCTTTCCAATTTACCTTATACTTAATTGTTTTTCAGTCTTACGTTTTCTACTAGATTTTAGGTTCTTTTATGATAAGAACTAATATGCCTTCTTTCATTTAATATAGAGCTTTGCATTTAATGAATTGTATTTACTTGAATCTGAATGAATGATAAGGAATTCAGCAGGGAAAGTAGCTTACTTCAAAGGAGTTACAGGAAAGAGATGAACTATAGAAGTTAAATATAAGAAATGATTCATATACGACTTATTTTCAGTTATGAAATGGACTAATAGAGAAGAAATTTAAAATTTTGTGCCCAGATCTCTCTGATTACTGCTATTTTCTTTTATTTATTGTATTGTATTATTCCAAAAGCATAAGGCTGCCTGTATCTAACACTTTGTTTTATTAATTCCTTAAAGTTAACTCCCTAAGAACTTCTGTGCACCCTTTGTTGCTATTATTGAAATTAATATATCCCATGACCTTCAAAAAAATATGTTCTAAAACATTTTAAAATAAGATTTAAAAATATTATTTTACTTCCTTTTGTCTTAACAGCAATATTCTCATTTTGTGTGATTTCTTACTTTGGTAAACTTATAGTTTCCTCCTTTCTCTTCAGGTATATGTATTTTACCAATCTTCAGGAAAGGTCTCCCAAAATTGAACGAGCTGCTTTAGATGGAACAGAACGGGAAGTCCTCTTTTTCAGTGGCTTAAGTAAACCAATTGCTTTAGCTCTTGATAGCAGATTGGGCAAACTCTTTTGGGCTGATTCAGATCTCCGGCGAATTGAAAGCAGTGATCTCTCAGGTACCCAAGAAATGTGTTTCCTTATTTTGATTTGAGTTATTGAGATGATTCACCAATAGCATTTGTATTTTCCTTCTATTGTATTATTTTTGTACACATTTCTTTACAGTTTTATTTACTAAGAATAGTCAGCATCAAGTTGGTTGGGAAGCACTTTTTCTTCAACCATCAACATGATTACTCCATTTTTATCTAATAACTTGCCAATTTTCTTGATTTGGGCTCCGTAAATAATATGTTTCTAATGCATCTCTTCTCCTTTTCTAATTCTTCTGCTCTACTTTGTCTTATCTCTGGCCTGACTTCTAGCCTATGATTAGTCTCCTGCCTGCTGATTTTTCCCCCCTGAAAGTTTACACACTGTTCCTAAATTAATTTTCTGAAGCATGGTTTTTAATCATGTCACTAACTATACTAAAAAAACCCTTCAGGGTACTCTTATAACCTGAAGAAAACAAGTCTGGTTGAATGCTTAAGTTGGTATTTTCCTTTCACAAACTCATCCTCAAACTCAGATGATCTTAACATTCCTAGTGTGTTTTAACGAAATTAAATAATTTGTTTGTCTTCAGATATATTTTTTACTTTCTCATTTCTCTGTGGTCCTCTCTTTACAATCATGTTTATTCCCCTACCCCCAATTTCTGAAGTCCAAATACTCTGTGTGGTCTCACTAGTGATCAGGGAAATGAAATTAAAATAATACACTATTTATATATATCAGAGTTGTAAAATATGATGTTGATTATTCCCAACATTGGCCAGAATTGTAGCAAATGGCATGCTCTCATACACTTTTGTAGAAATGGAAATTGGTAGAACCTTTTCAGAGGGCCATTTGCTTTTAAATTTCTCTTTCAGATAGCTGTCTTACAGAAACACTGACCCCGTTGTACAACAGTGTTTGCTGAGCATTATTTGTAATAGTCTATCACAGAGAAATACATTCTAGTATATCAAGGGTATGAAATATTACAGTCATTCAGTAAATATTACAGTCATTCAGTAGATCTGTGTGTACTGACATAGAAGGATGATTTTTAAAATTAAGTTGTATAGTAATGTTTATTAAGATTTAGTTTTATTTAAAATTTAAAACTATATTATACACACACACACACACACACACACACACATATAAATACACATACACACACACACTATATACTATATATACTGGCAAATTGCCTCCAAAAATGTATGTACTACACACACACACACACACACACACACACACACACACAATATGTATACTATTAATAAATATATAGGTATGTATGTATGTATATTCCTTGAGAAATATGCAAACAAATAAACCGTGAGAAAGGTGTGGAAGGTTAGCATACTAATATGTTAAGAGTATTTATTTCTGTATCATTTAAGTTTTATATTTTTGCATATATGTGTAACTTGTTTAAAAATTTAAGAAACTCTGTCTTTTCAGGTTCAAATGCCTCCCTTCCATTATGCCTTCTTTGATTCCAAACAGTCATGCACTCACTTTGCGTGTGTGTGCACACACCTTGCAGAGTATACGCTTTCCCTTACCTGATCACCTGTATCTCTTATATCCCCTCTAATTTGTATAATAGTTATTTATATCAATGTTTTAACTCTTCCTAGTATTTAAGGTGGGTTTTCCCCCGTCTTTCCTTTTCATTTTTTCTCTTCGTTTATGGTGTTTATTTTTTGTTATAAAAGCGGCACATGTTTATTAAAGACAGTTTAGCAAATAAAAAAAGAAAATCCAAAACACTATCATTATTTATTTATTTTTAAAACATCTTTATTGGAGTATAATTGCTTTACAATGGTCTGTTAGTTTCTGCTTTATACCAAAGTGAATCAGCTATACGTATACATATATCCCCATATCTCCTCCCTCTTGTGTCTCCCTCCCACCCTCCCTATCCCACCCGCCCATCCCACCCCTCTAGGTGGTCACAAAGCACCGAGCTGATCTCCCTGTGCTATGCAGCTGCTTCCCACTAGCTACCTGTTTTACATTTGGTAGTCTATATTAGTCCATGCCACTCTCTCGCTTTGTCCCAGTTTACCCTTCCCCCTCCCCATGTCCTCAAGTCCATTCTCTATGTCTTCGTCTTTATTCCTGTCCTGCCCCTAGGTTCTTCATAACCTTTTTTTTTTTTTTGAGTCCATATTTATGTGTTACCATACAATATTTGTTTTTCTCTTTCTAACTTACTTCACTCTGAATGACAGACTTTAGGTCCATCCACCTCACTACAAATAACTCAGTTTCATTTCTTTTTATGGCTGAGTAATATTCCATCGTATATATGTGCCACATCTTCTTTATCCATTCATCTGTCGTTGGACACTTAGGTTGATTCTGTGTCCTGGCTATTGTAAATAGAACTGCAGTGAACATTGTGGTGCATGTCTCTTTTTGATTTATGGTTTTCTTAGGGTATATGCCCAGTAGTGGGATTGCTGGGTCATATGGTAGTTCTATTTTTAGTTTCTTAAGGAACCTCCATACTGTTCTCCATAGTGGCTGTATCAGTTTACATTCCCACCAACAGTGCAAGAGGGTTCCCTTTCCTCCACACCGTCTCCAGCATTTATTGTTTGTAGATTTTTTTGATGATGGCCATTCTGACTGGTGTGAGGTGATACCTCATTGTAGTTTTGATTTGCATTTCTCTAATGATTAGTGATGTTGAGCATTCTTTCATATGTTTCTTGGCTGTCTGTATATCTTCTTTGGAAAAATGTCTATTTAGGTTTTCTGCCCAGTTTTGGATTGGGTTGTTGTTTTTTTGATACTGAGCTGCATGAGCTGCTTGTAAACAAAACACTATCGTTATTAATGCTTCTTTTTTTGTCTATGCATGTTTTATTGTTTGTTTTTCCACCCTTAATTATGAAATGGTTCCAACATACAGAAAGTATAGACTATCTGCCATCCAGCTTTGTCAAATCTTAGTGTTTGAACAAATAACACATAAGGGAATCCCCATAAGGTTAACAGCTGATCTTTCAGCACAAACTCTGCAAGCCAGAAGGGAGTGGCAGGACATATTTAAAGTGATGAAGGAGAAAAACCTACAACCAAGATTACTCTACCCAGCAAGGATCTCATTCAGATTTGATGGAGAAATTAAAAGCTGTACAGACAAGCAAAAGGTAAGAGGATTCAGCACCACCAAACCAGCTTTAGAACAAATGCTAAAGGAACTTCTCTAGGCAGGAAACACAAGAGAAGGAAAAGACCTACAATAATAAACCCAAGACAATTAAGTAAATGGTAATAGGAACATACATATCGATAATTACCTCAAATGTAAATGGATTAAATGCTCCAACCAAAAGACATAGACTGGCTGAATGGATACAAAAACAAGACCCGTATATATGCTGTCTACAAGAGACCCACTTCAGACCTAAGGATACATACAGACTGAAAGTGAGGGGATGGAAAAAGATATTCCATGCAAATGGAAATCAAAAGAAAGCTGGAGTAGCAATTCTCATATCAGACAAAATAGACTTTAAAACAAAGACTATTACAAGAGACAAAGAAGGACACTACATAATGATCAAGGGATCAATCCAAGAAGAAGATATAACAATTGTAAATATTTATGCACCCAACATAAGAGCACCTCAATATACATAAGAACAAATACTAACAGCCATAAAAGGGGAACTCGACAATAACACAATTATAGTAGGGGACTTTAACACCCCACTTTCAACAATGGACACATCATCCAAAATGAAAATAAATAAGGAAACACGAGCTTTAAATGATACATTAAACAAGATGGACTTAATTGATATTTATAGGACATTCCATCCAAAAACAACAGAATACACATTCTTCTCAAGTGCTCATGGAACATTCTCCAGGATAGATCATATCTTGGGTCACAAATCAAGCCTTGGTAACTTTAAGAAAATTGAAATCGTATCAAGTATCTTTTCCAACCACAATGCTATGAGACTAGATATCAATTACAGGAAAAAATCTGTAAGAAATACAAACACATGGAGGCTAAACATCACACTACTTAATAACCAAGAGCTCACTAAAGAAATCAAAGAGGAAATCAAAAAATACCTAGAAACAAATGACAATGAAAACACAATGACCCAAAACCTATGGGATGCAGCAAAAGCAGTCCTAAGAGGGAAGTTTATAGCAATACAATCCTACCTCAAGAAACAAGAAACATCTCAAATAAACAACCTAACCTTACACCTAAAGCAATTAGAGAAAGAAGAACAAAAAACCCCAAAGTTAGCAGAAGGAAAGAAATCATAAAGATCAGATCAGAAAAAAATGAAAAAAAAATGAAGGAAACGATAGCAAAGATCAATAAAACTAAAAGCTGGTTCTTTGAGAAGATAAACAAAATTGATAAACCATTAGCCAGACTTATCAAGAGAAAAAGGGAGAAGACTCAAATCAATAGAATTAGAAACGAAAAAGGAGAAGTAACAACTGACACTGCAGAAATACAAAGGATCATGAGAGATTACTACAACTATATGCCAATAAAATGGACAACCTGGAAGAAATGGATAAATGCTTAGAAATGCACAACCTTCTCAGCCTGAACCAGGAAGAAATAGAAAATATGAACAGACCAATCACAAGCACTGAAATTGAAACTGTGATTAAAAACCTTGCAACAAACAAAAGCCCAGGACCAGATGGCTTCACAGGCGAATTCTATCAAACATTTAGAGAAGAGCTAACACCTATCCTTCTCAAACTCTTCAAAAATATACCAGAGGGAGGAACACTCCCAAACTCATTCTACGAGGCCACCATCACCCTGATACCAAAACCAGACAAAGATGTCACAAAGAAAGAAAACTACAGGCCAATTTCACGGATGAACATAGATGCAAAAATCCTTAACAAAATAGTAGCAAACAGAATCCAACAGCACGTTAAAAGGATCATGCACTATGATCAAGTGGGGTTTATCCCAGGAATGCAAGGATTCTTCAATATATGCAAATCAATCAATGTGATACACCATATTAACAAATTGAAGGAGAAAAACCATATGATCATCTCAATAGATGCAGAGAAAGCTTTCGACAAAATTCAACACCCATTTATGATAAAAACCCTCCAGAAAGTAGGCATGAGGGAACTTTCCTCAACATAATAAAGGCCATATATGACAAACCCACAGCCAACATCGTCCTCAGTGGTGAAAAACTGAAACCATTTCCACTAAGATCAGGAACAAGACAAGGCTGCCCACTCTCACCACTATTATTCAACAGAGTTTTGGAAGTTTTAGCCACAACAATCGGAGAAGAAAAAGAAAAGGAATCCAAATTGGAAAAGAAGAAGTAAAGCTGTCACTGTTTGCAGATGACATGATACCAAACATAGAGAATCCTAAAGATGCTACCACAAAACTACTAGAGCTAATCAATGAATTTGGTAAAGTAGCAGGATACAAAATTAATGCACAGAAATCTCTTGCATTTCTATACACTAATGCTGAAAAATCTGAAGGTGAAATTAAGAAAACACTCCCATTTACCACTGCAACAAAAAGAATAAAATACCTAGGAATAAACCTACCTAAGGAGACAAAAGACCTGTATGCAGAAAATTATAAGACACTGATGAAAGGAATTAAAGATGATACAAATAGATGGAGAGATATACCATGTTCTTTGATTGGAAGAATCAACATTGTGAAAATGACTCTACTACCCAAAGCAATCTACAGATTCAATGCAATCCCTATCAAACTACCAATGACATTTTTCACAGAACTAGAACAAAAAATTTCACAATTTGTATGGAAACACAAAAGACCCCGAATAGCCAAAGCAATCTTGAGAAAGAAAATCAGAGCTGGAGGAACCAGGCTCCCTGACTTCAGACTATACTACAGAGCTGCAGTAATCAAGGCAGTATGGTACTGGCACAGAAACAGAAATATAGATCAATGGAACAGGGTAGAAAGCCCAGAGATAAACCCACGCACATATGGTCACCTTATCTTTGATAAAGGAGGCAGGCATATACAGTGGAGAAAAGACAGCCTCTTCAGTAAGTGGTGCTGGGAAGACTGGACAGCTACATGTAAAAGAATGAAATTAGAACACTCCCTAACACCATACACAAAAATAAACTCAAAATGGATTAAAGACCTAAATGTATACCAGACACCATCAAACTCTTAGAGGAAAACATAGGCAGAACACTCTATGACATAAATCACAGCAAGATCCTTTTTGACCCAGCTCCTAGAGAAATGGAAATAAAAACAAAAATAAACAAATGGGACCTAATGAAACTTAACAGCTTTTGCACAGCAAAGGAAACCATAAACAAGACAAAAAGACAACCCTCAGAATGGGAGAAAATAGGTGCAAAGAAGCAACTGACAAAGGATTAATCTCCAAAACATACAAGCAGCTCATGCAGCTCAATATCAAAAAAAACAAACAACCCAATCCAAAACTGGGCAGAAGACCTAAATAGACATTTCTCCAAAGAAGATATGCAAATTGCCAATAAACACATGAAAGAATGCTCAACATCATTAATCATTAGAGAAATGCAAATCAAAATGAGATACCATCTCACACCAGTCAGAATGGCCATCATCAAAAAATCTACAAACAATAAATGCTGGAGAGGGTGTGGAGAAAAGGGAACCCTCCTGCACTGTTGGTGGGAATGTAAATTGATACAGCCACTATGGAGAACAGTATGGAGGTTCCTAAAGAAACTAAAAATAGAACTACCGTACGACTCAGCAATCCCACTACTGGGCATATATCCTGAGAAAACCATAATTCAAAAAGAGTTATGTACCACAGTGTTCATTGCAGCTCTATTTACAATAGCCAGGACATGGAAGCAACCTAAGTGTCCATCGACAGACGAATGGATAAAGAAGATATGGCACATATATACAATGGAATAGTACTCAGCGATAAAAAGGAACGAAACTGAGTTATTTATAGTGAGGTGGATGGACCTAGAGACTGTCATAGAGCATGAAGTAAGTCAGAAAGAGAAAAACAAATACCGTATGCTAACACATATATATGGATCTAAAAAAAAAAGAAAAAAAATGGTCAGAAGAACCTAGGGGCAAGATAGGAATAAAGATGCTGACCTACTAGAGAATGGACTTGAGGATACAGGGAGGGGGAAGTGTAAGCTGTGACAAAGTGAGAGAGTGGCATGGACATATATACACTACCAAACATAAAATAGATAACTAGTGGGAAGCAGCCACATAGCACAGGGAGATCAGCTCAGTGCTTTGTGACCACCTAGAGGGGTGGGATAGGGAGGGTGGGAGGGAGGGAGATGCAAGAGGGAAGAGATATGGCGACATAGGTATATGTATAACTGATTCACTTTGTTATAAAGCAGAAACTAACACACCATTGTAAAGCAATTATACTCTTAACAAAGATGCTTAAAAAAAATCTTAGTGTTTGGCCATATTTGCTTTTGAACCTCCCTTCCTCCTTCTCTCTCGTGAAAAAAAAAAGCATTAGGGAGAATTTGAAGCCCTTGTGTATCCCTCCCCAATTCTGTTTTCCTCCCTCTTTCCTCAGAGGTAACTTTTGATGTGTTTCTTTGCCATGCATGTTTTGCTTTCTCTCTGTCTCTCTCTCTGTGTGTGTGTGTGTGTGTGTGTGTATTTTCTACCATGTAAACTCACACATACATTTAAACTTTTTTTCACTTTTTAAAATTAGTATAAATAGTCTCATGTATTCTTTTGTTGCTTGCTTTTTTCAGATATATCATGGTTTTGAGATGATCCCTTTTGATCCACAAATCTGTCAGTTATTTTCAGTGCTAAATAGTATTTCATTGTATGATCATCCTACAGTTTCTCTATTCTGCTATCTAAACTGCTATTTCCAATTTTTTGCCATTAAAAGCAGTGCTGCAGTGTATATTCTTATGTACATATTTGAGTATTTCTCTGTGGCCTAAACTTAGTAGTGGGATTGCTATGTAATGTGGTATGTATATATTCAACTTGAATATGTCTATTCAGATTGCTCTCCAAAGTGATTATATCAGTTTAGAATCCCCACCAGAAGTATATGAGTTTCTCCTCCAGTACTTGGTACTTTTAGACTTCTGAGTTTTTACCAATCCAATAGTTTTAAAGGTATATCTCATTATTAATAAAATATGCATTTCTCTATTTGAATTTGAGGTTAATTTATTGGTCATTCATGTTTCATCTGTGAATTGCAATTCGTAGTTTTTAAAGTTTTAATTAAATTAAAGTTTTAATTAAATTAAAGTTTTTAATTAAAACTTTATAACAAATTTATCTGGCAGTGTACATCTTTAGTATTTCTTCAAGATTACCGTGGCTATTGTTGACACTTTGCATTTCCATATACATTTTAGAATCAGCCTCTGAGTTTCCACCAAAAAGCAAAAACCTATTAGAATTCTGTCTGGTTTTCTTTGAATTTATAGATCAATTTAGGGAGAATTGTTATCTTTATAATATTAGTCTAGATTCTAAACCATGAACATGGTATATCCCTCATTTATTTAGAACTTTAATTTCCCTCAGTGTTTTGTAGTTTTCTGTGTAGAGGTCTTGCCTGTCTTTCATTGGAATTATTCCTTGGTATTTAATGCTTTTGAATGCTAGTGGTAAAGAGTAGTCTAAATATTTAATATTTCATTTTCTGGTTGTGGCTGGAATATAGAAATACAGTTTTTCCCTTCTTCCCCAGTCTGGTACATTGTACTTGTTCCCAGGGACCTTGCTAAATTATAATTTTCTGTGTTACAAAATCATTTGTCTACAAATGAGGAGAGTTTTATTTTTTCTTTTCCAGTCCTTTTTCTTTGTTGCCTTATTACACTGACTGGGACCCCCCAGTACAATATTGAATAAAATAATAGAATCCTTAGATTTTTTTTGTTTCATTTTGTTTTTGTTTTTCATGATTTGGGGGAAGCATTCAATACGTCTTGATTAGGTTTTATGTTTGCTAAGGTTTTTCTGTAGATAACTTTTAAAAAGCAGATTAAGGAAATTCTCTTCTGTTCTTAGTTTGCTAGAATAAATCAAACTTGGTATGATACATTATCCCTTTTATATATTGCTGGATTTGATTTGCTAATGTTTTGTTTAAGATTTTTACATCTGTGTTCCTGGGAAAGATTACCCCATAATTTTCCTTTCTTATAAAGTACTTTTTGGCATCTTGCCATCAAGGTTACATTGGCCTCATAAAAAAAAAAATGTTTCCTTTTTTTACGTTTTCTGAAAAAGATTAGTATAATGTTGGTAGGTTTTTTTTCCCCCTCTTCCTTATATATTCACAGATAATCATATACTTTTTTCATGGGATATCTTTCTACTTAGTATTTTTAGCCTCCTACAGAGCTTTTATGCTGGACTGCGTTTAGTATATGCTTAGATTGTTGAATAAATGTGTCTTTTCATTGCTGATCCAGAGTTTTATAACTGCCATCAGAGTAAATCAGTAGATCTGGGATCCTCCAGCAACACTGTTGACCTCTTATTTTCCCCAGTTGTCCAATTGAGGCCATCCTTCCACTACCACCAACTAATCTTTTATTAATCACTCTTAGTGTTACAATTTTAAATTTAATTTTAATTTTCATCAAAATAATACATGTAGATATAGAAATCAAATGGTTCTAATTGGCCTACAAAAACCAAGTCTACTGCCCTACTCCTTCCTCCTCTCAGTTCCTACTCTCAGAGGCATCTCTGATAGTTCAAAATAACTTGTTTAAAACTGCTGCTTCATGATTTTTAATTTTTAGGTACCACAATTTGACTTCTTTTAATGGAAGAAAATGATTTTGCTGTCTTAAACCATATATCCCTAACATACCTATATGAACTCTCCTCCCATCCTCCCAGCTTAGTTATATCATAATTTTTAAGTTCATAATTATTTGTTATTTATGGCTATGAAGATATTACCATCAGCTACATTTCCTTCTGTAGCTTTTTTTCTCTCTGAAATTAATCTTATCTAATGTAAATATTGTTTCAGTATATGCAGATGCATCAAGCAATCCATCTTTTTTTCTTTTTAACTGAAGACGTACCTCCTGAATTTCTTTGTCATCTTGCTCCAGTCTGGATTTGCTTGCTTTCTAGGCCAACTTTCTTTCACCGTTATCCTGGGAATGTACTTGCCAGTCTTCTTGGTGCTGAACCTGCTGTTTCCCAGATTCCGTTTCTTTCGTTAATTCCTTTTTCGTGATAGATCACATCCTCTGTTAGCTTCTTGAAAGGAGATTCATAGTAGGCTAAAATTCTTGATCTGTTGTCTGTCTGTTCTCCAACTTGTAAATTTTATATCGCTTTTCTACTCTTCTGTCCCATTTGTCCTTATGGGTTTATGCCTTCATTTTTTACCATCGTTTTAGTAGATTTTTAAGAGGGAGCTTAAGTAGACTTGTGTTTAACCCACCATGAATCTGAATGTTGACTTAGGTGGTGCCTTCTAATCCGTAATATCTCCCCACTTTTCTCCATTTATTAAAACTTAGCTTTATGCTTGCCTCTTTCCTGGAACTTTCCATGATATTTCCAAAGTATTAAGCTAATGTCTTTCTTTGATCAAACACCTAGGGCCAGGGAAAAGTTCTATAGATATTTGAAGGATGATTAGGAGGAAGAGAGAAAGAATTAATGTATTTTATTCTTTTTGAATGAGGGAGAAGCTATGGGGGTGGGCAGTGGGGCACAGATTTCAGCACACTATGTGAAAGAACTTTCTCCTAGTTCAGCAGTAGAATAGGCTGCCTCTTCAGAGTCTGGATGGCTCTGTGTCTGGGGTGTTGTAGAAATCTTATTTTGAGGTGAAGCTTGAACCAGGTAACCTTTGAGTCCTTTTTCCTGTGTTCTGAGTGGCCCGGTGGGTGAGGGTGGTGTTCTTCGCAGATGCCTTGGGTGTGCTCGGCAGGTGGGGGAAGCCAAGAACACAGAGCTCTCGGCCCAGCACCACTGCTTCATCCAGAGAAGTACTGTTTTTGTGTGTTATACATGTTAGAGAGTTTGATAAGACTTAATTTGAAAGATGGACTGTGCTTTAAAAAATTTTTGAAAGCGACTCAAGTTCTTTTCTACATTTCTATGAACTTAGTATCTACTATGTATTGGATGCTTATTTGCTCTTGATTGCACTTGGATGTCTAGTCTGTTACCTGTTTTCTGGTATGTATATATCTTTTCTTCTCAGAATGATTTTTAAGTTTTCTTGTAGAGAGCTTATCATATTTTCCTTTTCAGTACTTTAAAAATCTAACTGGTTTTCAGTAAATAGCTGTTGAACGTATGACTTGACCCACATGCATCATTTCTGTTGAATGTTCTCCTTTCCAAGGTGCCAACCGGATAGTATTAGAAGACTCCAACATTCTGCAGCCTGTGGGACTAACTGTGTTTGAAAACTGGCTATATTGGATTGATAAGCAGCAGCAGATGATTGAAAAAATTGACATGACAGGTCGAGAGGGTAGAACCAAAGTCCAGGCTCGAATTGCCCAGCTTAGTGACATTCATGCTGTAAAGGAGCTGAATCTTCAGGAATATAGTAAGTGTTGGTGGTGTACTGCTAATCGCAAGATTCATGTTTGTTGTAAGAAATGATATAAAATTAAGATGTTGTTTTGTGTCTTCTTATTTATCTTTAAGATTTTCATACACTATTAGTTTTGCCTTTTTTTTTTTTTAACTCTTCATGTTTTTAAAGCCTTATATTCACCTGGGAACTTTTTCATATGAAATACCTTTTCCTCATGAAGCAGGAGTGGGGGAAAGGAGTGGTATTGCTCATTTTCAAAAATTTCCCCAGGTATAGCAAGGACTCTGCTTGTCATGTTTTTTCTTTCTCTCCTTAAGCCCTTTTAAGAATATTGGTATACAGCATATATTTCTTTTGTTCCATGTACATCCCCATGGTTTCAACAAAAGCAAAAGTTACATTTATATAATGATGACTATAGCTATTATGGAAATAAACCTATTCTTAAGCAAAAGCAAAACAAACTAAAATTTAGTGTGTAAACTTAGAAAAGACTGTGTTTAATAAGAGCTTGTTTTTTCCCCTCTTGGATAAGTTTTTCAATTCTAGCTTAGAAAAGTGGCCATAAATTATTTTTTTATCTTACTGAAAACTTTTGAGAATGACTAGTCATCTTGGCCTAGTTAACGTGTGTTTACGTAATACTATTAACTCTTGTTAATATGTGTTTGTCATCAAATGTGCCTTCCTAGCAGTCACTGCTATAGGTCTTATACAGTATATCAGGAATGCAAATGTTATATGGAGGACTAATGAGAGAAGTATTGAAACTCCTTAACTTCTTGGCACAATGCTTCAGAAATGAATTGGAGTATGAAAGGAGGGAAGAGGAATGAGAGCACCGTAGCTTGTTCAAGTCTTCATTGTGTTGTCACTGTTCATGAACTTAGAAGTTAAGTTAGGAGGTATTTGAGATTTAGAAAGTTAGAATTGTTGTCATCCTATGTTATGACATATAATTCATGCTGAATATTTAACAGAAATAAGGTAGAGATGATATAATGGCTAGGTTATTTATTCAGTTGAGATGAACATTTTATTGCAGAAAAATCTCAATGAAGGTTTTCAGAATTTCAGGGGGAATATCTTTAAAATTTAACATTTAAATATGGGTTTATATTTAGAAAAACTTTTTTTTTCAAATTTCTAATAACATTAAAGAAAATGGGATTGCTGTTTATGAAAAGTGTCATGAATTAAAAGGTTGAGAAACTGCTATATAGGTTGTACATCCTAATACAAGGACTGGGGTGTCTGCTTTGTGTGATACTACACATATGTGCAGTATCACACATCTGCTCATTTGTACAGAGCTGGCTCCCTCAATCTCATCAACACATACTGAAGCAGGATTGATGTGTTACTGAGAAAAGAGTCACATAATAAATGGGTGGCTACTGGGATGACACCTGTCAAGTTGCTTTTGACACGAGCTAAGTAGCAAAGTCAAAACAATGATTTCATTAAATACAACTTACGAGACAGACTTTGAAATGTGCCTGACAGTGTATTTATTTAATTTAACCCAAATATGAGGAAATTAAACATTTGTAACATTGCAAGTTCTTTTGCAGTTGACCAAGCAAATAATTTTGATTGTCTCTGGGTGGTTAGATTCACATGAACTTGTTTTTTCTTCTAATAACTCTAATTTTCAGCAGGTTCCTCATTGGAGTATACTTTTTGAGTGAAATCATCTTATCTCTCAGAAAGGTAGAATTTCGGAGTTAAAAATCTTTAGAAGAGTTTTTATATTTTAAAGAGAATAATATCCAAGTTTCAGCATTCTCCCTAGCAATTTTTTTAGTTTGAATAATCAGATTTTCTTATTCACAAAAATTAACATGAGCTGTACCGTTACCTTACTTTAAATAGTGTAAAATATTTTATGTATAAATATGTAAAGACAGTGGTTAGATATAAGTATTTTGTGTTTTAAATTGTTATCCTCCTTGTAGATTGTGTAGGGATGGGGTGAGAAATTATATTGTGTGGAAATAAAATTCAAAGGGATTTTACATTTGGTTTTGTTGGTAACTCAAAAATAATTGATTTTGGCTGGGCTGTTCTTCCTTCTTCCTCCCTCCCTTCCTTTTCTTTTTCCGTTCTTTCTTTTTCTTTCCTTTCTTTTTTCTCTTCTCTTCTCTGCTCTTCTTCTCTTCTCTCTTCTCTCTTCTCTTTGCAGGACAGCACCCTTGTACTCAGGATAATGGTGGCTGTTCACATATTTGTCTTGTAAAGGGAGATGGTACTACAAGGTGCTCCTGCCCCATGCACTTGGTTCTGCTTCAAGATGAGCTACTATGTGGAGGTAAATATGTTATTATTTTTTTCTGAAAGTCTAAATGCCAATCATGTTCCAAAACTTAGTCTAGCATTCTTTGATTTGACAGTGAAATTGCTTTCTCCTAACTTGATTGCTCACTTATATTTCATTTTCTGCACTATACTAGGCTTTTGGATTATTCTAAGAGTGAATTCATAATGACAAGTGATAGGTGTAACCCAACCCTGGGACTAAGGCAAAAGAGGAAACTCATAACTGTGAATGAGTCTATTTCCTAATAAAAAAGTAGCTTTTCCCACCCCAAAGGGTAACAAGGCGAATTAATTCTGCCTCCTATAGTCTCCATCCACTGAATCCTAGATTCTATCAGTTTATATTGTCATTGCTGGGAGTGTGTCCAGTGAAAAGAATACTCTTTTGTTCAGTTCTATCAGCAGTTCCCTGTTGTTTCTCTTACTTACCTAGTCAAAAAAAAAAAAAATTTTTTTTTTAAAGATATCACTGAGTAGTAATAATGTTGTAGTGAAATTGGTTCAGTCACTCATGGGACCATAAGAGATTGGTATATTCCTTTGTTAAAGCAAAGTATGGTAGCTTCAAATGCCATTATAATATTTATTCCCTTAATTCAGAAATTCTCCTCTCAGGGATGATTCTAAGTTAATTCAACTGAAGGAAAAAGACTATTCTCTACAGTGACAGAAATTTAAAAACAATTTCTAATGATAGGAAAGTTAGTAAAATAACTGAGTTTATATAGCTATTAAACATTATGAGCATAAGCTGATGTAAAAATGTAGCCAAAATTTGCTGCAAGTGGAAAAAAAATATTAAAATTGCGTTTTCTACTATGATGAGAATTACGTAAAAAACGTATTTCTGTGAACAAAGATTGAAAGGGCTTACACTCAAAATATAAAAATTATTGATAAGATGGTATTATAAGAATATTTTATTCTTCTAACTTTCCTTTAAGTTTTTTTTTTTTAAATAAATAACATGTATTGAGTAGCAGCTATGAGGCACTCTGTTTGGACTGCAGAAGATTTGCAGCTCTTTGACACAGAGCATACAGTTTAGTCGGGGAGATCAGATATGTGCATAGTAAAAGTTAAGCTCTGGTACTTGAAGTATCTCTCCCCAAAATAGCAGGCATTACACAACAATGTGAATATATTTAATGCCACTGAACTGTATATTTTTAAATGGCTAAAGTGGTAAACTTGTTACATATATTTTACCACAATTAAAAAAAAAAAAAAAGCAAGTGTTTCCATGTCAGGGTGCCAGATTATTGCTCTAATAAGGCAAATCCTAGAAAAATATGCCTTTGTGTAATGATAACGTAGGTAAAACTGAATCAAAGATACCACCTTTCATTTAGAAAATGTCCTGTAAAAGACCAGTGTTTTTTTCCTTCACATTTATTGATTGTTTTTAATGTATATATTAAATGCATAGTTTTATTAAATGCATAGTTTTTAACAAATGTGTACAATGGTGTTACCAACACCCAAATCTAGACATACGGTGTTTTCATTAAGAAAAGCTCCCTGTGTTCTAGCAGCCAGTTCTCTTCCAGAAGTAACCACTTTTTAAATTTTCATCCTCATAGTTTAGCTTTGCCTGTTTTTGAACTTTATATAAGGAATCATGACGTACGTACTCTATGTCTGGATTCTCTTGCTTAATATAATATTTTTGAGATTCATCCTTATAGTGGAGTGCATCAGTCATTTTTATCTTTTTATTGCTACGTAGTATGTTTCATTGTATAAATAAGCCACAGTTTATTATTCTTGTGTTGAGGGACATTTTAATTGTTTTCAGTTTTTGTTATTAAGAGTGAAACTGCAGTGGATGTTTTTATA
Source organism: Balaenoptera ricei (assembly GCF_028023285.1). Classification (NCBI taxonomy): domain Eukaryota; kingdom Metazoa; phylum Chordata; class Mammalia; order Artiodactyla; family Balaenopteridae; genus Balaenoptera; species Balaenoptera ricei. The sequence goes on along the minus strand of NC_082648.1, from coordinate 9,709,382 downwards.
CAAGATTTTTCTTGTGACTTAACATTGATTTTACAATGGAGGTAAATGAAATACAGAATCTTAATTCCTCTGCTTGACATTCAAGATGTGTTTTCATTTCAGCCTATTTTACCAGCCCATCTCATTTGTATTTCTGCCCAGTCTGCTCACTTTATTTCTGTGTGGCTGTTTGGAGTTTGACATCACTGTGACATGTTCTGTTTTGTTTTGCTTCTGAGGATTTTCTTGTGGTATTTCAGGGATGTATTTTTCTTCTTGCCTGCGCATCCTCAATCTCTCGTTTTCAAGGTGCAGCTGATGAGTCTTCCTCATGATCTTTGAAACCCTCACTAGCGGTTACTGTTGTCCCTTTTTCTGAATTGTAGCACTTGTTAGCACCATGCAGCTCAGAGTTACATAATCATTTGTTTTATATTCATTAGTGTGTTCCTAGCCCCAACCAAAGTAAAAGCTCTTTAAGGACATGGACCATATTTTATGTATTTTTATTCTCCATATGATCTGTTACAGTGCTCTATACATAATAGGCTCAAATTTCCTCTAAAAAATCCCTCAAATTCTCCATGTAAAATGTTCACTTATAATCTCTATTCTCTATCCAATATTCTCTATTTTAAGGATAAAAGGTTTTCTGATCCATAGTCATATAATAAAGTTGTGTTCTCTAGAGAATTTACTAACAGATAAGTTTTTAAAAGGAGTCAGTGGGCTAGTGGTACAGTAGTAAAGGCAATGGGCTAAAAGTAAGGAGACTGCCCTTCTAGTCCTCTTTTTTTTTTTAATCACCCTTGTTCATAGGAAGCTCTTTGACCTTGGTGATCCACTTAGCCTCTCTGAACCTCAGTTTCTTCATTTGCAAAACAAAGGAATTCAGATTGAATGACAGTTCTCAAACTGGTCTCAGCATATTTTTACATTTTAAAGAACTGCTGAGGAGAGCTTTTGTTTGCATAGGTTATATTTATCTGTATTTACCTTAGTAGGATTTGAAACCAAGAACTTTAAAAAATATTTGTTAAAAAATAACAATAATAAACCTTTACATGTTCTTAAGTTAAAACTGTTAAGAAAATTAACTGTATTTTCTAAAGCAAAATCATTTTAGTGAGAAATATGGCATTATTTTTACATTTTTGTAAATCTCTTTAATGTTGGGCTAGATTCTCATGTCTACTTCTGCATTCAGTCTGTTGTAGTACATAGTTTTGTTGAAGTACATGAAGAAATTTGGCCTCATACAGATATGAGGAAAATGGAGGACTATAACATAGCCTTTTCAAATAATTATGTACATTCATCTTGAATTCTACACCAAATCTTGACAAGTGGTCGTTTTCTATAGGTTTAGTTGTAATGTGGAATTTGAAACCATATCAGTTCACTTTTCATAGTCTCTTATGTTGAAATCTGTTAATTTATCTTGTGCTCAGAATGGATATTTTACCCATGCACTATTTTGTAACCTTACACGTTGGTCATTTGGAAATATTAGAATTCCACTCAGAAATTCCCAGATCTTCAGATTTTGATGCGTTTCATTATACAGTATCGAAAAAAATAACATTAATATTACCACCAATCTCATCATAAAAATATTTAAGTACTAGGAGTCTGTCAAGTTTACAGTTTTGGATATAGGTCTTCCAAAATTATAATTTCTGATTGAAAGTTCCAGTGTTATAATTTGCCACAGAAGTACAGTGTTATGATTTGCTATTGTTTTCCTTGAAATAATTGACTCACTGGTTCATCTTTTTAAAACTTCCTGCCAAATACCCAAGTGCAACTATCGATAGTTTATCTGTCAGTTGTTCTTTCACATCAGAAGGGTGTCCCATTTTAGGTTGCGTTTATAGCTCAGAATGCTTTCCCTTAAGAAACCATCATGCTGAGGTATGCAACGCGAGCTTTATACATGCTTCCCATTTTGTCAGACGGTATTGAGGAGACATGTACTCAAAGAATTGATTTTAATGGAATTAATATTTTTACTGATTCATCAAGAACATTCTTAAATGAAACTGGCTTCCCCAATGCCCCCCACCCCGTATGTATGTGACTATGTAGAATGCATTGACTACTAGTACAGTTTGGTGCCATTGCCTTGAATCTGCTAAGGTGCCAAGAGTTTTACCCACCATTCCTTTTGTGGCACCAGTGCAAGTGACATGTTAATATTATTATAAAATAGTTTTTGTCAATTCCCTGAAAGAGGTCGCAGGTTAGGAACCCCCAGGGGTTTGTGGACCATTATTTGAGAACCTCAGGGCTAGAAAAGTAATGAATTCTAAGGTAACTTTAAAATATTTGGAGGTCGATGATTATAGTGATGATTCCTAGGTTATGTGTGAGATTATAACGGATTGCAAATACAGTAATCCTACTTGAATTATAGTATATGAGAAAACTTCTGCCTTAATAGTTTTGCAAGTTAGTGCATCTAAATGAAGTACTGTAAAAATTATATTTCTTCTCTGATTCGGTGAGACACTTTACAGATTTTATCTATTATGAAGTGTTTTGTACATGCTAATTATTAAATGGGCTTCTCTCAGGTGTAAATGTTTGTACCTCTGTGTGACGGTGATTGTGTTTTTGTCACTCCCCTCCCCCTTGTTCATCTGAAGAACCCCCAACATGTTCTCCTCAGCAGTTTACTTGTTTCACGGGAGAAATTGACTGTATCCCTGTGGCTTGGCGGTGCGATGGGTTTACTGAGTGTGAAGATCACAGTGATGAGCTCAATTGTCCTGTGTGCTCAGAGTCCCAGTTCCAGTGTGCCAGTGGGCAGTGTATTGACGGTGCCCTGAGATGCAATGGAGATGCCAACTGCCAGGATAAGTCAGATGAGAAGAGTTGTGAAGGTATCCGAAACCCCTAGGCCTGGTTATGGAGTCCTTTTTCAATTAAGTTGTTTGAAATTCAGAGTATTGCTTTGGCTCATTCAGTGGTAGATTTGGGGTTTTTCAAGTGTATTTGACTTTATTATTTCTAAACATAGTAGCATGTTCTAAATTGTTTTAATTCACTTAACATGCGTAAGGTTTATACACGTTAATAAGCTTTGCAAGTTGAGAAATGAGGCCAAAACATTAGACCTTCAGTATGTAAAACTAGTCCTTGTTTCCAGTGAGCTCTCAGTTAGTGGATTTATTTATTACAACGTAAAATAATTTCATATTTTCTTCTTTTATCTGCTAACCTTTAACACAGTAAAAAACAACCACGACAAAAACAAAAAACAAACAAATTCTCTGGAAATTTTTAGTGTCCAGAAATGCATGTAGAATTCTTTAATTCTTGACAGAATTATTAGTGAAAGATGAAATTTAGCGTAAAGGACAAAATAGGAAGTTTTGTGCTGGATTCCTTTGTCTTTTCTCTGGACCAGTTGAAATCCCCAGAGAATAATTTGTAAGTTTTCTCTAAAAGTCTAATTTGTTTTTCATTTGCACCCAGAAAGCACTTTTTGACTTTTGCCAGAGTTTACCTTTACATGGTAGCAAAAATAAGAAAACTATTTGCATTTTTTTCCTCAGTGCTTTGTTTAATTGATCAATTCCGCTGTGCCAATGGTCAGTGCATTGGAAAACACAAGAAATGTGATCATAATTTAGATTGCAGCGACAAATCAGATGAACTGGATTGTTGTAAGTATGACTAAAACCATGTTTATTACTCTTAAGGGAGAATTTTTAAAGTACTTTTCCTTTTCTTTATGTGTGAGGTTCACTTACAACCAGTATTTCCTTATTAAGAAACAAGTTATTTAGTTAGTTATTTGTACCAGGGATTTCTTACGTTTTATATTTAATAATTTCTTAAAGACAGTAGTTTTCTTATGTACAAAAATCTTCACAGAAACGTTTAGGAAAGAATATTGTTTTGCCAAAACTAAAGTTAGGAAATTCTCAGTTTAGATATGTAGAAATCAATCAGTGGTCTAAACTTAAGAGTTTCTGAACATTGGTCCACGTTTAAAATCTCCCATTTTTCTTCTGGGTAATTTTCTACCAGTCTCTCAGTGACTTTAAGAGCTTCCTTAAAATGCAGCCTGAGGCTACTTGAGCCACCATACACCCCTAGGTCTAGAGACCTTAGGCTAAATAACCTGTATTTCTTCAGGGTTCATAACTATTGACTAATGTCCTACCATAAAATATATCCCAAATTGACAAACAGTTCTGAATGGAATTCAACACAAGCCAGGTCTACCTACCCTGGTTTTGTGGAGTTTAGACAGAACTCATTTTAAAGCTCTTTAATCTTAACAAAGACTTTAAGCTGCTACTTTTACAAAATTCAAATGGGAGACTCACTAAAATTTTTGGAAACTATTCATTTATTCAGCAAACATGTGCTGAATACCTACTGTGTGCTGAGGATGCATGGTACCTGTACCAAGGTTCTCAAAGTCCTCTGTGGTTGGAGGTAGTAGTAAGAAGAGGGATTTTAAAGCCAGGCAGAGATGGATTTGAATTCTAACTTCACCGCTTACCAGCATTTATTTGCTCTTGTTAGGCCTCAGTTTCTCCATCTTTAAAATGAAGATAATATTTAGCATGGCTGTTGTGAGAAAATTAAATGATTTAATGTATATAAAACATACAGCTTGGCTCATAGTAGGTACTTGATAAAGGAGTGTGATAAGTGATATTAAATGTGCTATAGTAGAACTCTATACAAGGATTAGCACAAAGAAGAGAGTAGTCAGATCTTTAGGAATGAAGATGGGGTTCATCAGGGAAAACGTCTTAGAAAAGTGGTGCATAAGGTTGGTGGGTGTTGGTCGGTGAATAGCGTTACTTATGCGGATAAGTGGAGAGATTGCATTCCAGGCAGAGGGACTGTCCTGTCCTGCTCAAAGCCAGAGCGAAACAAGCACCTTTGAGAAGTTACATGTAAACTGGCCTGCCAAAATACAGGCTCCTGTCGTGAGGGGTGTCAGCTGGAGATAGCATATGTAAAGGTGAGATCACGAAGGATTCTGCTTTTCCTCTAACGAGTCTAGACAGTACTCCAGAATAATGGTGAGCCATTGAGAGACTTAAGTGAAGGACTGGCACGGCTCCGTAATCGTGAAAGCTGTAAAGCGGACGCACTGGAGGTGATAAGATTATGGCAGGGAGATTGTTTAGATTGGTTCTAGATTTGAAAATCTTTTGACCACATCAAGAGGAATACAAAGATGTGAGGACACACAAATGAGAATGTCATACAACAGTATTTACCTATATTGTGTGGAACGCATTCTGAAGTTTTCTGTTTCAAAATGCTGGTTTCAACCCACTAAGTTGTTTTTACCATCTAATGACTTGCAGCCTATAATTTTATAATGCTTTGGAGGCTATTGTAGTTCCAGCAGAAGACGGTGGAGGTCTAAATCAAGGGGAGCAGTGGTGGTGGAAAGGAGGGAGTGGATAGGTTTCAAAGTTATTCCAGAAATAGAATAAAAAGGGTTTGGTAACCACTTAGAGTTGATAAGTCTAGGTTGACTCACAGGTTACCTCATTGAGTGACTGGAGTCATAGACTAGAATATATGGCAGAGACTAAGAACCCAAGTATCGTTTTGTATCTTGACTGTGGATGTCATGTTTAGCTGATGTAGATTTTTAGTTTTATTTTTGTTTTAAATTTAATTTAAATTCCTTTAATTTGCTACAGGTGCCATCATTTATTTATGATCTACCTTACCCCTGGAATCTAGGAAACATTGACAAATGATGGTGACTGCGAGTTCAGTTTGGATTATGTTGCATTAAAGTTGCCCATTGAGTATCCTATTGTAGCTATTCAGAAAGTTAACTATATGGGTCTGTAGCTCAAGAGAGATGGGCTTTTTAGTTTATTAATGTTAATCACAGCTGAGGCAGTAGACGAAATCTCCTAGGGAGAGTAAGCAGCGGAGGAAAATAGCAGGTGGTAGACAGAACTCTGGGAAGCACCTGCACTTGAGGCAGACAGAAGAGAATGAAGCCGACAAGAGGAAACAGAACAAATGATCAGATGGTAAAACTGAGAGAGTGGTATCTTGGAAGGATCAGGCATTTTTGAGAAGAAAACGGGTCAGCAGTATCGAATGCAGAGAAATGTCAGTGAGAAGAAGAGTTTATTGACTATGGCAAATAGGAGAACTTTGACCTTTGCAGACTAGTTTCATTGTGGTGGTGAGGACAGAAGTCTAATTTCAGTGAGTTAAGATGTGACCCAGAGACTAAGAATTGGAGATGGTGAGTGTAAATGTTCTTTCTTGAAGGTTGGCGTTAGAGAGGAATGCCAGTGCGCTGAAAAAGAATGAGAAAGATGGGCTGTTGCTCACAAGGACTAAGGAGTCTGTGCCTCCGAGTCCATAGGTGGTAATATGGGACTGGCAGCCCCTACGTATTATGTAACTTAGTGATGTTGTTTTCTCTCATTTCTTGGATTTAATCATAGGGTGAGTTAGCTGTGTGGATGGGCGCTTTTGAGGCAAGATGAAGCAGAAGGAAGGTTTTTAAAGGATCTGCAATTGTGAAATATAGTCTGACTATTCAGAATGGAAGGATTTTCCTTCTGAATAGAAGAGTAATGCTCTGAATCTGATGAGCCCTTTTGCTGTTTCCCTCTACCTCTAATATTGATGCCCTCTGCTTCTAAAGCCTCAGATAGCTCAGGGATTCCATGAAGGTAGATGCCATGGGCATCTCATGCTCTGGCTTTTCCTTCTGAGTCCTCGGGTACTCAAGTATCAGAGACCTTATATTCCTTGCCCTCAGGCAACTAGACTCACCCTTAAGGCAGCAGTATATGGGGCCTGAGAGCTAATGCTCATCTGTAGCTTCTACTTTCTCTTCACCAGGCCTAAATGTCACTTTTCAGACCTAAAATCAAGCTCAGAGCTGATTTTGGCTTCTTTACCATTCCAGGTAAAACATTTGATGACTTTTCCAGGTCCATCCCTTCTGACCCTAAAATTTTCTCTGAAATTCCAAAGTAACCTTATTGATTTTTATGATATACAGAATGAAGTAGGATAGATTTTATCTATATATGTGGTTTTAAGCTTCTTAGTGGTGTTTAAATCTATAATTAACATTTTTGTTATTGATTTACAATTATACTTCCCAATGTATTGTTCTATGTCTGTTTTCACTTAAGGATAATTCGTTTTGATTCCTAACAATGACGTTTATGTATATATCCATGGGGCATGATGTATATGTATTCATAAAAGAGAAAAGTGTTTATGAGTTGTCTTCATTAGCCTCACATTCTGCTTGCAAGCCCTCTTTTTAATTACTATTTTGAACCTACAGTTGTTTTTCCATTATATAACTGTACTGCATTCCCATTTTAGATCCAACTGAGGAGCCAGCACCACAGGCCACCAATACAGTTGGTTCAGTTATTGGAGTAATTGTTACCATTTTTGTGTCTGGAACCATCTACTTTATTTGCCAGAGGATGTTGTGTCCACGTATGAAGGGCGATGGGGAAACCATGACTAATGACTATGTAGTTCATGGACCAGCTTCTGTGCCCCTTGGTTATGTGCCACACCCAAGCTCTTTGTCAGGATCTCTTCCAGGTAAGCTGAGGCTGATCCATTGAGAGTCAAGTCTTGGGTCCTGGCAAGATTGCCACGTTTCCATGATGGAAACAGAATACTGCCTACAGTCTATTTCAACGTAGACTGCTTTGGGTTTAAACAATTATAAGAACAAATGTTCTCTTTTACTTTTAGCACCTTCTCTTTACACAGAAGTCCTTAGGTATGGTTTGGTAGAAATTGCCAAAGGATATAAAGCAAATATATGTACATACAAGCATTTATATATAATACATTTACTGCATATACTGCGTTTCTGGATGTGCTCTACTGAAAATGAATCAACTGGTCATTTGGTGAAAAGAGTCATAAACCACAGTTCTTTAGGTTCACTACCAAGAGACCTCAGTACTACGGAGCCCAGGAATTAAAGGAGGCCAAAAAGTGGATGAAGATTCCTTTTCAGCAAACAGAGATTTAGAAATACTTGAGTGAGAGCAGGGAGGTATATATCGTCTTATGTTTTCTCCTAACTTAGGTGATGACAGTGGGAGTAGGGTTTGTTCAAACATAGCCAAGTTGCCAGATGTTCTATACTTGGGAGAGACCATATTGCTCTAGGGACGTACAGCTTTCTTTTCTTTCTTTTTTTTTAAAATAAATTTATTTATTTATTTTTGGCTTCGTTGGGCCTTTGTTGCTGCGAGTGGGCTTTCTCTAGTTGTGGCGAACGGGGGCCACTCTTCGTTGCTGTGTGCAGGCTTCTCATTGCGGTGACCTCTCCCGCTGTGGAGCACGGGCTCTAGGCGCACGGGCTTCAGTAGTTGTGGCTCGCAGACTCCAGAGCACAGGCTCAGTAGCTGTGGCTCACAGGCCTATCTGCTCCGCGGCATGTGGGATCCTCCCGGACCAGGGCTCGAACCCGTGTCCCCTGCATTGGCAGGCGGATTCTCAACCGCTGCGCCACCAGGGAAGCCCCAGCTTTCTTTTCAATCCATTTTGGTACCCTCAGTGAAAAGAAGCCTTTCTTGTAATAAATATGGAGAAAGAGATACCAGGCCAAGAGCCCTGTGAAAATAAGAACTTATTCTGGATGTTAATTCTAAGGAAACATGTGATTTTTAAAACTGTTAATGATTCCTTGTTACCATACCTGACTTTGTTAGTGGAATCTGGGAAGTCACTTTGAAAAAATGGAATTTCTTCTTTAGCATTATAGTTGTGATTCCAACAACATTTGCATCCAGTAGATAAAACAGTAATCTTCCATGCAGTGAATTTATGCCCTTAAAAATGGGTTTAGGGGCTTCCCTGGTGGCGCAGTGGTTGAGAATCTGCCTGCTAATGCAGGGGATGCGGGTTCGAGCCCTGGGAGGATCCCACATGCCGCGGAGCAACTAGGCCCGTGAGCCACAACTACTGAGCCTGCGCGTCTGGAGCCTGTGCCCCGCAATGGGAGGGGCCGCGATAGTGAGAGGCCCGTGCACCGCGATGAAGAGTGGCCCCCGCTTGCCGCAACTAGAGAAAGCCCTCGCACGAACCTAAGACCCAACACAGCCAAAAATAAAATAAATAAAATAAAGTAGCTAGAAAAAAAAAAATGGGTTTAGTTTTCTTCTGAGATCTGTTACTTAGTCTGCTCTGCTTTGCAGCCTCCACTCTCCACAGTTCTTTCTTTCTCAGATCCTCTAAGAGGTTGAAAACCTCTCAGTTTGAAGAGCTCTGCTTCCATTCTGGGGAAGAGGAAGGGCTGGGAGCTACTCGTGGCCTTGTTCTAGGCCAGCTCTCAATGGAAGTGTCCACTTCTAGGGAACATTTGTTCCTCTTTTCCGTTAAGTGTTTTCAATTATTATTGGGAAAAGAGGGCGTAAATTGTTTTAAAGCCAAACTATTTGACCTTTGGTATTTGTAATTCTAGTACTGAATAAAATTATTTCATGCATTTTTATACATCTTATTCAACTTCAGTATTATCCTCCTTCATTTTAGGAATGTCTCGAGGTAAATCAATGATAAGCTCCCTCAGTATCATGGGGGGAAGCAGTGGACCCCCTTATGACCGAGCTCATGTCACGGGAGCATCGTCCAGTAGTTCTTCAAGCACCAAAGGCACTTACTTCCCTGCGGTAAGCAGTCTCTTTTCCTTTGTTCACTTTGAATACTAAGAGAAACAGGATCTTAGATTTTTAATTTATTTAAATGTGGGTACTCAGCGATGGTAACATAAAAAGTTTTTTAGTATAGAATTTAGGTATATAAGGCTCAAAGGAATTACCACCACGTGAGCACTTAGAAATCTTTCTTTAAGTTTACTGTGTAGCAACCAGCATATTTGAAAACACTGACATTAATTTTATATACTGGGTAAAAGTAGAACTATTGAATAGTACCTCCTGAGAGGCTAAGGACTTTCATTCCATGACCTCCCAAGAGAAGAAGCACACCTGGTATTTCTCCTAAGTCAGTAATTTTTCTCTAAACATTTATAATTTAAAAAACTCAGAACCCAGTTGTGCTACACTTAAACCAGTGACTTGTAGATTACAGATTTCCTTCTCATCACCTGGTGCTTTTCAGCCATAATGAAATTGTGTCTTGGGGGGTGGAGAGCCACAGTCCTGAAGTACTGTTTTAGGTCAATTCTTTGAAACAGGATTGTGCTACTAGTGTAATGGAAAGGAATATGAACAGAGATGAAGGAAAAGAAGTTGAAAAAAGGCTAATAGTCTCTGTCTGGAGTAGACTATGCTTATTTCAATAATTTGATTATTTTTCCTTTTAGATTTTGAACCCTCCGCCATCCCCGGCCACAGAGCGATCACATTACACTATGGAATTTGGTTATTCTTCAAACAGTCCTTCCACTCATAGGTCCTACAGGTAATACACATCCTCCTCCAGCATAAATCGCAGTATTTATTAGAAGCAAGTGTTCTAGTTGTGAGTTTGCTGTAGCCCTGAATGAGTAGATGATGGTCACCAAGAGAGAACAGGCATCTTGTCTTGGTAATGCTGATATTGCCCCTACCACAAATCCTTTTCTTTCAGGGCATTATACTTTTTTAAAATTGAAGTATAGTTGATGTACAATACTATATAAGTTACAGGTGTACAGTATAGTGAGTCACAATTTTTAGGGGTTATACTCCATTTATAGTTATTATAAAATATTGGCTATTCCCTGTGTTGTACAATATATCCTTGTAGCTTATTTTATACCTAAAAGATGATACCTCTTATTCCCCTGCCCCTAAATTGCCCCCCCCCCCACTTCTCTCTCCCCAGTAGTAACCACTAGTTTGTTCTCTGTATCTGTGGGCCTGCTTCTTTTTTGTTATATTCACTAGTTTGTTGTATTTTTTAAATTCCACATATAATTGATATCATACAGTATTTGTCTTTCTCTGTCTGACTTATTTCACTTAGCTCAATACCCTCCAAGTCCATCCATGTTATTGCAAATGGCAAAATTTCTTTCTTTTTAATGGCTGAATAGTATTCCGTTGTGTGTGTGTGTGTGTGTGTGTGTGTGTGTATGTGTGTGTGTGTGTACCACATCTTCTTTATCCATTCATGTGTTGATGGACACTTAGGTTGCTTCCATATCTTGGCAATTGTAATAATGCTGCTGGGAACATTGGGGTGCACATATCTTTTTGAATTAGTGTTTCCATTTTTTCAGATATATACCCAGGAGTGGAATTGCTGGGTCATACGATAGTTCTATTTTAGTTTTTTGAGAAACCTCCATACTGTTTTCCACAGTGGCTGCATCAATTTGCATTCCCACTAACAGTATACAAGGGTTCCCTTTTCTCTACATCCTGCCAACATTTGTTATTTTTGTTCTTTCTGATGATAGCCCTTCTGACAGGTGTGAAGTGATACCTCATTGTGGTTTTGATTTGCATTTTGCTGATGATAGCAATGTCAAGCATCTTTTCATGTGCCTGTTGGCCATCTGCATTTCCTCTTTGGAGAAATGTCTGTTCGGGTCTTCAGGGCCCTATGCATTTTTTAAAGAGAGTCAAAAATGCTGTCTTTTAAAGTATTAAGGTAGAGCCCCCAGGCTTTGGCAGTATTCTAAGGAAGTTACCCCCCAAAGTGACTTGATTGCAAAATAGGTTACTGCTGAGGTTAGGTTTGATTGATAGTCTTCAGTGGAATATTGGGATAAAACTAAGGTTGGGAGTGTTATGAGAACTCTAAAACAGCAGGAGTATTAAGGGAACAGAATTTGAGAAAAGTTGAGAGAAGCTTAAGTTCACCTCTTGCTTACATATGTTATTACAATCTGGAATGAAAAGTTTCTCATATAGTTGCATGGAATAAATCATGACTCACTAAAATAACTGAAATGTGTTTGTAAGCCAGAAATGGGGGGATTATGCCTCTGTGCTGCTTCGTGAGGCTGTAGAGCATAGGGATGAGCAAGTTAAGTCCTAGTGTGTCATCTTTCGTCTTATTCGAGAGGCCAGCAGAAAGTCAAAAACTTACACTCTCTCTTCACTTAGTGCCCAGTGTTTACTGGCATCCCTCAAGTGCCTATTATCTTCGAAATCAGGTGTTTTCTAGCATTCCAGTCAGATTGCCCTGATATATAACCTTATAGATGTGTAGAAAGCAAGTGGAAATTGTTCATAGTATCTCATTCACAATTCTCATTTCAGTTTATGGGTAAGATAGGCTTGGCTCTGAACTGATTGTTTTTATGTTTTATTGTAAATGTTGCTTTCCCTACCACAGGTTTGTTCTAAAAAGCCAAATAGAAAGGCAGAAACCTGAAAATTGAAAAAACAAAAGGAAAGACCTAAAATTTTACTTTTAAAAAATTAATTTCCTTAAATGGAATAAAACACTGTTTGGTTCAAGTAAACATAATTGCATCAAAAACAATTCTTATTTAACCATTTCCCACATCTCAAATTAAGCCCAGTTTATTTCTTCAGAGTGAAACTTTTTATCATTTGTTGAAATTTTTGTCTAACTTAAAGTTTGTGGAACTTAAAAGAATTTTGTTAATTCTATTTCCTTTCGTTCTCTCCTCTTTTTTTTTTCCTCCCATGAAAATGGAATTTGGGCCTTTTAAATGTAGAGCCAAGAAATTTCTCCAAGGCTCGCCACCTGATTGGACAGAAAGATAAGACCTAAAAAATACTATGACATCATGTCAGTAGTGGTAGTAAAAATGCTTGAGAACCTGCTTGGCAGGTCATGTAACTTTTGGTCTTTTGCAGCGAGTTCTTTTCATACCACTGAGGGCTTGGCCTCACGTGGCTTTTATCCTGAGGTGTTATCTGGCACTCTGTATCGCTAGGTATTTTATAAATCGTTACTTCAGTTTTACACTTGCTCTTGCCCTACTCTTGTAGTCATTTTGTCCGATGGGAAAGCATATAAATAAATCTTGATTGAGGTATATATGAAATAAGATCAGCTTTACTCAGCTTTACTATACTTAGACTATGAATGGTATAAGAAGTTACAGATAGAAGTAGAAATGATAGAAAAGCCAGCAATTTGTCAGCTCTTATTTTCACTAGTACATTTCTCTCTTTCCAGTGCCTTTTTCTTTAGTTAGCCACGCTACAAACTTGACTTAACAGCTATAGATTACTTGAAAAGGTAGCTTAAAAAGTGTAAAAAATAAATTAGGACTCTGAAATACATATTAGAAAATTCACTGGTCCTGTATGGATACCTAGAATTTATCATTTTGATGTTCAGTTAGAGCCACTCTTATGACAATATGCTTGTCTACATACAGGGAATCAACACTTCTTCCCCCAAACCACAGCAATTTCCCTTTGCTGATAGTAATAATAATGGGATAGATAAGCCCCTTAGGCTGTCTACCAAAATTCAGCCTGGCTTGTACAGTATTTGAGTTGTAAAGAGACAGTGAAGTCTTCAGACATCATTAAATTATTCATCAGGTAAATCATAGATCATGTAAGGAGTATTGAGAGAATGCTAACATGTTTGAGTAATGTAAGATAATGAAGACCCATTCTTCTCACAGATCATGGAGAGGCAGAAATTGGTGAGGTCCACTATATAGACTAAATCCAAAATGTGTAACTGAGAGATTTTCCAAAGATGACCATTAAATACAACTTTGAATAGTTCTTTTTTAATTCTATGATACAGGGTAACTTAAAGATACAAGCGCACACCCAGAGGCTAGAATGGGTTCACCTCTGCATTCCCATTCTGTCCACTTTTAATTGCCTCTAATCACATTTTATCTACAAATATGAAACACATGCTATCTTCCTCCTCCAATCTGCCATTGAAAACTGCCTCTTGGTTGGTGCAGCCTTAAATTGTGGTAGCTTATTGTCTTGCAGGTGAGGTTTGCGCTTAATACCTCTGTATTCCGATAGAGAAAACCACCTCTCCATAACCCTGACTCAGCCTGTCCTGGTTTTCTCCCTCTGCCAGCTACAGGCCGCACAGTTACCGGCACTTTGCACCGCCCACCACACCCTGCAGCACAGATGTTTGTGACAGTGACTACGCTCCCAGCCGGAGGGTAGTGACCTCAGTGGCCGCAGCCAAGGGCTACACTAGTGACTTGAACTACGACTCAGAGCCTGTGCCTCCGCCTCCCACGCCCCGAAGCCAGTACTTGTCGGCAGAAGAGAACTATGAAAGCTGCCCGCCTTCTCCATACACAGAGAGGAGCTACCCTCATCACCTCTACCCACCGCCGCCCTCTCCCTGTACGGACTCCTCCTGAGGAGGGGCCCTCCTCCTCTGACTGCCTCCCACACGGAAGTGTAAACACGAATGCGGTTGGGACCTGGAGGGGGGGGGAGCTCTTCGAGGAGGGCGAGGCAGACCATGTACAGATAAAAATTATAAATGGGGTAGGGCATACTGGAGATATTTGTACAGAAGGAAAAGATATTTATATATTTTCTTAAAACAGCACATTTGATGCTTGTGCCATAAAAATTTGTATAAAAAATAAATTTGTACTAAAAGTTTTATTTTTGCAAACTAAATACACAAAGCATGCCTTAAACCCAGTGAAGTGACTGAGTACAAAGGAAGCAGGAATAATAAAGGCATCACTGACCAGGAATGTCTGGGCTTTATTGATACCAAAAAAAAAAAAAAAAAGAAAAAGAAAAAACAGTCCATCTCAGAGCAGCAAACTATAGATACTTGGAAGTAGCCAGATGGCCTTCATGTTAACTAACATTTGAAGGCCAGCAGGTTTAAGAAATGAAAGGAAAAAAAAAAAAAGAATTAATACTAACTTTGGATAAAGGGCTTTGTTTTCTCTAGGAATCCAACAATTTTATCGAGGAAAATAGATATTTATAAAAATCCATTTGGGGTGCTGCTGTTGTGGGAGAGATCAGCTGTCTGGTAAGATGCTATGGGGCCGTTTGTTGTGCAAGTCTTCTGTCCCTACCTTAAAACTCACCCCTCTGTCATATATTAATTTTTTTCCCTGGGTGTTTTCACCTTGCTTCCTCCCCTAGCAGTATTGTAGGGTATTTTGCCAAAATGCCATAATTTTTTCACAGTTTATCTGAGGATTGATAAAATGGAGTTTTCTAAATTAAGGTTTCATTTTAATATTTCTACTAGCTCCATACCCCAGTCAGCTTAGCTCTTCATTTGGACTGCTGTGTTTGCATAATGATCAAAGGTTAGACATGTTTATTGCTCCTCTTTACTTCCAAGATTGTTTTAATGCTCATTAAAATGTCTTTTTACAACACATATAGACAATGTTTAAGAGTTACAAATTTAACCATTAAGTTTTTGTTGTAAATTAATCATATATCCTTGCAGTACTTTCAGCATATAATATCACAATATGAAATCATTTTTATATGTATCTTTCCTAGTAAAACATTTAAATATGTTCCGGTTAGAGACAATCTATTTAAAAAGAGAATTTTTTGTTATCGTTGGGTTTTCCCTTTTTATTAACTGTTGGTGACATTTTCATGTTCTTTAGGCCAATTTTTCTCAGAATGATCTCTACATACATACCTCTTCTAATGTGTGACATGAGTTTAATATCTTTGTTACCTAATGTGAATGTTAGATTGTTTTCAAATTATCCATGAATTATTCTTATAATCACCTCATATATTTTTTATGTGTCTTCTCTCTTATTCCATGATGGATTAAGACGATTTAACAAATTTAACAATATGGATTACATGAGAAGGCAAACTATTAACTTCTCAGCTGTCAGAACTTGGGTGGAGGGGAATATTGGAAGGCTCTTACGTAATCTGCCTGACCTGTGTGGTACTGGGGCTGCTTCATCTTCAGCTATCAGGGCTGACCTGTGGAATGATTCTAGCACTGCTCTGCCACCTTGCCAGAAGTTGGTTTCCTGCTTTTTACATGTTTCCAGAATTTCTCTGCTAAAGTTGAATGTGCTTTTAAACTAATGTATTTTTACCTTAACTGATGTTGGTCAGTTGTTATTGAATGATTTTTTTTTTTTTTTAATTCTGTTTTGTTGAGGCCTCTCTGGATTTCAGGACCGAAGAGAAAACAGTGGAAGAAGGGATTCAGAAGTTTGGTAGAGGTGAACTAACTGTTTAAGCAATTAAAAAATATACCTAAGTAATCTTTTTAAAGAGAAAAAAACACGGTTTCAGAGTAATGCTTAGATTATTGGGAGTACCTTATATGAATCAGGTGCACTCGATTTTGCATATAAATAAATGGTAATCCATTAGTATCTTGCATTTCAGTCAGACGAGTGTTAACTCTTCCTGTTGATGGAACAAAGTGCTCAAGTTCTAACAAAATGGACATTGAAGTTTTGCAAGGGCGCTTGATGCTCAAATGAAGATGGAAAGGTTAGCAATAACTGGGTATCACTTAAAATTTGAGAATTCTGTATGTTTACATTTTTTAATGTGCATCTTTATCTGGTGGGCTTCCCATGTGGAAACTTGCACTATAATGAACTAAGAAGAATATTGCCTTGTTATATCTCAGTTCAAGTGCTTGTACTGCGATGGCAATGGCCTCTTCTTGCAAAATACTAATTTGTGTGCCAATTTGTTTGAAATTATTTGAAGGCAGTTCAGCTTAATCTCAGAATCCTCTGTCTTGGTATTTGAGATGGATTCTTAACATTTTGGGGAGTACCTTTCAATGAGAGAATTGTCAAAATTCAGGAAAGATTTATTGACCCTTAGATTATATGGACAGTTAAGCTTAAAAGTAGACTATCTTGATTGTTAAACACAAGATCTTTAATTGGAAGATAAAAAATTAATATATGAGAGCACAAATCAGGGGAAAAAGGGAAAAAAAGTGTTTTGAATTTGGAGTATTGTTAGATTCATTATCCATGCTGGGGGGCAATGAATAAAATTTCATTATATTCCTTAAATGCAGAAGTATTCATTGTGATTGTATGGCGTGAAGTATGCCCACTTACTGATGTCATTAAAATTATCTGAGAATTGAACTTCAGCATAGCATGCTTTCTGTGCCCTATAGTAAGCTATTCTTCACTGAAGGTGGTCTTTTATAATTCTGAACTTTTATAATCTTGAATTTGGCTCCTGCAGAGCCCTGGTTTTCTGAACAGTGGCCCAAAGGATTTTGCTGCTTATATCAGATAATGGCATATTCACAATGTAAAAAACAATTAAGGCATAGAATTTTCTCAATATTAATTTTTCTTTCAGGAAATTTTGTTATGCCTCTGACACTTGCTATAACTCTTCTAACTAGCATATCATGAGATATTATATGTTTAGCAGAAAATTATTATTTTAATTTTAATATAAAAATACTTTGTGATGTACCACCAAGAGCTTATCTGACCCTTCAATAAGTTTGAGAACAACTATTCTAAAGGGTTGATATGTATTTAGAAATGAAGTCTTTACATTTTCGTCTAATATAGGCCAATAATTGGGGGTGGGGGCTTTTGAGCAGTAAAATTTTAAGATGATTGAGGATTGTATATTTTCATTATTTAAAAATACTCCAAAGTCAATCATTTGTATACAACCAACTCATTTGATATTAAGACATTGTTAAGGTATAAAAATAGCCACCATCCTTATTAGGTAGCAATGAGTTTGGAGGGAAAATTTTTTTGTTTTGCTGTAAAAGCTCATTAGTGAAGAATACTTCATGTGGGGTTAGTAGCTGTGACTTATCTGTTAATGAACTGTGTATATTTATGTGACCTGATAGCAGTAATCATAGTATAGAGACTACTTACTTTTGGTACAAAAGAAAGGCTTGCCTTAAGCAAGCAAACCTGGCTCTGCGATAGGTCTGCTGCTATGGTTTCTCTGTCAAGTCCTTTGCCTCGACTAGATTCTTAAAAGTGTAGTTTTTAAAATTGCTTTATCTCTTGCAGGGGGAAACTTGCCACTTCATTGATTTGCATGCCATAAAAGCAGCATGTTGGTTATTACCATTACACATCTAACAAGATTCAGAAACAAAAATCTTGGCCTTTTCACGTCCCCCAAATATGTCAAACTTTTAATAAGCACAGTACTTCATTTTGAATAATGACATGAATAGTATGTCTGGAGTGTGGGTATGAGTATGTGATTATCAGATGGCTGACAAATGTTTGAGCGTCAATAAATGAGACTGTACACTAAGTGTAGACATGGACTGAGTCTTAAAGAAGTTCATAATCAAGCATTGTTTAAAACATGTTCTCAAAATTCTTAAACTCAAGAAATTTAATTTTATTTGGTACCCCTTTCCTTATCCCAAACCTAAAATGAACCAAGAGAAATAACAGATGATTTTACAAAGTACTAGTAGCATATGGTTGGTTTCTGACTTCTGGGATTGCATCATTTCACAATAGGCTCAAAATTTAGCTTTTGAAATTCTCAAACTTTTAAAGGACTTTGGACCCTAAAGCATAACATTTTACTGTTATAATTTTTAAAGATTTTTTAAATTGTGGACCATATACTCAGGATATTTGTTTGATTGGATTCTGCCTTTTGTTAAACTAAGCCTGTACCTGAGCGGAGAGGGAGGTAGATTCTTCGGTTAATCTAGATGATTTAGAATGAAATTACTGACCTCATCCTTCTTCAGTCAAGGTAAACTTTACTGGTTTTTTGGTTTTGGTTTTGGTTTTTTTTTTTTTTTTCATAAGGCATTCTTAAACCATTCTTAAGTTATTGCTGAAAAAAATCATCATGACTTTACAGGTAGAATTATAAACTAAGTGATATCTTGTACTCAGAAGTGGAATATAGCCCTAACAAAAACTAACTTTTAGATTTCCCATTACTTAGGGTTTGCCCAGTAGTTAACACCAAAGAATTATACAATGTGCTTTTGCTTAACTGTCCATTCTTTTTTTAAAAGAAAGAATTTTAATTATTAAAAAAATTTTTTAAATCAAATATAAGGGCAGGGGTATAGATAAATATATAGATAGATAGATCTCTATGTATATGACTCTAAATATCAATGCCTAAATATGAATATTAAAAAGAAAATAAAGCAAAGAAAGTCTGATTAAACCTAACATTACATGAAATTAAGTATCTGGGCTTAGTTTAGGACATTTTATTATAATAAGAGTAAAGAGGATACTGAGACGCTTAAGCTGGACTAGCCTTATTTGCAAGTGAAGGATCTGGTGCTGCTTTCAGATGTTTTATCCTCTGTGTTTTTAAATTTTTTCTTAAGCTTTAATCTTCGTCATTGTCTTGAAGTCAGCTGGTGTTTCTTGTTCATGGACTTTGGTACGATGGTGCTTTGCAAGGATGTATTTATATTTTAATGACCAACATTTGGTCAGCCCTTGTCCACTATTCACTTCCCCCTTTTTGTAAAATAAGTGCTTTAATTTTAAACTGTATAAAAATACCTTGTATAAATCCCCTTTTTGATTATTACAATAAGTTGAGTTGTAACAAATGAAATGTTGATTTTTATAATAAAACGGTGGAAAATACAAGTGTCATTTCTTCAGCAAGAAATTAAAACAGTTGATTGTGCTTTGCTATGATATATGAATGTTGTGTTTCAGACACAACAAAACCCACCTTTATTGTTTGCATTTCAAATAAAATACAACTTTGGAAGAAAGGTTTGAGAAGGGCTGTTGCTTAGTGCAATGCTGACAATACCTGTGATTGGGAACAGAATAAGGAAAAGTTGGGTCTGCTTACCCACTGCACAGCAAAGCCAATCTACTGATACCGGGTTGTGGTGAAGGAAAGTACAGCATTTATTTGCAGGGTGCCAAGCAAGAAGAATGGGCAGTTCGTGCTCAAAAGACCCAAACTCCCTGATAGCTTTCAGGAAAGAGTTTTTTTAAAGGCAGCATTTGGGGTAAGAGCTGCAAGGTGCATGACTTTCTTCTGATTGGTTGGTGGTAAGGTAACAGAGTGGTGTTTATCACAGGAATCTTTATCATTAACCTTGTGGTTCTAGCCAGTCTGGGTTCTACATGCTTGTGGTTAGCATGTAGTCACCATTCTCTACTTGGGTTGGGGGGCTGGGAATCTTAGTTTCTACAGAACAGCTCAAAGATATGCATCAGGTTGTTAGGTATATCCCTTGAGAAGGAACTAGGATTCTGTTTTACCACTGAACTATTATCATTACTTTTATTGCTTAACTGCTTTTCCTTTGTTTCTGAATTCCCTCTCTTCCCTAATTAGTAGGAACTCTGGGAAGGCATAGGAGACTAAAGCCTTTTTCTACAAACAAGAAACAGGAGACAGGAGGGCTTTTGTGCTCAGGAGGGCCCCACAGGGTCCTGCTCAGTTTCACAATTTGTGCTTCTGACTGCTCTTGTTTTTATAAACTCCTGGAAGGAGTCCTGATGTGGCCTCTGAGCCACCCCCTTCTCCTCCTCCAAATTATCTTTAAAAATGAACTTGCTTTTCCTGGTGCAGAGCCCAATATGATATGATGATATTGAAGGGCAGCAGAATATACCACTGCAAAATATGCCACTTTGGCATCTTGATTGTTTTGATCTGTAGGTACTTAAAAACCAGCAAATGCAGAGAAAAGCTGTCTCTGAATTCCCCTTATGTGCCTAAAGGCAGATCATCTAAAAGCAACACAATTGTCATGAATCATAAATCCCTTCCCGGAGTTTTATCAACCAGGGAAGATTGACGTCATGGGAGAGGAGACTAGAAGTGGACACGTTGGCCAAAAAACAAACTTTGTCACAAACTATCATATCTCCTATGTATTCTCTTAAAGGCCTATTCATCTTTCCTAATAATCCCGTAAGAGGCCTACATCCTCACTCCCCTTTCCCTGTTACAATGGTATTTATGCCTGAATTCTAAACCGCCTTAGGGAGTTACTCATTTTTCTCTGGGTATCTCCTATGTATACCTAAAGTATACATGTTAATAAACTTCTGGTCTTTTTTTTCTTCCTCCTTATAAATCTATCTTTTATTGTAGGAGTCTCATCTAAGAACTCAGAAGGGTGGATGGAAAAACCATTGAGAACTCAAAACTACCAGATCCCTGCTTTAGTCTGAGATTACTGTTTGATAGGAAGAGAGGAAGCTGCTTTTTTATTAGGCAGTAGTTGAGTTCAAACATCAGGTGGTTAAATGGAAACCAAGTGGTTTTTTTTTTTTTTCCTTAATCAGTATATTTTAAAATTGAAGTATGGTTGATTAACAGTGTTGTGTTAATTTCTGCTGTACAGCAAAGTGATTATATTCTTTTTTTTTAGTATTCTTTTCCATTATGGTTTATCATAGGATATTGAATATAGTTCTCTATGCTATACAGTAGGACCTTGTTTTTTGTGTTTGTTTGTTTTCATTTATTTTATTTATTTTTTATTTTTGGCTGTGTTGGGTCTTTGTTGCTGTGCGCAGGCTTTCTCTAGTTTCGGCAAGCAGGGGCTACTCTTTGTTGCAATGCGCAGGCTTCTCATTATGGTGGCTTCTCTTGCTGAGGAGCATGGGCTCTAGGCGCGTGGGCTTCAGTAGTTGTAGCACACAGGCTCAGTAGTTGTGGCTCACGGGCTTAGTTGCTCCACGGCACGTGGGATCT
This sequence comes from Balaenoptera ricei, assembly GCF_028023285.1. Lineage (NCBI taxonomy): Eukaryota > Metazoa > Chordata > Mammalia > Artiodactyla > Balaenopteridae > Balaenoptera > Balaenoptera ricei. Next base: position 9,687,819 of record NC_082648.1, on the reverse strand, counting down.
TCCTGGACCAGGGATCAAACCCATGTCCCCTGCATTGGCAGGCGGATTCTTAACCACTGTGCCACCAGGGAAGCCCAGGACCTTGTTGTTTATCCATTCTGTATATAAAAGCCTACATCTGCTCACCCCAACCTCCCACTCGATCCTTCCCCCAACCCCCTCCCCCCGGCAACCACCAGTCTGTTCTCTATGTCCATGATTCTGTTTCTGTTTCATAGATAGGTTCATTTGTGTCATATTTTAGATTCCATATATAAGTGATACCATATGGTATTTGTCTTTCTCTCTCTGACTTACATTACTTAGTATGATAATCTTTAGTTGCATCCATGTCGCTGCAAATGGCATTATTTTGTTCTTTTTTATGGCTGAGTAGTATTCCACTGTATATATGTACCACATCTTCTTTATCCATTCATCTGTCGATGGACATTTACGTTGTTTCCATGTCTTGGCTATTGTGAATAGTGCCACTATGAACATAGAGGTGCATGTATCTTTTTGAATTATAGGTTTGTCTGAATATATGCCCAGGAGTGGGATTGCTGGATCATATGGTAATTCTGCTTTTAGTGGAAACCTAGTTTTAATGTAAAAGTCTTTCCTTAGTAGATGCTTTTGAAAAAATGAGCTTACCTTGGCTTCTTTGCTGACCCCTTGCATTCTTTCTCTGGAGGGAAAACAAAAATCATGTAAGTTTTGCTGTTGCCAGTTGAGTCACAGAAAGGAAAGGCAGAACTATGGTTGGTTTGCCTGATTTTAAAGGCGTGCTGTAGAATAAGGAAAACAGTGAAAAGATTAATTCAAAAAGATACATACAGCCCAATGTTCATAGCAGCATTATTTACAGTAGCCAAGATATGGAAGCAACGTAAGTTTCCAACAAGTGAATGGATAAAGAAGATGTAGTGTGTGTATACACACACACAAGGGAATATTACTCAGCCATAAAAAACAATGAAATTTTGCCATTTGCAACAATATGGATGGACCTGGAGGGAAGGTATTATGCTTAGAGAGTGACAAATAATGTATGCTATAACTTATATGTGGGAATCTAAAATATGGAACAAATGAATATAACAAAAAAAAGAAACAGACTTACAGATATAGAGAACAAACTAGTGGTTACCAGTAGGGAGAGGGAAAGGGGGCAAGGTAGGCAAGGTAGGGGGAGGGGATTAAGGGATACAAATCACTATGTATAAAATAAATAAGCTGCAAGGATATATTGTATAGCACAGGGAACATAGCCAATATTTTATAATAACTTTAAATGGGTTATAATTTTTGAAATATTTCATCACTATGTCGTACACCTGAAACTAATATAATATTGTAAATCAACTATACTTCCCTTAAAAAAATGAGTAGGGAATACAGTGAGTTGTTTTGGGTTCTTCTTTCCCCAGATAGGTTTTCAGCTAAGGTTTTACAATCTTTTTAATTTTAATTCTTTGCCTTGCTTGTATGTGATTGCATTATTTCTGTAAATTTAAATCAAAGGATGAATTAGTATTCACAGGGTTCAGGACACACTACCCCAAAATATGGCACCTTGGCATGTTGAATATTTTAAGCTGAAGGAATTTGAGAAATGGGATGTTCAGGAAGGACTCTCTGACCTTCCTGTGAAGCAGGTATAAACCATCATGTGAAAGGTGCCCTCCCTTTACCCGGAAGAAAGACACACTGAGGAATCTGAACAGGCATTGCTGAGTTCTCCCAGTTTACTACACTTAACTCATACTCTGCCCTATCATATCTTTCCATGACTTTCCACTCTTCATCAAACCCAGTGAAAGAACAGGTTTAACCATCTTTTGGATCTTCATTTCCTTATGAGGGTTCCCATGTCATGTAAAACAAACACATTTGTATGCTTTTCTATTCTTAATCTCTTTTGTTATAGCGGTCCCAGTAGAGAACTTAGAAGATATTTTTCCTCCCCTATACTGGTTTCAGACCTCTGGATCTATTCATTTGTACCATCGTGCAGTCTGCACAATCCATCTTCCACCCCGGAAAAATTTTTACCTGAGATTTGCATTTGTAAATTCAGATTTAATTACCATGTAAAGCCAATCTTCCCCAATAAAGAGGCTAAAAATAAAGGATAACATTTGTTAACATTTAACCGGCATTTACTGTGCACCAGGTGCTGTGGGAAGTATCCCATTTTTTTTCCACAAAATAATCAACTGATTAATGACTAACCTTGACAGGAAGTGCCCAATTGGAGTATGAAAATGCCAGTGTAAAATTTTGATCAGAGACAGTTGGCAGTGGATGCAGGGAAAAGGACACTGAATTGAGATTTAGACTGTAATCTCTGTTCCATTTTAATTAATTGCCAAGACATGTCTGAAGTCATTTATTCTCTGTATTTGTTGGTATTCATCTCTAATAGTTTTCTGAACCTTGACTCTTCAATCAGCCAGTTCTACTACCTGTTCCAGAGAGCTACTTGTACATAAAGCATTCTAGGCAATGAATAGTATTACAAGGAGGCCGAACAGCTATGTAGCATCCTGTTCTGTGTAGATCCCTGTTTAATGCCTCCTTCCTCCTGGCCCCTTCTCTGGTCTTGCTCTGCATTCCAAAGGAATGTATAGCTCTCAAAAGAGAGACAACACAAGGCCTATCATACCATAAAAGCTGTATGGCAGACAAAAGTGATTATCTTTTGATAATCAGAGGGAGCTTTTTGACTTGATTATCCTACCAAAAGCTTCAACGCTACGATTACCTAATTGTATGGTCCTCAAGATGCTTGCGTTTTGTCCAGTAATTATAAAACCAAGTTCCCCTGCCGAGTTCGATTAACCTCTCTATCTAAAACGTTATTCCCTTTCTTGTCTTGCCCCTGTTCTCCTCAGGATTGAGGAGTGTCAAAGAAAAGGTGGGATTGAAACTGAGCAGAACCCTGCAGGGCCTTCCCAGGTACCAAAGCCCCTCCGTGTTCTCTGTTTCTTGTTTGTAGCAAAAGGCTTTAGTCTCCTAGGCCTTCCCTCAGTTCCAAAAAGTGGGCACAAGTAGTTAACTAGGGAAGTGAGGGCATACAGAAACAAAGGTAAAGCAAACAAGAAAAGTAATAATAGTTTAAACAGTAGTTCAGTGATAAAAGACAGTCCTAGTTCCTCCTCAAAGGATATACATAACAATCTGATACATATCTTTGAGTTGTTCAGCAAAACTAAGATACCCTTCCCTGCCTGGAGGGTGGTGACATCATGCAGACCACAAGTATGTAGACCTCAGAAGACTGGAATCAGAAGGTTGATGATTAAGATTTCTGAAACACCACTCTTACCTCACCATCAACTAATTAGAAGAAATCGTGCACCTTGCATCTTTCATCCCAAATGTTGCCTTTAGTAACCCTTCCCTGAAAGCCATCAGGGAGTTTGGATCTTTTGAGCATGAACTGCCTGTTCTCCTTGCTCGATACCCTGCAAATAAATGCTGTACTTTGCTTCACCACAACCCGGTGTCAGTAGATTGGCTTCACCAGCAGACCCTAGTTGGATTTGGTGACCACAAAGGGGCTCATCATCCCACGTGGGTGTCTCAACCTGTGGCACATCAAACCCTGGCTTGCGGTGGCTCTCATTCTGTCCAGCAGCTGCCTGAGCACATTTGTCTCAAGGACAGCCCTGAGGCTTGCCACTGATTGGGTGTCGTTGACACACAGCGCTTTTGATATTTGTGGTAAAGGAAACAAGGCGTTTGAAGGTTGAGGTACCTGGTAAGTAGAGGAATCTTGTGTGTGATGATACCAGGGTATTCTTCCCTGTTGTGTTACCTTGACTGGAAGTTTCCTTTTGGGTTTGGGACTTGGTCATTTGACTCCAGTGACTGAGCAGAGCACTGCTTTAATTGGATTTTCCCTTTTGGACTGAGGAGTCTCTCTGGCCATTTAGCACCACCTGGGGCTGTACCTGGGAATCTCCCGTTTGGACCAGGACTCATACACCACCATCTGGGACAGTAAGATGAGGCTCCTCACTCTCAAGTTAGGGAAGTGTGACCTTAAGAGACCCCATTGCATTGGTTTGTTTCTTTTGGCACACAGACTGGGGAATGTCTCACAGTACCAGCCATGGATAATTAATGATGGGTAACCAGAACTCTATTATATCTTGTAGACCCTTAGGGTCTGTTTGGCAAAACTGGGAGATCTTCAGTTATGCACCCATGAAAGAAAAAAGTGTTTCATTTTAATACTGCTTGGCCTCATTGCTCCTTAGGATCTGGAGAACAATGGGCCCTAATGGCTCTCTAATTTATAACATTATCTTTCAAGTAGAACTGTTTTGTAAAAGGGAAGGAAAATGGTATGAAATTCCTTATGCAAAGCGTTTTTTTTTTTTTAATTTATTTATTATTTATGGCTGTGTTGGGTCTTCGTTTCTGTGCGAGGGCTTTCTCTAGTTGCGGCAAGCGGGGGCCACTCTTCATCATGGTGCGCTGGCCTCTCACTATCACGGCCTCTCTTGTTGCGGAGCACAGGCTCCAGACGTGCAGGCTCAGTAATTGTGGCTCACGGGCCTAGTTGCTCCGCGGCATATGGGATCTTCCCAGACCAGGGCTCGAACCCGTGTCCCCTGCATTGGCAGGCAGATTCTCAACCACTGCACCACCAGGGAAGCCCGCAAAGCCTTTTTATACTGTTGTATCAAAGTAAGCCTTTTGGAATTGGTTTGGCTTTGAGCCTTTTGGAACTGGTTTGGCTTATATTTTGAGGGTGTGTGTGTGAGTGTATATTTGTGTTAAAGAAGGTGCAGTGTTTCAATTGGTGGACATGAGAAACAAAAGTTCATTTCCTAAAAATAGCCGTTTAGGATGCATCCTACAAAATTAGACCACCCTCAGTTCGGGTGACCATGGTGTTCTTTAGACTCCAGAGAAAAATGACGAGGATGGAGCTCTTTTGACATTCTAAATTTTTTTTTTTTTTTTTTTTTTTTTGCATATCCTGTTAGAGGAAGCAGGCTTTCTAGGAGGAACTTGCATTTCTCTCCCTGTGCCTTTGAGATATAAATGTTCTAATTGGGCTCTCAGAAACTTTTATCTGACCATCTCCAATTCCTGAGACTAAAGAAAAAAAAAAAAGGAAAAAGATTTTTAACTCAAGCAGGAAACAATGAGATCTGTTTATATGGATGTATGTATGTCTGTGTACATTATAGAGATGATATGTTTTTACCTCTGGATGATATTACCAAAATTAATTTGTAAATGATCTCTATTTAATTGGCTTAAAGGAAAGTAAGCACTTACATAAATTTTCAGACTTAGAAACTAACTTGATGAATTTTAGCTTCACATGATCTGGGAAATATTTAGTATTAAATTAATTTTTGGTATTAAAGTTAAAGTTTATTGGTTTAATATAGGCATGTCTTGAGTCATCAACATTAAGTAGAAATACTTTTATTATATCTAGGTTTACTGAGAGTCAATAAGATTTTGTTATGCCTGTTACAAAATTTGTCAGGAAAGAAAATAACTTGATATGATGAAACTTTTAAGTAAATGTAAATGAGGTAGTAGTTTTTTTGGATCAACTCTTTGGGAATAATTATGTTTTGCGAATGTCTACTTAAAAATCATCTCCCCAGGTGTTGGTAACTTAAAACTCTTTATAGAGTTTTGCTAAATTAAGTTAAATGATGGAAATTTATTGAATATCTAGGTCATTTCAAATAAGATAAAATACTGGAACGTTAATTGTTAAAACAAGTCTAAGTTTACCTAATTTTGTTTTCTTGTGAGAGAAAAACTAAAGATGTTTGGGTTTATTAGACATATGTCTTGTACCACAGTGAGGAAAGAAATTATAATATGAAGAGATGTATATTTCTAGAGGTTATAGAATATATTCATAAGTTGGCCAGTCAGGAAATGCTGGTATGTTCACAATTGCTTACTTCTTGGTTTTCACTAGAGATTAAGGTTTTTGATGGTTAAAATTTGTAATATATATGTATATAAAGCTACTAAAATAATAAGGGAAACATTTCAGTATGCAAAGAAAGTAGGAGGTGTGTTTTCACTAAAAGAATGTATGAGAAATTGAAATGCATTTTTTTAAGGGAAAAAGTAGTTTTGTCCTAAAGCTGATTATTTCCCAATGGGAAAGAAAATAAGGGATAAACTAATATTGATATAGAAAGTTGTAGATTTATGAAAACAAAAAAGAATCTTTAAAAGGAATTTTATGTGTGGTCCGGACTAAGATTAGAATGAATTTAACTGAGTAAAGTTTAAGATTGAAGGTAAAGTGGTGTAAAACTTGAATTGGGTTTTCTCTGTTAAGAGAACAAAATTTTATTGGAATATTGATCAGCTTTTGATAATAGATTGTAAAGTTTCTTAACTTTTTAAGTAATTTATACTTTCTGTGTATTTGCTCTTAAAATCTCTTATTGTCACTTTGGTTAAGTAAATAAGTATTGTTTCACAATGACCTATGATCCTATTTGACCAGGTGTTTTGAAACTCTTTTATATTTTTGACAAACTTTTCTAATATCAAATTCTAATTGAAGTACTTTTGATCTCCAGCTAATTTTGGAATACTTCAGAGAAACCCTAAGGCATCTCAGAGAGCAATATTAAAATAATTAGGATTATTTGGTATGTTAAATTACTTGAGAAACATTGTCAAGTGATTGGTAATAAATTTTCTCAGTTTATAGTGTATGGGCAAATGCCCTTAATATAAAGGTTTTAGAAGTTATACGAAATTTTTAAAAATCTGGTTTGTTCTGGTATAATGTTGTCAGTCATAATTCTAGTTGTTATCTTAAAATGTTGTCTGTCACAGCAGTAACCGAATTTCTTTGTCCATCGCAATGTAATCATGTGTTTAACTGTGCCTTTTAAAGTCTTTTGTCATTTATAGACAGTTATCGTTGTACTCTGATGCTTTTACCAAAAAAAATGCTTCATCTTCAAGAAGATTCATAGAGAGGACTTTTTGACAAGTACAGGTTTTTGATAATGTTCAGGTCATACCGCTGAACTGGGTAAGAAATTAAAGAATTCTAATGGAAAATGTGATGGCTTCATAAAACTGTTAACACAAGGATTAGTAACATAGGACTGAATGATCTGGTAAAGGTGGTTATAATTTTTACGGGTTTTGTCTGAAATATTACTGGCTTTTAATCTGTGTTTTCCAGATAGAAGGAAACCTTTCCCCTCAAACTAATTATGGCTTGTAATAACTTGGTAAATTATACCTTTGTAAGTAGGATTGAAACATTTATCTTTTTTCTTTTCTTTTCTACCTGATTTTATCTTTCCTCTCTACCTGAATCATTCAGAAATTGGAAACTTGTAGTTTCCCAGCAGCCTTATCAGATGAATAAGGAAAGCCACCTCCTGACTGATGCAGGAATCTCAAGATATTTTGGGAACTTCAAGAAGAGAGGGATTCACCCAAATCTGTAGATATCATAGATGGAATCTGACAAGCCCTCAGCACAGGTTTTCTGGCCTTAAGAGACCTTTTAAAGTTCCAGCACAGCCAGTTAAAAAAAACCAATGTGATCAATTATAGCTATGTAAATAATCAGACCAAGTTTATTGAAACCAGACTTATTTTGCAGACAAATTTTTTTTTAGTGAGAAAAAGATTATGTTTCTGTAGATATTAAATTCTGGTTTTGTTCATTGAGGTCTGTATTCACTGTCTAAGACTCACCTCCCAAATAGTTTCTTGTTGTTATGTTACATAATTATAAAGTTTAACTGAATTATTTAAAGGACACTTTGTTTCTGAAGCTTATCACAACATTCTGTCTGGATGAAGATCAGATGCCCCATGACCTGCAACAAGGAGATTATAAATACTGAAAAAGGCATCATTTAAAGGACTGTCTCCTAGATAAAAGTACCTGGTACCATTCATTACCAGGTACTCTTAACTAGCTCATGCACAGCAAAACTAAAGAGGATGTCTCTTGAATTCATGTTTTTCCCATTTAAGAAGGGCCTCTGCATTGGACTTGTCTATAGAAAGGACTGCTGACCCCAAAACCCAGACCCACACCAGGATGAGAAGAAGACAATGGCAATGGTAGGCAGCTGACCCAACAATCTGGACCAGGCCTGTGAGACCAATTCCACTAATTTAATTGAACTGTTTACCAGGTGTGTGTCTCTCTATCAACATTGAAAGTTACTGTTTTACTTCTAACCATACTGTTGCTCTCAATGTTTAGAATGGTAAGAAAATTATCTAGTGAAGTTGTCACAGAGTATAACTACTCAAGACTTGTTTCACTGCAAGTCTGCTAAAAGCACATGTACAATGTTTGTGTTATAATTCATTATAATTGAAAAAATATATAGCCTATAAACTGTTTTTCCATGTTTTGCTGTTTCACTATGTGTGATTAATTTTCCCCCAACATGGATAACTAGGCATGTGTGTGTGTGTGTGTATGTATGTATGTATATATATATATATATATTTATAGAGGAGGCCTAGCCCTGAGGGACATTATGAACCCAGGGCAGGCAGCAACCACCCTGGCACTGAGGGACAAATATTTGGATCTATCAAAAGATTTGCAAACAAAAGGGGAAACGATGGAAGAAATCTTCACATATTGAGGTATGGGATAGTCATTCTGGCTTATACATGATTCAGCTTGAACTTTATGCTGACCAGAGTGGCCTGTTTTATGGCCTGTCAAGCATGCATTGTACATCTGCTTTGGCCATCGAGAAGGGGAATTCATTTGAAAGTCAAAATGGTGTGGTTGTGGTTCAGGCATCCAAGGTAGAGCTGGGTGGCCATTTTGGATGTGATTGAAGACAGGTTCCTGTATTGATGAGAACTTGAATTTTCTGAACTGTGTCAGATCTGGGGATGCCACTAACCATTCTCAAAACAGTGTCTGCTGGAAGCTTCCACTTGCAACCTTATGATCTCAAAAGTTCTCTTATAATAAAATTTTTCTTACTTTTGGAATAGTAACAAATGAGACATCTCAAGCCATAGCCTCCCATCAGAAAGCACTAGATTCTTCAGCCAGAATAGTACTGGACAATAAAATTGCTTTAGATTGGATTTTAGCAGAAAAGGGAGATGTATAAATGCCAGTCAGAAGTTAAAACTTACTTAGATAAAACTAGGCAACTGGCTACCTGGCTGTAAGTCTCCCCAGAAGTGCCAGGTCCAGGTTTTTGGAGTTATTCTCCTGAATTCTTCAGGGAATGCAATCTATTTTCCAAGGTTTATTAAAATTTGAATTGTTACTCCTCCTCCTACTTCTAATTGTGTCTGTTGCACCAAAATGGTGGACCAAGGGACTAAGACGTTAATCATGCAAGATTTAAATCCAAAACCTGGGACTTGGGAATATTTCCAATTTGCTGTCCATTCCCCAAATTGAGGCAGGGCCAAACCCTGTTTCATCAGGAAGTAGGCAGAGGAGTCGTCACACCATTCCCTCAAAGCTTTGGGGAAAGTTAGAACAAGAGTGGAGATTAGGGCTTCCCTGGTGGCGCAGTGGTTGAGAATCTGCCTGCTAATGCAGGGGACACGGGTTCGAGCCCTGGTCTGGGAAGATCCCACATGCCGCGGAGCAACTGGGCCCGTGAGCCACAACTACTGAGCCTGCGCGTCTGGAGCCTGTGCCCCGCAACGGGAGGGGCCGCGATAGTGAAAGGCCCGTGCACCGCGATGAAGAGTGGCCCCCACTTGCCGCAACTAGAGAAAGCCCTCACACGAAAACTAAGAGACCCAACACAGTCATAAATAAATAAATAAAATAAATAAAAGTATTAAAAAAAAAAAAAGAGTGGAGATTAAAACCAGGTTCCCCTAAAACCGAGTTCCCCTGCTGAGTTTATGATTAACCTCTCTATCCAAAACTTTATCCCCGTTCTTGTCCTGCCCCTTTTCTCCTCAGGACTAAGGAGTATCAAAGAAAAGGGGGGGTTGAAACCAAGCAGGACCCTGTGGGGCCTTCCCAGGTATTAACAAAAGCCCCTCAGTGTCCCTTGTTTCTTGTTTGTAGAAAAAGGCTGTGGTCACCTAGGGCTTCCCTGAGTTCCAAAGAGCAGACTCAACTAGTAAACTAATTAAGGAAATGAAGGAATGCAGAAACAAAGGAAAAGCAGTCAAACAAGAAAAGTAATGATAGCGTAAACAATAGTTCAGTGATAAAACTATGTCTTTCAAAGGAATTTGTCTTTTTTAATTGTTTTCAATTTATCGGCATAAAGTGCATTCCTTATCCTTTTCATGTCTGTTTTCACTTCTGACATTGATATTTGTATCCTATCTTGGTCAAAGTGAAGATTTCAAAAAATCAGCTCTTGTTCTAATTTATTTTTCTCTATTGTATGTCCATTTTCTATTTTATTGTTTTTTATTCATTATTTCTTTCCTTTTACTTACTTGGGTGAAGCTTGCTAGCTGCTTAAGCTGGAAACCTAAATCACTGATTTTAGACCTTTCTTTTCTGATACAAGTATTGAAAGCTATATATTTCCCTCTAAGCATGCGTTAACTGCACCCCATAAATTTTGATACATTTATTATCATTCATTTCAAAACATTTTACAGTTTTGCTTGTGATTTCTTCTTTGAACCATGGATTACATAAAAGTGTGTTTAATTTATAAATATTTGGGGATTTTCCAGATTTTTTTTTTTAGATTTAATTCCATAGTGGTCATAGATACTCTGTATGATTTTAATCCTTCTAAATTTATTGAGACATAGTCAGTAGGCCAGATTATCTATAATATTGAATGTTTTATGGATGCTTAAGTAGTAGTCTTCAGTTGTTGGATGCAGTTTTCTATAAAGGTCAATTAGGTCAGTTTGGTTTATATTGTTGTTCAAGTCTTTTATGTCTTTACTGATTTTCTATTTCAGTTACCAAGAGAAGAGTGTTGAAATCTACAACTATAATTGTTTTGTCAGTTTTTACTTTATTATGAGTTCTGTATAATTTAGGATTATTATATCTTCTTAATCTTAATAAAAAATTTTTAAATAATTTTATTATTACATAATGTCCCTCTTTGTCCCTATATTCCTTGATCTGAAGTCTACATTGACTGATATTAATATACCCATTCCAGCTTTCGTATTAGTTTTGTATATATTTTTCTGTTCTTTTACTTTTAACTTCTCTTTCATGTTTAGATATAAAACAGTACATTTGGGTCTTCATTTTTATTGATTCTATTTTTGCCTTTGATTTGGAGTGTTTAGCTATTTCCATAAATGTAATCATTGCTGTGATTTGGTTCATCTACCATCTTACTATTTTCTTTTTGTTGCAACTGTTCTTTATTCTCTTCTCTTGAGTATCTTTTAGTATTCCATTTTATTTCCACTATTGACTTGTTAACTTTGCTCATATATGGTCATTGCTGTATGATTTACAGTATGCCTCTTTACCTTGTTAAGTCTAGCTTGAAATTATACACCACTTTGCATGTAAGAACCTTACAACAGTCTATTTCCTTCTCCCCTTCCAGTCCTTTGTGTTTTTATTATCACATATATTGCTTCTGAATGTTATGTCATGATACGCCGAGGTTTTTTTGTCTTGTTTCTTTGCTTGTTTGCTTTAAACAGTTACCTTTTTAAAAAATTTAAAGATGAGAAAAATATTTTAACTTACCCACATATTTATTGTTTTTTGGTGCTCTTTATTCCTTTGTATGTGTCTGAGTTTCTGTTTGGTATAATTTTCCTGCAAGCTGAAGAATTTCTTTTGGTATATCTTATACTGTTTGTCTGCTCATAACAAATCCTACTTTTGATTGAAAATGTTTTCATTTTGCCTTCATTTAAAAAAATTATAACAGCTTTATTGAGGTATAATTGGCATACAATAAACTGCATGTATTTAAAGTATACAGTAACAAGGTAATGAATAGTTCCATCACCCCCAAACACTCACGTCTCTTTGTAATTCCTTTTTTCCATCCCTCCCTGTTTCCAAGCAACCAGTGATCTGCTTTCTGTCACAATAGATTAGTTTGCATTTTGTAGAATTTTTTATGAATAAGCCTATACACTATGTGGTGGGCTCCCCACCCCCCGGCTTTGGTCTGACATCTTTCACTTAGAGATTCATCCATGTTACAGGATATACCAATAGTTCATTATGTTTTTAATTGAATAGTATTCCATTGTATGGATACACCACAATTTGCTTATCCATTTGTTGATGAACATTTGGGTTGTTTTCTCTTTAGAGCTTTCACAAATAGTTACTTCATTTGGTGCAAGTTTTGGACCAAATTCATTTGCTTTGAGTAAATTCCTAAGAGTGAAATGGTTGGGTCATCTCATAGATGTTTGTTTAGCTTTTTAAGAAACTGCCAAAATGTTTTCCATTTTGGAAATGTAAAATTTTACATTCTGTTTTTCTTGAGTGAACTTTGGTAGTTTCTGTCTTTCAAGAAAGTTGTCCATTTCATGTAAGTTGTCAGATTCTTGGCATAAAGTTTTTTATCATATTCTTATTTTCCTTTTAATATCTGTAGAACCTATAATGATGTCACCTCTCTTGTTCCTGATATTGGTAATTTGTGCCTCTTCTCCTGATCAGTCAGATTAGAGGTTTTATTGTACTGCTCAACAAACCACTTTTTGGTTTCATAGATTTTCCACTATTTTTCTGTTTTCTATTTGATTCCCCTCCCCACTTATGCCTACTCTGCATTTGCTTTTTGTAATTTAAGGTACAGGCTGAAGTCATCAGTTAATGACCATTCCTTTGAATATAGGTGTTTAGTGCTATAAATTTCCCCCTAAGTAGTACATTAGTGGCTCTCATAAATTCTGGTATGTTGTGCTTTTATTTTCTTTAAGTTTAGATTTTTTCTTTGACCCAAGGGTGATTTAGACATGGCTTATTTAGTTTCCAAACATTTGAGGGGTTTTCTAGATATCTTTCTGTTACTGATTTATAATTTAATTTCATTGTGATCAGCAAACATATTTTGTATGATCTGAATCCTTTTAAATGTATTAAGATTTGTTTTATGACCCAGAATATAGTTTGACTTTGTAAATGTTCCATGTGCAGCTGAAAAGAATATGCTTTCTACTATTGGTGGGTGTGATGGCTGTGATGTCAGTTAGATTTTATTTATTTATTTTTTAATCTATTTATTTATCTATCTATTTATCTATCTATCTATTTATTTATGGCTGTGTTGGGTCTTCGTTGCTGTGCTCAGGCTTTCTCTAGTTGCAGCTAGCAGGGGCTACTCTTAGTTGTGGTGTGAGGGCTTCTCATTGCGATGGCTCCTTTTGTTGAGGAGCACAGGCTCTAGGCTCATGGGCTTCAGTAGTTGTGGCTCACAGGCTCTAGAGCTCAGGCTCAGTAGTTGTGGCACATGGGCTTAGTTGCTCCGTGGCATGTGGGATCTTCCCAGACCAGGGCTCGAACCTGTGTCCCTTGCATTGGCAGGCGGATTCTTAACCACTGTGCCACCAGGGAAGCCCTGTGATGTCAATTAGATCAAGTGGGTTGGTAGTGTTGAAGTCTACCATATCCTTACTGCTTTTCTGTTTACTTGTTTTATTAACTATTGAGAGAGATTGAAATCCCCAACTATAATTGTGAATTTGTCTATAGCTCCTTGGAATTCTATCAGTTTTTGCTTTGTGTATTTTTAAGTTGTTTAATACTGTGATTTGCTTTGTGTATTTGAAGCTGTGATGCTATGTTTTATAATAATAAATATATATTTGATCTTTGTCCCTGCTCCTGGTACAGAGCTTCTAAAATCTTTGGAATTTTCTTAGTGGTGAGAGCTATAAAGGTATCTTTTTGTTAATATGGTTAATTTTGGAAAGCCCCTAGGTAACCTTGGATGGGGGCTGGCTTTCAGCGGAACCATCTATCTGCTTAGAGGGGTGGGACTGAAAGTTCCAACCCTTGACCTCCAGGAAGAGGAGGGGGGCTGGAGGTTGAATCAGTTGCTAATGACCAGTGATTCAATCAATCGTGACTCTGTAATGAAGCCTCCATAAAAACCCAAAAGGACAGGGTTGAGAGAGCTTCTGGTTGATGAACATATGCAAGTGCTGAGAGAGTGGTGCTCCTGGAGAGGGCATGGAAGCTCTGCAGCCGTACCTAGCCCTATGCATCTTTTCATCTGGCTTATATCCTAAGTTATATCCTTTTATAATACGCTAGTAATCTAGTAAGTAGAATGTTTCTCAGAGCTCTGTGAGCTGTTCTAGCAAGTTAATTGAACCCAAGGAGGGGGTCATAGAAACTTCTGATTATATAGCCTGTTGGTCAGAAGCCCAGGTGACAGTCTGGACTTGCGATTGGCAAGTGTGTGTTGTTGGGGAGCCAGTCTCCTGGAGCTGAGCCCTTAACCTGTGGGATCTGACGCGGGTAGATAGTGTCAGAGTTGAGTTGAATTGTAGGATACCCAGCTGGTGTTGGAGAATTCTTGGTGGTGTGGGGAAAAAACACACACGCTAGAAGATACATAAACATTACAATTGTTAGGTCCTCTTGATGAATTGACCCCTTTATTATTATTAAATTGCATTAATACTAATTAACACTAATATTAACATTCTTTGCTCTGAAATCTACTTTGACTGATATTAATATAGTCATTCCATCTTTTTTTTTTTTTAATTAATTAATTAATTTATTTACTTTTGGCTGTGTTGGGTCTTCGTTTCTGTGCAAGGGCTTTCTCTAGTTGCGGCAAGCGGGGTCCACCCTTCATCGCCGTGCGCGGGCCTCTCACCACCGCGGCCTCCCTTATTGCAGAGCACAGGCTCCAGATGCGCAGGCTCAGTAGTCGTGGCTCACGGGCCTAGTTGCTCTGCGGCATGTGGGACCCTCCCAGGCCAGGGCCCGAACCTGTATCCCCTGCATTGGCAGGCAGAATCCCAACCACTGCACCACCAGGGAAGCCCCCATCTTTCTTTTGATTAGGGTTATCACGGTATTTCTTTTTACCTTCTTTTACTTTTAACATAATCATGTCTTTGTATTTAAAGCTGTTTTATGTAGGCTGCATATAGCTAGGTCTGGATTTTTTTATCTAATCTAGTAATCTCTGCCTTTTAATTGGGATGTTTAGGCCATTTTCATTTATTGTGATTATTGATATGGTTTGGTTTAATATTCCAACACCTGCTGTTTGTTTTCTTTTTGTCTTATTTGTCCTTCGTTCCCTTTTTCCTCGTTCTCTGCTTTATTTTTGGATTATTTTTTATGATTACATATTATCACCTTTGTCAGCTTATTAGCTGTGAGTCTTGTGTAAGTGTATATGTGTGTATATGTTTTAGTGATTCTTTTTTTAGTTGTATAGTATGTATTTTAAAATTACCACAGTCTACTTTCAAGTGAAATTATACACTTCACATATAGTATGGAATCTTACAATTATATTTCCGTCTCTCTCTTCCCAGCCCTGTACTTATTGTCACACATTTTATTCTACATATTATAAACCCTACAATTATTTTTCCTTTAAATGGTCCATTATCTTTTGAAGAGATTCAAATAAGAGTATTTTATTTTATTTATCATTTCCAGTGCTCACTCTTTTCTGTAGATATAGATGTCTATTTGATATAATTTTCCTTCTGCCTAAAGGACTTCCTTTAACAGTTTTTATAGTTCAGTTCTGCTGGTGAGGAATTCTTTTTTTTTGTACTTATCAAAAAATCTTTATTTCACCTTTTTAAAATCATCTTTTTGTTGAGTATAGAATTCTGTGCTGACAGGTTTTCTTTTCTTTTCATACTTTAAAGTTAATACTCTTCTTCTGTCTTGTATTGTTTCCCAAGAAAAGTTTGCTGTCATTTTTATTTTTGTTTCTCTGTATGTAATGTGCCTTTTTCTCTGGCTACTTTTTTTTTTTTTTTTTTAAGGAATTCCTTTATTTTTATTATTTATTTATTTATTTATTTTTAGCTGTGTTGGGTCTTCATTTCTGTGCAAGGGCTTTCTCTAGTTGCGGCAAGCGGGGGCCACTCTTCATCGCAGTGCATGGGCCTCTCACTATCGCGGCCTCTCTTGTTGCAGAGCACAGGCTCCAGACGCGCAGGCTCAGTAGTTGTGGCTCACGGGCCCGGTTGCTCCGCGGCATGTGGGATCTTCCCAGACCAGGTCTCGAACCTGCGTCCCCTGCATTGGCAGGCAGATTCTCAACCACTGCGCCACCAGGGAAGCCCTCTCTGGCTACTTTTAAGATTTTTTTTCATCATCACTGCTTTGGAGCAATTTGTGATGTGCCTTAGTTTTCTACGTGTTTTTGTGTTCGGCATTCATTGAGTTTCTTGGTTCTGTAGATTTATAGTTTTCATCAAATTTGGAAAATTCTCACTCCAATTACACATATATTAGGCTGGTAGAAGTCATTTCCCAAGTCACTGTTGTTCTGTTGTTTTTTCCCCCAGTCTTATTTCTCTGTGTTTTATTTTGAATCTATTGGTATGTCTTCAGGTTTACTTATCTATTCTTCTACAATGTCTAGTCTGCTGTTAATCCGATCCAGTATATTTTTCATCTCAGAGTTATAGATTTCTTCTCTAGGAGTTTGATTTGAGTCATGTTTATAATTTCTATGTGAGGTTCTGTGTACTTCACATGTTCAGTCTTTCCTCTGGCTCATTGAACATATGGAATACAATAAAGATGGTTTCAGTGTCCTTGTAGAATAAGTATATCAGCTGTATCATCTCTGTTTTTGTGTTTATTTTTTAATTTTCTCATTATGGGTCTAATTTTCCTGCTTCTTTACACACCTTGTAATTTTTTTTTATTGGATGCTGACTGTGAATGTTACCTGTTGGGTGTTGGATAGTCTTGTGATCCTTTAAAGATTCTTGAGCTTTGTTCTGGAACACAGCTAAATTACTTGATAACAGCTTAATCCTTTTGGTACTTGCTTTTTGCTTTTGTTGGAGAGAACCAGAAGTATGTTTAGTCTAGGGCTAATTTTTTCCCACTACTGAGGCAAAATTCTTCTGTGTATTCTGCCTATTGCCATGTGGATTTTGAGGTTTTTCCATTCTGGTTAGTGGAAATAGGCACTGCTCCCAGCCCTGTGTGAGCCTGGAAGAGTATGCCACTTAATATTTTCAAGCGTTTCTTTCCCAAGCCTTGGGTAACTTCTTGATACACACACGTTGATGAGTATTCATCTGAAAACTTGAGGGGAACTGTCTGCCGATCTCTGGAGCTTGATGTGCCATTTTCTTCTCTCCACTTGCCCTACAAACTTCAGCTGCCTTGGCCTTCCTGGACTCCCAGGCTGTATCTCCTCTCTTCAGGGAGAGTACTGAGCCCTCTGTGGGCTCCCTTCCTTGCAGCGTGGCCTGGAAACTCTACCTGCAGTAATCTACAGCAATCATTGGGCTCACTTTTTTTCTCAGCTCAGGGACCAGTCCTTCATTACCTGATGCACAATGTGTTGATAACTGGTTTTTTTGTATATATATTTCATCTGTTTTTCAGTTGTTTTTAGCAGGAGATTAAATTCAGTTACTAGTACTTCATCTTGTCTAGAAGCTGCAGATGATATTGGAACACTTGGAGAGCTTGTTAAAACTACACATATCTTGGGCCATGCTCCAGCCTTACTGATTTACAGGTTATAGCAGTGAGCCTAGGGTGTGACTCTGCAAATGTGCACTAAAAATATGCCAGGCATTAGGTATACAAAGTTAAATTAGACAAAATAGTTGTTTACAAAATAATTTATAATCCAGTGCAAAAGACTCATTTTAATGATACAATGTATTAGGTATAATGTCTCTATACAGGGTGATATGGAACATCCTTATGAGGAAAGGCATCCAAATATAGTCTCATGGTGGCCCAGGGAGGGTTAGCAAATGCTTCCTGGAGAAAATGAAGGAATGGATTTGCAAAAATGGGCTAGAATTAGTTGGATTAGGGGAAACGGGGGAAAGAGGACCGACAGATAAGAATAGTCCAAGTGGAGAAAATGTTATGAGGCTCAGAAGTACAAGGTTACATAATACATTTGGGGAACTGCAAATAGTTTGGAATGGAGAGGAGGTGGTCTCTAGTGTCCCCATCTGTAAGAGGAAACTCCTTTAGCCCTAAAATTTGTGAGTTTCAACGTAGGGGGAAGAAGGTAAAAGAGAATAACTCATTTTAATCCAGAGTAGAGTAGTGAAGCATGTGATAATAGATAGCTCCAGTTTTCCCTTGAAGCTGAAAATATGTCTGATAAACTCATTCATTTATTTGTTCATCAAAGGTCTGTTAAACCCCTACTTTACATCAGGCTATGTGCTGGGTGCTCGGGAGCCAGAAATTTGTAAGACTCTAATTTGATAGTATTTTTAAAAATTGTTTTGTGTCTTAAGCACCTACTATGGAACATACTTCACTTACTAAAAAGCCTCACTCTGAACAGTATCAATTTCAGAGAAACTATCAGTGACTGCTTTGAAAGCAGAGCAAGTTTTCAGCTTAGCTGAGGGCAGCACATAATAGTGGACATAAGTGAATACAGCACTAAATACCAAGCACTGTTCTAAGCGCTTGATATAAATTCACTTATATGATCCTCACAGAAATCTTATACTCTTACTTACTGTTTATTTTAACCATAAACATACTCTTTTGACAGTTATCTTTCCACATATTTATTTTACCAACCACTAATCATTACCGCAAAAAATAACAAAGGCCTAGAAACCTCGAGAAGTAGAGGTGGGGTCACTGAGATAGTTGAGGGTGACAGGAATAGTCGTTTTCTGCCAAATGCAAGTTTTTCAAACTGCCAAAGAATTCTCCAAGAGAAGTGAGTCAAAAAGCAGATACGGCCGTCTCTCCCCAGGCTAGTGGATACAGCAGTAAACTCAGGAGTCTCTTTGAGCTCTGTCTACCAACACAAACAGCCGCATTGGCCTAAAGGTAGGCTTGAAACAATGTCATTGTCAGGCCATCTCAAGTGAAGTTTGAAAAATAAATAGTACTGGAAACCAAAGAGTAAGCACATGCCCCATTTATCATTTCACCCTCAGGAGGTCAACAAACATCTGTCACACACTTTCACTCAAGTGGCCGGCAGAGGCAGGGTGATGACTTCTGTTCTAAGCATTTGAATGGAAAATTACCACTCGTCTTTCTAGACTTCCTTACACACTCAATGGAGACCTGAAAACATGGATGCCGAGGGCCATGCTACTAGATTCTATGCGCCAGAGATTTCAAGGCCTCTCCTGATGCCTCTTGATTTGCAGGAATAATGGTTTTGCAGATTTTGATGGTCCATCTGCCTTGTCCATTTTTGTTTTCTCCCGTAGTCTGTGCTAAGACTGATGTACACAAGACCAGAGTTGGACCATGAGTATTCCAGATTACAAATCCTCTGATGTTTCAGTCTACTTCTTCATGTGATATCCCAAGTACTTTTTCCTAGAGGGGGGGAAAAAGAGAAATAGATTCTTAAAATTCCAAGTTTGATTCACTGTTGAAGTGAAAACATATGCCTGTTAACTCTGCTTTCTTATCCCAGGCATGACCCAAGGCTTGGAGACCATGTTAAGATTGGGGGAGGGTTTGGAAAGTTGACTGGCATCCTCGGTATGCCTGAAAGGAAAACTTTATCAGCTAAGGACTTATGTTACACACCCAGGGCTAACCGACTAGATGGGAAAAGTCTTTGATTCTATGGTTAAATTCGAAGAGTAGATACTGAAAGGTTGATGACTATGGAGGTTGCAAACCTCTCCTTTCAAAGTGCTGTAGAAGGGGTGAGGTTGCAGGACCACAGGGTAACGATGTGAATGGTGCTTCAAGTGAAGCAAAAAGGCCAAGGAATAAATTAAAATCAAATGGTGGCTTGTCTGGCATGCTTTGTGGATAGAGTCGCTATTCATTCATTTGATCAACTCATTATTCTACAAGTATTGGCTGAACATCTATGACGTATGTAAAAGTAGTGGAAGCTATGAGAGAGAAAAAGGGGCATGAAATACATAATTCTGCCCTCACAGATTTGCAGTTCCGTTGGGAAGATAAGATGCACTCCTATGAAATGTGGACGACTAAGATAATTAGGAACCCTGAGCTCCTGGAAAACGTGTGCCTAGGAATAGTTTTTCTCCTTCCGCACCACACTACAAGGACCCTCCGGAGAGCCACTAAAATCCCTGGAGCAATGGAAGGCTTGCCACCCAGATTCATCTGTTTCCTGTTCAGGGAGACTGAGCACCCGTCTCAATCCACATCTCCTCCACACTTTCATAGTTCGTATCAACTCATAAATATTCTTTCAGCAGCATCCTTTATTTTTTGCAACTCTGTCTCTGCAACTTTGGAAAACATTAGTCCTTTCCCTCTTATTCTTTCTCTTCCCACCTAATTTCTAGCTACGTGCTCCAAATTAAACCTAACTGTGGCCACGACTTAAGATTAAGATTTATGATGACCTGGAAAAGTAAACTAATAAATTTTGAATTGAAAATACAAGTGCTAAAGAACTAGTGCCACAAAATTCTAAAGCCTTTGAAAATTCCCTTTATTATTTCTACCCCCAAAAAATACATCTGTTTTCTGATTGGAACTGTTTTTCTCTCTAGCACTAGCAGCCAAATTAAAAACTAATAAAACTTTTTGTATTCTTTTTTCTTTCCTCTTTTTATTTGCTTACTAGAATTAGAACCACTGTTTTTCATAACGGATTTTTTTTTAAATATACCATAAAACTCACCTCTTAAAGTACATAATTCAGTGGCTTTTAGTATATTCACGAAGTTGTGCAACCATCACTTCTATGTGATTTTAGAACATTTTCATCACCACAAAAAGAACCTCTGTGTCCATTAGCAGTCACACCCCATTCTCTCTCCCCAAAACCCTAGGAAACCACTGTCTCTATGAATTTGTCTATTCTGGACATTTCATATAAATGGAATCATACAATACATGGCCCTTCTGTCTGACTTCTTTCACTGTGCCTAATGTTTTCAAGGTTCGTCCACCTGTCCATACTTCATTCCTTTTTATGGCTAAATATTATTCTACTGTATGGATATTGCACATTGGGTTTTTCCATTCATTATTCATCATGGATAAACTTCTTTGTTGTTTCCACTTTTGGGCCATTATGACTAATGATGCTGCTATGAACATTCATGTACAAGTTTTTATGTGAACACTTGTTTTCAGTTTTCTTGGGTATAGACCTTTTGGGGAACTGCCGAATTGTTTTCCAAAGGGGCCGGACCATTTTAGAGTGCAACCAGCAAGGTATAAGGATTCAAATTTCTCCACATCCTCACTGACACTTGTCTTTTTTTATTTTAGCCATGCTAGTGGGTATCTCATTGTGGTTTTGATTTGCGTTTCCCTAATGTTGAAATGAAGATGGCAAGCAAGGATCTTTTCATGTGCTCATTGGCCATTTGTGTATCTTCTTTGAAGAAATGTCTATTCAAATCGATTGCCCATTTTAAAAATTGTGGGGTTTTTTGTCTTTTATTGTTGACTTGTAAGAATTTATTACGTATTCTGAATACAAGTCCCTTATCAGATATATAATTTGCAAATATTTTTTCCCATTCTCTGGGTTGTTTCTTTACCTTCTTGATGGTATCCTTTGAAGCAGAAATATTTTTAATTTTGATGTAGTCCAGTTTATTTTTTCTTCTGTCGCTTGTGCTTTTGGTGTAGAAACACAGTTTTTCATAGAACACTTTTGGCATTTCAGCTACATTAATTAACTAAATAGACTTTTGAGAACAGGCCTGTAAGCCCAATTGATACTTATAATCTCGCTGGAAAAATATATTAACAAGACCAACAATGATGGTAATTTCCTGTATATAATCATAATGCAAACGTGAAGTGTTGTAAAAGGTCAGAGGCTGGTAAGAGTCTTGAGCCGGAGTAGTCAGGAAGGGCTCTGGGGCAGAAGAGGGACTTGAGGGGGTCCTGGAAGAAAGAGCAGTTAAAGCTGAAGTGATGTCGAGGATTCTGTCCTCCTCTTAGCATGAGTTAAGGCAGCTTGAATTTAGAATACCTAAGAGCCCTTGTTCAGATTAGCCACTTAAGGGCTATCATATCTGGTGCAAAAGTGGAAAATAGGAAAGAAGTCTGGATAGCTTAATGGGTAGCCACTGGAGACCACGGCGGGCACTTCATCCCCTTAGGCATGATCAGCTGTACTTTCCGTCTGGTAGCCAAGACACTAAGCCTGTTTGGAGGCCCCAGGGCCATGCCCAGAGCAGACTCAAACCTCCTCCTGGCCCCTGGACCACTCTAGTGGAAAGAGGACTAATGATAGTGTATGGCCTCCTAGGAAGGGCTTGAACAGACAAACATGCCCTAGGCCTACAGTAAGTCCCCTACATACGAACCTTCAAGTTGAGAACTTTAAAAGATGCAAACGTGCATCTGGTCCCAGCAAGGAACCAGAACCTGTGCCGTCAATGTCGGGCATGAGTGAAAGTGCAGCTTGCCCTTCATCCCTATTGCTGACCATCCTTCAGCTCCACCTCCTCTCCCTCCTCCAGTCAGTAACTCTTCTTGCCTTTTCACTCGATGGCAGCCCCTGTGTGCCAGCTGTTATACTGTATTACTGTACTTCTCAAGGTACTGTACTGTAAGACTCAAAATGCTTTCTTGGTTTTTTGTGTCATGTATTATTTGTGTGAAAAGTATTATAAACCTTTTACAGTACAGTACTATACAGCTGATTGTGTTAGCTGGGTATCTAGGCTAACTTTGTTGGACTTATGAACAAATCGGACTTAACGAACACGTTCTCAGAACTCGTTCGTACGTAGGGGACTTAACTGTAGTGAGATTTAGAGTTCTGGATGGGATAAAGCATTTTGAAAAGGTTACTGTTATGAGGCCATTCGAACATGGCAGTTTTAAGGAAATCTCAAGGGAAAAGGATGGGAGAGAGGCTGAGGTGAGGAATCGGGGTAAAGAGGTCTGTTTTGCCTGATAGCAGGTAATTAAAAATAGATGAAAATTTAACTGCTCTTCAGTTATCAAAATGTCCCTGTCACAATGGCTGGGTCCAAGCAGCAATGACAAAATGTCATAAGCCCTGAACCTCTGCGTGAGAATTACACCCACACCCCATCAGCATCTGAGAGAATAAGGAACTATCTGCCTCTCCTCGTCTCACTGCTAGATTTCCGTTGCCTGCAAAATTTGTGAAAACAGAAATTCTGTCTATCCAAACATTTTATATCAACATCTCTTCATTTCCTGTTACATCCGACCAGTCCCTCTCCCCCCACATACCCTTTGGGAGCTCAGTAAATATTTATTGATAATGAAGATAATCACTAAAAAATATGTTCCCATCAATGGGATAAATCTCTTGCCACTCAAGTGTCCGAAACCCATGAGAACTGCTTCAAAGATGTGTTCCCTTCACTTAAAAAAACAAAAAAACAAACCAAAAAAACCCCTTTCCATCCCATCTCCTCTGAGTTCTGGGAAGATTTATTTTTAAATAGGATGCACTTACCCAGCCACCGTGCTGCTGGATCCAGGGTGAGAAGTTCTCCTTCAGGTACTTGGTTCCAAAGCCCAGCACCCTGTTCATGGGGTGGTTGTCGATACCTGTGAGCTTGGCCATGACATCTATTGCAAGAGCAGCCTTAAAGCCCTGAGCTTTGACCTCTGATTCTCCCCTGGTGTCCACACCGCTTAGGAACTGGTCTGTGATGGTCTTGAAAACAGGGTAGGACAGCCCGTCCTGGAAGCTGTTCATCAAAGCCTTGTCTCTCTTCAACTGTGTGCAAGAGGAGAAGCACTCAGTACAGCAGCCTGGCCTGGGCAGGCAAGCTCTCCCACTCAACGCTGGGCAACTGAAACACCCAATGGAAAACCCTCAATTTTGGTCTCAATCGTGGTACCATGTCCTGCAGGGCTGGATTGGGCATGGACCTTCTCTGTGAATTCTTTTCATGGGGACAAATACAAACTGAACAGCCCATTCATTCGACATTCAACAAATGTTTCCTGAGTGCTGAGTACCTGACAGGTGGTACTGTGGACGATTAAGACTCAGCCCCTCAGTCAAAGGGCTCACAGTCTACTGACGGTTGTAACCCAGTGCAAAGTGCTTTGTTAGAGGTTGTGTAGTGGGCAGAATCTGAAGCCTGGAAATCACTGTCTTGGCTCAAACTCTCCTGCTCCACCTCTTACTAGCTGTGCAATCTTGGAGAACTTACTTAACCTCTCGGTTTCAGTTTTGTCATCTCTAAACTGGGATGACAGTACCTGTACTACAGGGTAATTGAGTAAAACACTTTGTGTTGTGCTCAACATGGCGGAAAGTGCTCTCAAAGTGTTAGCATTTGTCCAGGATGCTTCAAGATGCGAGACGCTTTTTTTTTTTTGGCCACGCCGCAAGGCATGCGGGATCTTGGTTCCCCGACCAGGGATAGAACCCATGCCCCCTGCGGTGGAAACGCAGAGTCCTAACCACTGGACCACCAGGGAAGTCCCTGCCTCTGCTTGTGAAAAATCAGGGCTTGTGTCATAAAGCATACATCATCCTCATCTAAGGCCCTCCTTGCCATGTCTGTAAAGTGATGGTTGTCATGTGAAAACAGAAATTTCTCAGTGATCAGGGGCTATATGTTTATTTGAAAATCAACTAGTTCTGTCCTTGAGGAATGATAAGCTGAGCAGGTTTTCAACCACGATTATTTCTAAAAGGGGCACTCTGGGGATGAGTCAGATGCGACATAAAGATTTTTAGTGGAGCCGTGTCCTTTATCTGAGCCCAGCCCACCTCCTCCCAACTTCCAGGAGACACGGGGGCCTATTTGAATTATAAGTCTGAAGCAGCAGGAACATCCTCGACACCAAGAATGGATTCCTCTTAGTCATGACTCAGTGGAAGAAGGTAGACTCGAAACCTCCAGTGGGCGGCTGGAATCCAGGACCATGCCAGAACAGTGAAAGAATCAAACGCCGGAAAGAAAGCCCTTCCACAGGGTACCCACTCTGCCCCCCTGCCCCTTGGGGCTGCACCTGGCTTTCTGGCATCTCAGGGAGGTGCAGGAGGAGCCCGCAGGTGCCCTCGGGGATGAGTGGCTTGGCAGACACTCTGCAGACATGGCAGGTCCCCTCCTCACGTCACTGTGCCACTCTGTGGGGAACTTACACCCACAGAGCACGAGTAGAGCTTCTGTGTGCTCCCACCAGAGTCCGCTACTGGGGGACCACATAAAGAGAACCACCACCATGTTTTCTACAGAAATAATGTAAATGATTGCCCCCAAATCAAGAGAGTGCGTCAGGCAAAGTGAGGTTTTTCAAGTGGTAATTTGTTGGGTGAAAAGGAAAGCATCTCTCTTCATAACCAGAAGGGTCAACCTTCATGCCACGCCCCCGTCCCTGGCCTCCCTGACCTACTTCAAGTCCCTGCCCGGGGGGAGGCCGGGAAGGAGACTGCCGTGAGAGCCACGGCCACTTTGAGCTGTAAGGAATCCTTGAGCACACCTGTCAGATCCTTCCTAGTTCAAGTCCTGAACTGTGGGCTGGTTAGTGGCATCTACTTGGAATTCTTCTAGAGACAGGAAGATCTTTTCTTCACAAGGCAGCCCTTGGCTTCGATGGACAGCCATGAGTGCTAGAAAGTTCATTCTTAAAGTGGGGAGAAATCAATTGCCCTGTAACTCCTATCTATTGACATTAGTTCTGGAGAAACACAGGCGTGTCCTTAAACCATGTGCCCTCTTCTGTTTTCTGCTTCCTCTGCACCCCTGTCCGCCCCGTACTGTGGCCCTGAAGCTCCCATACCCCCTTCTCTTTTCTTTGGTCGGATACCCCTGGTTTTCTCAGTGTTTCTCGTTCTGCACCACCTCATCTGCCCTTCCCCGTCCTGGTCACCATCCTCTGGGCACACCTGTGACAAAGGCGTCGAGGAGCCACGGAGCATGCTGAGACTGGGGTGGCTGGCTGGCCAGTGAGTGCTGTTTCCCCCTCCTGCAGAGCCCTCACAGACCTGACTTTCTCCCCATGGATCCTGGCCAAACAGAGGAATGGGTCCACAGGCCAGCCCCTGATGGACAGACGCTGGAGACTACACAGCCGTCAGTGGGTGGCAGACACGGACAAGATCCCTTGAGAAGCCCTGACTACAGGGGGGCCTGCTCACTACCTCTTTACCTGAAGGCAACTCCTACACGTTCCTGATGGGAATGACTGGTCCCAACTTCTAAATGGCAGGAAACTCAAGAGTTCTCCGAGTTAACACTAACCTGCCCCCTGGCAGAATTGCTGAGAGAGAACAGTCCGGCCTTTCTAGGGGGGAGATTTCAGACAAGACTCCAGACTTGGAGCAGCTGTGGGACACAGATATCCACGCTGCAGGGCAAATGCAAGGGTCTAAACTTCCCTGAGGATCAGTTACGTGGGGAACTAGATTCATAATTCTATTCAGCAAATTGTAATTTATTGGTGTCTTTTTCCTGCAAAAACAAAGTTACTTTTTTCATTTCCAAAAATTCCAAGGAGGCTCCAGAAGGTTTACTTATGTTTTCCAAAGTGATTCATTTTTGAGATGCTGCCAGCATGAAGAGTTTTGAGTCCAAGGGAAATAAAATTTAGGACTAAGTGGAAACCAGAACTTTGCAAAGGAGTACAAACAGCAGTACAGTTCCTTTCCTGGGTACCAGCGCGCGGGCACAGAAAGAAAACTCGTTAGTTCAAGAAGCTCCCTACCTCTCTTTCCAACTGATCCCCCGAATATTTCAGCAGCTCAACGATTCTGGCTATTATTTGGTCTTCTCCATCTGCCAGGGGAAAATTCCAGTTATTTCTTTTAAGAAAAAACAATCTTAAATGTTTCCAGGGACACTGCTTGTAGCCTGGTTAGGGATTGAGGAAGACATGCCCTTCATAATTCTCAGCAAAGTAAATCTTACCTTGCCTCTTCTGATCAGGCCCAAACCATTCCAGACACCCTCTCCCACGGTCCCCTCCTTTCCTCTCTTTCTTCCCCCAGCACTCCCACAGTTCTCACCATGAAACTCATCACTTTATTTACTGTAAAAATGTTGTTGAAGATACATGAGCTTATCTCTAAAGATATTTAGGAGCAGTTTCTCTCGGTCTTTGGGTTTGTCCTGACAGATGGTGCTTTTTCCATGTAGACACCATAAATCCCTACTGGATCGTCTTACCCCTTTGTGTTAGCTGCTAGAAAGTGTAGAGCCAAACTGCGGCCTCCTAAGAGGTGGGTATAGCCTTCCTGCACTGGGGGAATTAAACTCATTCCTAAACCCACCTATTTTCCTACTGTTTTCTTTTTACAGTATCTTTCAAATTTGATTTATCTTACTAAAATGTGTACTTTGTGTGCTGTGTCTTTACAACAAGGTGGAGTGTAAGTAAATAAAATGAATAAGGTCTCCCACCCCAAAGGCTAACATGGCAGACGGAGAGAGAGGTGGCTCCAGTTGGTGTGTGTGTTGGAACGGGGAAGGTGGAGTCTGATTTTTCTTGTCTCAAAATGTGCTAACATGAAACAGTAGGAAAACAGTCATTGCCATAGAGTGGAATCCAAACAGAGACGGCACTTTTTCCTTATGGCGCAGTCTCTGAAGTCATGGAGTCCTCATGTTTGTCCCAGAGGGAGAGGGGAGGAGAGGCCAGGAAATTCATCCCACAAGGTCGAGTGAAGGGCAAGGTGGTAGGAAGTCTGAGACCCAAGTCACCTGGGAAAAGAAGGACTGCATGCTTCCACTGCCCATGTGTAGTTTTTATCTGACGCTGCCGCCTCTCTCCAGGAAAGTTGCTAGAACAGCAGCCTGAATTTCTCATGCGCACAAAGGATGAGAGCCTGAGCTTTTGCCTGGTTTAGGGGTATTGCTTTACGAGGCCCAGACACACATGAGATAGCAATAAAGTGGGAACACTTTGTTTTTTGCTATCAGAGGGGTCCTCCTTCCCCAGCGCCTCGCTCTCTAAGCCCCTTTGGTAGTTTGTGGTCCCAGCAGCACAGCACGGGGTGGACAGACTCACCACTTTGCTTCTGGGGTTGGGAGACACCACCACCTAGGCGGATAAATCTTTTGCCTTCTGTTTTGGCGTACTGCAAACTCAGGAGCCAGCTCGGCCCCTCATCATCCACTGGAGTTTGGGAAAGAGAACCACGGGCAGGACAGTCATTAATGAGGGAATGGCCGGACTGAACTTCTCTTCCTGTGGCACTTGGTCCGGCTTCCCTCAACTCTAGAATTCCTGCAAGTGGGATGCGATCCACAGTCCTAGCTATTGCTATAGTTTGGTGACAACTGACCCAGTCTGATCACTACTTCTCAGTTCTGCTTCACGTTTTGCCCCAGGCCTGGTACCTGACAACCCCCTGCTTTTTCACAGGAGCCCAAGGCAGTATCATAAATGCCTGGGCGATGCTCCACCTATATACCCTGTGCTCTTGCTCGAGTACACTGGTCCTTGGCCATCGCTAACGTGATGAAATCTAACATGCATTTCCCCTTGTGGACAAGGTTGAGTGCACGCTTTGTACTTCCTCCTGCCCCTCAGTAGGAGACTTTTCTTTGGACTTAGCAGTGAGTTTGGCCTGTTGCTTCCAGCTGCTGGCACACCCTTGGCTTGGGCTGGTCTCTCAAGCTAAAGGTCAGTGCCTCCAGCATGTTGCTGTCGTGCCCTGAGGCCAGGTTAGCAGAGATTCCTAAGTTGCAGAGCCCTGAGCTGAATAAGTACATAAATGCTGTAGACCTCTGCCTGGCACACAGGCAGCCCAGTGCAAACACTCAGAAGGGAAGTTTACCTCTCTTCCCACTTGCAGCTCTAGGCTGGAAGCCCTGGTTCTGGAGACCCTGGCGTGTCACAATCCTTCTGGACTTGAAGCTTCCTCCTGGGCTGTGGAGCTCTTCTGGCGGCGGCCAGGAATAAACGATTTCAGCAACTCGGTTGGCAATGGAAACAACTTTGGGGTCCACGGCTGAAACAAGACAAAATTGTGCTGACAGGCCCTTCCCAGAACTTCGTCTAGCTCATTGGTATGCACAGTTGCCCGAAATGAAAACACCAGCCTGGAGCGAAAGGAAACGGCCGGGAGTGTGCGTGGAGGGGAGTCCATTCTTCCGAAAGCGCCGGCAGTTGCCTGGCAGAGGCTGGGATGGAGGAGGAGCGCACACAGGAATGATTGCCACCTCGAAACAATTGCCCCTCTGCACCCTCTTTTTGAAGTCTTGCAAAATTAGGGTCCCCTTGCCCCTTTGCAAGGGAGGAAACACAAAAGGGAGTGCTTAGTTCTTTGCTTGAGGGAATGCTCATTATGCTTTTATTTTTATTCTTTTTTTTTGGACATCCTTTATATCTTGGAGAGCTGGCCCCTATGTACATAGGAGGGCATTCAGCAGTGTGACAAGCCTTTGGGGGTTGTCACGGAGGAAAGAGAAATATCCCTGCTCTCAGGCCATATTCATGACTCATTATCAAGTGAACACTGAACTCCCCTTGCTTGCATGGTCACGTGTCTTCTCTCTCCTCCACGTCTAGTGGGAAACATGGGAAAAATGCTGATAGGTAAACAAGGATGCATAAAGTCTAACCCATGACCTTCAACAGTTTATAATCCAGGAAAAGCCTTATGTCATGAATTTGCACACGCAACTAGAGGATAAAGCATTTGGGGACATGAAGGTTTAAATGGCACTGGCCCCCTGAATGTCATAGCCTGTGAAGGACAAGTCGACTTTGCCCCTGCTAGGGGATGGGGTCGGGCTGGGAGGGCAGGCAGTACTGCTGAGTTATTTGGGAGTAACATTTACATTGTTAATCCATCACTAAGTTCTCAACTTTTAGAAGCTTGTACAAGTTCTGCCTTTGATACGGAGCAGTCGTATCATGCAATGTTTAAGAACAACAGTATTTAATTCATAAGACGACGAAAGTAACAGAATGGGGTTTTGGCTAGAAGGTTGGTGTGCCCAGGGGAACGCCCGGACCTTGTCAATCAGGATAGATAAGAGAGGCAAGGCCTGGGTACGGGGAGGGATTGTGTCACATGAAAAGCAGGGTTTGACCTCCTAAGGAGCTGCCAAGGTGATTCCTGATCCTCTCTCCCTGGATTCGAGCATCGCATGGAGCTCTGGTGTTTTCCCTTCACCCTCCTGGGCATTCACTAAAAGGCCATGGGAACCGACGCTCTGTCCACAATGCCTTCCTTTAAAAAAAGGCATAATGGCTTCCTTAAAAAGCCACATTTTTCATGATGCTCCATCCATAGGGTTCAAAAACAGATCAGGAGTGGATTAGAGAGAGAAGAATTGGAGAGGTCAAGGAGAGAAGGATCAGTGCTTTTCCTTCCCATTTTAATAACCCAACCAATAGTACTTTCCACTTTTAAATCACCTTACTGCAGCCCAACTGGCTTCCTCGTGCATACTGGCCACCCACGGAAGGAGGTGGCAAGAGGCTGGATCCCAAAACCAGTGGGAGCCTTCCCTTGTGTCCGCCGGAGACGGTGGAGGAAAGCTTCCACGTGCTTTCCTCTCTGCAACCTTGTGCAGCCTGCAGGGTGATTAACACGCTCTCTTCCACGGAAGTCACACTGCGCCCACCTTGCCCTCAAAGGAGGCAGATGAGGGCCCCCGAGGTTGTCCCTCCCCATCCCCCAGCCCCCACCATGTGGCAGGGCAATCACAAGACCCCCAGCAGACGTGGAGGTACCCAAGCTGACTAACCTGTGTATGTGTATCTGTTTCTGCGGATTGGAGGGATGCAGGTGAAATATGTGCAGGAAAAACTATAAGCAACCTCATTTTGACTCAGATGAATTAGCTCTAGTTAAGATTCCCATTCTAATACCTTAATTTTAAAAACTGGAAAAAAAAAAATTCCCTTCTCATCAGAGTTGGTCCCATCTGATAGGCAAGGGAACATTGGATGGGCGTGGAGAGAGAACAGAAAGGCTGCCCATCCTTTTGAGTTTATTCTGGGGGCTCATTGTGGGATTAAGGAGAGCAGGAGAGAGCGGGGTTGGGAAGGCATTGGGCTTGAGGCATTTATTTTAAAGAGAAGAGGCAGGGCGTTTGGGAGAGAATTCCATATGGTCGAGACTGCTATTTCCTACCCAGTATCCATTTTCTTTTTCTTCCTTAGTAACAGATCCCTGAAATGCCAGGGGAAGCTGACAACACTACATTTCCCAGCCTCGTCTGCAGTAAGGAGTAGCCACTGAGATGTAAGAAGTTGGGTACAGTTTTAAGAAAGCTCTCTGAAAGGGAGCTGAATTATCTAGGAAGGAGATACCCTTTTGTCCTTCCCTTGCTTCCTCTTTCTTCCTGCTTGGAATGTAGACATGATGGCTGGAATCCCAACAGCCACCTTGGGTTTTAAGGTGACTTTGAGGTTGGAAGCAACTAGCTGAGGGATGGCAGAATAGGAATCCTTAAAGACTGTGGAACTGGTAGATCAAGCCTGTGCTGCCAAACTGTGGTTTTCTTTTATGGGAGAGAAAAATAATCTCTATGTTATTGAAGTTGTAGCGAATCATAGCTGTGGAGAAAAAAAGATTCACAAAAAAACCCGGGTTGGTGTTACTAAAATTGGTATGGACATTCATTTTTCTACATTCCAAGGCCTCTCACTATGAGACTTTGGTCTTGGAACATAACCTCATAGTTCTCACTCCAGCCTGGTGTCTGAGTCCTGGAAATGGCAGTGCAGGCTAAATTGCGACCTTTAGTTAAAAGAACCCAGGGTACGCCAGCTGCTGGGCTCTGATTTACATGTGGCAAAATAGAAATAGAACGTGAGTCCCTCTTGGGTCACACCCAACATAAAACCAACTAACTACCCACATAACTAACTAAACAAGAAAGCAAGGAGAGAGGAAGGTGAGAAGGGAGGAACAACGGTACTTAAATCCTTAAAGCTAAGCTTCCTTAGGAGGTAACCATTTCTACTTTTGTAGGGATATTTATATATCTACACAGAGATCTCGAAATTTTAGAAAATAAAAAAGGTCAAATGACACTTCAGTAATATTGAAATACAGAACGTCATTTTTCTCAGGGAAGGCAGAAGGTTAAAGTCTGTAAAATCTTCTGTTTCCTGGCAAACTCCAAAGAACAGGACAAGCAGAAAAGCCTATTGAGGTGCCCCCAAACTGTCTGTTTGCTCCAGAGCTCAGATACCACCCCCAGTAGAAGAAACCTGCTGTACCCCTGGGGGAAGGAGGAGTTCCCCAGGTAATCCCGACCCTAACTTCCTCTCTCCTAAAATTCTATAAGTCTAATAGGAAATGGAAGTTTCCTTGATCACAGTGAATGATCTAAAGCTGTCATTGTGCGGGCTGATTCTCTAAGTAAGCCAGCCATCACAATGTTTAAAAATTGAGACATTACTGCCACCTGTTGACTAATTAGTGACAAGTTACACAGGCCAATCAGCCCAGCAGGAGGGGGGTTTCTTTTAAAATCTGGGCATTGGGCACAAGGTATTGTTGGAGGGGAAGAAGATGGTTATGCCAGGGTTTGTGGATGAAGGGCAATTCTGATAAGGCCTTTCATGAAAATGTTTGTTCAATATAGTGTGTTTTGTACCACTGAAGGAAGATTTTGTCAAAATGCTTCTTGGTTGTTTTTTGAGTGGCTTGTACTTTGAAAAGTATTTTTGTGTACAGCTATCTGATCTTTCCATCCACCTTCAGAGGCCAGTGTACAGATGGAAACACAGAGGCCCAGAGAGGGGAGTCGACTTCCCTCAGGAAGAAGAGCAGCCTGAGCCCAGCTGGGGCTATTTATCTTATATTGGTCTCTGGCACTGAGGATTAGGAATTTGGGCAGCAAGTTTAATTATAGACGGTGGAGCCAGAAAACCAGTCCCGTCACCCTTCACGGCCATCCTCTTCCTTTCTTCTCAGTCTTGAGAAAAGCAGGGCAATTAGAATTGAGTATTAATAGGTTGGGAAGCTGAGGTTCAAAGAGTGCCCTGCCTAAGGCCCCATTACCAGCTGGGAGGAGGTGAGCCCCCAGGCGCACAAAGAAGGGAAAGACATGGCTGTGGAAGAGAAAGAATCCCCAAAAGCCTACCTTCACGCTCTAAGCGCTGTTCCACGTTGGAGAGGGACCTCGGCCATTGCGGACCGTGAGGACCCCTCTGAGGTCCCACCGTACTTCGCCCCTCCAAACGGAACTCCGGAGGCGAGCTCTGAGAGCCCTCCTCCTTCTCTGCTACTCCAAAGAGTGTTCTCCAAGAGGACTTTTTCTTGCCAACGTTTATGACCTTCTCCCTGGATTGGGAATTTCTGCAGGTGCACGGCCCCTGTGTCCATGCTTCGTTTGCCGGCCAACTCTCCGGTCCTTTCTGGGACAAACTTCTTGTTCTCGGGAGCTTTCGTGAGAAGACAGCAGAGGTGTTCTTGAAGACGTGATGTTTGACGTAGAACTCCAGGATTTTGAATTCCATGCTGTCTGGGTCATCATCATCCAGGGGGATCTCCTCCAGGTCGCAGGCGCTAGTGGTGCACATGGCAGGGCTGCAACGACAAAGTCCACACGCGTCCATCTACCTGGGGGCCACCTACTCTTTGTAGGTCGGGAGAGATGGGGTGAAACTCAATAAGCATTTATTCAGCACCTATTCTCTTTGTGCTGGGGGGCAGGGGGTCATCCGAGATGGAAAAGCCAGGGTTGGTTCTGAAAGTTCCATCTTACAGAGATGAGACTTGTACATAGATAACTCCAGACAAAGAGGGCAAGGTAGGAGCTCGAACAGAGATGCAGGAGCCAGCGTGGGAGGTGGGGAGGAAAGACAGCCACGAACAGAGGGCGAGTGCAGGCTCCTTGAAGGAAAGAAGGTGTTTGGATGGGTGACTGGCTACCGGGCCTTAGAACAGGCTGGGCAGAGGGCAGGCTCTGGGTGAATTTAGGATGTGTTTGAAGAGTGGAGAGAGATCTGGTGGAGCATAAGCCTGTGCTTTGTGGAGAGCTGGGGCTAAGGATGTGGAGGGACCACGGTGAAGTGGCAGTCAGGGCCAGGCGATGGAGGCCTTGGAAGGTCAGGCTGAAAGCTTTGCATTTTCTCATGTCGGTAGATCAGTACATTTCAGAAGGGGCCCTAGACTGTGGAGGGCAGTTAAAAGTCTTCTCGGGAGAGAGTAGCTGGGCAAGGGGAGAGGCGAGCTCAGGGAAGGGAACTGTCTGGGGTCCCTGGCCCTCCCCGGCCTCTCTCCATTCTTCCTTTACTCACTGCTTTAGCTTGGAAAGGTTTGCTTCTATTCCTTGCCATATTTAGCATTCCCTGTAAGATTTTATCTGAAGAAAAATATCCTGCTTTTTTTTTTTTTTTTTTTTTACAAGTTTGAAGTGTACTGATGGAGGCAATGGAGAGCTTTTCAAAGTCTGGAGCGGGAGAGTGATGTGACCACAGACATGTTTTAGAAAGATCAATACAAGCACTAAAATGACGGGGGATGAAAGTTACATCTTTATTTCCACATGAATAACCAGATAGATGTAATTAACTGATTGTGTTCAATTTAAACGTTCATGAAATAATTCCTTAAATGGTTGTCTGCTAGGAAATCATTTCTTTCTGATCTACTTTGCTTTCTTTGGTTGTATCTTAAGGACTATGGTTTCCTTTTTGTCCCAGATGCCAGAGAGCCCAGATCTACCAACTGTCATTGGATTAAAATTTCACAGACAGTGCGTGTGCTGGAAACCAGCTTGGGCTTCTCAGTTGAACAGTCCTGAGTTCAAATCCTGGCCATACCACCAACCACCAACTAGCTGTGTGACCTGGGGCAAGTTACTTCACCTCTCTGAACCTGAGCTTCCTTTAGGTAAATTGAAAATAATAATAGTCATCTTGCAGGGGTATTGTGAGGGTACAATGTAATGCATGAGAAGCCCCAACACAGAACCTGGCTCAAAAACAGTAGCTATTTTTTTTTTTAGTACAACTGTCATCCCAGGCCCTCTGACTCTGTCCTTGATTGGCTCTTAATCATGGACCCTTCCCTTAATGGTCCAACTTTAAGAGTATCTTTTGGCATGTGAGCTGGTGTGATAATAAATAGCTGTAGTGATATTAATGGGATCTGCTGGCATGTCTCTCCTTTTCTTTCCACTGTCCCCTCTCACACCAGGACCAACTGATAAAGAATTGGGACATGACCGCAGATGGGGTTTGAGGCAGTGTGACGTGGTTCAGATCAATTCGACTGTGTGTCTGGAGGCCGATGGTCCAGGGTTGGCTCAGTTTATAACATGCAAAGTGCTTGGGCAAGTCTCTCAATTCTTTTGGTCCTGTGATTTCACAGCGAATGTTCTCTACCTTTCCCCTCTGATTCTATTACTATTTGAAGGAGGTGTGAGGGCTGAGACATCTCCCCTGCAGGCCTGCCGATGCTTCCTGTTTCCATTGTTGTCTCCTATCTTTTTTTTGGAAGAGCCTCACACTGGATGATAGGAAGCTGTTCATCCAGGAAGCGCTCTGTGGCCAGGCCTCGAGAAAGCAGTTCTGATGGAAGTGATGCCAGGAGGGAGATGCAGGGGCTGTGCCAGAACATCAGGTGCAGATGGAGGGGGCAGAAGTGATCTGCCAGGGTGGCCAAGGGCAGGGCTGCAAAACCTGGGACACCTACTGCACACACAGATGTACCTGCACGACTCCAAAGCCCCACAGACCTGCCTCGGGTAACTGAGCGTGAGCAGTGCTTGAGGGGCGTGGTGTAGACTGGGGGTCACCACCACTGGGCCCTCCTCCCTCCCTTTCGTCACACGCCTGTCCTATTCCGGGGCTTGGACTATCTTCCTTCCCTCACCTACTCCCGATGTCACGCGCCCATTATGCAATGCAGAGAACCTTCTGCTGTCTGGAATCACTTCAGCATCTCCGCCCTCACCTCGCTCTGCCTGCGCCCCCCTCCTCGCCCCATCCTCACAGGTCAACCATTCTTCCCCTCTTGGTGGCCAGTTTCAGTCACACCCATGACGATCCTTCCCAGGTCTTCCAGTTTATCTAGACTTCATTCTCTTTTCCACAATGGAATGTAAGTGCCGCGAGGACAGGCATGTTCGCGTGCTGTTTTTTCTCTGCTGGGTGCCCAGCTCCTACAGTAATGCCTGGGGCAGAAAGGCACTTGGCAATGAACTGTGGACTTCTTCCTATTCTGAGACACACTGTCTGGGTTCCAGTCCTGGTTCTGCCGTTAGCAGTTACGTGACATACTCTCCAGGCTTCAGTTTCCTCATGTTTAAAACAGGGACAAAGGGACTTCCCTGGCAGTCCAGTGGTTAAGATTTTGCCTTCCAATGCAGGGGGTACAGGTTCGATCCCTGGTCAGGGAGCTAAGATCCCACATGCCTCGTGGCCAAAAAAACCAAAACATAGAAACAACAGAAGCAATATTGTAGCAAATTCAATAAAGACTTTGAAAATGGTCCACATCAAAAAAAATCTTTAAAAAAAAAAATAATAAAATGGGGATGAGAATAGTACCTGTTTCCTTCTGTTACAAAGATTAAATGAGTTAATATTTGTAAAGCATTTAGAATAGCATTTAAGTGTTTGAACAAGTATTTGATTTAAAAAAATATTTATGAAACCCACTTAGGGCCACACTGTTGTAGAGAAGCTGCAAGGGGTTTTCGGGTGGCGGAACGGGGAGAGTGTAGCATGTGGGGTGAAAAGGCAGTGGAAGAGCTGCTTTTCGTACTTATTGGCAAGGGCGCTGAGGCAGATCATGTAGCCTCCAGCGAGGTGTAGTTTTTCCATTTACAAGATGCGATTCGTATTGTTTGAACTCGCTAACCACAGAAGGATTAAATTACAAGCTGTGAAAATCCCTTGCAAAAATCCCAAGTGTTGGTCTGTACAGAATAGTGGTTAACGGGCTGGTCTCTTGAGACAGCTAACCTAGTTCAAATCCTGGGTCATTGGCTTACTAGCTCTGTGACTGGCTACATACCTTAATTTATTTCTGCCTTCATTTTTTTCATCTGTAAAATGGGGTAAAACAAAACAAAACAAAACAATGACCCTGGCAGGAGATCAACCAAGATGGTGGAGTAGAAAGACCCTGAGGTCACCTCCTCTCAAGGGCACACCAAAATCACAACTATTTGCCAAACAACCGTCGATAAAAAAGACCAGAACCTACCAGAAAAGATCTCCTACAACCAAAGATGGAAAGAAGGAACCACAGCAAAACGAGCCGGAGGAGCAAAGCTGCGATGAAGTCAAGTCCCATACCCCTGGGTGGGTGACCCACAAACGGGAGAATAATTACAGCTGCAGAGGTTCTTCAAAGGAGGGAGAGGTCTGGGGCAAACAGAGATTTTGCTCTTAAAGGGCACGCACAAAATCTCACACGCTCTGGGACCCAGAGCAGAAGCTGTCATTTGAAAGGAGCCTGGGTCAGACGTACCTACTGACTTTGGAGAGTCTCCTGGAGAGGCAGGAGGCACCTGCCGCTCACCCTGGGGACATGGACACTGGTGGCAGCCATTCTTGGGAGTTCCTTCTACTATCTGGATGCTGGTGCTGGCCCGCCCCATTCTGGAATCCTCCCTCTAGCTTATTAGCCTCGGGGATTAGCCTCGCAGCGGTCCAGCACCCTGTAGGCGCCAGGGCTGGGACACCTCAGGCCGAGCAACTAAGTGGGCATACACACAGCGCCACCCATCAGCAGATAGGCTGCCTTAAGACCCCCTGAGTCCACAGCTGCCCCTGGACACAGCCCTGCCCAACAGAGGGCCCAGGACCCCGCCCCATACACCAGTGCGCAGGCACTAGACCCAGGACCCCCAGGGCTCTCCAGCCAGAGACCCCACAACCCCCTGGGCCCTGACCCCACCCTCCAGCGAGCCCGCTCTAAGCTCAGGACCAGCCACAACACAACCACAGCCCTGCAGCCTGTGGACACAGCCCACCCACTAGCAGTCCAGCACCAGCCCTGGAACTAGCTGGGCCCTAGCCCTACCCACTAACAGGCCAATGCAAGCTTTGGGACACCCCGGACCCTGCAGCCAACTGTGTCAGGAACTGGGCCCATCCACCAGGTCTAGGACCCCTGGGCCCTACAACCAGACGCCAGGACTTGACTCTGCCCACCAGTAGGCCGGCACTAGCCCCAGGACATTGTTTCACCCACCAATGGGAAGGCAATAGCCCCAGGGTCTCCTGGACCCTGACTCCATCCTCCAGTAATTCAGCCTTAGCCCTGCCCCCTCCCCACCCCGGGGTTCTGCGGTCAGCCACCTTGCAACCTGGCCCCGCCAACCAGCAGCTGGCAGCCTCCGCATAAGGCAGGGCCTGGCATCCAGCTGGACCAGGGGCCAACCAAGCCTACAAGACCACCCACGGTAGTCAGCCCACACAACAGAAGGGCCCATGCAATCCACACAGGGGGCACCCCTGGAGCATATAGCTCTAGCGATGAAAAGGGAGTGCACTGATGGGATGCGGAGGACGTCTCCTTCACAAGGTCACTTTTCCAAGATCAGGAAATGTAACCAACCCACCAGATACAGAGAAATAAAAACAGCAAGTCAGGCAAACTGAGGCAACAGAGGAACATG
Organism: Balaenoptera ricei; assembly: GCF_028023285.1. Lineage (NCBI taxonomy): Eukaryota > Metazoa > Chordata > Mammalia > Artiodactyla > Balaenopteridae > Balaenoptera > Balaenoptera ricei. The sequence continues at coordinate 9,649,254 of NC_082648.1, read as the reverse complement.
TTCCAAACAAAGGAATGACAAAGTCCCAGAAGAACCGAGTGACATGGAGATAGGCAATCTACCCAAGAAAGAGTTCAGGGTAATGATCATGAAGATGATTAAAGAACTCGGGAGAAGAATGAATGGAGAGTGAGAAGTCAGAAGTTTTTAACAAAGAGTTAGAAAATATAAAGACCCAAACAGAGATGAAGAATACGATAATTGAAATGAAAAATACACTAGAAGGAACCAACAGTAGACTAGATGATACAGAGGAATGGATCAGCGAGCTGGAAGACAGAGTAGTGGAAATCACTGATGCTGAACAGAAGAAAAGAAAAAAGAATGAAAAGAAATGAGCACAGTTTAAGAGACCTCTGGGATAGCATCAAACACACAAATATTTTCATTATAGGGGTCCCAGATGGAGAAAAGAGAGAGAAAGGGGCTGAGAACGTATTTGAAGGCATAACAGCTGAAAACTTCCCTACTCTGGGAAAGGAAACAGACATCCTAGTCTAGGAAGTGCAGACAGTCCCATACAGGATTAACAGCTCATTTCAACTCAATATCAAAAAAACAAACAACCCAATTAAAAAGTGGACAGAAGACTGGAATAGACATTTTTCCAAAGAAGAAATGCAGACGGCCAACAGGCACAGGAAAAGATGCTCAACATCGTTACCATCAGAGAAATGCAAATCAAAACCACAATGAGACATGACCTCTTACCTGTCAGAGTGGCTATCTTCAAAAAGTCTACAAATAACATAAGTTGGCAAGGATGTCAAGAAAAGGGAACTCTCATACACTGTTGGTGTGAATGTAAATTGGTGCAACCACTGTGGAAAACAGTATGGAGGTTTCTCAAAAAACTAAAAATAGATCTACCATATGACCCAGCAATTGCCTTGCTGAGTATATATCTGAAAGAACCAAAAACACTAATTCAAAAAGATACATGCACCACAATGTTCATAGCAGCATTATTTACAATTGCCAAGATATGGACGCAAACTAAGTGTCCATCAACAGATGAATGGATAAAGAAGATGTGGTATGTGTAGTACACACACACACACACACACACACACACACACACAATGGAATACTACTCAGTCACAAAAAAGGATGAAATTTGGCCATTTGCAACAGCATGGAGGATATTATACTAAGTGAAATAAGTCAGAGAAAGACAAATACTGTATGATACTGCTTATATGTGGAATCTTAAAAATGCAACAAACTAATGAATATAACAAAAAAGGAACAGACTCACAAATATAGAGAAGAAACTAGTGGCTACCAGTGGGGAGGGGAAAAGGGGAAGGGGCAAGATTGGGGTAGGGGATTAAGAGGTACAAACTATTAGATATAAAATAAATAAGCTACAAGGATATATTGTACAGCACAAGGAATATAGCCAGTATTTTATAATAACTATAACTGGAGTATAACCTTTAAAAATTGTGAATAACTATATTATATATCTGAAGCTTATATAATATTATACATCAACTATACCTCAATAAAATTTTTTTTAAAAACCCATAAAACAGGGCTTCCCTGGTGGCGCAGTGGTTGAGAATCTGCCTGCCAATGCAGGGGACACGGGTTCGAGCCCTGGCCTGGGAAGATCCCACATGCCGCGGAGCAACTCAGCCCGTGAGCCACAGCTACTGAGCCTGCGCTCTAGAGCCTGTGCTCCGCAACAAGAGAGGCCACGATAGTGAGAGGCCCGCGCACCGCGATGAAGAGTGGCCCCCACTTCCCGCAACTAGAGAAAGCCCTCGCACAGAAACGAAGACCCAACACAGCCAAAAATAAATTTTAAAAAAAGCATTAAAAAACCCCCCATAAAACAACCCCCCCATCACGTAGGTATGTGGGCAAAAAAAAAAAATTAGCACGTGTAAATCACTTAAAATAGTGCATGGTAGATGTTAAATGCTCAATAAATATTAGCGTCTTTATTCATTAAAATTGGGGACTTCTCTGGTATTCCAGTGGTTAATACTGCGCGCCTCCACTGCAGGGGGCTTGGGTTGATCCCTGGTTGGGGAACTAAGATCCCGCATGCCATCCTGCGGCACAGCCAAAAATTAAAAAAAAAAAAACTATTTTAATAGGTTGCCTTTTTTGTAAGCTTTAATATGTTTATAAAAGAAAATTCATCAAAAGCAGCAATTAAGAAAACGAATGACATGCAACTATTTGGTTTAGCACAAAATTCACACTTGCTTCCTGTAGTTTCCTATAGTCATATATATATACGACTATAGTAAACATATATATATGTCAAATATATATATGACTACAGGAAACTATATATATATAGAGAGAGAGAGAGTATGTGTGTATGGGTGTGTGTGCATAAAGTATACATACTTGTAAGATATGAAGCCTGGGACTTGGCTGGCTTTCCCAGCACCTCGTATAATGCCTGACACCTGATTAGCTCTCGGGAAATATTTGATGAATGAAAGAAACATGATACAGAGCTGCCAGATAAAATATGGGGCAGCTAGTCAATCTGAATGTCAGGTAAATAACAAATAACTTTTAAGTATAAGTGTGTCCCAAGTATTGTATGGGACATGCTTACACTAAAACACAGTATCTGTTGTTTATCTGAAATTCATACCGAACAGGGCCTCTTGTATTTTTACGCATATCTGGCAACTCGGTGAATAAAAGGTGGTGCTTGCAAAAACTGAGACCTCAGGTTCTTGGAAGCGAGGAAAGTGGACCCAGGGTGGAGCCTGAGTGACGCGAGAGAAAGAGCGGGTCACGCGAGAGAAAGAGCGGGTCACGCGAGAGAAAGAGCGGGACACGCGGTCGGGACTCGGGCGCCGCCGACTCGGCGCGGAAGTGGCCGAGCTCAGGCCAAGAGCAGCGCCGGAAGGCGCCGGGAGGGCATTTAGGCGGGTTTTAATTCCGAGCATCCTTTGGAGTTGGGCAGCTCAGGGCGCCCGGTAGGCAGGAGGTACCCGCGGGTCCTCCAGGAGCCGTGCCCGTGGTAGCGGGGGAGCCCTCTCCCAGCCACAGGACTACGCTCCGGAGAAACCGTGTCAGTTAAAGCCAACCCAACCAACCCAACCTTTCTAATGCAGTGTGAAGACTTCAAAATTGTGTGTGTATGGACGTGCGTCTGTGTGTGTGTGTGTGTCGCTTCTCTTGGAGAGAGAGGAAGGGTGCGACTTCTTTAAGAAACGAGTTTGCTAATTGCTGATTCAGGAGCAACATCCGAAAAGGGGGGAAAGCAGAGGTGAAGATGGAGCACAGAGCCCGTCCACTTCGGGAAAGAAGAGATTTTTGCCATCTCCCAGGCTAGAAAGGAGCTGAGGGCCCAACCAGGAGGCAAGGCCAAGGGCGAGAGAGAAGCAGAGGGCAGGGCAGTGCTCAGGCAGCCCCTGGGACCGAGGGGACCTTGACCAGCCCCGGCGAGCGCTTGCAGCTGCGTCAAAGGATGAGTTCAGACACTTTCAAGGCACTTAACAAGCGTAGGGTGTTTTTCCTACTCATCCTCACTGGGAATGACGGGAGAGCTGTTAAATTGATAACGAAGTCTTATTTGAAAGCAGCAGTGAGTTACTTCATTACCATTGCAGCCCTTCTGCTCTCAGCTGTTCGGGTTCAACGTAGAAGCAGCCCAACTTCTGGGTTAATGGAAACGTACAGGTAAGTTTTTTGCCTATGTTGATGGAAATGAAGCCCTGGGTGAGGCCCCAGAATGTAGGTTCAGAGCCTGGAGTGGAAAATTAGCTCCAGAATAAGCCCTGTGAGGCTCGTTGTAATCCAGTGACTCAGTGCACACAGCCCTACCCTTTGGATCCAGTATTTACATACCCTCTTGCGTATCTACAGCAAACTCTCACAGACCTACTCCCCGAAAGCAAGGTTACACAGTGTCTTTTGTTGGCCTCTCTTCCCTCTCGAAGGGTTCCTTCCCCCCAACCCCCTAAATGGCCGAAGTCCTCCGAGACCCCGGCGGCTAGTCTCCGGGGAGCGCCGCAGAGCAGCGCTGCTTGGCCTGCGGAGCCGCATCTGACCTCCAAGATCACAGGACACACTTTAGGGATTTTTCTAGTTCTGGATTCATTGGTCGAGGTTAGATTTTCCTTCCCTTCCTGTGGCAGGTCACGGAGCAAACAGCCCTCATGCATGCACAGAGGCTGTGGCCACCGGGGCCCCGGGAAGCTGGACGGAACTCTGCCCTGGACGGAGCTCTGCTCCGGTCTGTCCCAGGGGTGAGGGGCGTGGAGGACCCCTTGGCAACAGGCTCTGCCAGAGAGCTGACTTCCATCACTCTGGACACACAGACAAGGCCCGAGTGTAAGACATGGGTGAGGACACCCATCCCAGAGGGATGTTCCCAGGCCAGATTATGAGCTGAGTTTTGTCTGGTTGCCTTGGGCCTCTCCTTCTGCACCCTCTGCCCCCTTACGCCCTTCAGAGGCGGTCCACCCTTCCCTTTCCTTCCCTGAACTTCACCTTACGGTGTCTTCATCTGTCCTCCCCTGCGGTCTTTAATCCTAAGGGTGAAATGAGGAATGAGGTAAAATGTCTTAAATTCCTGCAATAGAAGCTAAACAGAGAGAGCCTCAGGTCTTATTAATTAAACACAAAGACTCAGGCTCTGATGATTAGGGAACAGAGCAGGCAGGGAGCGCAGGAGGGAGCCCCCTGGGGGGCGCATTCCCCATTTCACCTGTGCCCTGTGCTCAAGGAAGTCTCTGGGGCGTCTGCCGGCACCAGATCTTGTGCCCAAGTGCCCACAGGTACTCAGGGCTCAAAGCCAGGGACTCTTGTCCTCAGCCCATTTCTGCTCTGGGGGAGGGAGCTGGCATTTCCATGGGCTTCTGTCACACTATCACATACCTTGCTACATATTCAATGAGACAGACCTGCATAATGTCAACAATGATTCGGCCAGTTATGTATTCTTAACTGAACTCTCCCGAACCTTCTGGAGCAAAGGAGAAATGAAAGGGAAACCTAAATACTTCTCCGTTTTCTGGAAACCCCTAATAAACTAGATGCTAGCTTTCAGTATTAGAGTCTTAGTTTTGCTTCCTGAGACTTACATGATCAGAACGTGTAAATAAATGCAATAAACGTTAGGTTTACTAACCCCCAGTTAGATTGCCTCATGAGCAGAACCAGGACTGAAGTCCCCTGTGCCCTGCTGGGAAGGCTGAACATGAAGACTGGTGTCTCCTAGTGTTACCTGGTCTCCAAGCTGTCAGCAGTTTCTCCTGCTTCAGGTCAGGTGGCAGTAGGGATATTTCTATACCTGAATCTCTCTCCACGAAACTTAAGAGGAAACTTTGGCCAAGTCTTCTTGGCTCCTCATTTTGGAAGGCTCTTGTGCTGTAAGACTCCACGCGGGTGTAGCCTCTTCAGGTTGGGACTAAGGCTGAAAGGAGGCTTAGGGAAGGAAATCACTTCCTTGTTAAGCCCAGCCCCCAGCTTTTTAACAGAAGGAGGGGCTGACCTTTGCCCAAGTAATTTGACTCTAAAAGGAGTTCTGCATCCTTTACCAAGGACTCTCACTGCCCTTCGGGACACGGACAATTATGAGGGTGTTTTCCTGATAGTACTTTACTTTCTTTCCCTTTCATCAGTTTAGCGAATGTTGACTGATCACCTCTGTGACAGGTATGGCACACATGTTTAATCTTCACATCAAGAGGCAGGTGTTATGATTCCCATTTTCCATACAAGGAAACTGAGGCTCAGAGAGGTAAGGTATCGGTGCGGAAGTGCCCCCCCCCCCATCAGTTGAGCTGAGATCCAAATCTTAGTCTTTCTGGCTTCACACTATATCAATGTTACCTCTCCCATGAGATTCAAAGATTGTATTCAGATGCAACCACGGGAAAAGCTTTCAAAACGGAATGTAACCCCAGCCATAGTAGAAGCCACAAAAACTCATTTAAAGACCATATGTCACAATTTTAGGGATAGAATTCCCTATGTATAGGAAAGAAGAAACATATGATTTTGCGGTCTATCCAGATTCTTAACTGAAATAGACACTTATGATCATAAAACCATGAGCGCTGGCTAGTCAAAATGTGAAGATGAAGGAAGTGTGCATGGTGAAAGGGGAATTAAGGCTAATTTCATAAAAGTGGGGAAGAACTGGCCATTTAAATATTAGGTAAACAGATCCATGAGAGACAAATAATGGCAGTTATGGGAAAGTTAGTTCTTTGGTGACTCGAAGTGAATTTTAACCAGCAAACTCATATTTATTGCTCATAACAAATACCATTCTAGTCAACTTGAGGGATAGTAAAGAAATATTAAGACTGTTTGGTCTTAAAAAAAAAACTTAGTCTTTTTTCGGAAGAAGAGATACATTCATTCGAAACAATTTAAGAACCAACAAATACATATAATCACAACTAAATCACATAGTTTGGACTACAGCTGTTACTGGAGTTCAGAGCTACATAACTTAATGACACTGGGGGCAGAAACCATTTAGAATCTTGCGAGGTCTTGGCAGGTAAGTATAAACACAAGAAAGGGGCAGTCGGCACAAGTAGTCAGGCTCATTGAAGACAGAGAATGTCCATTAATCATTCAGCTTTGCATCTCCCACACCCAACAAGTTGGCACATAACAGAGACAGGACTCAATACGTGTTATATATTAAAAGACAAAACAAAACCCACTTTTCTCCTGATCCTAAAAATACACATTGTGGGAATTCCCTGGTGGTCCAGTGGTTGGGACTCTGAGTTTTCACTGCCAGGGGCATGGGTTCAATCCCTGGTCGGGGAACTAAGATCCCACAAGCCACGTGGTGCAGCCAAAAAATAAATAAAAATTAAAAAAATAAAAATACACATTGTGTTGTAGAAAATTTGTAAAACATAAAATAGCATACATAAAATAAAGACCACCATGATCCAGTCATCCAGTGATAAATATTGTTAAAAATTTGGTGTATTTCCTTCCTTCCATGACAGTAATACCTTGCTACCCTTCAGGTGTCTGCCCGGCCCACTGCCCTTTCTCTTCACGCTGTCCCCAATCATGCATGTACCAGGATGCACCCCTGCAATCAGGTGGACCAAACGACCTCTGCCCCTTGTTAAAAAGGAAACAACAGGCCCCGAATGGAGTCACTTGTGGTCCCATGGCAGCAGACCAAGACTTGATGCCTAAGCTAATTACAGTTTCAGCCTTCCCCAGGAATGTGATTCCAGCTAACCTGGAATTTCCTGGTCAGTCCTGGGAAATCTGTGGACAGACCCTTCCGTTCCCTTCAGGAGGGTGGCCTTGCCTAAAACAATGCATCTTTGCTAATAATTTCCTTTTTTTTCTGCTCCCTCTCTGCCTTTAAAAACCTTTCCTTTTCTGCAGCTCAACAAAGTTCCTCTTCACTTGCTAGATGGGATGCTGTCCGATTCATGAATCATACAGTAAAGCCAATTAGATCTTTAAGATTTACTCAGTTGAGTTTATGTTATTCAACAGGTTTGGTGGCAGCAGAGGGACTGAAGGAGACTTCTGATGGCTTCGGGGACAATGAAGAATACAGGTGATGTACCCATGAGCCCCTTTTGGAATTCACTGTCTTTCTTGCCCTTTCCGAGGGCTGTGGGTAGTAAGTTCCCTCTTGCTTCTGAACTTTCTTTGCATCGAGCTCCCCATCTATTTGGCTTACAGGGCAGGTCAGCTTATGCTGGTAGATGGTTCTGCTCAGAGCCAACTGAGCTAAGCCCTTAGCCTTTCAGACAATTCCCAGGTTTTAAATAGAAAAACCCCACCCCTTGATTCTGTTCATATAGAGCCCCCAGGCCACAGCCTGCACTCGTTGAGTCCCCACTGTTGGTTCAATCCTTTCCCCAGGCCAAGGTTCCACAGAAATTGTTGGGATGCACAGACCTTCTCTTGGCCAGGTCACAGTAGCATCTCTTGGTCACTGCTGGCGCGTCAAAGTGCACCTTTGTCTCGCTTTATGTAAATAAAGGCTATTGCTAGCGGGGATCTCAGAGGCCAAAAAGCTGCAAAAATTGGTGGGTGCAGGTTAAGCATATAAAGGCTGTTAGAGTGATCGACAGCTAAATCAAAGACTGCAGTGTTGAGACAAGTTGACCACGGAACAGGGTAGATCGACAGTAGGTAACCCGCCAGCCTCAAGAAAACTTCCGTGCTACAAGGTGCACTGCAAAACACGCACCATCCCCAGCCCAGCGGCGCATCCCTTTAGGTTTAAAAAACCCAAAGGCTTAGTTTAGGGGATTCTTAAATTCTAAAGAGTCAAGCACGCCACCTTCTGGCACATCTGCTTATTTTATGTTTAAAAACTATGGTCCCTGACGCTATCTACAAAAATGGCAAAATCTTACTAAAAACAACCTAGGATTACAATGGCCAGTCTGGGGAATGTTCCAGTTAGACATGGTCCTTCATTTAAGAAGTGTGCTTGAAACTATGGTTTTCTGAATTAAGCAGAACAGGATACTTGCTTTAATTGGTCTGCAGAGCTCCCCAAAGGCTTCAAGATTCCAAAATAGCTTCATTAGAAAATTTCTTATGGAAGGCTAAGGAAAAATAAACGACACAAGAGCTACGAGGTACCCCAAACAATAGGCTGTAAGACTGATGCATGCCTCCCACTTCTCCCCTCTGTCCTTCATTATGTGAAAACTCATCTTTTCCTGCTGAACACTTTGAAAGGACTTTGGACCAACATCATAAAGGTCCTTCAATCTATGGCCTTACAGCTACAATAGCTCCAAGGTCAGAGACCTAAAATAATACCTGGTTGCCCCACACTGCACCTTCCTAGGGGTCCACCATCAAAACATGGCCCAAGGATTGATGTTTCCTTTGTAATCAACTGGGGCACTGGAAAAAAGATTGTCCTCAAAGATCCTATGCAGATTCCTCAATATCCACTCAAATGCCCCCAAGGGAGGGCCCCCATATGGCTGCTCCCAGGACTGATGCAGCTCTGAGGGACCCTCAGGTAAAGTGCTACCCTTAAATAGCCAAGAGGAAATTAAAATGAAAATTAATGGAAAATCTTACCAAATTCTGGTAGATACCAGGGCTATACTTTCTACTGTAAGTCCCACTCTCAGAAGTCTCTTAGAATGAAAAAAAGTTTTCCATAGAGGGGGTATCCAGTAAAGTTCAGGAAGAATTTCTATCTCAACCAGTACAAATGGCTCTGGGACCTTTTACTGAAAAGCATTCTTTTTTGCTATGTGACCCAGCCCCAGTGAATCTATTAGGCAGAGATCTCCTTTCTAAATTAAAAAAGCTAATATGTTTTGCTCACCTTAGAATTTCCTGATCAACCCGAACCTGATCTCTGATGGTTTTTACAATCTGTCTTTGATATAGAAGGATTCCAACAAAGATCCCCTAATGTAACCGAGGTACCTGAAAATCAGTAGGCTACTACTAATACTGACACTGGGAAAATAAAAAATGCAGAGCCTATAAAAATTCAGATAGATGTGACTAAACCTCTTCGTAAATGGCCTCAATATCCATTAAAGCCTGAAGCCATACAAGGCCTCACATCAATAACAAAAGACCTAATTGCCCAGGAATTAGTCCTTCCCTGTACCCTGTAACGCACTGATCTCGCCAGTCCAGAAACCTGATGGGAGGGCATGGTGATTTATCAAAGACTTAAGAGCTAGTAACAAGACAGTCATTCCCTGTTTCTCAGTTGTTCCAAACCCTTTTGACACAAGCTCGGCCAGATTTAAGATGGTTCAGTGCTATAGACTTCTGTTCAGCCTTTGTCAGTATCCCTGGAGACCCTGCAGTCAATATTTATTCACCTTTACTTGCAATAATCAATAATATACCTGGACAGTCATGCCCCAGAGGTTCACTGAGGCCCCTTCTTATTTCTCCCAAGTGCTCTGTCAAGGTCTAAGCACCCTCCAGTTCCCCCCGGGAAATCGACCCTTTTACGATATGTGGGTGACCTCTTGCTGCGCTCAGTTACCAAAGAGGCACCCGTAAAAGATTCCATTTATTTGCTGCAACACTTAGCTGAAAAAGGACATAAAGTCTCTAAACAGAATTCCAATTATTTTTGGACACTGTTCATGACGTAGGTCAGAACCTAAGCGCTGAAGGCATCCAGGTATCTCCAGAAAGACTTAAGTTAATTGAAGAATTTCCTAGGCCTACAACTGAGAAAGAGCTTCGTGGATTTCTAGGCCTAGCTGGTTATACAGACTTTAGGTTCCTAATGTTTCTCTATTCACGTCCCTACTTTATGAACTTACTAAAATATCAGTTCCCGAGCCCTTTTCCTGGGAAGATAAACTGGAACAGGCCTGCATAAGACTAAAAATAGCACCACAAGAGCCACCTGCCCTAGGGCTACCTAATGATTCAAAAACTTTCACCTTATTTGTACATGAAAAAGATAAACAAGCCCTGGGAATGCTCACACAAGAACAGAGCAATAAACACAGGCCTATTGCCTATTACAGCAGGCAAATTGCTTCAGTTGCTTATACCTATCCCAACTGCATTAAGGCTGTGGCCACAGCGGCAAAGACAGTAGAACCTCAGCAGATCTAACCCTAGGAAATAACATCTACAAACTCCACACGCTGTCTGAAGTCTTCTTAACTCTGAATTAACTCAGCATTTCTCTGCAAGCAGAGAGCTTTCTGCTTTCACCACCTAATCTACATCTCAAACATTGCAGTGTTTTTGTGTGTGTGATGTATGTTTTATTTATTTATTTATTTAAAATTTTATTTTATTGAAGTGTGGTTGATTTACAGTGTTGTGTTAATTTCTGCTGTACAGCAAAGTGATTCACTTACACACATATATACATTCTTTTTCATATTCTTTTCCACTGTGGTTTATCACAGGATATTGAATATAGTTCCCTGTGCTATACAGTAGGACCTTGTTGTTTATCCATTCTATATATAAGAGTTTGCGTCTACTAACCCCAAACTCCCAATCCATCTCTTCCTCACCCCCCTCCCCCTTGGCAACCACACGTCTGTTCTTTATGTCTGTGAGTCTATTTTGTAGATAAGTTCATTTGTGGCGTATTTTAGATTCCACATATAAGTGATATCATATGGTATTTGTCTTTCTCTTTCTGCACTTAGTATGATAATCTCTAGTTGCATCCATGTTGCTCAGATTGCAACATTCTCAGTCCTGCCACATTACGACCCCTGCCCGACGAAGGTGAGCCCCATGACTGTGAGGCATTAAGGTCCCATTTTGTGACACTGCGTCCCCATTTATGAGACACTCCTTTGACTAATCCTGATCTAATTTTGTTTGTTGCTGGGTCATCTTGTAAAAGTGAAAAAAGGAATTTCCAAGCTGGTCATGCTGTTGCTACTCATTATCAACTACCTGAAAGGGGAAACCTCCCACAACAAAAGAATGAGGCTGGTTGAAATGAAACACTTGAGGAAAGGAGCACCATTTGGTACGAAGTATACCTGTGGAGGGGTTCAGTGTATGCTACCCCCAAACATGCAGCTTTGGCATAGGGATATTTTGAGCTGAAGGCAATTAAGAAGAAGCATACACAAGAAAAACTCGGCCTTCTGCTTCTTTACCAAAAAGGGAGGAGGATTCTTAATCACTGGAGACAACTCTATAGAGTCTTCTTAGCCTAGAGCTGCCACTAGAGGAATCTATACAACAAACCTTAATAAAACAATGCAGATCTTCCATTACTTGCCCTCGTATATTTACCTTCCCACAGTTTGTCACCCCAAAAGCCTAAAGCTCTCTTCCTTTATCTTGTCACTTCTCTACAAATTTATTGTGCCCCCCTCAGCCTTATTGAGGTAAACTGACAAATAAAATGGTAATATACTTAAAGTGTACATGATGATTTGATATAGGTATGCATTATGAAAGGGCTTCCACCATTGAGTTAATGAACACATTTATCACCTCACTTATTTATTTTATATTTATTTATTAATAATTTTTATTTATACTATTTATACTATTTAATTTGTTTATAATATTTATTTATAATATTATATTTATAATATTTATTTATTTACTTATGGGTGAGAACACTCAAGTCTTACTCTCTCAGCAAATTTTGATTATACAACACAGTATTGTCATCTGTAGTTATCATGTTATACATTAGAGCCTCAGAACTTATTCATCTTATAATTGAAAGTTTGTACCCTTTTACTAGCCTTTCCCTGCTTCCCCCACCCCTGACAACCACCATTATAATCTCTGTTTCTATGAGTTGACTTAAAAAAATTTTTTTTAGATTCCATATATGAGTTATACCATGCAGGGCTTCCCTGGTGGTGCAGGGGTTAAGAATCCGCCTGCCAATTCAGGGGACACGGGTTCGAGCCCTGGTCCGGGAAGATCCCACATGCCGCGGAGCAACTGGGCCCGTGAGCCACAACTACTGAGCCTGAGCTCTAGAGCCCGCGAGCCACAACTACTGAGCCCGCGTGCCACAACTACTGAAGCCCGTGCACCTAGAGCCCTTGCTCCCAACAAGAGAAGCCACCGCAATGAGAAGCCCATGCACCGCAACTAGAGAAAAGCCTGCGTGCAGCAACGAAGACCCAATGCAGCCAAAAATAAAATAAATGTATTAAAAAAAAAAAAAGTGATACCATGCAGTATTTGTCTTTGTCTGGCTTATTTCAGTTAATATAATGCCCTTTAGTTTCATCCATGTTGTTGCAAATGGCAAGATTTTCTCTTTTTTTTTCATTTTTGAGTCTGAAAGTATTCTATTCTCTCCCTTTCTCTCTCTCTCTCTATATATATATCTATATCTCTTCCTGTCTATCTATCTATGTATCTATCTAATAAAGGTTTTCTTTTTTGGATGACGTTAGTTCTTTTTCTGGCCTAATCACTCTGACTAGGACTCGGAGTATTATGTTGGATCAAAGTGGTAAGCGTGGGCATCCTTGTCTTCCTCTTGATCGTTTAGCTTTTTACTGTTGCGTATGTTAGCTGTGGGCTTGTCATATATGGCTTTAGATAATATGTTTTTTTAATACCCAGTTTGTTGAGAGTTTTTGTCATAAAAGGATGTTGAATTTGTCGAATGCTTCAGACGCATTTATTGAGATGATCATACAATTTCTACTCTTCATTTTGTTAATATGGTATATCACATGGATTGACTTGTGTATGTTGAACCATCTTGTATTCCAGGGCTAAATCTCATGTGATCATGGTATGATCCTTTTAATGTACTGTTTAATTCAGTTTTCTAGTATTTTCTTGAGTACTTTACATCTATGTTCATCAGGAATATTGGCCTATAATTTTCTTTTCCTGTAGGTTCTTTATCTGGCTTTGATATCAGGGTAGTGCTAGCCTTGTAAAATGATTTTGGAAATGTTCCTTCCTCTTCATTTTTGGGGAAGAATTTGAGAAGTGTTGGTATTAATTTTTCTTTAAATGTTTGGTAGAATTTACCAGTAAAGCCATCCAGTCCTGGACTTTTGTTTGTTGGGAGGTTTTCTAGTACTGATTCAATCTCTGTACTAGTAATTATGCTATTCAGATTTTCTATTTCTTCATGATTCAGCGTTGGTAGGTTGTATGTTTCTAGGAATATATCTGTTTCTTCTAGGTTATCTAATCTGTTGGTGTATAATTGTTCATAGTAGTTTCTTATGATTCTTAGTATTTCTGCATTTTCAGTTATAATGCCCCCTCTTTCATTTCTGATTTTATTTATTTGAGTCTTCTCTCGTTTTTTTTCTTAGTTAGTCTAGCTGAAGGTTTGTCAATTTTGTTTTTATCTTTTCAAAAAACCAGCTCTTAGTTCCTATGATCCTTTCTATTGTCTTTCTGGACTCTGTTTCATTTCTTTCTGCTTGAACTTTGTTATTTTCTTCCTTCTACTAACTTTGGGCTTAGTTTGTTCCTTTTCTAGTTCCTTGAGGTGTAAAGTTAGGTTGTTTATTTGAAGTCTTTCTTATTTCTTAATATAGGCAGTTATCACTATAATATTCCTTCCAAGCACTGCTTTTGCTGCATTTCTTAAGTTTTGGTATGTTGTGTTTCCACACAAGCTTTTTTTAAATTTTTTTTATTGAAGTATAGTTTATTTACAATGTTGTGTTAATTTCTGCTATACAGCAAAGTGATTCAGTTATACATATTTATACATTCTTTTTTTATATTCTTTTCCATTATGGTTTATCAAGGGATACTGAATATAGTTCCCTGTGCGCTATACAGTAGGACCTTGTTGTTTATCCATTCTATATATAAAAGCTTACGTCTGCTAACCCCAAACTCCCACTCCATCCCTCCCCCAACCCCCTCCCCCTCGGCAACCACCAGTCTGTTCTCTACGTCCGTGATTCTGTTTCTGTTTCGTAGATAGGTTCATTTGTGTCATATTTTAGATTCCACATATAAGTGATATCATATGGTATTTATCTTTCTCTTTCTGACTTACCTCACTTACTAAATCTCTAGTTGCATCCATGTTGCTGCAGACGGTATTATTTCATCCTTTTTATGGCTGAGTAATATTCCATTGTATATCTGTACCTCATCTCCTTTATCAATTCATCTGTCAGTGGACATTTAGGTTATTTCCATGTCTTGGCTGTTGTGAATAGTGCTGCTAGGAACATAGTGGTGCATATATCTTTTTGAATTATAGTTTTGCCTGGGTATATGCCCAGGAGTGAGTGGGATTGCTGGGTCATATGGTAATTCTACTTTTAGTTTTCTGAGGAACCTTTGTACTGTTTTCCACAGTGGCTGCACCAACTTACATTCCCACGAAGAGTGTAGGAGTGTTCCCTTTTCTGCACACCCTCTCCAACGTGTGTTATTTGTAGACTTTTTAATAATGGCCATTCTGACTGGTGTGAGGTGGTACCTCATTGTAGTTTTGATTTGCATTTCTCTAATAATTAGCAATGTTGAGCATCTTTTCATGTGCCTGTTGGCCATCTGTAACCACACAAGACATCTTTTGATTTCCCTTTTGATATCTTCTTTGACTCATTGGTTGTTCAGGAGCATGTTGTTTAATCTCCACATATTTGTGAATTTTCCAGTTTTCTTCTTGTAATTGATTTCTAGTTTCATGTAATTGTGGTTGGAAAAAGATGCTGGATATGATTTCAGTCTTCTTAAATTTATTAAGACTGTTTTGTGACCTAATATATGATCTGTCCTGGAGAATGTTCCATGTGCTCTTGAGAAGAATGTATATTTTGCTGCTTTTGGATGGAACGTTATATATATGTCTGTTAAGTTCACCTGATCTAATGCATAAAGTTGAAGTCCAAACTTTTCTTACTGATTTTCTTTCAGGATAATCTAGTCATTGTTGAAAGTGGGGTATTGAAGTCCTCTACCATTACTGTATTGCTGTCTATTTCTTCCTTCAGATCTGTTAATATTTACTTTATGTATTAGGCCCTCCGATATTGGGTTCATAAATATTCACAATTGCTATATCCTCCTGATGAATTGACCCGTTTATCATTATATAATGACCTTTTTATCTCTAGCTACAGTTTTTGGCTTAAAGTCTATTTTGTCTGATATAGGTATAGTTACCCCTGCTTTCTTTTGGTTTCTATTTGCTTGGAATATCTTTTCCTATTCCTTTACTTTCAATCTGTGTGTGCCCTTAAAGCTAAAGTGAGTCTTGTAGGCAGAATATGGTTAGATCTTGTTTATTTAATCCATTCAGCCACTCTGTGTCTTTTGATTCAAGAATTTAGTCCATTTAAAGAATTACTGATAGGTATGGACTTATTATTACCATTATGTTCATTGTTTTCTGTTTTGTAGTTCTTTGTTCATTTATTTCTCGCTTTGTCTCTTCCATTGTGATTTGATGGTTTCCTGTAGTGGTATGCTTTGATTCCTTTCTCTTTCTCTTTTGTGTATCTACTATAGGTATTTGATTTGTGGTTACCATGAGGTTTTATAAAACATCTTATAGTTATAACAGTCTGTATTAATCTGGTAACAACTTTTGATTTTCTGAGCTTACTTTTACTGCTATTTGACCTTGATGTGGGGAAAAACCGGAATGTTTGGAAATGGGCAAAAGGGATTACTGGATATCCTTTCAATGAAATCCTGGAACCCTTGGGGATTACTTGCTTTTATAGAAATGTGCACCTTTGTCGGCTTTTGATTGGGCTCTTTTACAAGTCTATACAGGCAGAAACTGGATTATAAGAAACGGATAGTAATGCAAATAATTCCTTTCATAAAAATGCAGATTGTCTCTTGTGAATGCAACTGTTTATTGTCCTGTGGGTATGGACTAGTTTTTCCAGTTTTGCCTCTATTGGTAAAATGATTTCAGCATTTCTTATCTGCCTATAAGTGTGCAGTAGTTTGAGTTCTCCTTTGAGCAGTTGTAATATTATACTGGTTCTACTATTAATTAATGAGTTAGATAAAATGTTTGACACGTGTTCCTTTTTGTTATCTGGGAGTTGGCAAAGATTCTCTCCTTGATCAAACTCTAGCTGTGCGCCTCTGAGCCCTTTCTTGACTAGGCGCAAGCTTGTCCTTTAAAGACTTGAGCAAAACACTAACAGCCCACAGCTACCTCCCTAGGCGGACCCAACCCAACGCCCAGCCCCCACACATACACCTTAAAGTGCCTGCCTGAGAAAACTCAAGACTGCCAACATAATTTACTGTTTGTTCCAGCCAACACCTGAATATAGGGTCCCTGTTTCCCAGTGTCTGGAGGAGAGAAGCCCAACAAACCCAGATGGTTTCAGGCAGACCAACCTCCCCTTCCTGCTTTTTGTAATTTACCCCTCCCCTGACTCTACTGAGTCCCCAGTCACTCCTTCCTTATTCCTTCATTCTCCCTGCAAAGTGCACAAATCCAAATTCAGTTCATGCCGGACACTTTTCTTTATTGCAGTAGTATATTACTGATTAAAATCTGTCCTTACTACTTTAACTAGCTCTGTTTATCTTTGACAGAGTCATGATTTTACCTTTAAAGAAATTATCTCCTAACACTGATTAAATTACCTTAAATCTCAGGACTTCATGTTCCCTTCAGGCTCTTCTTTGATTGTCTGCTTAATTGAGAGGCAGGTGGGTAGAGATCTCAAGGTTCTGTTAGTGGTTGTGTTTTTTTTTTAATTTTAAATTTTATTTATTTATTTATTTACTTTTGGCTGCGTTGGGTCTTCGTTGCTCCATGCAGACTTTCTCTAGTTGTGCGGGCTTCTCACTGTGGTGGCTTCACTTATTGCGGAGCACGGGCCTTAGGCGTGCAGGCTTCAGTAGTTGTGGCTCGTGGGCTCTAGAGCGCAGGCTCAGTAGTTGTGGCGCACGGGCTTAGTTGCTCCGTGGCATGTAGGATCTTCCCAGACCAGGGCCCGAACGCATGTCCCCTGCATTGGCAGGCAGATTCTTAACCACTGCACCACCAGGCAAGTCCCAGTGGTTGTGTTTTAATCAATGACTTAGTTATTAACACATTTGCAGATAATATAGGTATAATATAGCACAGTAGTTAAAGGCTTACGCTCCAAAGGCAGTTTGGAGTTGAATACTGATTCTGCCTCATACTAAATGAAGGGTAGGAGAGAGTGATCTGAAGAAGGAAACAAAAAAAGCACTTGATTTTGAGGCTAAAAGGAAGTTCTTGGGCTTAAAAGTACAGGTAGAAAAGATGTCCCGAGGAGGTGTAAAAGAAAAACTTATTTTGTCACTTGTTAAAACGCTAAGGCACTATTGTGATCAGGGCTATTGTGGTAGGTATAGGGACTACTTCAGTGGGGCTTTGCAGTAGCGGAGAGAGACTTTCCTTGAATACAATAAGGAAAAGTGGGAATTCATAGCCAAGGAGCAGGGGAGGGGAGCGGATGGAAAATTACTAAGGAAGCTTTAGGGGTAAGCGGGGATTCTGCAAAACTGGCCTGATGGGATTCTTGCTGAAGGCAAGCCAGGTGACCAGATATTACCTGAGGAATTATTGGGGGTGAAGAATTTGATCAGACATTAGGGTGGGAGATTCTGTCTAAACGAACTTAGCAGGATTCTTGCTAAAACTGGGCTCTTGGACAATATGCCCAAGGATGGCAGCCTAGCTGGGCTCAGAGGGGCCTGACTAAAGTTTGGTCAAGGAGAGTCTTTGTCAAGGACTGTGACAAAAAGCAAATACACAAAAATAGAATAGGTCTGGAGTAAATGTCAGACTGAGCTGAGGTTCTTGAAAATGTAAATGACAAAAGAAGGGATTTTTCAGATTCAGTTACAACAACAGAAGGCAGAAAGAAAACAGAACCACTCTGATTCAATTTGAGTCCTCTCTTCTGTACCAAGGAAAACAGTCTCAGTTGGAAGTGACAGTGACAAGTTGGAGCTTTAGATAAAGAGACGACAGAGGTGTGTTGAGCAGCTTTAAGTAAATCTCAGGTTCTGGGTAGGGAGACCCAGAACCACCACTGTAACAGAGAAGAACAGATCTGACTCCATATTGGATCCGTTCCTTTAGTTCTAACCCTTGTGCTCGTTGCCTGTGCCTAGTCATGCTGGCTCTGCACCCTTGTGAAAGAATGTTGCCTAGAGCCTGAAATATACATAATAGCCCTGTTCTCAAGGCTCTGACCTTTAAAGATGTAACACTTTTCCATTCATATAGAGATAAAAAGTTGCAGAACAGAGAATAACATTTGTCTTGTTGGAGGTTTGTAGGAACATTGAGAGCAGACCTCTAAGGACAGCTGCAAGAACAAAGGATTCCCGGGAGTCAGAACAGGCCTGCAGAGCTGGGGTCAGTTCTGCCCTTGTGTTTTTATTGAAGAAGTAAAGCGGGAAGCCAGAGTGCAAGAGTTCAAATCCCAGCTCTGCCATAAGACCAGCTCTGTGAACTTGGGTAAGTTGTCTAACCTCTCTGTGCCTCTGCTTTATCACCTGTGAAATAGGAATAATAAAATTTGTACCTATCTCTTAGGGCTGGTATGAGGATTCAATGGGATGTCAATGTAAATATGTAAAGTGATTCTAAAAAAGTCTGGCTCATAGTAATCGCCAAAGAAGTGTTGTTGTTGTTGTTGGTGGTGGTGGTGGTGGTGATGGCAGTGGCGGTGGCATCACCACCATTCTAAGAAGGGCATTGTCAGTTTCCCAAAGTGACGTGAGCAGAATGGTGCTGGGTGCTGCATCAGTGCACTGGGCAGAATATTGAATGAATTATCCTCTTCCTCTCCCCCCACCCCTCCCCCAAACACAAGTTCCACTCCCTTGATACAGGAGGGGCTTCAGGACACTTCTGGACTCTTGCCTAAACTGGAATGCTCAAACTCATACCCTTTTGGGTCTCTACTACTAGACTTCAGAGATCAATGCGTTCAGTGCCCTCATTTTAAATATGCTCAAGGTCAAATAGGAAGTTAAGAACCAAGCCCCTCAAGTCCATATCCTGTGCTCTGTCCACTCACCATCTGCCTCTTTCCCCACCTCTGCTGTCAAAGTCTTTCAAACTCCAACTCAAATCCCACCTCTTCTTAGAAGCCTTTCCAGATCCCCCCCAAATTGAATTAGTCTCCTCTCTCCCCTTAGCTACACCATAGCAAGTTTTGAGCATTGATTATAGTACTTATCAGTCTTCTTGTATTAGAGTCCATTGTCCATGCCTCTGTCTTCACCCTGTTTGCCTGAAGAACAAAGAGATGTTTATTCACTTTAGGATCCCACTTAGCACACGTGGTGCTTTGCATACATTAGGCCATCCTGAAATGATCTCTGACTTGGTTATTAAGGTTGTGTAATGTATAGCCTTGGAGCTATAGTTCTTATATTTGTTCTGCCGGTTCCATTTCATTTTCTTTTTTTTTTCTTTCATCTTTTTCCCTTTTGGCTGCACGCGGCTTGCAGGATCTTAGTTCCCCAACCAGTGATCGAACCTGGGCCCCTGGCAGTGGAAGTGCAGAGTCCTAACCACTGGACTGCCAGGGAATTCCCTGCATTTCATTTTCAAATGATGGGTCTAGCTGTTCTTTTTCTGTTTGGATCCTAGATATATTCCTATAAGTTTCTGGTTAAAACCTTTCTTTTTTCACAGTCTCCCCACCAGCAAGTATATACCTACCCCTCTGGCATTGCTCTCAAGACCCTGTTTTCTGTTTTTGAGGCTCCTTTCCAAGACATCTCCACAGCCTCTGTATATCCAGGTATAGATTGTGACCTCCCATTATCCGACCCCACCCCCAGGGTCTACCTAGTTTTCTTCACAACACAGTTTTGCTTCTCACCCTTGGCCCTGAGCATCTCTGCCGTCTGGTCCCACTCCTAAGGATCTTGCTCAGAGAGATCAGGTCAGCAGACTGTCTACCCTTCCTCAGCCTGACACATTTACAGTCTCCAAAGTATCTTCCTTCACAACATTCAATTCTAGACAACACCAAACTTAAGAGTGGTTTCTATTTCAAGAGTTCATTTGTAAGGGATTTAGAACTCACATTTTTCTCTTACAGTAATGTTCTTCATGGTGGTTAGTTTTGCCAGGCCAGTCCAGGAGAGCCCATTTAACTTATAGGATTAAGCTGAAGCACTGGCACCATGGAATCCTTAGGAGTGATAATTGTGATGTAGAATACCATCACAGTATAGAACAGTGCTTCTATGGGAAAATATTCTCAGAGTTCCAACTTGGAGTGCTTGGTTTCCTTTAACTGTCTGCAGTTAGACTGAGCATACCTCCTACCTCCACATTAAAAAAAACCCACAAAGACACAGTACAATTTATTGAGGGATTACTGTGCACCAGTCAGTGTAAACTCATTACGTGAGTTAAATTGTTTCATCCTCACGTGGACACTGTGATGGAGCAGTGTAGGTACTGCTATTATCCACCCTTTACAGATGAGAACATGGAGACCAAAAGAACTGATCTCAGTGACTTTGGACAGAGATCTAATAAAATAAAGTCTGGTGAGTGCCAGGAAAGAAACTTCAATCTAGAAGATTGAAGGGGTGAGAAGAGAATCAGAGATGGGGCAGCAGTGGAATAAAGATTGGGTCAGGGCCGGGGAAGGTGGTGATAAGGAGCAGTAGGACAGCCCAGAGGCAGCTTGGCTCAGTGTAGGAAATTGTTAGACATCATATATTTCTTCCCTTGTGACTCATCTTCGGCAAAGGAACACTTAGATCCTGTTGTATGATCCTTGAAACAGTGGAGAGTAACCACAGCCTGCCTCTGAGAAGGAAGAGTAGCAGTAGGTGTTTTTAATCCTCGAGGTGATCAAGGATGGTGAGGTCGAGTCCGTCACAGCCCCAGCTTTTCACTGCTCCCTGTGTCCATGCCTATAACTCGGCAGCACCCTCCCATGAGTAGTAGAATGATCTGCTCTGTCCCTGGAGTCTGGACTCAGTCATGGGACTTGCTTCAGTCATGACGCAAAAGCCATGACTGAAGCCCAGGCTTCAGAGAGGTGTATCCATTAGAGCTTGCTTTCTTGTGCACCTCTGCAGTAGCCAGGAGAACTTGTCCAGGCCTGCCTGCTAAGGATGAGAGCTACATGGATCAGAGCCAAGTTCCCCAGTTGACTCAGAGGGACCCAGCCTAGGTCATTTGAACCCCATGCACATGAGTGAGGCCAGCCAAGATCAACAGAGCCACCTGGCCTACGTCAGCTGAACGTTGCATATTTGTGAAAAATAAGGTGTTGTGGTTTTTTTTGGTATGTCATGAGTTTTTTAAAATTAAACTTTTTATTTGGAGGTAATTGTAGATTCACATACACTTGTAAGAAATAATAAAAAGAGATCTCGTACACCCTTTATGCAGTTTTCCTCTATGGTAACATCATGCAAAACTGTAGTACAGTATCATTACCAGGATATTAACATTGATACAATCAGTTAATATGATCATGTGATTTTTCTTCTGTAGCCTGTTAATATGATTGATCAAATTGATTGACTTTGAATATTAAAACAGCCTTGCATCCCTGGAATAAACCCTACTTGGTCATGGTGTATAATTCATTTTGTGTATTGCTGAATTCTATTTGCTGATATTTTGTTAAGGATTTTTGTATCTGTACTCAAGAGGGGTATTGGTCTGTAGTTTTCTGCCTTTGTCTGGTTTGGTATAAATCAAATGAATTGGGAAGTGTTCCTTCCTCTTTGTTCTAGAAGAGATTGTGTAGAATTGGTATTATTAATTCTTTAAACATTTGGTAGATTGTCTAGTGAAAACATTTGGGCCTGGAGATTTCTTCTTTGGGAGTTTTAAAATTATGAATTTAATTTTCTTAATAGTCATAAAGCTATTCAAATGACCTATTTCATATTGGGTGAATTGCAGTTGTTTATTTATTTGTCTGTTTGTTTATAGGATTTGTTCCATTTCATCAGTGTTTTCAAATTTATGGGTGTAGAGTTGCTTGTAGAATTCCTTCATTATTCTTGATGTCTGCAGGATCTGTGGTGATATCCTCTGTCTCATTCATTGGTAATTTGTGTTTTCTCCCTCTTTTTCTTTGTTAGCTTTGCTAGAGGTTTGTCAATTTTGGTTTGACATTTTGGTTTTGTTTTCTGTTTGTTTCCTGCTTTTTGTTTCTCTGTTTACTTTTTCCTGACTTCCTTTGGGTTAAACATTTTTACAATTTGATTTACCTATAGTGTTTTTAAATGTATCTCTTTGTATAGCTTTTTTAGTGGTTGCTCTAGGTATTACATTATATATATGTAACTTATCATAGTCAACTGGTATCATTATTTTATCAGTTTCTGTGAAGCATAGAAATCTTTCCCCCCTTTACATCTCTTTATCTTCCCTATTTATAGTATAATTGTTTTCAAATGTTTCCTCAAGCACATTGAGAACTACATCAGATAGTGTTAAGTGTTATAAATAAATTTTGCTTCAATCATCAAACATAATTTTGAAAACTCAAAAAGAGAAGGAAAATCTATTGTATTTGCCCATATTTTTGCTTACTGTGTACGCTCTTCCTTGCTTAATGATATTCCAAGGTTCTTTCTCTTACCATTTCCTTACCATTTGGAGAACTTCCTTTAGCCATTCTTTTAGGCTAACAAATTCTTAGTTTTCTGGTAACAGATTCTTTTAGTTTTTCTTCATCTGAGAATATCTTGATTTCCCCTTATTTTTGGAAGTATTTTTTTCTGGGTATAAGATTCTGGGTTGACAGTACTTTTCTTCCAGCACTTGAAAGATATTTTGCCACTTCCTTTCAGCATCCGTGGTTTCTGGTGAGAAATCTACTCCATTCTAATTGTTTTGTCCCTGTTTTTCTCTGACCGATTTCAAGATTTTCTTTGTCTTCAGTTTTTGGAAATTTAACTGTGCTATATCTTGGTGTGGATTTCTTTGGGTTTATTCTGTTTGAGTTTCACTCAGCTTTCTGAAAGCTAGCTTTATGTCTTTTGGCAAATTTGGAAAGTTTTCAGCCATTATTTCTGTGATAATACTATTTTAGCTCTGCCTTCTTTCTTCCCTCCTTCTGGGACTCCAATGACGTGAATATTAGGTCTTCTATTATCGTCCCATGGGTCCTTGACATTCTGTGTAGCCTCCAGAGACACCATGGTGGACGTGGTCTCATACCCTTTGGGCAATGGTGAAATTCCTGACTCTTCACTAGGCCTCCTCTGATATGAGCAGGGAAGGGAGAGGCTCCTCTTACTGCCAGGTGCAGGAGGAAGTCCCAGCTCCTCACATGGTCTGTTACCAGGGAGTTATTCAGTCTAAAGGGGTCAGTGTGGTTTCCAAACACCAGGCAGAGAGTTGGAGAGACTGAGCCCCCACAGCCCTGAAGCACTGCTGTTCAATGGGTCTTGCACAGCCCAGTGAGACCTCACTCATTGCTGTACCATAAACCCTGCTGGTGCTGAACTCTGGCCCTCCCTTGGCCGCACAGGTTTATTGTTCTTTGGTTTATACTCATGATTCAGGTATCATTCCTGGGGCCACCGGACCTCTGGGTCTCATGGGCGTTATTGAAGGATCTATAGGATGTTTCCATTTTGTGTTATTATATAAAATACTCCAAAATAAACATCCTTGAATGACTATAATTGAACACTTGGTCAACCGTCTCTGTAAAACAAATCCCCAGAATTAGATTTGTTGGATCAAAAGGTATGTTTCACAAGCCATTCTTAGGAGGTAAGCCCTAGGTGCATTAATATTCTCCATATAGTTCACCTAGCTCTTTTTTCCTCCGTGTATCTTAGCTTCTGAAAATGCATTTTCTTTTGTTTAATTATCTTGAAGTTGTTCATAAAATTTCAGTTTGGTTTTCACAGTTTGGAAATCACATTTTTAATAGGTGTTCAGCTATTTCTGTGATGTACAAGCCTAGCTCACTTTATCCTGACCCTCCAGATCTTGTAATATTGGAAGATCTGAGTTTGCTTCTCAAAACCCACTCTATCTTTGACTTATAAAACAGAAGCACAATCTAGATTTGTTTCCTCTTCTTCCTTTTTTTAAAATTGAATTTAATTTTTTTATATAAAAAAAATTTATTTTATTATATTTTATTTTTGGCTGCGTTGGGTCTTCGTTGCTGAGTGCGGGCTTTCTCTAGTTGCAGCGAGCGGGGGCTACTCTTCATTGCAGTACGTGGGCTTCTCATTGTGGTGGCTTCTTTTGTTGTAGAGCACGGGCTCTAGGCACACGTGCTTCAGTAGTTGCAGCACGTGGGCTCAGTTATGGCAGCACGCGGGCCCTAGAGCATGCGGGCTTCAGTAGTTGCAGCACATGGGCTCAGTAGTTGTGGCTTGTGGGCTCTAGAGCGCAGGCTCAGTAGTTGTGGCGCACGGGCTTAGTTGCTCTGTGGCATGTGAGATCTTCCTGGACCAGGGATTGAACCTGTGAATTGGCAGGCGGATTCTTAACAATGCGCCACCAGGGAAGTCCCTCCACTTCTTCCTCTTTAACAAATTATTTACTTTGGAGAATCCAGAGAGATTACTAACCAAATGTAGTTTTCAGAATAGTGTTGGTCAAACTTTTTCAGTCTCGTATAAACCTATAAACATGCTAAGGCATATTAGACTGGAGGCAGGTGCCACATTCATAGTAAATATATGGTTTTTTAAAAATGTGCTATGAAATTGGAGAAATTAAAAAATATATATATATTCAGACTTCCAGTTAAGTATGGCAGATTAAACACGTGCATGTATCTGAGCTCTACCTTCCCTCCCCTTACCCCATCCAAAATTACAGTGAAGGAATAAAAGGCATAAATGCATAAGGACAAAGAGAATTGGAGGGGAGATAAGAGTAGGGAAGAGATGTGATCACATCTGAGAGATGAAAAGTGTTTTGTTTTTTTTAAAAAATTTATTTATTTATTTTTGGCTGTGTTGGGTCTTCGTTTCTGTGCCAGGGCTTTCTCTAGTTGTGGCAAGTGGGGGCCACTCTTCATCGCGGTGCGCGGGCCTCTCACTGTCGCGGCCTCTCTTGTTGCAGAGCACAGGCTCCAGATGCGCAGGCTCAGTAGTTGTGGCTCACGGGCCTCGTTGCTCCGCGGCATGTGGGATCTTCCCAGACCAGGGCTCGAACCCGTGTCCCCTGCATTAGCAGGCAGATTCTCAACCACTGTGCCACCAGGGAAGCCCAAGGTGGAAAGTGTTTTGAAGGATGGTAACTGACTTAGAGCAGAGGTGGCTAAAACCCAAGTGCCTGTGGAAAGGAAGACTGATGAACAGCAAATTTGTTCACCAGAACCCCTGAAAACTTCAGGAATTGGAGACACTATGACAGGGGAGGGGGCAACGGTGAGTCATGGGGCTGAGGAGAGGGAGATGGTTTTAAAGTTTCTCTAAGGACCTGTTATACGTCTGACCCACACCAGTATGGGATAACCTCTCCCTAATCTGTGTAGAACACAGAGTTCCTTTTCAGGAGAAACTGACCAGAGTCTCTGGCTCTGGGACATGCTAGCTGGTGTGCTCCCATTAGCCTCCCTGCTCCGACTATGGCACCAGGTTTATTTCTCAGACCCAGTTCCCCAACTCCATCAAATTGGAGAAGACCAGAGTGAAGTCTATGGAAAAATTCCATTGCCCCAGGGGAAATACTCATACATAATGACAATTGGGAGGGGGTGTGTCCCCCTAAAGACAGAGTGGCTCAACACCTGATCCCTCTGCAGGCTGCCAGGTGACAATTCTGACTAATTACACAGGCTCTCCAAACAACTTCTTTGTGTCTGATTTTTGAGCATAAATTAATAGCCAAGGGTCATCAGACTCTTGGGAGATACCACCAAAATAAAAGACAGAGATCAAAGTGTGTTTGTGTGGAAACTATCAGTTTAAAGAGAAAGAAAATATGGTAAGGAAGAGGAAAAGCATTTAAAGAAAAAGTGTAAGTGTCTTTAGAGAGATGAGAAGATATTGCAGCCATGAAATGAGAATGGATGCCATTAAAACAACAAAATAAAGGAATGTCAGAAAACAAGAAAGAGCTTCTGGAAACTAAAATGATTAGAGTAGAAATAAAAAATTTAACAGAGTATGGAAGATGAAATTGAGGAATTCTTGTATAAAGTAGTAAAAAAGAAAAGACTGGAAAATGGGATACCAGGTTGGTACATTTTTCCTTTACAACCCCCCTTTCTTTTTTCTACCCTTGCTGTTGGGGGTGGGATACTAAACTTCCCTTTCTAGACTGCCCTATAATTAGATTTGGCTTTTGACGCATTTCTGCTCAATGAATCAAAAGTTGAAGTCTGCAGGGGATGGATTTCTGGAAAGCCTTTAGTTCCTTGCTACAGATGCAACACTTCCTGCTTCTTTCCACTTCCTCCTTATTCCTTATAAATATGGATGTGATGGCTGGAGCTGCAGCAGTTATTTTGTGGCCGTGGGTGAGAGGCCAAGAGAGTTCCAGAGATCTTTGCTGCTCTGACATTCTTGAGCCTCTGAAATAATACCAGTCCAGCTACCTGTTGACTTCTTGTGTGGGGAAAACCCAAACAAACACAATTTGTTTAAGTTACCGTTTAATTGGATATTCTTCTTTTCCTAGCTGAAACATATTCCCTAATACAAAGAGAAAAGTTAAAAAACTAGAGTATCTATTCAAGTGGTCCAATATTCAACTGTTAGGAATTTCAGAAAGAGAAAACAGAGATAACAGTCCAAAAAATTATCAAAGGAATAATAGAAGAAAATATTCCAGAACTGAGCTTTCATATCTTGAAATAACACATGAGCCCAAGTAACTAAAAATCAGCAGGATGTAGAATGGAAGTACTTCACAGTTTGTTTTCAGATAAATGGACTGGAGGTCAGGAAATTGGCTTTACTATAATAAACAATTGTATAGTAAAACGAAATAACATTCAAGAGGTTTGTCAATAAATGCTAAACCAGAAATGTTCCATTTTAAGAAGATGGGAACTTGTGGAAACATAGTAATACCTATAGGGCATCCATTCAACAAAGTGGTTTAAGTTGGGGCTGTTGGTTCGTACTTGAGAATTGCCATGTTTTATTTTAAAAGTTGGCTATTTCAAAAGGTTGTGTGCTCTGAAATCATACAGACCTGGTTCTGATCCCAGTTGTATGGTGCAGGCAATTTGACTTCTCTGTGCTTATTTCCTCATCTGCATGGCTACTTTAGAGGTTATTTTGGGGACCAATGGGCATTATGTATTGAAAAATGGCACAGAGCTGGTATTTATTAAATGTCAACTCCTTGTAATGATGTTTCTTAAATCAGGATGCTACCTGTACACACACACCACAGCCTTCCATTCTTCCCTTGTGTTAGTTCATAAGAACTCAAGTTACCTTCAAGATTATCCAGTGTTGGTTCCCAAATTGGGATTCCTCAGCCTTTAGGGCCTGGGAAAGTTATAACTAAGGTCTGTGAGTTAGTTTCAATATTCTAAAAGCCTAAAAGAAATCATACACGTACCAGGGATCAGGATAAGGAGGGATCTAGTGTCTTCACTTCTGTCTGGGCTGTAAAGTTATTACGGTAACTCTGGTTGCTTTATGATGATCAGAAGCTCCGGTCGACATTTATACATCTGATTATTAAAGATAGAAAAGTTACTAGTTACTTTTTTAGAGATGCATTTTGGAAGGCAACATCTTTTAAAATCATGCGGAAATAGTGAGGAGGGTAACACGTCTGGGACACTAAGTTTCCAAATAGATAAAGTATCCTGTGCAAAGTCACACAGTGGATTAGCAGCAGTGCCAAGACTAGGACTGATTTCTCCTGATGCCTATTTGTCTGCAAGTTCCACTACCTACAATAGCTCTGCAGACCATCTTTCCCTCCCAGCCCCAAGTAGTGCTTCAGTCACCAAACACCATACTATATGTGGTGCCGGATGTTAACTAGACTTATTGTGATCATTTTGCTGTGTACACAAATATCGAAGCATTATGTTGTACACCTGAAACTAGTATAATGTTATATGTAAATTATACCTCAATTAAAAAAAAAAAACATATATTGCTTCAGAAACTTGAAATCCAGATAGTGTAGTGTCAAGGGTACTTCAGCTTTTCTTTTTGCTGGGACCCCATTAATCATGATGAGGGAGAAAGTATCCCTGAAAACCTGTCATGATTTATAGGTACAGCCAGAAATTTCCTTCTTGGTTTCATTTGTCAGTTAATTTGTACCTTAGAAGACTTAAAATACTTGAGGAAGAAAACTCTGTTGCTTGTTTATGTTGTTTTGTGTCTGTGAAAAGACAGGAGATTTTCAGCCAACGTTGAAATTCCCACGGGAAAGTAGGCCAGGCATGAGATCTGAATGTGTACCTGTCTGGAAGATGTAGCCTTTGATAGAAACAACAGAACCAGGAAGAAAGCTGTTTTGATAAGTAGTGGTCACCAGGTGGCGCTACACACTCGCTGTCAAACTTAACAATTTTTTTTTCCCCAGTCTGGGGAATTTGATTTACCCAAGCAGGAAAAAAAAAGTACAGGTAGTTCCAGTACTGCAGCTTGGGGCAGAGGAGCTGAAAGGATATGGTAAAAAACCCTAAAGCACTTGCCGTCTTTAATTGTGTGGCAGAGAATCCACTAGTATTCTTTGAATTCACTGAGTAAATGAGAAGCTGGCCGACTTCTCAAGGCTCCAGCAGCAAGAAAGCCTGGGGTTGTTCTGCAAGGTGTACTCCTTTACGTCTGACTGTCTGACCTTAAGGGGAAAGGCAATTTCCATTTCTATACGGAAAACTCATTTCCTTTGTTGCTTCCTTTATTTTATTTTCCTCCCAGGAATTGTGAATTCTCAGCCGGGTTAGGGGTTGGGAGGAGGGCAAAGACGAAGCAGAGAACCAGCCGTGTCCTTTCTTCCTTCTCACCCCTCCGGCTCATAAGACCTTGCAGCACCTTCACCTACCGCTTTCCTCCAAAGGAAAAATGCATATGGTAAATCCATGCCCGTCGCCATCATGGGTTTTCCTGATTTAAAATATCTTGAAAGTTTGCTTACACGGGGCCACTTTGTATTAAAAGGCGAAAATAAGCAAAACCCCATGCCTCCCTACCCTAAAGCCTTTTCCTGGTACCGCAGAAAACAACTGGCTCTCCGCCCTGTGGCCCCTTCGACTCCAGGCCTCTGTGTTGGCGCCCAGGTCAGCTCCCAGCATCTCTGCTGATTAAGCGGAGCCTCCACCAGGTTCTGGGGGCATAGCCCCGACACCTGCAGAGCCACACCTAGATGCTGCTTGGCTCCAGCTTTGGAAGGATCAGTGTTCCAGAGCAGTGGTTCTCACACTTAGCACGCATCAGAACCACCTAGGGGGCTTATGAAGCCAGATTGCTGGGCCCCCCTTTCTGGTTTAGTCAGTCTCAGGGGCAGTCGGAAACGCGGCATTTTTACCGGGTTCCCCTGGGAGGCTGATGCTGGTCTGGGGACCACACTTCGAGAACCTCTTTTTCAGAGCAAAGAGCTGGTGGGGGGAAAGGAGTAGCAGGAGGAAGCCCGTGGCTGTGGTTTGGCTGGTCTTTTTTCGCGGGGGCCGGGGGGAGGGTATGTGCCAGGGCTGGGGGCGGGTGGCACCAGGAGGGCCTGACCTCCAGGGATGCTGCAAATCTTTCTGTCTTCTTTCTAGACTAGTGATTCTGAAACTTGGCGGCGCGTTGAATCACGTTGGGAGCTTTGAAAAAATCCCCATGACTGGCTCCCAGCCTGAGATCTTGATTTAATTGGTTTGGAAGGTGGTTAGGGCATTGGAGGGTTATACGCTCCCCAGGTGTTTCTGATGAGCAGTCCAGGTTGGAAACCCATTGTTCTAGGCTCTCCTCTCATTGTGTTCTTATACCTAATCCCCAGTGAGTGGAAGTACTGATCACCCATCCTAGAACACTTCTAGCTCTCTCTCTCACATCTCCCTCCCTCTGCCCATCTTCAGGCTGGAACACTCTTGCATGTCACTCACTACTGAACTCCTGTGTTTCCCTCAAAACCCAGTTCAAATATTCCTTCCATAGTGGAAACTTCCTGGCTTCCCCTGACAGTGAATTGATCCTTTCTCTATCTCCTAAAGTACTTTGCACGCACTTGAATTTTAACCTTTATTTCACTGTATTGTAATTATTTGCTTTCATATCTTCCCTCCCCACTTGTGGGTGTACCCCTCAGGGGGCTTAATAAAACTGTGATGGACTGAATCCCATAGTTGGAGGTAAGGTTTAAAATGCAAAAGGTCTGGATAAGGAAGTTTATTAATTTTGATTCTGTTCAGCTGAGTGTCTTCTGTGGGTCAGACTCTGGTGGGTGCCTGGGAAGCAAAGCTGAGTGAGGTATGACCCTGCCCTTGAGGAATTTCTCTTGAAGCCGGGCTCTCTGAGGCTAGCTGTGCTCTCATTACATTCAGCTTGGGACCTGCTTTCCTGGAGTACGGCTCGAACCTTGGGCCTCCCTTTCACACCGTCCATGGCACTCACCTTCCCCAGGATAAGGTGAGTGTCTCGGCATGTCTTTCATGAACTTGCCCTGTCTACCTCTCCAGACATGCAATTTGCTGACCATTTAAAGCTTGGATTGTAGTTCCCTGCAACACAATCATGCTTCAGCATTTCAGTTCTCACCCTTGTTTGCCTGGCTAACAGCCAAGGTCTGTGGGTCTTACCTGACCCCAGGCTGGGGGCCATCTCTTTGTACTCTCTTAAAGTTTTTATTTTTTATTTTTATTTTTTATTTAAAGTATTTGTTTATTTATTTATTTATGGCTGTGTTGGGTCTTCGTTCTGTGCGAGGGCTTTCTCTAGTTGCGGCAAGCGGGGGCCACTCTTCATCGCGGTGCGCGGGCCTCTCACTATCGCGGCCTCTCTTGTTGCGGAGCACAGGCTCCAGATGCACAGGCTCAGTAATTGTGGCTCACGGGCCCAGCTGCTCCGCGGCACGTGGGATCCTCCCAGACCAGGGCTCGAACCCGTGTCCCCCGCATTGGCAGGCAGACTCTCAACCACTGCGCCACCAGGGAAGCCCTCTCTTAGCGTTTTATGCATCCCTCTATCACTGTGTTGAAATAATGCTAACTAGTTTTTTGATGAACCTGGCACACAGTAGGATCTTTGTAAGTATTGAATTGAATTAGATGCTTACACAGTGATTCTCAAAGTTTATTTTACCCATGCACCCTTCTCATTCCTTCTCAGGAATAGGTGGACATCTTCTCCTGGGGGGAATCAGGACACTGAGGGGGATGAGGCCTGTCCTTGCCTCCCACATTCTAACATGTGTCCTGCTCTCAAGTTGAGTCGTTGAATTACTATAGGCCAGGCAGTGCGCTAGGCGCTTTCTAACTCATGGACACAATGATCTTCACAACATTCTGGCCTGGTAGTTATTATCATCCCCATTTTATGGATGAGAAAACTGAGGTTAAGTGATTTGGCCACAGCCACACAGCTGTTAAGTGGCAGAGGGTTACAAGGACCAAAGCCACCCTACCATTCGATTGGTTTCTATGCATCTTTCCCCCCTGAGAGCTGGGTATTTCTTGAAGGCAGGGACATGGTCTTAGTAATCTTTGTCCCCCAGCTCCTGACACACAACAGCCTGGTGTCGGAAAGTCCTCAGTAAATGCGTGAACTATGCTGAATCACACTTGGCCACATCTCTTTGCTGATTACCTACAGGCACTGAGATGACACACTTAGTTGAGATGTTGTTGTGTCTCCATTTCTAGAGCCTTCATGAGTTAAATAACCCACAGTTTGTCCACACATGAACCCTGTTTTAATTGCTCTTTTGCCTATTAAACACCTTGTCAAATTCTAATTTTACAGCTACACGCTTCCTATGTCATGTGTTTGCATATCATTTTTCTCCCTAGATCTGCTGCCTTTGTTCTCTTCTGCCATCTTTTTACACAGTCTTTTCAGTGGACAGAGCCTTTTCCTTTTCTCTCCAGCAGGGCGCTCTCATCCCACTAGCTGTTCATTCGAGCAGGTAGATTTAGACCCTTGTCTCCTGCTTTCTGTACCCCTCCAACAAGGGCCCTGCAGACCAGCTCAGCTTCCCCTCCCACGGGGGTAGATCCCAAGCCAAGTTCATGCCATTGTCCCATAAAGCCATGAAAATGGCACCCAATCAGCCAGCTCCGTGCCCCATCCGTGCGAGTGGTTCATGGCCGTGTGTGTCCAGAAAAATCAGTGTGAGAAGTAGCACGGCCACTTAGGGCCTGCTGCTGCTTCTTTTAGAGTTTTCACATTCCCCAGGCCTACTTTTCCACTTCCTTTATTGTTACCCTCCTCCTCTCCATCCCAAAGCCCACTGTTGAAACCTCACATTTGTTATGAGGGCAGCTTGATGCCGAGTTCCACTTTCATGCTTCCATTTTATTTTAACAACAGATCTGTAAATTAGGTTCAGTCTAATTCTACCATGTTGCCATTTGTTGTTGATTGTATCCATCTATTTTTTTGTTCCTTTCCCCCTCTCTCCTGTCTCCTTTTGGATTAATGAAGTATTTGTTAGTATTCCGTTTTATCGCCTCTATTGGCTTTTTAGTTATGACAGTTTTGTTGACTTAAGTGATTGCTGAAAATATGCATCATTAGTTTGTCGTAGTCTGACTTGGATTAATGAGACTTCACATGAAATATAAGAACGTTCCAACAGTATGCTTCCGTTTGTCCCTCTCCTGTCCTCTGTGATATTGTTATTATACCTTTTACTTCCATATATATTATAAACCCAGAAACACATTGTCATTATTTTTGCTTTAAACAGTCAATGTATTTTAAATAAATCAAAAAGGAGAAAAAAAGCATTTTATATCTACCCTGTGTATTTGCCATTTTCAGCACTCTTTTTTTTGTAGATTGTGTTTTTTGTAGATCGTGTATTGTAGATGTGCATTCCTACCTGGTATCATTTCTCTTTGGCCCGAAGGATTCCCTGTAACATTTTTTTTTTAATGTTTGTTTTTTTGTTCTTTTTTTGTTTTGGCCTCGCTGCACGGCTTGTGGGATCTTAGTTCCCCGACCAGGGATTGAACCAGCCCACAGCAGTGAAAGCACCAAGTCCTAACCACTGGACCACCAGAGAATTCTCTCCCTTTAACATTTTTTATTGTGCAGTTCTTCTGGTGATAAATTCTTTCAGTTTTTGTTTATCTGAACATGTCTTTATTTTGCCTTCATTTTTGGAAGATATTTTCACTGGATATAGAATTCCAGATTAACAGTTTTTACCCTCTCAGAGCTTTAAGATATCCTCCCACTGTCTTCTGACTTGCACTGATGCTGATGAGAAGTCGGTAATAATTCTTATTATTGTTCCCCTGTAGTCAGGTGTTGTTTTTTTTTCTGTCCCCAGGATGCTTTTAAGATTTTCTCTTTATCTTTGTTTTCCAGCAATTTGACTATGACATGCTTAGATGTGGTTTTCTTAGTTTGTCTCACTGAAGATACATTGAGGTTCTTGGATCTGTGGATTGGTGTTTTTCATCACATTTGGAAGTCATTCCTTTTGTGAAATATTTATTCTACCCCAATTCCTCATTTATTCTTTGCTTTCCTTCTGAGACTTCGTGTGTGTGTGTGTGTGTACGTGTGTGTGTGTGTGTGTGTGTGTGTGTATATATATATATATATATATATATATATATATATATATATATACACACACACGTATACATAAACTGATTAATATTGTCGCACATATAACTGAAGCTCTGTTCTTTTTTCAGTTCTTTTTTCTCTGTGTGCTTCAAACTGGATACTTCCTATTATTCTGTCTTCCAGTTTACTGATCTTTTCTTTTGTAGTGTCCAATCTGCTGTTAAGCCCATCCTGTGAGTTGTTGCAGTTATTGTATATTTTTGAATTTTATAGTTCCCATTTGGTTCTTTTTCATAGTTTCTATTCTCTGATAAGATTATCCATCTATTCATTCCTTATGTCTATTTTTTCCCTTGAAATTCTTGAACATATTTATCCTATTCATTTTAAAGTCCTTGTCTGCTAATTCCATCTGTATCACCTCCAGGACTCCTTCTATTGACTGCTTTCTTTCCTCTTTGTGACATATCATAATTTTCTATAGGATTTTATTATCGTCCTTTCAAGAGTATTGACTTTATTTTGGTGGCAGCTGATTCACTGGTGGGTCAGCTTGATACTGCTGAGTGTCAGCCTTTGGCTTTGTTGTGGTGGGTCCAGTGCCCCCCTGCTCCAGGGCCAGGTGGCCCAAGTCCTAGTGGCCTTTCCTGGATCTCAGTTGAATGTCCAAAGTGTTCATCAAACTCTCTCCCTTATGGCCACTGAGAACATCAGTGTCTCCCCGACCATGTGATCTCTGGAGTCTCTGTTCAGGACCTATTCTCTCCTAGGCCCTGGCATTTCACCCTGCACATGTGCAGCTTTGTTTGCAGCGAAAGACTCAGGATTTCTTCTCTGTGCAGCTCCCTCGTCTAGTACCATCCTTGCTAATTTCAGCCCCTTTGTAGCCCTAACACTTGGTCTCCTTTTCCTCCTGCCTTGGTTTGGGTTCTACTTCCCTGTGCTGTGGTTTGGAAAGCCCCCAGGCAGAAGTCCAGAGTAAATGTGGATTTCACCTCTTCTGTTTTTCTTCTCTCAAGGTTCCCATCACTCCACCATCTGTAGTTTTGCACCTGAAAACAGTTGTTTCATATATTTTGTCTAGTTTTATTGTTGTTTATGGTGGGAGGGTGAGCCCGATATCCTTACTCTGTCATGGTGACAGCAGAAGTTACTCTGTAGTTGGACATAATTAGTCTCTTTTAGAGTCAAGCAACCAGAGGCTTAGAGTCCATAGCCGACCTTGCTTAAGGTCACACCAGAGCTAGCTGGGTAAGGGCTGGGACTCAGATCAGAGCCCATGCTTGCCTGGTTCCAGAGCAGGGCTCTCCACATCACTTCCCCTTTTTGTATCACTTTTCCTTTTCCGTCTTTTTCCTCTTTAAAGAGACTATACAGCAGTCTCTTGTCTACCTTTACATCTTCAGTTCTATCATTTCACACTGTCTTTCATTTTCATGGCTTTCAACTTTGCTCCACCTTATCTAGCAAATTCTATATCTTAAATATCCATCCTCCCCTTTCTGCTTCTATTGATGTCAGAATATCTAGTCGTGGTTCTTATTTATTCTTGTAGTTTCTCTGTATCAAGCACTATATAGACATCTCTTTACAAATTTTGACTGAAACAAAGGAGAAATGAGTTTCTTTTCATTCATCTTTTCACCCTCTCCCCACATGCCATTGAAAACAGGTGCTCAGGGAGGTCCAGGTGAGGAGCCCAAGTCCTCAGGAGTCAGGGGGAGAAGCCCAAGTCTGAGGGAGGCCACAGAGCCTGGCTGCCTTTCTAGGCGCTGCTTGAACATGGTTCTTGTTGGATGTGGGTTGTTGGCTGATGCTTCATACATTCCTTTATTATTCTTGGCACACTGGAATAAGCCCACTGTCTTTTCTTTCTTCTCCTAGAAACAATTTCATAAAGATCCCCTTATTATCCATTTCAGTCATGCCACTAAAATCTATCCAATTCACTCTCTTCATTTCACCATTACTCTTTTCTCCCTTACGTTTCTAGCACACCCTAGAATTTTGTATGCAGTTTCTTTACTTTTTGCTGTATCTTTCTCTGTTTCTCCTCATTTCCTTCTTGGTACAAACTCCTCTAGAAACCTCTCTGTGGTACTTTAAATGTCATCATTTCGATTTCAGTTGCTTCATCCTGGCCTCTCTGTTTATTGCTTCTACTTGAGGGAGTCTGGTTTTCTCTTTAAAACCCTTGGTTTCATGGCCACTGTCCTTGAGCAGTTCCTCGTATCATATCATTTTTTAACACACCCACCCCTGCCAGCCTGGGAAGATCAGAGGCCTGCCCTCTCCTTGATCGCTCCTTGTTTGTTTTTAATCTCTTCTTGTTCCATCAGGAATTTACCCCCTTCTTTATGCCTCTGCCAAACTTCTAGTTTTTGAGAAGCAGAGTTTGGCTAGTATCTTCACAAAATAAAAATGGGAGCATTAGTCACGTTACATGTCACCACCTCTGTTCTTTCTTGTGCATAAATAATGTCAACCCACCTGGCTCAGTTTCTGTTTTGGTAATCATGTGGCCAACTGTGGGAGAGTGCGTTTAAACAAACATCTTTCAATTCTATGACTTAACAACCTGGGTTATTTGGTTTGTTGGGGCACTTTTCTTAGCTCTCTCATTTCATTCTTTTCTCAAGAATTGGTAGAAATCTTCCTTTCCTCCCTCCCGCCACCATACTCTTCTTGTGGTGTTCAGAAAATGAGTGATGTTTTATGTATGGCTTTTCTTTTTCAAATTTCTTTGGGGGGGTTATAAGGATTTCTTTTGGGGGAGATATGCATATCCATGAAGCAAATTGAATGCTTCTTTAATTAAAAAGCATCATTATGTATCATCAGATCCAGATCCTACAAATCTTTGGAAAGTTCCCATTGTAAACTATAAATAAAAATCTCACTCTCTTCAACTGTCTGGTAAGGAAACTCACGGATCCGGTTCTTCTCCATATTCCTGGAGAATAATCTGCTCCAAACAGGTAATATCCAGACTACTTCCTGCACAAATTTATGCCCAGTTTATCTTTCCCTGGAGCCTGTTAAGTGGTAACTCTTGCCTTCTTTTTAGTGGTAATTTTATGCTTTAACATTGAATTATTTACTGTCCTCTTTTGGTGAAAATTTAATTAGCGTTCAAAGCCTCCTTCTAAATTTCTTTTCCTTTGTCTCCTTTTTTTCTGCCCATTCCTCCAGGACTTGGGATCCATCCACAGTGAGTTGGCCAGGCTTCTCTGTCTCTTTCAATAGCTATTTCTCCTCCTCTATTTTCCTCTTTCATGCACTTCATAGAACTTTTCCCCTGGAGTTAGGCTTATCCACTTAGGCACCTTTTCTCATTAGAAGCTGTCTTTTCCTAGATGTCTTCTCAGGGCGCCGATCACCACACCCTGGCTTCTTTCTTGGTTTTCCTTTCCCCCATTTTCCTGCATCACCAGCTGAAATCAATCCTCTTCACTTCCCCCCTTTCTTCCGGAAGCTCTACTAACCCCCTTCCCTTCCCTCCCAGTCCCAGGTAGCTTCCTTGAATCCATTTGAGCAGGTGTTCCCGGCTCACCTTTCATTTTGCACCTTTGAACCCAGCCCAGCTGGTCCACCCTCCATGTTTTTATGACCTGCTCCCGGACAGTCTGCCTAGCCATTCTTCAACAAAGGCCACACATTAGGTAGCGATAGTTGTATTCTCAACACCTTGAGAATACACCTTCACATTACGCTCAGATGATTTCTTGAGCTTCTTCTTTTGCGGGTCTTTATCCTATACAAAAAGCCTAGGAAAATATCTCACGCTTTTCTGATAGCAGCACAATTTCATACTTCCCCAGTCTAAGCCCTATAATGGTCAACCATTATTAGCTCTACAAGATGGTTAATAACTCACCAAGTCTCATTAACTGAGTCATAATGTATTTGTGAACAAGGCCTATAGATGGGACCTGCCCAGTGGAAGCACCAGAAAGTTCCTATAGTACCTTGACCCCTTTTTACTGAAAAAGTCTCTAAAATAAATCAAGAGTTCTCTGGTGATCTGAACTTACTTCACACTTCTTACTATTCATTTCTAGGACGGTCTGCAAGTCTGTACTTTGGGTTCATCCAAAACAAATTGAAAATCAGTTTCTCTACCACAGGTCTCAGACCACAGGAGACTTTAGAAAGCACAACCTGACTGCTGTTGCCAGAGTCTGGGCAGCCTTGGTGAACCTCTTATTATGTCCAATTCCCTATGTTATCTGGATGAAAGCTGAGACTTTGGCATATGGATATGTGCCCCCATTTCTGATTCAGAATTTCTTTAAGTTTGGGGGCCTCATCTTTTCGGTCTCTAGACCCATGGGATTGGGACTTATCGTTTACATTTATAGTTGGTTTTATGGTCAGCAGGACTGGTGACTGTCTAATTGGTGTAGTGAGAGGCTCCCACGTTTCAGACCCACTGGGTTCTTTGTATGATTGCATCAGCCATTGCTGGCTACGGCCCGCCCCTCAGAGCATTGCTGGCTGGGTTGTTAGGCTCTGGTTTTAAGACACTGCTGTTAAAAGGCAAATATTCCTGAAACTGCTTATTAGATCATTTCTTAGGGAGTACCCCGGTTATGCCATTGCCTTTGGAGTCCGATGAACGCGGATTCTCATTCTGGCTCTTCTACTTAGTAGCTGAATGATCCATAAAGTCTTTGAACCTCTGTGTCCTCATCTGTAAAAATGAGTATAACAATGCCTACTGCATTGGATTGTTCTCATAACTCAGTGAGGGCTTTGGGAGGCTATTGTTATGACAGAGTGCTGTGTAAATGGTAGTAATTGAAGCTCCTTTTTGTTTCTTCCTCTTGCCTTAGCTGACTTGGTCGGGGGTGGGGGGGGGGAATGAATGGCATCCAGGACATTCCATAGACAATGATAAAGAATGATTATAGCAATAAAGGACTCAGGGCAGGTGGAAAAATTCTACCCTGTGGTAGACAGGGCAGCACAGGACAGAAGGGTGAGAACTGTGTCTAAAGAAGTAAAGGAAATATATATTTCAAGTGGGAGGGGTACCTGTTTCTTGACCCTTTTGTGGAGTGATGCATGTCAGCCCTTGTTTTATGACAGGAGGTAGGGAGGGGATATAATTTAAAGCTTTTTGATGGAAGTGTTTTCTTTTGGAAGGGCAAGGCCAGTGTTAAGACAATGAAGAGTGTTAGGAATAGACGTGAAATTGTGGACAAGAGGTAGGCAGACGCACTGAAGGTGGCGGCACCCACACACCAGCCTTGCTTAGGACGGACCTAGTTTTCCAGAGTTCATGTTGAGCGTATTCACATTAGTCACCCAGCCTGGGGATGGAATCAGTCTGAATGCAATTTGATGGGCGTGAGCTAAAGGGACGTGAATGTTAACCACGGGCTGTGTAATACTCAGAGGATAAGCTGTGGGGCTCTGATGTGAGGCCCTAGTTGTAGCCCCTCGCTCTCAGGGGTCTGCTTGGAGGAATGAGCTTGACTCTGGTTGGGGTACCTCCTATCCACATAACCTTGGGTATGTTTCCCAACCTCTCTCTGCGCCTCAGTTTTCCAATATTACCTAATATTACTACTTCTGTCACTTATTACAACATCATGTCTCATGTTACTACTTATGTTTTTTTCATGTGATGATTAAGTGAAAGGTATGTGGTCATTTTTAAAGTTCCACATAAACCTTATTTTTCTGTAAAATTTGTATGGAACTGTACCGTTTTAAAGTCCAACCATAGATATGTAACAGATAAGGAAGCTAGTGGAGAGAGGTTAAATGGGGCTTGAAGGCGATTAGCAGCAGAGGTAGGAAGGGAACCCGGGGCTCCTGCCTCCCAGGCAAGGAGCAGGGGGGGCTCGGAGGATTGTGTGAGCGTCTCTGGACTGTTGAGTAGGTTCTGAAAGCAAGGGGCAGGGAAGCTGGCCGGGAGGGCTTCTTTGTGGGTGTCAGACGCTGGGTGAGGAGAGAGGAGCACAGAATAGGATCTTTCATAAGTGAGTTACTGTTCGGTCCTAATCCCAGAATTCCCGTTAAACTGAAGCTGCCCAAGGGAAGGGGCCTCCATTTATCCACAAATCCTTGGATACTCTTTTAAGAAGTGAGTTTGTGTGGACTGTAGGCAAATCTAAGCAGCTGGAGGAGGTCAGGTTTTCCTCCGTCAACCCAGAAGAAGTGTCTTGGGCGGGACTTGTAGGCAGGGAGGCTGGGGGCAGGATGAGGGGGTTGCAGCAGTCGGGGCACGGGGCCGGGCAGCATGATTCCCTCTGTCGTGGAACCTGGGCCTGGCCGGGGAGACAGAGCGGCCTCTGTGTTCGGGGGACAGATGCGGCCATGTCAGCCATCATCTCTTGTTAGTACCTTCCAAAGACAGGGCGCCTGTCTTCCCTGAAGGGATCTAGGATGGCTGCTTCCTCACATCCTTTAGTAAGACTTTCCCTGGAAAGTGATGGACTGAGACAGAGACATACTCAGGAAACAGGAAGAGGAGGTGGCTAAATCCCTCCTCGTTTTCTATATTTGTGTGTGTGGACCACGCAGAGGTTGGTGCCTCTGCGGCTTCTAGCCTTTATCCCAGCTCCCTAACTCCCTCCTACCTGTGGGCGTTTGGGGGCCTCTACTTAGCCAGC
This sequence comes from Balaenoptera ricei, assembly GCF_028023285.1. Lineage (NCBI taxonomy): Eukaryota > Metazoa > Chordata > Mammalia > Artiodactyla > Balaenopteridae > Balaenoptera > Balaenoptera ricei. Next base: position 9,608,614 of record NC_082648.1, on the reverse strand, counting down.
CCCTCCTGCCCCCACCAGAGTCCCTCCACTGTGATGTGCTTCAGGCTCAGAAAGCCTGGGCTTCACCATGGATTCCCCGTTCATTTTGATACCTGGGCAGACTATTCTGATTCTTGCTCTTTCCTTGGATTCCGACGGGCTAGGGGCAGTGGTGGGCTGGAGCTGGTTCATTCCAGCGTGCAGGGGCTGAACGTTTATCTTCAGAACTTTTGTGAGCCAGTGGACATCACACTGGCAGTTTTGAAATTGGCCAAGATGGGAGTATTTACACCATGGGAATTGGCAACTGTTGTAAATCAGGGCCTTTTTTTCCCTGGATAGCTGGTGGTTAAACTTTTACCAGCACACTGCTAGCTCAGGGGAATGCAGGATTCAGTGGAATTCTTTGGAGGGGCTTCTGTTCGAGTTCCTAGAGGCCCCTAGAGCTTCCTGAGAAGATCTAGTGACCCAATACCTAATTCAAGGTCTCCACCCACTTTCCGTGTTGGATGCTGTGGGAGAGAGTAGCGGAGGGAGCCAATGCTGAGCGCTGCTCTGGGCCGGAGAGTGCCCAGGCCCTGGGCCACTGTTCCCTGGCGTGACTGGAGGGAAGTGCTTCAGCAGAATGGCCACATTCGTTAATGTGATGGCAGGGACAGGCCCAGGGCTCCGTACCAGGACTCCCACCTTTCCCTTCCGAATCTTTAGATGGCGATTGCACAAGACCCAGATGGCAAACTGTTGCTGATTTCCTATCTGAGGCTTCCGGTGTTTGGCAGGTCCCGAGGCATGTGACTCTATGACTTGGAGCCACCTTGACCTTCTCTGTGTGACCCTGGAGGTACTGTACATGGGCTCTGCTTTTTCTCCCCCAAGAAGACATTCTCTCTTGATCCTCCATCTCCAACTCCTCATGAAAACAAATCACAACAAAAGCTAAGAAACCAAACAACGTCAACAAAAACCAAACCAAATCCCCCTTTAAAAGAGGAAACCCCACATGTCGTTCTCACCAGCCACCCCAGGGAAGCCAACTTTCTGTCTTCCAGAAAATGAAAGAAACATGCTCTTCCATAAGCACTCCACGCATGAATCACGTAGCCTCCCGTGGCTTCACCTGCATGAAAATAGACACTTCATCTGCTTCCATTTCGAGTTTTCCTGCTCAGCAGTCATTATCCTTTGGTGACATAGAACCCGTGGCTCCAGCGGTTGCTGGTGAGGGCGGCAGGCAGGGCCAACTGGTAGGGCGCCAGGTGTCCCGGCACTGAAACGTCCCAGGACAGGGAGAGGCTGAGAGCCGGGCTGGGATGTGGGACGGAGGACGGCTGGCAGGGAACACGCTCTCAGACATGACCGCGTTGAGTTCCCGTGTTTGCACTTTCCGTTAGGGTCCAGGGAGGGGGCTTGACCTGCCCCAGGTTATCCCGTGAAGGAGTATAGAAACGGGACAGAGATGGAGCCTGTCAGGTCCAGGAGTTCTCACCAGATGTGACAGCGAGCAGGGTGGGACCAGGCTGCCACCCTTGCAGGAGAGGCACTTGGTGATCGAGGGAAGGGAGGCAGAGGAACCACCGTTCTGCAGGGACGGAGCACCGCAGGAGGCCACACATGTGGGTTCTCATCGTACGCCGCCCTGCACTCGTGTCTCAGGAGGGCTTGCACTCGGGCAGGGACTGCCAGACTGTGGCTCAAAGGCTACATCCAGCTCACTCCTTGTTTTTGTGAACTAAGAGTGGCTTTTACGTTTTTAAATAATTGAAAAAAATTTTTTTAAAGACAAACAGTTTCATGACACGTGAAAATTATCTGAAATTCAAAATTCGGTGTCCCTAAATAAACACAGAACACAGCCGTGTCCATTCCTTTACGTATTGTCTGTGGCTGCTTTGGTGTTTCATGGTGGAGTGAGCAGTTGTGGCAGAGCCACACGTGGCCCGCAAGGTCCAGAGTGTCTACTCTCTGGCCTTTTATAGAAGAGTTTGCTAGTCCCCGGACCAGATGACTCCGGAAGGTCCTTGTGGCTCTCACATTCTAGACACGGCAATGCCTTTGCCTACGGGGTCTTCCCACCTCCCCCTCCGCATCAGTTCTCCATGCGAATTCTCCGTCTGGTCCTTCCCCTTGCTGTCTGGGTGGATTCAGCCACAGGGAAGTGTATTCAGGGAGGGTGTGGCTCGAAACCCCGGGCTCTCAGGAAAGGCGCCTCAGTAGAGGGCAGGGAAAGTGGGAGGAAGGTGACACAGGACATGGAACACAAAACCATTTCTGTTAGCTATCTTTTTAAAAAAATTAAGTATAGTTGATTTACGATGATGTGTTAGTTTCCGGTACACGGAAAAGTGATTCAGTTACACGTATATACATTCCTTTTCATATTCTTTTCCATTATGGCTTATGACAGGATATTGAATATAGTTCCCTGTATTATACAGTAGGTCCTCGTTGTTTATCTGTTTTGTATAGGATAGTTTGTGTCTGCTAATCCCAAGCTCCGAATTCATCCCTCTCCTACCCCCTTTCTCCTTTGGTAACCATAAATTTGTTTTCTTTGTCTGTGAGTCTGTTTCTATTTTGTAAATAAGTTCATTTTTATCATATTTAATATTTTATTTATTTATTTATTTGGCTGAGCCAGGTCTTAGTTGTGGCACGAGGGATCTTCGTTGTCGCGTGCAGGATCTTTAGTTGCGGCATGCGGGCTCTTAGTTGTGGTGTGTGGGACCTAGTTCCCCAACCAGGGATTGAACCCTGGCCCCCTGCATTGGAGCTCAGAGTCTTAACCACTGGACCACCAGAGAAGTCCCTTGGATCATATTTTAGATTCCACATATAAGTGATATCATATAATATTTTGTCTTTCTCTTTCTGACTTACTTCACTTAGTATGATAATCTCTAGGTCTATCCATGTTGCTGCAAATGGCAGTATTTCATTCTTTTTTATGGCTGAGTAGTATTCCATTGTATATATGTACCACATCTTCTTTATCCATTCCTCTGTCAGTGGACACTCAGGTTGCTTCCATGTCTTGGCTATTGTAAATACTGCTGCTATGAACATTGGGGTGCATGTATCTTTTTAAATTAGAGCAGAAAACCTTTCCTTAGTCTTCGTGATTACATTTTGATCGACCAAGAGTTGAGCCAGCACATTGGTGTAGTCACCTTCGAGTCTCTAAAAGCTCAGGCTCGCGGCAGATTTTCTTGTGGGTTTGGGACAAGGACCAATCTCTGGGAAGGGTCTTAGTAGACTTTTAGCAGGGGAAAGACCATGTTCTCCCAAGTCCCCTCTTCTGCTCTTGGCCTTCATGTGTTAGACCAGATTCAGGAGTTTAGGCCCGCAGCCTGGAACAGAGCGCTGGATTAGGTGCTGGCCCCGTGGGGAGAGGGGTCCTGTCACCGAACTCCTCCCAGCCCTGGTGCTCAGGTCTCTGACTTGGACCCCAGCCTTGCCCCTTGGTTCCCACTATCCTGTGACTATGATCTGTGCCTGGTGCCTGTTTAGTCCAGGACAAGCCTCTCCACCTGGGGCCGTTTCTTTAACCACAGAAGCCAAGCAGCTGTGAACATGATTCCAACTATAACCTGTGGGCACACGGCTTCCGCTCAGTATTAACTCTTGAAGGAAGATAAACCCCCCAGATAGCTTTTGAGGACCGACAGCACATAAGGTACGGGGATAGAGGGATGGTGCGAGTGTGTGTAATGGGCACAGGGCACTGTTTCTACCCCACAAGGAGCAGCCAGTCCAAAACACACAGATTTTAGAACTATTTGGACCAGCTTTCTACCCATCCAGGAATCTCCTCTCCACCTCCCCTGACAGGTGACATTGAGTCTCAGTACTTCTCTCCTGTCTTTGGTGACTGCTGCCATCTTCCCCTCATGCCCCACCGGCCCGGCCCGCATGCCCGGGTTTCTCCAGGCTGAGCATCCAATTTTCAAGATTTCTAGACCCTCCACACTCAGCTTTCCCTTTTGGGGACCTCCTCCAAAAGGCATCTTGGTGAAATAGAAGGAACACAAGCTCTGCCAGTGGTTTGAATCCTGGGCCTTTAGCTGTGTGACTGGGGAGAAATTACTTAAGCTTGCTGAGTCTCTGTTTCCTTGGATGTAAAGGGAATGTAATAATTACTTTATAGCATAACTGTGATGATTAAATGACGTGAATGTGTACTATGCCTGGCACAAAGTTAGCCTCCCAAATATTATTTATATGTCACCCCGCCACATGGGCTTTCCTTTCTGCTTTTCTTTGATGGCGCTTCCAGAACTTATCACCGGATTGCAGACATGGCTTGAACAATGAAGAGTGCAGTGGGGCCCTTTCATCCTTATTTAGGACAAGCATCTTCTAATGCAGCCTAACGTGACCCTGCCTTGTGTTGTTGCTGTTTGGGACAGTCACACTACTGGGAGAGCAATACTAGGTTGGGAGTCAAGACATGCGGGCTCTTCTCCAGCTCTTTCCTTCGTTTTCCCAGCAAGTGTTCACTCCCACTGTGTACCATGCACAGGGGTCACGGTGAGCAAAACAGACAACGGCCCGCCAGCAAGGGGGCAGGGGATGAACAAACAGGCAAATGGATAACACAGTGCCAGGGAGGGACACAAACAGTAGATTAAAAATAAAACAAAAATAAAGCTGGCTGAGGGATTGAAGGAGTTCAGACACTAACTAGCCGTGTACAATTTACCAAGTCTCTACCTTTGAGCAAAGAGACCGATTCGGATCAGTTGTTCCAAACAGTGCTCAGCAGAGCTCAGAATCTTGGGCAGATGCCTCGGGGCCTTGATAAGGTGAGGGCGAGAGGTGACTGCCTACTTATCTACTCCTCCTCAGAGAGGCACCTTTGAAACATTTCGTTCCTTGGCCTCTGTGTGACATTCTAACTGATGACAACGTCCTACTATTTAAAAAAAAAACCTTGAGAGCCTCCATATTGGATCGTCGCTGGGTCCTCTTCTAGCTCAAAGCCTGTGAGAATCGCTGGAAGTTTTTCATCTGAGCTGCTGCTAAAGCAGATCCCCATCATTGACTGGTGCATAGGGTCACTACCAAGGTAGCATTTACATTTATTCGTGTGAATTTTTATCTTCTTAGTTTTGGTCTATTGATCTAGTAAGACGAGGTAATTTTGCAACATTAATTCTAATATCCTACATATTAGTGGTACCTCCCAGCGTTGGTTTCTCTGCTAATCTGTTTTAGATCCTTTTATATCTTCATCCAGGATGTTTATAAAAACGTTGGTTAGGATGGGGCTCAGGGTAGAGTGAGATCTTTGGGTCTCTAATAGAGACTACCAGGTTGATCTAACCATGATCAGGAGCCTTTGAATTTTACATGTTCAAATGGCTATACATCCACCTAAGTATAATAAGAACACCCAGACAATATTTTCCCTTCTTAACTCCGACCATCTCATCTTCTATACTTATTATTATTATTATTTTTAAATTTTATTTTATTTTTGGCTGCGTTGGGTCTTCGTTGCTGCACGTGGGCTTTTCTCTGGTTGCGGTGAGCAGGGGCTACTCTTCGTTGTGGTGCATGGGCTTCTCATCGCGGTGGCTTCTCTTGTTGGGAGCACGGGCTCTAGGCGCGCGGGCTTCAGTAGTTGTGGCATGTGGGCTCAGTAGTTGTGGCGCACGGGCTTAGTTGCCCTGTGGCATGTGGCATCTTCCTGGACCAGGGCTCGAACCCATGTCTCCTGCATTGGCAGGCAGATTCTTAACCACTGCGCTACCAGGGAAGCCCCCTTCTATACTTATTTAATGGCTACTATCTATCAAGGTCTGGGATCGACCCTGGGGAAACAAGATAAATAAGACACCAGGGGTTCATAGCTAGTAGACAAGATGGAAATATAAACCGGTAATCGCAGCAACGTGATGAGGGCTCAAGGGCGATATGAACGAACCAGGATGCTGGGAGGAAGGGCTCAGCTTTGCCTGGAAACATCAGGGAGATTTTCTGTCGAGACGACATCGCAGGTGATCTTGTTTAAAAAAGTGCCCGTGAGAAATGTTGTCCAAAGTCATATGAAATTCAGATAAGTGACATCGATGGCATCTTCCTGATCTAGGTACTCAATAAATGTTCCTTGAATTTAATTTAAAAAAAAAGGGGAGGCAGCATCGAACAGGTCAGGGAGCAGATGAAATTGAGGTTGGGGGGATGGAGTGGGTAGCTGAGGGACATGGGAAGCTGAGCTCGGGCAGCAGCAGCGGAAGTAGAGAGGCGAGAAAATAGGTGGGAGGAAAATCAGGGCTTGTTGAAAACACGGAGAGTGGCACTGAGATAGAGTGAGGAGACAGTCAGCACTCTAAGTTTTGCATTTTGAGCACCTGGGAGTGAGGGTGCTGTTACCCAAGATTACGAGAAGGAAGATAGGTTTGAGTTTCCCAGACTTGCAAGAACTTTGGTGTAATATATTTTGCCTCACCATCTTTTCCCTTCCAATTCTGACTTTGATTTCAGATTTCCACTGATAACTGCTGAATTAGGAGAGGGCGTCTTCTAGGATGTGCTGGGTGGGAGTAGTGGGGGAGCAGTGCCCATGTCATTTTCCCCAAGGAACTGCTGCACTGTGACGCCCTTCTTCCATTTGACCTGGCTGGATCCCTTTCTAAATGTTTAGCTTCAGCTTGGAAGCAGAAGATCTATTTGCCTGTCACACACTTGTCTCTTGGGGTGGCCAACTCATTCGGGGTCCCCAGGGACTTTCCTAGTTTTAATAACGAAAGTCCTCCTCCTCTGAATCCCTTTAGTCCCAGGATGGACATGACGTGCTGGGAGTGCTGGTTGTGCGCACAGAACATTCTAGGTGGCATTGGGTAGGAAATGCATTTGCTGGAACAAAGTGTAACTCTTCAGTCTTTTCTGCCCAGACCGAGAGGGGTGCCTGTGGCCTGGAGGGCAGCAGGGAGGAGCCCAGGGCAGCTTTGTGTGTTGTCCCCATGGAGGTCACCCCAGGGCAGAAAGTGCCCAGCAGAGTAGAGTGGCTTCGAGCAAAGCTGTGGGTTGTCCAGCCACGTCTTTGTGGGGCTGAGCCGGGTCTCCCCCGCTTTACTTTCCGTGCACTTAATTCACTGAATGCAGAAGCTGATGGAGAAATCCAAGAAGATACAACAAAGGATCAGGCTGGGCTCTCCATCCCTAAGACCACAGCTGCTCATATGCAGAAGTATCCTGGGGCACTGCTCTTCCCTGGGCTGCTGGGATGCTTCCTTGTCACCAGATGATGCTGCAGGAAGCTGGGGAAGCAAATAGCCAGAGCCACAGTCCTCCACAAAAACATCGGGTGAAAAAAACCAAACAACCGCGGATCTCCTGAGAGGGAGGTGGGCACTGAAGGCACATGGAAGATTTTTACTTCTGTCTTCTCCCACTTTCCCTGCACACTCGCTCACTCCCTGGGGAGGGATGTAGGATGGTGAAATCATGCCTTGCTTCACTTCCTGTATGTAGCACAAGGAAGTCTTTGGCAAATCTAATCCGAAATTTATTGCTCAGGCCAAATCCAGCAACCCCTCCTGTCCCCCGCTTGTACCACCACCCTCCGCTGCCCCCCCGCAAAGGTTAAATAGTTCCCACAGGCTACAAGAAAGGGTTATTGAAAACAGCAGGTTTTTTGTTTTTTTCCTTAACTTCAGCACTTCTGGTAAATCTCTGATCCAGCATCTAGTGGTTAACCACTGATACAGGAAATGACATTTAACGTTTTTATCACTCAGCCAGAAATGGAAGAACAAGGCAAGTCTGTATTTAGGGAAGCTGGATGGCTGCCCACCACCTTCGTCTTAAAGGCGCACGGTCTCTCTTCCTGATCGCCTCAGCTGCGGGAGGCTCACGTCCCCCTCGGTCTGCTTGCTTCCCTGCCGCCCGACCGTGAACAGGAATGGCAGGAGAACGTTCGGCGTCTTGCTGCTCAGGATGGGAACCCAACTGTTGTCAAGTGTGGAAAGGAGTCTGGACAGCCCTTGGTTCCCCTTTTTCAGGAGCCATTGCGTGTGGGGATGGGCAGGCAGGAAATGAGTGGGGATGCCCGCGGTCCCAGGTGCTCTGAGCCACAGCGACAGCCGGGGTTGGCCGAGCCTGGGGCCACCTCGGCGGAGTGAGACTTTGAATGGAGCCCCGCCTGTTGCTAAGTGGAGGATGGTCCTCAGAGGGTCATTGACCTCCGCCCAGACGATCAGCGAAGCAAGAGCGTTCCACACCACAAACCACAGGGGGGACATTGCGTTTGGTTTCACTTGCAGTTTCCCTAAGTCACTGGGTTCTTCTCCATTTTTATTGGTGGTGTTGCCCTTTTGATACGAGGGGTTTTCAGTGCCGCTGCAAAGTGGATTCCCTGTGAAAACAGAAATAACAGCAACACAACAGTAATAAACGCTGACATTGTTGCGTGGTAAATAGTCCAGATTCATGATCTTTACTGGCTCAAGGTCTGGAGCTGGTCAGGGCCATAGCCAGGCGGGATCTGAACCCAGGTGTGTCGTTGCCAAAGCCATCCTGCCCTAGGATGGCTAGTCATCTAGTCGTAAGCACGGCCCTGGTGCCACCTGCTTGCCCAGCCTCTGCCGTACGCGTTGAGCAGGGAATCAGGTGCCCCAGGATCCTAGCTGTGCCCCGCCCCCGTGGAGTAGGGTGGAGGAGACGAGTCAGTGTGTTGTTGGCCAGGACGCCTGTCTTCCGTATTAATTAGGGCCCCAGGGCCTCTGATACAACCTCCAGGTGCCTCCCTTCTCTTAGGAGGAAGCAACAGCATGGCGTTTTTATGAGGAGTCACTCAGGTGCAAGCTCCTCTCCCTCCTCCGGCTCTCTGCCGCCTTCCGCGTAGATTCCTGCCCTGCAGATGTGTCTCCATCACCACCAGGGGGCCGGACAGCACACTGGACGGCCCTGCTTTGGCAGACAGGAAGGTCGGGCTCTGTGCCCCCCGCCATGGAACTGAGGGCTCTTGGCAAGTCACCTGTTGATTTGTGCTCTGCGTTGTTCTAGAGAGGATGGCGGTGAGGGCCCCTCAGCCTCGGAGCTTCAGTTCACCCATCTGTGTACTTGCTCGGAAGAGGTAATGAAACCTAAAGAGCTCTGAAAAGTAAATCTGTCCCTCCAAATGCGCACTTCCCTCCGTGCAGGGAAATAAGTTGCCTTTTGACCTCAGAGCCTTCCTCATGGGACAGACTTGCATATGAGTGTTACACCCCCAGGAGCCATAGCCGCAACTCCAGCTGGGTGATTTTGTACCACAACGAGCCGAAGAGACTGCTTTCCACCCGGGCTCACTTGAGGGTGAGACTCCCTCCGATCTTCCCCAGGGGAAGGTTCTCCTCCAAGACCCATCTCTTCTTCTCCATGCCCTCTCAGCAGAGCTGTCACCCTGCAGACCAAAGTGGAGTGATCAGAGATTCGTTTAGGTGACAAATACTGAGAGCTGTCTCCTCTGCTGGACGCTGGCGAGCAGAGGCGGATCTGTCATGTTCTCTGAGCTCAGGGGATTGCAGTCTTCTCAGTGGTGCTTACCTACTAATGTCTGCTCTGGTGGGTGCTACCCGCTAGAACTATTTGGGGGAAACTTATGAAACACCGATGTCCAGACCCACCTTAAGAGCTTCTTGTTTAATTGGCATTCGTGATTTTTTTTTTATAAGGTCCCTAGGTGATTTTAACATGCAGTCCGAGCAGAGAGCCACTGATCTAGATGGAGATACACATGAGCTAAAAAAACCTCGACAACACAGAGCATTATATGCTCTGATTTGGGCAAATACAAGTAACTATGGGAGCACACAGATAGGGCAACTTGAGCAGCCCAGAAAGAGTTGGGGAGACTTTGTGAAGTGGGAAACATCACAGCTGAGATGTCCAGAGTAGGAATTAACCAGGTGAAATCAGGACTGAGTGGCAGTGTGGTTAAGAGGAAAGCAAGAAGCGTTTTTCGAGTCTGGGAGCGAAAAAGAGCAAGGCACTCAGGTGGGATTCAAGCAGTTCAGTATGGCTGCAAAAGCCGGGTGCGGGGCCCAGTCCTGGAGCTGGAGGTGGGGCCAGAGGGCAGCTCACCAAGGCTATGGAAGGCAACATTGGGAAGTTTGGGCTTTATCCTGAGGGTCAGAGGAGCTCCCGAAGAGTAATAGTCAGAGGAGAGACTCGGATCAGGTTTGCAATATGAGAAACGGATGGGAAGGGAACGAGGTGGATGGCGGGAGGACGTTTGAACGCGCTTCAGCGCCAGTTTCCTGAACTATGTTACAGGTTCGGGGCATGGTGAGAGGTGAGTGGATTTGAGGGATGTAAGAGCGTAGAATCAATCTGACGTGGGGGGAGAATGAGAGAAAAGTCAAGGATGACGTCCTGGTGTTTGCCATGGGCCTTGGGCTGTAAAGTCGTGCTGTTCTCTGGGCCAGCCGTGCAGGAGGCTCTCCACCGAGTGAGTAGGCGTGCCTCCATGCCAGCCAGGACTGGGTGGGCCTCTGCTGGCGGCCTGGGCTCCGGAGTCTGCTCAGGTCTTCCACAAGTGGTTCAGAGCTCCTGGGAGTATCAGGGGAGGGCGTGTATCTCAGTGAAATGAGTCGGGCCTTTATTGTCTACTTTGCAGCTTGCCAGCCTGTTCAGATTCTGTTGTATCCTCTGCCCCCCACCTCCCTCCCTGCCCACACACACTCAGGGTGCTCATTTCCCCAACTAGCCCAACCCCAGATACTGGCGGAATCCCTAAGACAAACAATAATAAGTAATTCCCATTTTCTGTGACCTATTACCTAATCTCCATTTTAGAACTCTTAAGTAAAACCTTGCCTCCCCCATCTACCCATGTAAGAAATCTTTTAATGGCATGCACACCTAAAAATATCTTTTACGTTCCTGTTGACAAGTTCGTGTCCCTGTAGGCACCCTACAGGCTCTTTATCTTTCCTGCCCCAGGGACTTGCCCCCTCTAAAGACGCCCACTCATTTCTTATCCCGCACAGGTGTCTCCACCCGCTACAACTCATTGATGCCAACTTCAAAGATCACCGCCTTCTCTTCCCTGCTTTGTGGGCTGTCTTAGTTCAGGCTGCTATAACAAATTATACCATAGACTAGGTGGCTTAAACAATGAACATTTATTTCTCACAGTTCTGGAGGCTGGAAGTCCAAGATCAGGGTGCCAGCTTGATCAGGGTCTGGTGAGAGCCTGATTCTGGATTCCAGATTGTAGCCTTCCCTCTGTGTTCTCAAAGGGCAGAAAGAGGGAGAGAGAGAGCTCTCTGGGGTCCCTTTTATAAGTGTACTAACCTCATTCATGAGGGTCCACCCTCATGACCTAACTATCTCCCAAAGACTCCACTTACTAATACTATCACACTGGAGGTTAGGATTTCAACCTAAGAATTTCAAGGGGACACAAACATTCAGTCCACTGCATGGGCCGTTCCTGCATGACTCGTAGGTTATAGCCTTTCTCCTGTTACCACTCCTTTCGATTCTTTGTCTTCTGATCTCCCCCTCTGTACCCGTGCCATCTACTTTTCTTGCCTTTTGGGGGTCTCTCTTCTGCCTTACTTGTCATATAGTTATTCCACAAATATATCCAGAAATTATTCTGTAAAAATGTCAAAGTCATCTACAACTTTAATCTTGATCATTAGGGTTGTTTAGTGTAAAATATAACAGTGTAAGGGAAAATGCTTTGTAAGTGGTAAATCATCAAATAAATGTTAGATAATGTTAGTAACAGGCTTCAAAGGTCTCTTTTTGTTTAAAGAATTAGGTGTAAATTACACCTAGAGACAGAGGTTGCAAAATGATGAGATTATATCCTTAAACTCTCTTGGAAATCCAGCGTCTGCTGAGCTGATTGTTCAGAATTCAGATTCTAAACTGAGATGAAACACTGGAAGGTTTATAGAAAGTTTGGTTTGCCTCCCTTGCTCTTCTTGTTGTTCAGAAAAGTTTGTCCTGCAGGCCATGTGCCTCTTTTTTTTCTTTACTCTTGTCCCCCCTACATAGAATTTTTCAATCCAACGCACATACGTTGAGTCATTATATTCATTCTTTCACTTATGCGTTCACCTTACATTTATTGAGTCCTACGATGTGACAAACAATATACCAAAAGTTCTAGAGATCAAATGGTGGGCAAAAATAGATAAGATTCATGCCCTCGTGAACTTACATCTTCAGGTCAAGTGTGGGTGAAACACAGTAAAATAGTCATACAAATAACTGTAAAATACCAGCTATGCTGAATGCCTTATAATGGGGGGATTCGACCTAGGCTGGGGGTGGGTGGCAGGAAGACTTCCCCGAGGAAGCGATGCTTCTGCTCAGATCTGAGGGATGAGGCGGGGTTAATTAGATGAGGCAGGGGGTGGGGAATGAGGGGGTTTCAGGCAGAGGCAAAGATGTGGGGTTTGAAGGCTGGAGGTGGCCAGATTTTGTGGGCTTTGTAGGTGTGTTAAGGATTTTGTTTTTGTTTTTAATCTTAAGGAGTAGAAGTTCTTGGAAATATTTTAATCAAAATAGCATTAGATTTGAATAAACGTAAAAAAAAAATCATAGGCCCATCTCCATCCTCTCTCCTCAGGAGATCTTGGTTTATGGAAGACATCAAATTCATGAGCCAGTATGAAGCAGTGAGTTCATTACCCTGATAGAACTATATACAGACTGCTAGGGAGGCGTAAGGAAGAGAGAGGTTTTTTTTGGGTGAAGGGTGGTCAGGAAAAGCATCAAAAAAGAGGAAGTATTTAGGCTGGGTGCTGAAAAATAGTAGGAATTTTCCAGATAATAAGTGTGAGAAGCGGTGAAGAAATAAGGAGAAGCAGCTCATTCTGAGAAGAAGAAATTGCAAATCCAAACACACAGGCGTGAGAGAGCTTAGCAGGTTTGAATGAAGACCAGTCATTTCATGCGGATGGAGACCAGTGTTCTCTGGTAGTCACCAGGTATACTTAGCAGTAGCCCAGCTCTCGTTCCTTCTGGGCATGTGGTAGCTTTGCACTTCCACCAGGCCCAGATGGGTGCTGCACCCGGTGGGTGTGTGTCACAGCTGAGTAACCTCAAGCTTAGGAAACCCCAGTCTTTTATAGTGGACTGTAAGCCAACCTGCCCAGAATTTGTCCTGGAGGTAGATAATATCTTTACTGGAAAGCAAACAGACTTTCCCTGCATTCTGGAGAGAGTCACTCTCTCTATTTTCCAAAGCTGCTCACTGTACAGACATTCTTGGAAAGGTACTCTGGGACAAAATTTGTGAGTGCCTCTGTCTGCAAGAAGTACAGAAATGTCAGAGACCCATGGAGAGCTGTCTCCAGCAATATCTTTGGGTAAGTGGAGAAAATGGGTGATGGATGGCATTTGGAGCCCGATTAGGGAGGATTTTGTAGGCCATGTCAGGGAGACTGGACTTTATCTAGTAGGCAGTGGGGAGCCATTGATAGTTCTAAGATGTGCTATAGAGGATAGAGGATAGATTGGAGAAGGAGAAAAATAGAGCTAGGAGAAAGGTTAGGGTTAAATATGTAGGTGTGGGAATTTTAACATCTGAACAGAGCTGAAACCACTGCATTTGATCTCTAGCTGGATAAATTCTGTAACCTTCAAAGCTCAGATCAAAGGGCGTCTTGTTTTCGTAATTTAAAAAAATTATTTTTCGAAAGAGAAGCATTTTGTCAAAGAAGTCTAATGCAGACTTCCAGCGGAGAAATCAGATGGAAGGAGATATACGAGGGTTGAAGTGACAGTGGGAGCCCCGGAGCCCTGCCCCACAGCTCCTCACTGTCCCAAGTAGACACCCAGAGCTCTTGGAAGCCACAAACCTCACTTTGAATCTACTTCTCTTTTCCCAGTTGGCCCAGGCAGCATTAATTGCTCCTTCCTCTCTGTTCTCTCAACATTTTGATCTTATCACCAGAGCAGCATTTATCACCTTGGGGCATGTTTGCAGAAAGCATCCTTAATCTTCATCTCTGTATGTCCCAGGGCCCAGATAGTACCTGACCCACTGGAAAGCTGGCAAGCAGTGTTTGCTAACTTGAATTGATGTGAAAAACACGTCAATGAAGTAATTATAAAATTACATTTTTGGGGTAAAGCTTCGTATTTTTATTTTAATGAAATAGACAATTCCTGAGATGTAACCATAGGCAAAGGAGAATCAAGGAAACAATGAAATTAAAGGATAACTCTTTTGTAGTGAAACAGTCTTAGTTTTAGTTTGTTTTGGATTGTCTAATGTATCAACATACGCTTGTTCAAGACACAAAGAGCTTTTTCTTAGAAAGGAGACCACAGTCCAAATAACATCTTTCACATTAGAGTGAGAAGATTGCCAGGCTTTCCTCGAGTATGTAAATCCATTCAGTCACCTGTGTTTTCATCAGGCAGGAATGTGTTTACTCTGCTTACTTACGCCAGCGAAATATTTGCTTTTGAAAAAACTGAATAGTTTAAAAAATAGCTTTTTCTTCCTATCTAGCTGTTATATCTGTGTGGCGTTCATAGGTGATTTGGTGAAAACAGCAGTCCCTGGAATCTTGAGTACGGTGCTCTGCATTTTCATGGGGCTTTTATGCTTATTAGTGAATGAATTTGTCTGACTTTCAAGGAGAAGAACACAGCTGGTAGAATTTCTATTCATCCTGCTCTGGTTCTGTCCTGGCTACTGGCTGTCTGGAAGAGGGTCAGCCCTGAGTTACAGTGAGGAGGGAGGGGCAAATCTAAGATCTCATTGTGAGGATGGATCCAGGGTTTATAGGGCTGAAACTTTGACAATTTTTGGAGCCCTCTTTAAGTAAAAGAATGCAAAATTAGGTATGAAAAGTGAATATTTACTTATAATGAGAAGAGAAATCATGATATATTATTTTTATTAGCTAACTACTGAGCACACCTTTATAACATTATTTTATTTTTTTTTAAGGCAAAGTTTTATTTTATTTTTATTTTTATTTTGGCCACGTGCAGCATGTGGGATCTTAGTTCCCCGACCAGGGATCGAACCTGTGTCCCCTGCAGTGGAAGCGGGGATTCTTAACCACTGGACCACCAGGGAAGTCCCGACATTATTTTAAAAGTTATGTTAGCAACATACTGTTTGATTGTGGTTTTATCTGACAGCAGTTTTGTGATATTTTCTATAGAAAGAATAGACTATTCAGTTATTTACCTAGCATAGTTGATGAAATATTTATTTTTATTACAGAGAATTTAGGAAAATTTTTTCCAGCTTCATAATTGGTAATGCCAAGAAAATGTTTAGAATTGTCAAATCTAATCAAACCACTATCATGTTTGTTTCATAGAGGAGCCCTAAGATTTCATGAGGTTTGAGATTTTCTTGTGAATTTCTGTCTTAAATACTCTTTGAATTGATGACACCCATGTCCTCGTTTTCCTGGCATGTTATGAATTTGATGTTACCTTCATCCATAGCAGTATTTTCTGTCAGATCAGCAAGAAATTTACATCTTTTCTCAATGCATTCCTATGATTCACTTCTCCTCATTAATTGGATTATCAAATGATCTAAAAGCTTATTACTTATCATTACTTCTATTTGAAATGTATCCCTTCTCTTCCTCTTAATGAATTAATTACTGCCTTTGGTGTGATCTAATTTTATTTTATTTTTTCATTACAATTTGCTTCTTGATGGTAGGATGATACCTATTGATTTTATTACTCATCTTTACTGTTTTCATTTTACATTTCATTATTGTTTTAATCTGAATGTTCTCATAGTTCTCTAAAAATTTATTAAACTTTCATCAGAAGGCTGTAATTTCTCATTTGTTTTATTAAAACATTCCAAAACATCTTTGACTGTTGGAGGGAGGGAGGAAACTGGTTGAATTGTGACTTTAACCAAGCTCCCAGATTGAGCCAGCATGTACCTTGGGAGGGTCAGTCGAGGGCAGGTGGGATTTGGTGGGTATTGCTGATGAATGTGAAGATTTAATGGAGGCGGGGGCAGCCAATTTGGGTTGTAGTTGCTACTACCTTGTCAAACCAGCCCAAGGACAGGGAGTATCAGGATGGGAAACCCAACATGAGGAAGACCGAGCCACAACAGAACAAGGTGGATTCTCCTTAGAGAGTAATAAAGATGCTTTGGAGAAGAGGCGGATACCATGGAAAAGACCGGCTGGTCAGGAAGTCATGGAGGAATGCAGGAACCACAAGAGGCTGGTTAGGCTGGAGTATATTCAAGGTGGGGGCAGGACCAGGGTTCCTCTTGCAGCTGCACGTGGGGCTGACAGCATTGCAGTCAGTGTGGTCTTGATTGATTGATTGATTGGCTGTGTTGGGTCTTCCTTACTGCGCGCGAGCTTTCTCTAGTTGTGGCGAGCGGGAGCTACTCTTTGATGCAGCATGAGGGCTTCTCATTGTGGTGGCTCCTCTTGTTGTGGAGCACGGGCTCTAGGCACGTGGGCTCAGTAGTTGTGGCACGTGGGCTCTAGAGCGCAAGCTCAGTAGTTGTGGCTCTCGGGCTCTAGAGCGCAAGCTCAGTAGATGTGACACACGGGCTTAGTTGCTATGTGGCATGTGGGATCTTCCCGGAGCAGGGCTCGAACCCGTGTCCCCTTCATTGGCAGACGGATTCTTAACCACTGCGCCACCAGGGAAGCCCCTAGTGCGGTCTTGTTGATGGTTGGTGGGGAGCCCAAGCTAAGAGAAGACTCCTTCCTTCTTCAAGGGACCATCAGTAATGGGGCTGGGTTTTTCTCAAGCAGATTGAAACATTTTGAAAAGAGGCAGCATTGTATTGCTGACCATGAATTTTGGAGTCAGAAAGGCCTGGGTTTGAATTGGCCATGCAACTTCTTATCACTAATTTCCCTCTCAACAAAAAAATGGGGATAGTAGTACATGTTTTTTGGATGGATATTACATAAATCTTATAAAATAATATGATGAAGAGCATAATAAATTCCATATTTGTGTAATCCAGAATATTTGTGGTTGTTAAAAATGTTTTGGTTTTAAAAAACATCAGATATATTTTCATACTTTTGCTGTGTTTTGTTAATTTAATCATTATTTTCCAAATGAAAAAAGATGATGTAAGATTCACTTATCTCAGACTGATCTCAGAATGCTCAATTTCCACCTCGGCCTGTTTGCTTGTATTGCCAATACTGTATGTGTCACACACACACACACACACACACACACACACACACACACACACATTAACGGACATCACCAAGAAATAGAGCCAGAGTCCTGGAACTGATTATAGAGTTTAAAGAGAATATCTTAGTTCTGATCCCCTCAAATTTTTTTTTAACAAGAAGATATATTTTACTGATGCAAAGGGTCCTGATTTTGGAAAGGAGTCTGTTTTAGTTCTCTGTGTATGATGCTCACTGGCTCTAATTTCTTGGATTGTTTTGTTAGTATTTCTTTGATTATTTTCCTTTATGTCACTTTTTTGGATTCATTCTTTTGATGTGCTGTCCTGGAGGGTGATCACAGGTTCAACTGCAAGCCGTCCTCTCCTCACAGGAAGAGGCGAGTTGGACCCGTCAGAGCACACTCTTCTGCAGTTAAAGCTGGTGGGATGCACTGGGACCAGGTGGGAAAGAACCTGGTGTCTCTTTGCATCGTCGAGTTGTGCATCCTCACCTTCCATCCTGCCGGTGCCCGTGAGATCTCTTTAAGCTCTGCTTGTGATTGTCTCACCTTGAGAAGTAAGCAGGAAGGAACACAAGTATCAGTTTGGGAGGGTTTAGATATGTCAGACCTGGAATTTCCCACAAAATATTGTTATTAGACTTCTGCCCTTGGAGAAAGGTGAGGGGAGAGCCACCTTGATCGTGTTTGATGTTGATAGGAGGTAAGATCTGGTTTTGACATTAATGGTGGCTCATTTAGCAGTTAATTTGTCCTACTTACTGAGACCCCACTCCTCCAAAAATCTTCTTCCTGAAGATATAGGAACCTTGGTACAGTAAACCAGTGCAGCCAATCACAGTTAGTTCTCAATTCCTCTGATTGAATGTTAAGAAGAAACCAGCCAATGAAAGGCCAGCACCCATTCTGATATCATGGTCGTGGAGAGAGGGACCCTCCAGAAGCTGGCCATCTCTTAGCTGCTAGGATGGGGTGGGAGCTCCCTGTGAGCCCTGGTCAGGTGAGTGCTTAGGTGCACATCGTGTTTTGGTTGGATGATACTTTAAGACCCAACCTGATGTTTATAACTTCCTCCATAAAAAAAGGCAGGCAAGCAAAAAAATGAAGAAATAAAAATAGAGGCCTGTCAATAGCCAAGTCATAATTTGAGAAGTGTCATTAACAACTTCATGCCTCATTTATCCTGAGCGAGGAACACTAGTTTGGAAGAATATCCTGCCTTGGGACCTGGAATGAGAGAATAGAGTGATACTTTTTCTCTATTTCCCCTTTTTGTTTATAATACTCAATATCCTATCTTTCAAATGTGGCTAGTGTAGAGGGGCCAATTTAATTAAACCACATAGGAGGACTGGGGAGAATTTGGATAAACTATTGTGCAAGAGTGTGTCATTGTCACTGTGGGGCCATAGGAGAATGTGGATAACTCAGCAAAACGCTCTACTTCCTGCCAGTGTTGGAGCAACGGAATGATAGCTGAATATTGAGAGATGCGTTGTAATTACTATTAATAAGGATAAAATTAAAGTGACAGTAAGCAACGCTTTTGACTTCCCACCAGCATTTCTTGTTCAGGAAAATAAATGTCTCCTACAGCAGGTTTAACCAAAATGGAAGGAACCCCTTGGCCAGGTGAGAATGTCACACCTTCCCCAGGTGTGTGAATCGTAAGCACAATGAGTGGGAATTTAAAATGCAACAAAGGGATCACGTGGCTGTCCTCATATTGACCCGGGCTTTTTGCCACCTCATGTCTTGTGAGCCAGGAGGCTTCTGTTGCAAGTGACAAAGACAATCATACCCCAAATGACTTAAGCAAAAAGGGAATTTATTATGGATGTGATAGTCCCAGGCTTAAGGGGCATCTTGTTGTCGCACTGCTGTCGTCACACCCCCTTTCTCCCTGTGTACACTCTGAATCTGCCCACCTTCATCAGGCCTCGTGCTCAGAGGCTGTCCCTTCGGGGACATGATGGCTGTGTAGCTCCAGACCTCACCTCTTCTCACCTTCAAATCTCAGGGGAAAAGACATCAGGTCCCTTTTCTAGAGTCCCAGCAAAAGTCCCATTTCATCTCACGGGTGCTGTTGGATTTTATATTCATTGCGGCCAGAGAATGCAATGCTTTGATGGACTAAGAGTGAAGGAGAGGTGGGTCCCCAGACAAAAACTCGGGGCTGTTGCAGAAGGGGAAATGAATGTTAGGGACGCAAACCACAGCTGTCCCCTTTGCATGTGAACGCATTCTAGGCCCCTGCTGTTCTCTGGGCCCTCTGAGTTTCTTGTCTAAGTTCAGAGCACCTGGGGTAGAAGGGGGTGTATGGGGTCCCTCCCGAAGGCTGCTTGGCACCCGGGCTGACTCCACCCTCCCTCTCCTCTCTTCAGGAGACACTGCCCAGAAGAGAGAGTTGGTATAAACAGCAATTTTATATGCATTGCCGAAGCTTGGGGAAAGTATGGGCCCCAGGATCTTCCCGAACTATCAGGCATATAAGAAAAATTAGTGTTCAAATGATCTTCGCCTCCCAGAAGGGCTTGGTGGCCCATCAGAGGCCCCTATTTTAGCATCTGACCATTCCCAGACCAGTAAAAGTCTGTGCCTTTTCTTTTCTCTGTCTCTGTCCCCAGAGGAAAGGCGAGGGAGCCACAACACAGTTGACTTTATCAACTAGAAATCTGGCAATGGTCCCCTTCCTGGTCGGCTATCAGAATGCCTCAGGCCATTTGATTTGGTTATTGCTGAAAAGCAGAGGAAAGTAATTTTTGTTCCTTACTCCCAAGAAAGGAACAAGTAGAAGAACGTCACTGTTTTTCCCCAAAATACCATAGTTTTGAGAGAGGTTTGACCCACATGTTTTTTTCACATAAAGACTGGGCAGACTGCAATTAGAGTTTCTCTTCATTGATTATCTTTTTTTTTTTTGAATTTTTTTTTTTTAATAAATTTATTTACTTTGGCTGCATTGGGTCTTCGTTGCTGCGTGCGGGCTTTCTCTAGCTGCGGCGAGCGGGGCTACCCTTTGTTGAGGTGCACGGGCTTCTCATTGCGGTGGCTTCTCTTGTTGTGGAGCACCGGCTCTAGGCGTGCGGGCTTCAGTAGTTGTGGCTCATGGGCTCTAGAGTGCAGGCTCTAGAGCACAAGCTCAGTAGTTCTGGCACACGGGCTTAGTTGCTCCGAGGCATGTGGGATTTTCCCGGACCAGGGCTCGAAACCGTGTCCCCTCCATTAGCAGGCGGATTCTTAACCACTGTGCCACCAGGGAAGTCCCGAATCTTTTTTTTTTTTTAATTGAAGTATAGTTGATTAACAATGTTGTGTTAATATCTGCTGTACAGCAAAGTGATTCAGTTATACACATATATACATTCTTTTTTTATATTATTTTCCATTACGGCTTATCACAGGATATTGACTATAGTTCCCTGTGCTAAACAGTAGGACCTCGTTGCTTATCCATTCTATATATAAAAGCTTACATCTGCTAACCCCAACCTCACACTCCATCCCTCCGCCAGCCCCCTACCCCTTGGCAACCACCAGTCTGTTCTCTATGTCCATGAGTCTGTTTTGTAGATAAGTTCATTTGTGTAATATATTAGATTCCACATATAAGTTATATCATATGGTATTTGTCTTTCTCTTTCTGACTTACTTCACTTAGTATGATAATCTCTAGTTGCATCCATGTTGCTGCAAATGGCATTATTTTGTTCTTTTTTATGGCTGAATAGTATTCCATTGTGTGTGTGTGTGTGTGTGTGTGTGTATATATATATATATATATATATATATATATATATATATATATATATATATATACACACACACATATACACACACCACATCTTCTTTATCCATTCATCTGTCGATGGACATTTAGGTTGTTCCCATGTCTTGGCTATTGTGAATAGTGCTGCTATGAACATAGGGGTGCATGTGTCTTTTTGAATTATAGTTTTGTCTGGATATATGCCCAGGAGTGGGATTGCTGGATTGATTGATTATGTCTTAATTAGGTTCTTGATGCCAAGTTCCACTGGATGGTTATGACAACTGTCAGGGCCTTTCCCACTAATGGGCACAAGGTGGCGGTTGGCATCTTCAGAAGAGCTATGCGGAAGCACAGCCGACAAACATGGGTAACACTTTAAATCCTTATCAATTGTACAGCTGTCTGATTCAACTGAACTACAGTGGCGGCTAATGTAAACAAGGAAAGTGGGGCTGGAATGAGGGGAACCAAAGAGATCCTATTTGAATGGGTTTCAGATCTTGGCCCCATGTTCACTTTCAGGAACATCCCCTACTTCTTGCCACGGATTCCTTCTCACGGAACCATAAAACACCGTTCCTGGAATTATTGGGATGCATATGCTGCCATAGTATGATTTAGGCAGAGATGCTATGTCCAGTTAGCCTCATGATGGAGTGACTACACTATCACTTTTTTCAATAAATAAAAGTGTAAAACTATTCATACATCAAAAGATCAACCAGAGGGCTTCCCTGGTGGTGCAGTGGTTGAGAATCTGCCCGCCAATGCAGGGCACACGGGTTCGAGCCCTGGTCTGGGAAGATCCCACATGCCGCGGAGCAACTGGGCCCGTGAGCCACAACTACTGAGCCTGCGCGTCTGGAGCCTGTGCTCCGCAACAAGAGAGGCCGCGATAGTGAGAGGCCTGCGCACTGCGATGAAGAGTGGCCCCCACTTGCCACAACTAGAGAAAGCCCTCGCACAGAAACGAAGACCCAACACAGCCATAAATAAATAAATTAATTAAAAAAAAAAAAAAAAAAAAAAAGATCAACCAGAGAATCAGGCTACCTGAGGAGACATATGGGCTATAATCATTCCAGCGGAGGATGAATTCATTCTGTCACTTGGAGGGAGACCTAATCCTGAGTCTGTCGTTTCAGAGAGATAAGAATGCGTGGTGCATATTCTTCAATTTTTAAAATCTCTCATTAAATTCCATTTCTAAAAATAGAGAATTCACATATGTTCTCTGTAACAAGTAAAATAATACGAAGAAAGAAGGAAAAAAAATTAGACATCTTTCTCATGATTTCTGCATCCCTATGTCTTGTTCCTCTAGGGTAACCAAGGATAATGACCTATTGTGTATCTTTTCACATCTTTCCCAAGTTGATGCAAATAGATATTATTTTGACTTTTTAAAATTGGACTCACACTGTATACAGTTTTATGCAACCTGTTTTCCTCGCATAACAATTTTCTATGGATATCCCTCCAGATCAAAATAGCTAAGTCATTCTTTTTAATAGCTTCACAGTAATCCATGGTATAGATGTACCAAAATCTATTTAATGTCCATTTGATGGATATTCAGAAAGTTTCCAGGTTTTCACCTTTAGGAATAATGCTGCAATAAATACTCTTTAAGTGTATCATTATGAACTAGTGCTTTTTTCCCCCATAGGACCTATTCCTTGAAAGGGGGTTACTGGGTCAAAGGTTATTTGTATTTGAATTTTTAGTAGCTATGCCCAGCCTGCTGTCCAAGAAAGTGTAGCAATTCCTGTTCTAATAGCAAGGTGTGAGAGTGCTTGCTAGCACAGAATGCTATAGGTTTTGAATTTAAAAATGTTAAAAATTTTTTTTGTCAATCTGAGGGGTAGGAAAAAATGGCATCTCCTTACTGCTTTTTTTTTTTTTTTTTTTTTAATTAATTGATTTTATTTTTTTATTTTTGGCTGTGTTGGGGCTTCGTTTCTGTGCGAGGGCTTTCTCTAGTTGCGTCAAGGGGGGGCCACTCTTCATCGCGATGCGCGGGCCTCTCACTATCGCGGCCTCTCTTGTTGCGGAGCACAAGCTCCAGACGCGCAGGCTCAGTAATTGTGGCTCACGGGCCCAGTCGCTCCGCGGCATGTGGGACCTTCCCAGACCAGGGCTCGAACCCGTGTCCCCTGCATTGGCAGGCAGACTCTCAACCACTGCGCCACCAGGGAAGCCCTCCTTACTGCTTTAATTTGCATTTCCTTACCTACCAATGAGGATGAGCATCTTTTCATATGTTCATTGGCCATTTGGATTTCCTCTTGTGTGAATTGTCCATTCTGTTGTATTGAGTTGGATATTAGTCGTTATGTGTTGCAAATATTCATTCCCAACTATCATTTGATTTTGATTTTGTTTACCTTTATCTTTTGTCAAAAGATAGTTTAAAAAAATTATGTTCCAGATAATTTAAAAATTACCCAGGTAATATTAGTTTTTTATAGACCATTATTAAATCCAGTAAACCAAAAGAAGACTATACAAGTCACCCATTCTCACACCACTCATAGACAACCACCCACAGATAACTATTTATATTTTGGGGGATATGCTTCCCGACTGTCTTCTACACATATTTTACTCCTTGTTTTAAAATATCACCACTAAAGGAGAGAACTCTAAATGGGTATACTGATCAGAAGAGAAAGGGAAATTCAAATGTGGGATCCTTTTCCTAGCTATGAAAGGCATATAGAAAGATGCATATATCAGATGAAGGAGTGATGGGTAGTACTCACCAGGAGGGAAATTTAAGGTTCACATTGTCGTGATTCTAAAATGCACATTTTGGGGCTCCCCTTAACCTCCCTGACGTCAGCCAGGGTTTCGTAAGCAATGGTGTCTCACAAACACTGCCTGCCAAGCAGCAGCCAGAATGTTGTTGTCTGCACATGTGTGAGCTTGTTCATAACCCTTCACAATGCCCCCGCTTCACTTGGGTTATGCTCACTCTTAGGAGTACAGATGTTGAATTTAATTGCTATTTTAAATGTCTTCAGAAAGATTTACACTGTGACTACATTATTGCACACTAAACAGTGCAGCCTCAGGCAGGAGGAATAGGCAAATCCCAGATTTTGAGATAACAAGAGGCTGTGTGAACATGACCGTTCTTAATACATTATGTGTATGTTATGGTACTAAAATAATGGTGCATCTTATAATTGACGGTGTCTTAAATTTGATGTATGTGGTATTAAATTGTTTGGTTAAGTAATATATATGGAAAATGTGTTTTTCAAGAGGTTCTATAATATGGCTATGCCCATTTGGGAATACTTCACATATTATGCTTTTGGTACAAATAAGATAAAATGAGTGAAATTAGGGAAATATGACCTGATCAATAATAACATTCAAGATGCTTGGAGAAACAGAGTGATAAAAAAGGTAAAGATTGCAATTTGCGTAAAGATTGCTTGCGACCCTAGAGAAATGTGAGCATGGGATGGACTTTGGGGGGAGTTTTGTGTTGGAGCCAGTGATGTAGATTGCGTGGGACAGTGTTCAAGTCATGGCTGAAAGGAGGTGTTGCACTGATCTTGCAAACTCAGCAGCTTCTTGGATGTGGTGTATGTGGTTATTTCTCCTGTTGGTGTGGGTGAAGCAGCACAAATAATCCAGAAAGCCATGTCGCTCCATCTGTCCTGCCTGTCAGCATGGCAGCTTGGAAGCAATCTTGGACTTTCCTTGTGGTTTTGCTCAGTCACTAGCTTTCGTGTGTGGAAGCCTGTTGCTTTGCTTGCTCTTCCTGCCCCTTAATTCAACCAAAGAGGAGCAAACCCGCCCAGATTGGATGTGGGTGGTTAGGTAGTGGGAAGAGAAGTAGAATAAGGAGTTCCTGTACACAACCCTCCTTCATAACCTACCCTAGCATCTAACAATATGGTTCCTGGCCATCTAATGGGATTTGAAACTTTCCTTAAGAAAAACAGGACATAAGCATGAATATCCTAACATAAAAATCATTCCAATAATTTTCATCTCTGTCTATAGTTTATATTGACTCTTGTTTTTTTCTGGCTATATCAGGAACTTGCTAGAACAGATTTTTCTAAAGTGGCTGATTGAGTTAGGGATACACTTTAGCACTTTTCACGGCTTCAACTTGCCACAAAAACAAATGGAGGCAAAGCATTTAGATACATCTCCTTTCTGGTAGACCCAAGTTAGTTTCATGCATTGTTGCCCTAGCAGCGTATTCTTTTCATTTGAGCAACCCTGGGATTATTTTTAAGCCCACTGAATGAATTCTTAATTTCAGATACTAATATTTATTTACTCATTTCCAGCCTTTCCACTTGGTTCTTTTAAAAAAAAAAATTTCATCTCTCTGCTGAAATTCCCCAACTGTTCACTCTTGTTGCCCAACTTTCCTGCAACATCCCTTAATATATTGTCATAATTCTTTTGATGTCCATATCTGACCATTCCAACATCTGGGAATCCATCTCTGGGTCTGTTTCTTTTGACTATTTCCTCTCTTGACCATGGGTCACATTTTCTTGTTTCTTCACGAGTCTTATAAATTTTAATGGTATGCTGGACTTTGTGTGCCAAAGAGCAGTAGATGAAAATAAATGATATTTACCTCCAGAAAAAGGTACACTCCTGTTTTTTTTTTTGGTCACACCACTAGAGGGGCTGAGTGGATCTGCTCTGTGGCTGAACTGGGGCTAGGCTTTGTTGTAGTTTAGTTAGGCTCAATTCACCATTACCTTCAGGATCAGGGCAGGAACAGGACTTTCCTTTCAGAGATGCTTGGGCTGTAAACACTGGTAGATTCCTGTTCTTCTCATATTTTATAGTCAGCTACCAACTTTTTGCATGTCTGGGAGATTTCTTTGCTCTCTATTCCTCTGGCTTTCAGTTTCTCAGGAGCTCTGTCTCTACCCGGCTCCCCTCCCCATGGTAGTGCAAGCAGTGGAGACTCAGAGTATTTTGCCGGGATTCCTCTCAGCTCTCCTGTGCTTCCCCGGCCTCTGGAAGGCTACTGAGGTATATAGTTGGTAAGACTCAGGTGCCTCTGAAGTATTCCTTTCTGCTGTCCTGCTGTCCCAGCCTTTGAGAGACTCTGCCTTACAATCAGCGAAGGCCTGGAGAACTCAGGAGGGGTCTCTTCCCACTCTCTAGCCTCACCTTCAGCCTTGAGAGAGTTGCTGCCCTCTGAGCTCTTGATGAAGTGGATTGGGTGCCTTCCTTCAGCTCTCCAGCTCTGCTCTCGGCCTTTAGCAGGTGCTGCCTTGCACTAGGAGAAGGCTCTGTGCGTCTTGCTGGGGAAGGAGGTCGGGCTGGTGTGTGGATCTCTCTCCAGTCTGGTGTCTTGCCTCCAGCAATTTTTTTTTTTTTTTTTGCTGCACTGCATGGCACGTGGGATCTTAGTTCCCTGGCCAGGGACTGAACCCCGGCCCCCGGCAGTAAAAGCACCGAGTCTTAACCACTGGACTGCCAGGGAAGTCCCATTGCCTCCAGCTTTTTGCCTATCGCCACACACTCAGCGGAAGACCTGTGGAGAACAGGGTGTCAACTTGCCCTGTGGCTGGAGCTCATTGGTATTCTAATCTGTCATGCTCGTCCACACAGAACTAGGAGTTTATGAAAAGTTTGGCTGGTTTCTCCCTATCTGTCTATTCCTCCTTTTCACTCTGCCAGGGATGAAAGCAGCCGTAGTCTCTTCTCTCCTACGAGGTGTTTATCACTTTCTGGAATTTACTTTGTTTAGATTTCTTCGTGTCCTCAGCATTCAGATGAGTTTTAAAATGATGATTACTAGCTTCTCTAGCTTGTTCTCAGCATTAGTGGGGAACAATGATCTCGTGAATTTCTACATCCTGAATGGAAGCATAATAGCTGGGAATATTTTAAAATATGGAGCTGCCATAATCTGTGTCTTGCTAATACTTTTACCATTTTTATGGTTTTGTAATAGAAGTATAATTTTAACAAGAAATACCAAATAACTGCCATTAAATCAGGAAATGGCACATGGAAGCTGAAATTCCAGTCTTCGGGGGGCCCATCACCTCTACCCGCAAAGGTGGGGCATCTTCTAAGCTGACATTGGCCGTGACCTCAGTGGCACACCCAGCAGTGTGGGCACTCCTGCCCCTCATCTTCCCAGTGACGTCCATGTGAGCATCTCTGTCTGTAGGCTGTGCTGTTGACTCATTAAGTAACTTTGAAATCAACCATTAGATCTGAAAACTTTGATGGAAGGGGAAGAAGAAAAATAGTGTATCCTCTGTTGCGAATTATCATCTACACTTCCTCGTGTACGCTGGCTCCTCTTCCTTTATTTTTCTTTGTAATTTTTTTTTTTTTTTTTACTGGGCAGAGAGTCAGCTCTTGGAAGCTCTTTCCAGTCAAGCCATAGACACCCTCTGAGAGAGCATGTCATACCCTATGTGTCCCTCTCCACCATCGCCCATGGAAGTAGCAAGTGCTGGGAGAGTTCTCAGCTTGCAAGGTCATGTCTAATTACACTATGTTCTGCTTCAGTAACAAAACTACTTGAATAAGGTTGAAGACAGAGCAACAGACTATCCGTTAGGATTAGCTTTGGCTGTGTGTGACAGAAAACCCAGAGTAACAGTGGTTTAAACACAATAGCTGTTTATTTCTCTTTTAGACATAATAATCTCAGTTCAGGACATTCCTAGATGTCAGGGATCCAGAATCTCTCTACCTTGTTTCTCAGCCGTGTGTGTCCTTGGGCTCATAGTCTAAGATGGTTGCACTCAGATTCTAGAAAAAGGAATAAAAGAAATATAAAGAAGCTGGACAAAGGGTGCAGGTATGCTACCTCTTAGGGAAGGTTCTTAAAGCCTGTCCAATACATTCCTACTCGTTCCATTGACAAGAACTTTTTCACATGGCAACACTTAGCTGCATGAGAGGCTGAGGAACATAGCCTTTATTGTAGGCAGCTGTTTGTCCAGCTGAAAATCAGGGGTTCTATTGCCATAGAGGAAGACAAGAATGTATATTGAGGGTCAACCAGCAGTCTTGGTCACCAATCAGCTTTCTGGGGAAGAATATTACAGAGTTCCAGTCTAGTCCTGGACCTTGAAACTGTTTTTGAAGGGGGAGCATTTAATATGTCAGTCGCCTCCATTCCAATAACTGCTCCCCTTCCTTCCCTGTTAGCTGTGTGGGTCTTTAGAACCAGAGCAGTGATATGATAACATCCAAGATAACAAAGGAACTAAAAAAATCATATGGAACAGCTGAAGAAACTGAGGATGTTTAGATTAGAGGAAAGAAGAGTTGATGATGACACAATGTTTTCACACATTTGAAGTTCTATCTTGTGAAGTCTGGATGGACCAGAAGGGCAGAATCCAGCCAGTGAGTTAAAGATATAGGGAGAGTAATACAAGTTCAATATAAAGAGGGAAACTCTAATAGTAAGAGCTGTCTCAAGAGATGGCACACATTTACTGCTGTCTTCCTATCTCTGATAGGTGTTGAGGACAGAATAGTCAGCAAGAACTTTTGGTTCCTGCCAGGATGACACCTCCTTCTAGTGAGGAAGACAGAAGTTGATCAGATAATCACCCACATGTAAATGCAGATCACAAAGTATAACAACTAGGTCTTGGACCGTTGACAATGGGAGAAGCAAGGGACAGTCAGCCATTTGTAGACCTCATATAGAGAGGATGTGTGCTCATGTCAGGTCTAAACTAAATGACTTATGGTCTCTCCTGCTCATTTCTAGAAATGTGCTCTGGGTAGTGCTGCAGTAGAAAGAAGAGAGGAGATTTGCCTTGGAGGGCAAAGCGAATTCCAAATTTGTGGGACTTCTAAAATGGACTTTCTGAAGTTCCACGATAGTTCACCATCACTAAACCAGGTTGTGCTAATCTCTTGCCTGGATAGAGGAAGTTGGTTGAACACATGTGATTTCAACAACTTGAGAACTTAAAAGACTTGAGCTAGTCGATTTAGGAGAAGTAAAGACCCTCTAAAATCTATAAATTTTCTGAAAAGTTTCTGAAAATTCTGAAAAGTTTTCCCACTGAGGACTTAAAAAAACCCATAACTCCCTTGTGCCCAAGAAAACAACCAGGAAAGAAATGATAAAAACTCTTTTTTCAGTCCTCTCGATGTCTAAATATATCAATATACAAAACATGGTAATTTTATGAGTGAAACAAGTTATACATAATGCATTTTTATGTTCCTAAACGAACAGCATGACTTTATATCTGTAAAGGGCCCTAAAAATAAGCTTTGCATGTATTTCAATCCCCTGCCCCCAAATTTTCTTTGAAGAAAAAATTTTTTTGTTCTTCCGTGGCTTAACATTTCTGAAAAATCTATGTATCTGGTCTGTTCCTTTTGTTCTTGCTGCCTTGTAGCTTGTGTTCTATTCCTGTAAAGTTGATGGGTTGAAATTAAATTGTTCTTTTATCCTTACTGATAGATGAGATTTAACTCTCTGTAGTTTACCTGCTAGGGTGTCTAGAGAGCTAAGGATTGGGGATAAGTGTTCTGTCAGTGGTTTTTGCCAAGGTGGGCCTGCTTCATTTCTTCCCAGCTCTGCTTTCCATGGGGGCCTGCCAGGCACACTGACATGCAGCAAGTTTATCCAAAGGACTCAAGAACCATACAGCCAGAGAGTAATTCGTCTTCATGACACACCCGGGAGGCATTCAGGCAAAAAGGCTGTTACCGCTGTGAGGCATTGGCGAGAGAATCATCTTGGCGTCTGGACAGAGTGTTTGGGGGCCAAGACTCTTGGGCGCTGCCACCAACTCTGTGGGGTCATAGGAAGGTCCCTCCCCCTCTCTGAGGCCTTCATTTGCTCACCAAAGGATGAGGGTATTGGACAAAACCTCTGTGGTCCTCATAAGCTCTAACATTCTATGTAATCTATTAGTTTGAGCCCACATTTCAAAATAAGAAAGTCACAGCATTGATCTAAGGTTATAAAATACACTAATGGGAGAGTGGTGCTTTCTTGTCTCTGAATGGCAACTGCAATCTTTTGAATAAACATGTGTATTCACGTAAACATGCTGGACAATCTTGGTTTACCATGGGAAGGGTGAAAATAACTCTGGGGGAAAGCAGGATTGAGGGAAAAGAATAAATCCTCCTGGTGCCCCAAAACGCTTTGCCATGGCAGTAATAATTTCAACGCCTACTTTAGACTGTGTCACCTTGATAGCTCTTGGGGAGTAGAGTTGGAGAAGAAATGTTCCCTCAGTTTCTGATGCTGTTCTGTTGGCTTATTTCCTTCCAAAGTCTTCCCTTGAATGCCTGACTTTGCTTGTAATCAGCCATCTTTATCCTGGCTTTGAGCTATTCCTGACCAATGTAATAATGACCAGGCTACTCTGCCCTGCTGTTGTGATGGAGACGGGCTGAGGAGCTGGGTGATGTTTCTGTCCTCGTGGCCCAAGAGTCCATGGGGCTCCTTTGCCCTTCCAGAAATGACCCCAAGGGCAGGATTGCCAAGAGGCCGCCAGAAAGCTTGGCCTTGTTTTGTCTCCAAACTGGTGGGCAGACCCAAGAGGCTGAGATGAACATCTGAATTTAGGAGTGCTTAACGCTGATTCAGAACTTAAGCCGCCCTCTAAACTTTTGAGTGGATTGCCATCAATATGTGAAATATACATATGTGCTCTTTCAAAAATGACTAATCTGCACTCAACCACGCTATTTCCTTTCTTACTGCCCACATTCTAAC
This sequence comes from Balaenoptera ricei, assembly GCF_028023285.1. Taxonomy (NCBI): domain Eukaryota; kingdom Metazoa; phylum Chordata; class Mammalia; order Artiodactyla; family Balaenopteridae; genus Balaenoptera; species Balaenoptera ricei. The sequence continues at coordinate 9,578,012 of NC_082648.1, read as the reverse complement.
ACCCCCAAGGGTGGTTTCTATTTATTGTCAATAAAGGCACTTCTTAGATTGCTTAGATCTGAAAATGAAAATAAATGCCTTAATTTGTATATGAAGTGATGTGGGTTATTATGCATGCAGAAAGTAATTCTGAAAAATTGGAAATAACCTAAATTTCCTTCAATGGAGATTTGATAATTTATAGTAATTCACAAATGAAATATAAGGCAGCATTTAAAACCATAATGGAAAAGAATACAAAAAAGAATGTACACATATGTATAACTGAATCACTTTGCTGTACAGCAGAAACTAACACAACATTGTAAATCAACTATACTTCAATAAAAAAACATAAAATGATGATGTAGATACATCTTTGTTGATATGAAAAACTATTCTGATATGTGAAACAGGTTAAAACTATATGTTAGATGACCCCGTTTTTGCAAAGAAAAAATTAAGAGAGGATTCACCTAGGCATGTGTAGTTGGGGGAATAAGAAGAATTTCTGGTGTCCATGTGGCCTGGACCCAGGGCCTTAATATTTTCACCACATTTTTTCGGTATTGTCACCTTGGTTTCCGATGCTCTGTACTTGTCCATGTATAAAAAATTTGAACAGTGGCCAACTATGGGTGATAGAAATATGGATGATTGTGTTTTCTGGTCAGCAAACAGATTTTTTCCCACAATGAACATTTATTGCCTCTGTGATAAAATAGCAAAAATAGGAAGAAGGGATTCAGGAGAACCTCTGTTTCTTGGGATGTTTTGGTTGAAATTAATTTGAACTTCATTTCTAGTTCAAATTGCTGAATCTATTTCTTCCCCTTACTCTTTTTTGGCTCTAAGTTCTTTCTACTCTGTTATTTTGCATATTCGTGTCCCTTTCCAATCACGAAGCTATCTTGATACATGGCAGGTTGGGCAGAACCTTCCAAAAGGCAAGTTGGCTCTTCTCCATTTGGGTGGATAATCCTGACCCCTTGGAAATTTGGCTCACCTGTAGGGGTGCAGACATTGCCTGGGAAACTAGAGGAGAAAACCAGCAGTAGCCAGAGGAGGAAGAGCTGATTGATATGTGGAGATTTAATCACCGCTGTGGAAAATCAAATTACTATTCTCAATTCTTCACAGCACTCAAAGAGAGTTATTCATCAACGCCCTTGTTATGGCCTCATGGTGGGTGGAATATACGTCCTGCCCCTCAACTTTGGGTTTGGCCAAAGAGAATATTAGTGGATGGGGGATGACAGAGGCTTGAAAAGAGCCCGTGCATTCGGGCTGCAATTTTGGTACATCCGTGACCCCCCATGAGAAGAGCTTCCTCCAGACAGCTGTTGCCCCATCAGCCTGGGCCCCAGAATAAACATACATGCCTACAGCCCAGTCTACAGTCTGGAGCCAAGTGCAGCTGAACTGCCATCCGAAGCAGAGCTCCCCAGCCTGGACTAGCCAAAGCACAATCAATCTTGCAGGCTCGTGAGTAGGAGACTAAACCCTAGTTGTCTGAAGCCACTGAGTCTGGGGGTGGTTTATTATGTAGCTTTATTGAGACTATTTTTGGTTGTTACACTGGTCTAAGTCTGCTAAACAGACCCACCTGAGTCCCTGCTGGCTGAAAAGGGATTTCTGGCTGCTTGCACATGGTAAGTATGCCCAAACCATCCACAGATGTTGTGGTGATAACCTGGAAAGAAGAGAATATGGGTAATCTGACCTCCCATCCAGGGCAAATATAACTTTCCCTACCTGATTATAAATGCATTCCAGCATCATTTGAGCTCCTTAAATTAAGGAATATGTTACTAACATTCTAGCCCAAGGTCCAGAGAAATTCAGTTTGCTGTCAACGCCTGACCGGTGAGTGAGTCATTATGAACAGCTTACAAGCCAGGAAGCCCAGACTATACCATTGACTCTGGACTTTTTGTCAACCCTACTGTTTTTTGGAGGACTTTGTTCCTTTCATTTTAACTTTGCTCTAACATCCAGCAGGCTGCTGGACAAGTCAGAGGTCATGGGAGGAAATGATATTGGAAAACTCACAGACATGGTGGCAGGGATATTGGATGTACTTCGCTTTCTGTCCGAGAGTTTTGCAATCTGGCGGATTTCATTGAAGACAGGATTGTGTTTAGATTCCGAAGTGCAAGCGTTATCCAGATTCACCTTCTCCTTCTGTGCTTGGCAAGAAACGCAGAACTTGCTTGGATGCTTGCCTCGTGTGCAATCAGTTGTTAATGCCCGTTAGATGGCTGGAACACGGTCCCAGGGGGTGCTCTCGAGGATGCAGACTCGGAAAGAGAACGTGGAAGTCATCAGACTGCTCCCTGTAATAAGGAGGAAATGAGGTCTCAGCACAAAGCACACCCAGGAAGCAGTAGGGCTGGAGCTAGAAACCAGAGCAGCGAGACCTCTCCCCACTGGCTTTCAATGGTACACATAGGTTTTTTGCCTTTTCTACCTTTTCTCTGCAGGAGACACACTGAACGTGAATTTACTTATGGGGTTAATGTTTTAAATCAATGAACTTTAAAAAATTATAAAAATAATGCATTGTCAGTTTTAGGTAGTTAGGAAAATGTAGAAATGTACAAACAAACAAAATCACCTGTGATCCCACAAACCAGACATAGTCACTGTTGGTGTGCTTTTGTGTTACCTGACCTCACCAACAATTTGGTATTTGGCATACATGTCATTTCGTTTAAAATTTTTTGTAGAAATCACTTTTCTTTGCCATTTCATATTCTTTGAAAACACTGGATTTTAATTACTGAAAAATGATCCACCATGATCTATTTAACTTTTCCACTGTTGTTGGCTATTTGTTTTTCCTCCAATTTTCGCTATCATCAATAACGCTGTGATGAGAATTCTTTCCTAGAAAGGGAATGTGAGTTACTTTTAAAAGTCCTCATACTGTGTAGTGAGATGGGCTTGTTAACACACTGTTGTTTATAGATTAGTTTATGTTACACTTTTGATAAGTACTGTGAGATTCATTAAACAGTTTCACACCTTTTGACTATAAAATTGTTTATATTCCAGGGAAATAATTTGAAATATGGCCAAAAATCTATGCTCAAAATTTCCTTTGCTACATTTTGTTTTTAATAATAGTATAAGATTGAAAAGATAAATTTCTCGTATTAGGAAATTAGTTATATAAATGGCGGTTCATTCTTCTGATTGAAAGTGATACTTATGGGAGTTTTAAATTATGGGAATGTTGATTGTAAATGTGAAATAAGGATACAAAATTCTATGTATTGTATCAGTTTGACTCTGTGAAGCAACATGCATAGGAGAGAATCTACCAGATATCAGTACAAGATCGAGTGATCTTTTTCCTCTCTCTGTACTTTTTCTACTATCTTAAATATATTACTTTTACCATCAGGAAAAAGAGTGTGTTGTTGTTCTTTATAGTCACATATTAGAGGTGAGGTCACTTCCAGGGAAGGAAGGCATGACTGTGTGGGTTCCATTTCCTTCCTAACGAGTTATTCAGAGCACGGTCAAAGCCATATCCCTGTGCTCTCACCCCTTTAAACAAGATCAGTGCTTTCCTTTGCTCGGCTTAACATAATCTGAACTCTGGTTTCATTTCCCTGAGTATATTGTTCCCTAATTCAATTTTATAGCTTTCAGACATTTTGATGCTTTTTCAAGAATGAATAAAATCCCATATGTTGGGTCACACCCCTCTATTTTTCTCTTAAATTTCTTTGTTTCAAATCTTAGGTAAAGTGGTTCTTCAAGTTGGGTGTATATGTATATGTACACCTCACCCTGCCCTAGGTAACCCATTAATCTACTTTCTGTCTCTGTAGATTTGTCTACTCTGGATATTTCATATAAATTAACTCATTCAGTGTGTAGCTTTTGTGACTGGCTTCTTTAAGTCAGTGTATTTTTTAAAAATTAATTAATTAATTAATTTTTGGCTGCGTTGGGTCTTCGTTGCTGTGTGCCGGCTTTCTCTAGTTGGGGCGAGCGGGGCTACTCTTCGTTGCGGTGCGTGGGCTTCTCATTGTGGTGGCTTTTCTTGTTGCGGAGGATGGGCTCTAGGCGCGTGGGCCTCGGTAGTTGTGGCACATGGGCTCAGTAGTTGTGACTCACAGGCTCTAGAGCACAGGCTCGTAGTTGTGGTGCACGGGCTTAGTTGCTCTGTGGCATGTGGGATCTTCCCGGACCAGGGCTCGAAGCTGTGTCCCCTGCATTGGCAGGTGGATTCTTAACCACTGCGCCACCAGGGAAGTCCTGAGTCAGTGTGTTTTCAAGTTTCATCCATGTGGTAGCAGGTATCATTACTTCAGTCTTTTCATTGCCATATAATATTCTATTGTATAGATTTACCACATTTTATTTATCTATTCATCAGTTGATGGACATTTGGATTGTTTCCACTTTTTGGCTATTATAAATAATGCTGCTATGAACACTGTGTACAAGTTTTTGTGTGAATGTATGTTTTCATTTCTCTTGGGTAGGTACCTGGGAGTGAAATTGCTGGTTCATATGATAACTCTGTGTTTAACTTTTTGAGGAACTGCTGGACTGTTTTCGAAAGTAACTGCACCATTCTGTATCCCTGTCAGTCATGTGTGAAGGTTCTGATTTCTCCACATTGTAGCCAACACTTGTTGTTATCCATCTTTCTCACTGTAGCCATCCTAGTGGATGTGAGATGGTATCTCATAATGGTTTTCATTTGCATTTTCCTGTTTAGTGATGAGGAACTTTTTTTTCACTGGCTTCTTGGCCATTTTTGTATCTTCTTTGGAGAAATGTCTGTTTAGATCCTTTGTCTATATTTTAATTGGATTATTTGCCTTTTTATTATTGAGTTGTGAGAGTTCTTTATACATGTATCTTCTTTGGAGAAATGTCTATTTAGATTCTTTGCCTATGTTTTAATTGGGTTATTTGCCTTTTTATTATTGAGTTATGAGAGTTCTTTATATGTTCTAGATACAAGTCTCTTATCAGGTATATGATTTGCAAATGTCTCTCTCATTTTGTGGGCTGTCTTTTCACTGTTTTGATGGTGTCCATTGCACAAAAGTTTTAAATTTTGATGTAGTCCCATGTATCTATTTTTTTCTTTTGTCACTTGTCCTTTTGGTGTCATTTCTAAGAAGGTTTTTTTCTAACTTGAGGTCATAAAGATTTATTCCTATATTTTCTTCTGAAAGTTTTATAGTTTTGCTCTTACATTTAGGTCTCTGATCTATTTTGAATTCATTTTTGTGTACAGTGTGAGGAAGGGGTTGTAATGGACTGAATTGTGTCCTCCCCACCCCCAATTCATATGTTGCCCTAACCCCCAATCTGGAGATAGGGTCTTTAGGAGGTAATTAAGGTTAAATGAAGTTATAAGGGTGGGGCCCTAGTGCAGTAGGACTGTGGCCTTATAAGAAGAGGGAGAGACATCTCTCTCTCTCTCTCTCTCTCTCTCTCCTCTTTACTCACTGTGTGAGGACACAGTGAGAAGGCAGCCTTCTGCAAGCCAGGAAAAGAGCTCTCACCAGAATTCGACCATGATGGCATCCTGATCTTGGACTTATAGCCTCCAAAACAGAAAATATATTTCTGTGGTTCGAGCCACCCAGTCTTGGTATTTTGTCATGGTGGCCTGAGTTGACTAATACAGGAGTCCAACTTCATTCTTTTGCATGTGGATATCCAGTTGTCCCAGTGCCATTTGGTGAAAGGACTATTCTTTCACATTGAATTGTCTCAGCTCCAGTTACTCTTAAACTAGCTCAGGGTTGAGAGTAGAATCTACCCAAATTGTCTGTGAGCAGAGAAGAAATAGTGAAATAAACAACTCCGCTTCCTTCCTCAATTCATAAGTGGATCAGGGCATTCTAGAATTTTGATGTGAAGCTTTGTTCATGTTATGTGTGAACTTTTGAATCTCCCTTTCTTTGCCAGCATTTGATAGCACCTCAGTAACCTTGCATCTGTTTCTATTGGCAAGATAATCAAGCTAGGTTAGGCACGTAATACTTTAGCACCTTATTAATAAAGGCTATTCTAGTGTCCTGGAGCTTGGCTGGTGCTACTGTGAGGAGTTAGGGGAGGGAAGCAGGAAGGAGGATTGAAAGAGTACGCGTGTATAAGTGAATACATATTTAGTAACCATTTTAGTTATAAACCTATAGATTTTTATGGAAATCTAAATCTCAACCAAAGAAAGAGAAGTTTTGTCTCTCCATTTCTTTTTCCTCATAGCCCATGGCCAAGTTTAATTCCTGCTCCAAACCAGCATCGGAAGAGAAAAAAAAGCAGCAACAACAGAAACCCTGTTACTCTCTGAAGCACACAGCGGACTCATTGATCTGAGAACAAGTTAGTTCCATTGCTTGCTTTACCTTGCTGCTGGGAAAAAACAAAAACCTCCTATAAAAACATGGCTTGTGGGAAAAGGTGGGATTACCCTAAAAAGCTTTTCTTTGTTTCTGAAGACACTCTATTCTACAGAGCTTGAGTTGTGTAGCGATCAGGACATGGAGATCATTCCTGGCTAAGCCACTGATACAGCCCATGGCTTGGGCATACCCGCAAGGCCTCTCAGGTTCCTCGCAGGAAAAATGGAGACAGCACAGTGATTCCTCCGTAAGGCCGTGCTCTTAGATTTCCATCTTCAGCTTTCAAGGGGACCACTGTGACCCCACTGTAGACACAAAGAGGAGGAATCTTCCCTCTACTCCCTTCTCTATTCTTTGGATTGGACAGAGGACTGAAAACCAAACCAGCGACGCTGACACCTCCGTGCATGCCTCAGTTAGCAATGCGGCCAGCTCTCCCCAGTTAGAGGGGAAGGTCTAGGGTGGATTTTCTGTTCACATGTTCAAAGCTGAGATAAAGTTTGCACAGACCCTTTTTTCCAGGTATGGAACGCCATGGGCATGTTTCATGTTTTCAGATTCTATTACATGCACTAGCATCTTCAAGAAGTAAGTAAGGAAAATGTAAAATAGCTAGCTAGTGGGAAGCAGCGCATAGCACAGAGAGATCAGCTCGGTGCTTTGTGACCACCTAGAGGGGTGGGATAGGGAGGGTGGGAGGGAGACACAAGAGGGAGGAGATATGGGGATATATGTAAATGTGTAGCTGATTCACTATGTTATAAAGCAGAAACTAACACACCATTGTAAAGCAATTATACTCCAATAAAGATGTTAAATTAAAAAAAAAAAAAAGTAAGGAAGGAAAGTGACCAAGGCCACCCTGGTAAGTTCTGTCCCCTCTTCTTGGTGGTGGGGATCCTGCAGTTGCTGTTCTCCTTCCCTGTGCTGTCCACATTGCATTTCTGGCAGCTGCTGTGCCTTTGGGCCACAGCCTGCTACAAGAATCACCTTTTTTGGTAGAGTTCAGTACAGCTGGGTGATGTTTTTTTTCCTTACTTCTTTATTAAATCAGACATAACTAGATGTTAAATTCAACTCTCTTGTTGCTTAGGAGATGGGCAGAGTCCCTAAAGTCTGAGAATATTACAATAGGTGCTAAGTAACTCCACGTTGTAAAAGAATATGAAGTTGTATCCCTTTTCAAGACATGCTGAGAAATGGTAAAGCCAGATCCGCTAGCATTAATAGTCACCCACCTGCAACCTTTAAAAAGAGTAGAAATGGAGAGCCTGGAGTGAGGATTCCTCTGGAGGCAGCTGTTAGAGTGCTATGCCCCCTCCCACCACAGGGGTGAGGAATGGGGGCCTTCCTTTTCACTTTAGGCAAGTGAGAGGGGCTTCAGGGCAGCTTCTGTATAGCCTCTGGAGTGGGAGGAGTGTGAGGACATATGGGGGAAGGGATAGTCAGTCCTGAGGTGGGAGAGAAATGACAACAGAGAAAGGGAGCTGCAGTAGTTGTGAGCTGCATTTCTTAGACCACGTGAGGAAGGGGATCCATTTCTGTGGACACCAGATGTGAGCCATGTGTGTGGCGAGCCAGCCTGGAGATTTCTTGAAAGGACTTTGTCCACAGTTCTCCCTGGAGGGATGCAGTGACCAGTAGAGTGGACTGCTGGGAGCCTACAGGTCAGGGGGAAGTTGAAACGTGCCCATTTGTGTTAAGTAGGATGATTATTTAACTTTTTATCAAAACGGGGCCACTTTTTGAGAAGGAAAGGGGGTGGTATTACCCAAGATCCTGGGGCAACAGGCTTGAACTGGAACTATCCCTGCAAACAGGACATATGGCCACCGTGGTGTTAAGGTAACTGAGTGGGAGGTTCCCTTAGCCACCTGCAATGGCCACCCACACAGGGGTCAGCTTTGCATGTGTGCCAGGCCCCGTGGCCCTGACCCCAGGTTGTGCTAATCCCAGCCATATAAGACAGATGCTCTTTTCCTCCAATCTCTGCCTTCCCTGAATCTGACCGGAAGGGGTCAAAGCAGCAGCTGGTCAAAGCAGCAGCGGGTCCAGGGGGGAGACAGGGAGGAAGATGTCCATGCAGCCCTCCCTGCCTGTAGGCAAACACTCAGTGCCCTGAAGTACTGCCCTGCTGGAAGGGGAGAGACTCTAATACGGATAAAAGTTCGATATTTTGATTATTACCATGGCCTGGATATTTAAATACTGAAGTGAGGCTGTTTTGTGACTGGAAATGACCCATATGCCTAGGAAGGACCAGAAGAGCTCCTAGATCTGTCTGAAATCTCAACTAGTGCCAGAGAAAGAACCCACTTTCAGAGGGACAGTGGGAGAAAGAAGAAAGTTGCTTTATGACTGTAACCTTTTGAATCTATTTCATTCATTAAGATATGACTAAAAGAGGACATGAGAATTTCATCTATACGGGGCTCAAGCAAGTATTACTGGTGTGGGGTTTTGAGAAGTTCCCCAAGATGCTGAACAGAACCATTTTTCATGCCCTGAAGTGTAACAGGTATAAAACTCATCTGCTCCCGTTGAATTCAATTCAGAAGTCGTGTATCTAGGGTTCCATCAGAGAGGAATGCAGCCAAGCCCTTCCCACATTCCTGACCCACCAACATGCAAGAAACTAACAGGCTCTGTGGCTCCTGGATTCATCAGGAAGAAGAGGTTTCTGTTCCTTCCTTAAACAGAAATGAGAATTGAGTCAGCTCCCTTCTAGAATGTGAAACCATGGAGACTTTTTGCAGAAGACCATTCCATTGCAAAATGGAAAGAATATGGATCCCTGTGTCACTAATTGGAAGAGAGTGATCAAGAAAGCTACCCATCCAGAAACATCCGCATTGGGTTTTGTTCTGAACAATAAATACATATTTTATTAAGCCCCTGAAAAAGAAATTCCTGGCACCTGAGAATCATCAAGGAATACCAGCTAGTATAATGATTTACTTAGCATCTACTATGTGCCAGAGTCATGCATGATCTCATTTATACTTAAAACAACCCTATAAAGTTCAAGATCTAAGGTCTAGTTGTAGAGTTCAGATTCCAACCCAGGTTTCTTTCTGCTATAGCTTGCTGCCATTCCAGGAGTTGCCTATATTCTTCTTAACAGAGAGAAGAATATATACTTTACTAATTTTGTGGACTGCTTAGCAGTCAAGTATGGTGGTCAAGAGTAGGGACCTTGAAGCAGATGGCCTGCATTCAAATCCTGCCCTGAGCCTTGCACACTGTGACCTTGAGAAAGATAGCCAAACTTTTTGTGTTCTATAAAGGGGAGTGATAATAATGGTATCTATTTCATACCATTATTGGGAGGTTTAAATGAGTTAATACATACAAAAGGCTCAAGAAGATTCTAGTGCATGTTTTAAAACGTTGACTGTTATTATTAATATGCTATGATGATCTCATTTCCTAGATGCTTGGAGCCAGAACTCTCTATGGCCCATGGGTTTAGTAAACACTCCATCCTGGCACTACAGGGCGGTGATCTGCCCCTGCAGGCCTGATTCTATACTGTTCTCTCTGGTTGGTCAGGTGTCCTCACTACTCCTCTCGGAGGTCAAGCTCATCCCATATTGAGCCTTGGCTCATGCCTACCCACCGCCTTTCACCCCCGCCTCCCCTCTCTGTGTATTTAAGACTAGGTTCTTTCCAGCATATTTTATCCCAGAGATTAGATCTATATCTGTGATGACCAATCTTTTGTCTCATTGCTTCTCTCCCTTTTCATGTTATTTGCTTTTCTTAACAAAGGAAACTCTCAACTTCAGTTCAAATTTCCTTCAGCAAAATTTTCCCCAAAGATAAAGTCCTTCTCAGGAGGCTACTTGGAACAGGAATCTGGAAGCTTCCTTTTTCCTTTTGTTTGTGGGTAGAGTTTCCTGTTTGCCTATAAGGTTGAGCTGGCCTATCCCCCAATCATTCTGGGAGGAAAGGACCCTCCAGGGGGCCTCCCCCCAACTTTGTTAGCAATGCTTCTGGTGAACTCTCAGTGGCCAAGTCTGAGGAGCTGCAGGCCCCATTTTTTTTTTTTTTTTTTTTGCATTTCAGCTTATATCACCAGACTCAGTATTGGTTCCACCACCAGGCTAGAAATCACAAGCAGAGAAATAACCTCCTCACAGAGGCTTATCTATCTTCTCAGTACACCCCACTCTGTGGTAGACAAAGTCTATATTAAGGGTGCTAAATATGACAGTGGCTTCAAGAAAGCTGGCTTCAAAGTGGGCCAAGAGTTCTCGTTAGGCAGCCAGACAACAGGCGACAATGTTTGAAGTTGTACCAAGTGTCTGGTCAAAGCAGAGATGGTAAGATAAGAAAAAATTGCCTTAGAAACTGGGAACTGGCAGAAGCTAGAATGTATGCCCTGCTGAGCAGCACATAGAGGGGATTAAACTGGTCTGAAGGAAGGTGAAGTGACCAGGGGGTGAAAGGCTAGCAGGCAGGAAGCAGGTCCAGATGGAGCGGCACCTAGGTGGGGAGGGGGATGGAAGACAGCTGGGAAAGTGGTGCCAGAGAAGAATCTGGCAGAGCAGGAAACTGGATCCCCTGGCTGCAAAGAGGACTCTTGAGTGGAAATGCAGAGGTTATGCCTGAAGCATACCAAGAACGAGGACTTGTTCAAGAAAGGCAGTAGAGCATGGGGACAGAAATTGAGTTGGAGTCTCAGCTCAACAGTTTATTAGCTGGTGGCCTTAGTCAAATTACTTAATCTTTCTGTGTCTTGGTTTCTTCGATTTTGAAATGGGGCTGATAATAGTTCCTGTATCTTAGGCTGTGGCAAGTGAACTGATTTACAAAACAGAAGCAGAGTCACAGATGTAGAAAACAAGCTTACGGTTACCAGGGGGTAAGGTGGGGGAGGGATAGGTTGGTAGATTGGGACTGACAGTTACACACTACTGTATATAAAATAGATAGCTAATAAGAACCTGCTGTATAGCACAGGGAACTCTACTAAGTGCTCTGTAATGGCCTATATGGGAAAGGAATCTAAAAAAGAGTGGCTATATGTATATGTGTAACTGATTCACTTTGCTGTACCCCTGCAACTAACACAACATTGGAAATCAACTATACTCCAATAAGAATTTTTTAAAAAAAGAATGAATTGAGATAAAGCATCTCAAGTGCTTAGCGGGGCACCTGACATGGAGGAGTACTCCATCAATAAACACTGACCCGTGGCAGCAGTCGGAGCTGCGTCTCTGGGGTAGTGCCTAGAATGAGCTGTTCATCACCTGAGGGTTGGGTTGTGCTGACAAAGGAAACTTGATACCAAGTTGGATTCAATAGCTAAGCTGCGATTTCCCTCTTCCTGAGTAGCTAGCGTCCTGGAATTCCTTGCAGGATGGGAATACACATTTCCATACTAAACAATTAACCGATTGGTCTGATAACGAATCTGGGGTAGCCAACTGAGATGGCGGTCAAGTTTAGAGTCTAGAGTGAAGTGTAACCTTTCATCCCTTGGAAGCATCTAGGTGGAGAAGTGAAAACAATCTGTTTTTCTGGATGATTCCCCCAAGGTGATTTTTTGCACACAGGTAGCAGGAACGAGGGGATGAGCAATAGGTTAAGGTTACGCGCTTTAAGCGAAGGTTCTCCGTCGTTAGTGTTATTAGCGTCACCTCATGGGCTTTGCTAGAACACAGATTGCTGGGCCTGACCCCCTCACCCGTAGACCATTTCCGATTCAGTGGGTCTGTGATGAGTTCCCAGGAGGTGCTGCTGGTCCAGGGCCCACACTTTGAGAACCACAGCTATACAGTCAGATGGACTTGGTTTTAAATTTCCACCGTTAGCTACTTTTATAACCTTAGGCAAGTGATACAACCTCTGTGAGCTTCAGTTTTCTCATCTGTATATAGAATAATAACACTTCTTGGACTTGTTTTGAATATCGGTTTAAAAAATATATGACAAGTGCTCAGCACTTAAAAGGAGTAACTTAAAGAGTAGACGTTAGGGATATAGCAGGAATAGGAGGCTTAAAGATCTGGAAGAACTGTAATTAAAAAAGGTACTAAAAAGCAGAGCAGAGAAACTAAGCTGATTTCCCTCTGGCTCCTCTCTGCTTATGCGATCAGTCATGAACTTGGGAAGGGATGGGAGTTCGTGTAGGGCAGAGGCACCACAGGCAGCTTTGGAGAAGCTGGTGGAGGGGGAGGGAGGGGGACTTGGCTATTTTTAGCCAAATAGCTATTTTTGGATGTTTTATCAGGTTAGTAATTCAAGGCAAAAATCATATCTCAGAAGCGTTTTGAAGGCAGAGAGGAAACTTTCACTGAGGTGTCATCTCCTTCCACCCAGTCACAGGACGGGACTTGGCTTCTCAGAAGACCACTGTGTGTCCAGGCCTCTCTGGGCTGGGGCTCAGGCCATCTCCTCTGCTCAGAATATTCTTCTTCTCTGGCCCCATCTCAGGAAGTGGAAGTTATCTTTTAAATTTCTTCCTCTCTGTGAAGCTTGTGGCCCTTCCACAGGCTGATTCTATTTTTAACTTGTTTTTGTTTTTGTTTTGAGACATTGAATACCTCAAAAGTATGACCTGTAACTTATCTTTATAAACCTTTTGTGCTCTCTAGCAAAGGTCCGGCTCAATGTTTGGTAAATTATGAAGGAATACAGGAAGAAAGGAAGAAGGGAAGAGAGGAAGGGAGGGAGGGAGGGAGGAAGGAAGGAAGGAAGGAAGGGATTTGCATTGTAAAACTTAAGTTTCTAGAAGGCAGGATGGGTATCCTACTCTTTAATAGCATCTTCCACACTTAGCTCAGCACCCTGAATACATCAGGCATTCAGTTAATACTTTGCAAAAACTTTCAGTTAGGATTTGCACCATCTGAGTGTGGGTTTAAAGAGTACTTCTAACTTCTTGGAGTTTTCTCCTTTCCCTCTGTGAATGTTTTCTTTCTTCACTCTTTCACCTGTTCAAGGCTATCTTTCACTTTCTCCTTTTCCAAGAATAAATTAACATATTGAACACATAGCTAGGGCATAATAACTTTCTATTTAAATTTTGCCTTATTTTCCATTCTTATGTTTCATAATTACACCACTGAATTATTTTAAGACTCTGCCTCTGGTGGGGATCTCTTCTCTCCCATGTTCTTTCTCTACCCGTAAAGGAAAAAGCTCCCACTAACAATATCACACTGCTGGGGATCTGCTCTGCCTTGTGTATCTGTCAGCTCGGGCTACCATAACAAAATACTACAGACTGTGCAGCTTAAACAACAGAAATTCATTTTCTCACGGTTCTGGAGTCTGGAAGTCCTTGATCCAGGTGTTGGCTGATTCGGTTCCTGGGGAGAACTCTCTTCCTGGCTTGTAGACGGCTGCCCTCTTGTTGTGGCCTCTTCTCTGCGGTGTATGGGACGGGGCAGAGAACTCTTGTGTCTTTTCCTCTTCTTATAAGAGCATCATTTCTATCGGATAACCCCCCTCCCCCCATGACCTCATTTAACCACCTCCATCTCCAAATACAGTCACACTGGCGGTAGGGGCTTCAACATGACTATTAGGGGGACACAATTCAGTCCATAACACCTTGGTTGCACCTCTCTTCCAGAGGATGAGTTAACTGAATGAATGGCTGCGAGCCTGACACACCCATTGAGCTGATTTGTAGGGGCCAAGGCATGATGTAAAGATGAGCGCCTTGTGCCCCACCTCCCGCTTTCCTGGCTCTCTCCTCCAAGGCTCAGAGGCTGGCATCATGCAGCCACACGCAGTGAGCAGGACAGCAAGGGGCCTTAGGCTGCCCCAGCTGGACCCCTGCTCGGTCCCTTCCTGTTTTCAGCTGCTGCGCGGTGGGTAAATAGGGCCAGTGCTGTGCTCAGATGTCTGTTTGCAACTCAGGGAAGGAGTGAGATGCCCCCCTGAACTTTGATCCAAGCCCTGTTCTCCAGTCAGACTTTATGAGAAAGCCCAGTCCTTTGAGCTTTTGAGCTACCTGACCACATAGTTTAAATTGCACCTCCCCTCGCCCCCCATCCTAGCTTCTTCCACCTCCTTTACTCTGCTCTTTTATTTTTTTCTCCACGGCACTTTTTGTCTTCTACCATTTCTCCAGTCTATCCATAAGAATCTTTTAATACACTTTCAAGTGGCTTTCTGAAAAAAGAGACATTAACTGAAGCATCTGAATGTTATTCTGTTGAGGAAGGTGGCGTTATATTTAACCGAGGGAAAATGCTTTTTTAGGCACAGCTGCGGGAGAGTACATGAACTGTTATCAAATATCTAAAACATGGTTTTGGAACAGAGGCATCACAAGCAAGCTCTGGAACTTTAGCTGGTGGAAGCTCTTAGGGAAATGGGGATGGAGGTGATGGTGCACATTTATATATATATATAATTATTTTTTCTTTTTTTGGCTGCATTGGGTCTCCGTTGCTGCGCGCGGGCTTTCTCTAGTTGTGGCGAGCGGGGGCTACTCTTTGTTGCGGTGCGCGGGCTTCTCATTGTGGTGGCTTCTCTTGTTGCGGAGCACGGGCTCTAGGTCAAGCAGGCTTCAGCAGTTGTGGCACGCGGGCTCAGTAGCTGTGGCTCGCGGGCTTAGTTGCTCTGCGGCATGTGGGATCTTCCTGGACCAGGGCTCAAACACGTGTCCCCTGCATTGGCAGGCGGATTCTTAACCACTGCACCACCAGGGAAGTCCCGGTGTACATTTATTGACTCCTTTAATGTGTCAGATAGAATGCTAAGTGATTAATGTGCGTTTTCACTTCTAAGTATCCCTGTGGTGTAGCTAACACCATTTATCCCATTTGATAGCTGAGGAAGCTGAGGCCCAATGAGGTTAAGTGACTCATCCTGAAGTCCGGCTGAGGTCTGGCTCATCCCAGGGCCTTTGTGCATGTGTCTCAGCTTAAGAAAAGAACATTCTAACAATTCGAGCTGGCCAGCGACGGGATGGCAACGATCACCATGTGGTCTCTGCTCTGAGCCTGATCCAGGAGAGGCTGGGTGACCATCTGTTAGGCCTGCTGCAGAAGGGAGATGCATTTAGACTACTTCTGAGTCTCTTTCCAACTGTAAGATCTTATGAAAACTTCACCGGGCGGTCCTGTGGGAGAGGAATTAGACTGGTTCTTTGTAGCTCTGCTCAATAGAGCAGCATGTCTCAGGCTCGTCCATCTAGAAATTCCCAATGTCAAAGACAAGTGAATAGATACTCCTGAGGGGTCTGGGGCAGAGCTGCCAGAAGCAAAATTTTGTGTCAGATCTGAAAAAGAAATTATTTGAACTTTATATTTATCCACAAAAATATGCTTATTGGTTTGAATGAAAAGTATTTTAGATTAGAAAATCTTTTAAAATGCAAAGACATTCAAGGTAAAGTTTAAAATCCACCCCCCCCCCCCCCGATAAGTCTTCATTTCAATTTGGTTCATCAGGAAAACATGCCATATTTACTGCATGGGTTTACACATCCCCAACCCATCACCAAGTGTCATGGGGGAACATTTATCTTCGTATGAGAAGCAAGGTAGTAGCGTTAAGACCAACAGGAGGGGAACTCCCTGGCGGTCCAGTAGTTAGGACTCAGCGCTTTCACTGCTGAGGGCCCAGGTTCAATCCCTGGCTAAAAAAAAAGAAAGGACCGACAAGGAGAGGCTACGGAGAGGCAGATCAGATGTTATCCCAATGCCAGAGGGATCTTTCTAAGTAGTGCAGTTATCCAGCAGTGGAAGGGACCCTCTAAAGAAGTAGTAAGTAAGCAGCCCCTGAAAAGTTTCCAAGCAGAGGTGGGTCACGGGCCTGGGGAAGTTAATAGAGGATTCCACTTTGGGAGTGCCGGTGCCAGAGCAAATTTACGGCCACGATCAGAGGAGTAGGTGAGAGCCAGGCTCTCCCCAGTCGAAGAAGGCTTGGAGAGAAGCCACTATCAGAGTAATAATAGCTAACATCCTCCTCACTGCGTGCCAGGTCCTCTTCCCAAAGCTTTAATGTGTCTTTCTGTCCTTAGAGTGACCCATATTATCATCGGCCCACTTTCCAGACAGGGAAATAGAGGCACAGGGAAATTAAGTAAATGGACCCAACGTCTCACAGCCGCTAAGAAGCGGAGCTGGATTTTTGAACCCAGACTGTTGGAGTTTGGGCTGGAACTGGCTATCTTGGTGCCCTCCCTGCCCTTTCTGCCTGTCCCCCAACCTGCGATGCCATTCCTGGGTTCCCTGCTCTGACCTAGAAGGGATTTTGTCCAGGGGAAGGAGGACTGGTGGTGAGCGGTCAGGACACCTGGGCTCTGGTCCACACTCCACCACTAACCAGACCTTGGGAGGGTCACTTACCATTTCTGGTTTTTTCACATACTGACCCATTATTTCTGAGCCTGCCGTGGAGGCCATCGTTTTTAACACGTCTTTTACTAAAACTCAGGGAAGTTGTGCCCCATCACGTAAAAGTCCTACTCAGCTACCAGTAGAACTGAATTATAGTAAAACAAAATAGAACAAAGTAAACAACCAAAAAAAAAAAAAAAGGCAAAAAATCTACTGGGAGGCGCCTCTCTCTCTCCCTTGGGTTTACTTTTCTAGCCGGTGGCTTCCTTTCCCCCAGGATGCTGGACTCTGTAGACAGTGTGTCTTTCTCTAGATCAGGGAATGTCTATCAAGGGGGGTACTCTTCATGGCTCCCAGCACCAACATTATAGTAGGATTTTACTGGACTCCTCTTACAGTGTATTTACAACTTCACAAAAATATGGATGGGTTGTATCCAGATGGCTGGCTGGTTTCCAGTTTAAATGGCCATGATATGTATTGATCTGGGACAGTGGCTTCAGCTGTGAATCATTTCTGGGTTCCCATCAGCTATAGTGAGATGATGAGGAATCTTCCAGGTCTCCCAGGGAATCTCTGCTCTAATGTTCCCCCTCCCAAAACAGTGGGGACAGAAGAGACTCACAGTATGGGCCACCAAGAGCTTGATCTTGTCACAGCCTGGGATGGGGGAGGCAAGTGCCACGTAATTCTTTCCAGGATGCTTTTTAAGTCACCAGAGGATCTCACAGGGAAATTGGGTCCTTGGAATAATCTCACCGCTCATCTCCATTTTATCTTCAGAAGAGACTCACCTTCACATGAGAGTCAAACGCAGGCTTGGTGTTTTTGAACTGGAAAATTTGCCTCAGTGACCTGAGGGTCTTACATACTTTGGGTTTTGTAGGTGGCAAGCGAAAACAGCATTGATCTGGTGTCCCTGGAAGTTCTTCCAAGTGACCTAGCAAGACCAGAACAGCTCAGAAGAAATAGCCTGCTCACTCAATCATCCCGTAAGCATGTCTAAGTACCTACTAGGTGGACACACATACATTAATATATGTAGTTATCTACCTACCTACCTATCTGTCTCTCTCTCTCTATCAATCTGTGCCTGCCTATCTATCTATCTATCGAGATCTATCTATCTTGATCTATATATAGATATACTGCTCACAATATGGGTAAGAAGTGTATTTCATAAACAAACTTGGCAATACAAAGAGACAAGTGCAGTATCAGAGGTGGGTTCAAAGAGCCATGGAGAGAGGACTAATTGTCTTGAGTCAGACAACGAGAGGAGAAGGGCATTCCAGGAAAAGAGCACAAAGGAAGTAAGGGCAGAGAAACACGAAAGAGCTGCCATCACTGGGACCTGGGAAGAGTTCTGTGTGGTCAGCACGGAGGATGTTTATAGAGCGAGGGAAGTATCTGGGGCTGGAAGGATAGATTGAGAAAAATCGTGAAGGGACTTGTCAGCGTGGTTCAAAGAAGTGGGAATGAAAGCAGGGACGAGGTGGGAGGCTGAAGGCAGACGGAGTGGATGAGGGGTCAAGGGGGGTTAAAATGGGAGGAAATGAATACTGAGAAATTTATGAAGGGAGTATTAATAATATTACTAGCTGACATGTATTGAATATGTTCTATGTGCCAGGCACTGTGCTTCATTCAATCTAATACTCATAGCTAACCAAAAAGATGGGTGCTGTAATTATCTTTTATTTTACAGGTAACAAGGCTGAGTATTATGGAGGTAAAATAAATTGCCCAAGGTCACAGATAGTGAGAGAGCCAAGAGTCAAACCCTGGTTGTCTTACCCAAGGGAGAAATAACTCAAGACAAGAAATGTCAAGAAAGGAGAAGAAAGCCAATTTACTTGTCTTGAATTATTTCTCTGATTATTTAATTATGCAACACCCACTTTTAAAATGCTTTATTTGTCCCCAATAACCCTTCTTTCCAAAATCTTTGGTTCAAATTGTTCTTTGTCTCTGTACCTCTTGTTATTTTCCTCTCTCTGCAATCCTTACCACATTTACACAGTTCATGGTCAAAATCTTTTTAGGGTGCGTTGTATGAAAAGCATAATGCAAAACAAAAATTAGTCTATGAAATATATTGGCAGGAGAAGCAGCATCTATTTGCGGTTTTCTCTGCACAGGTGATTTGTTTCTTAGAGCTGGGGTTTGGTGAGAATATTTATAATGTCCGTTTTGTTTTTCTACAGCATTTCCTGAGCAGGACACTGGGACTTGGGGAACTCATGCATATCCACCCATATCTCAGTATAAATTGAGATGCAAAGTAATTGAACAGGACAAAAAAAAAAAAGAAAAGAAAAAGAATGAAATTGCCTTGTCAGCACCGTGAATCTGACTAGTGCATCTAGGCAATTTATTAGTTAGGCTTCTTGGTGTCTGAGCCCACCTTTCTCCACAAGTGGGGTGGGCAGAGAAGGTCATGGTAGCATATGCATGGATGATAAAGGTGTCCTTTCACAGGTGAGGTGCTCTGAGAACAGTGCACCCTTGCTCCTTCATGAGCTCCAAGTCCTCTTCCTGATGGGGATCTAAGCCTGCATTCATAGACCCTTACTGCAAACTGCAACAAAGTATGTTTTCAGGAACGGAAGAGGTGGGCTGAAAATGCTTCTTGGCCCACCTGTGGGCCTCTATCCTACTAGCCACTAGGGGCCTTCGCTGGTTGCCTGAGTGGAAGTCAAGAGCCGTGGAAGGTAGGGGGTCCTGGAGAGAGGCTCTTTGTCCATCTCTCACGTGACAGTGTCCACAAGGGAAGAAAAAACTCAATGTTTCTGCACGTCCTTAGAAGCTGTCGGAATGGACTTCTGGATGCAGCATCTTCACGTGTGCAGTGTTCCGAAGACTGTCACACAGTGGCAGAGGCAGCAGAATTGCCGTCACCTCTTGAGGTGAGCCAGTCTGTGAGGGTGCTTGGCCCCAGGTCCTAAAGTTCCAGACAGAGAAGCTGAAGAAGGTTCTCTAAAGCCGTGGGGCCACTACAGAAGCCACCGCCAGGAGCTGAGACGTGAGGCTTCTCGTTGGCCGTTCATGAAGCAATGCAGCCTCTCTAGAGAGGAAGGATTTTTAGCTGTCACACCCAGGTCTTTTGCTAGTGGAGTCGAGGGGGCCTGACTGCAGTGGGTTGAGAGAGTTTGAGAGAAAACTTAGAGTCAGCGAGTGTAGACAACACTTTCAGGGAATTTTATTGCCAAAAGGGTGAAGAGAGCAAAAAACAGGGAAGCAAGTGGCTGGCAAAGTCAATGAAAGTTTTCTTTTTTAAAGATAGAAGTAGTAGCAGTTGGGATGTATGATTCAGAGTTGCAGGGACTGTTATGCATGTATCTCAAAAGCATAATGAGCAGTGAAAAAAGTAAGTACAGAATAGAACATAGAGTATGATATAATTTTATTTTTATTTTTTAAAGAAATATGTCTTTTTTTAAATAAATTTATTTATTTTTGGCTGTGTTGGGTCTTCATTGCTGCACACGGGCTTTCTCTAGTTGCGGCGAGTGGGGGCTCCTCTTCGTTGTGGTGCGCGGGCTTCTCATTGCGGTGGCTTCTCTTGTTGCAGAGCACGGGCTCTAGGCATGCGAGCTCAGTAGTTGTGGTCTGGGGCTTAGTTGCTCCACGGCATGTGGAATCTTCCCGGACCAGGGCTTGAACCCGTGTCCCCTGCATTGGCAGGCGGATTCTTAACCACTGCGCCACCAGGGAAGTCCATGATATAATTTTATTAAAAATGTAAAATATCCCCCCAAATCCTATCATTGCTTTATGAGTATAAATGCAGTAAATATTTTTTAAAAGTCTTCATGGGACTGATACCATTCACCTCAGGCCAAGGGTTACCTGCTAGAGTGGAAGGAAGTACGTGGGGTCAGGGAAGAACATTCTCAGAGCATTATGTGTATCTAAATGCTTTCTGTTTTTAAACGATTTTTAAAATTTTTATTTATTTATTTTCCTTATTTTTTTGGCTGCGTTGGGTCTTAGTTGTGCCGCATGGGTTCTTCATTGCGGCACATGGGTTTCTCTCTAGTTGTGGCGTGCAGGGTTTTTTTCTCTCTCTAGTTGTGGCACGCAGGCTCCAGAGTGCATGGGCTCTGTAGTTTGTGGCATGTGGGCTCTCTCGTTGAGGCGCGCAAGCTCAGTAGTTGTGGTGCGCGGGCTTAGTTGCCCTGCGGCATGTGGGATCTTAGTTCCCTGACCAGGGATCAAACCTGCGTCCCCTGTATTGGAAGGTGGATTCTTTACCACTGGACCACCAGGGAAGTCCCTAAATGCTTTCTTCCTTTGTAAAAAAGACTGAGCAAAATATGGTAAATTGTTAATAATGTGAAAGCTAGGTGGTGGATACACATATATTTGATTTATTATAGTCTGTACTTTGCTCTTTACGTTGCAATACTAGATAATGTAAAATGAGCCAACACAAAAATATCATCATCATCAACAACAATAAAAGAATTCTCTCCCACTTGGAAGATATTAAATATAGAGCTACCAGAATATATGGGGGATAGGTTATGATTTCTTAACGTCTTTTTCCCCCCCAGTCCCTTAATCAAAACAAAAAGTTCATTCCATGCAAATGTGTGGAGTGAAAGGATTATTAACTAGTTACTGTTTGGCTCTCTACCATCTCCCTTCCCACCGTGGGGGAGTGTTCTGGCAGATGGAGGTGATCATGAGAAGAGGGGGTGATTTTCTGATGACAGTTCACGTCCATAGAGTATGCCTCTACCTTCAGAGCAACGTTGACACGTTTGCACAAATAATTTTGGAGAGAAGTTAAAGCTGTAAGCTGTTGCCTGGATTGAGCCACATGAACCCACCACTGGGAAATGGAAAGTTTATCATTGTGGGTTTTAATTTGTCCCTAATAAGCATTGAGAAGCAGCCACAGCTGTCTTTCTTCAATGTTCACAGTCACTTTTGTTGGCCTTTGCCTCGAGTTTTCTGTAGTGTCCATGGGCTGGATACTGCAATGATAGGAGGATTATGTGACTCCCAGGGGATCAGATGAGGGGGCCCAGGAAAAGCATTGCCCTGGGGAAAGTCTTTTATAATCGATCAAGATGTGAGTCAGAGGACCTGACTTTTCAAAACAAGTCAGGAAACAGACTAGAACATCTCTGTGGGGTAGATTAGGAGGAGGATCTGCAAGGGAGAGTAGAGGTACCTATTCCTCTCTTTGGGCCGCTTGTGTTTTCTGAAGGTCTGATATGAATGTGGTATATCTACTGGACCAATGGAAGTTGTAGAGAAGCTGGCCTGAGTCCACGTGGAAGGTTGGAGTATTTTGCTTGAGGATTGCTCAGGATGGAGCCCTTTGGAGCCAGATGTCCAGGCCCATTCAGATGGTGGGACGGCAGCTGCTTTGTTGTTCTGTGAGATGAGACATCGTTCCCGAGCCATGGAGCTCAGTGGTCAAACACAGTCGTTCAGACACAGAGTCAGGGCAGAGTCACAGGAGGATGGCAGCTCCTGGGCGTCAGAGGAGTGTAGCTAAATACTTCAGCATTTCTTTCTTTTTTTAAATTGAAGTGTAGTTGATTTATAATGTTGTGTTAATTTCTGCTGTACGGCAAAGTGACTCAGTTATACATATATACATTCTTTTTTTATATTCTTTATATTCTTTACATTATATATATATTTTAACATCTTTATTGGAGTATAATTGCTTTACAATGGTGTGTTAGTTTCTGCTGTATAACAAAGTGAATCAGCTATACATATACATATATCCCCATATCTCCTCCCTCTTGCATCTCCCTCCCACCTTCCCTATCCCACCCCTCTAGGTGGTCACAGAGCACCGAGCTGATCTCCCTGTGCTGCGCGGCTGCTTCCCACTAGCTATCGATTTTACATTTGGTAGTGTATCTTATTCTTTATATTCTTTTTCTTTTCTATTATGGTTTATTATAGAATACTGAATATAGTTCTCTGTGCTATACAGTAGGACCTTGTTGTTTATCCATTCTATATGTAATAGCTTACATCTGCTAACTCCAGCCTCCCACTCCATCCCTCCCCCAACCCCCTCCCCCTTGGCAACCACTAGTCTGTTCTCTACGTCCATGAGTCTGTTTCTGTTTTGTAGATTGGATCATTTGTGTCATATTTTAGATTCCGCATACAAGTGATATCATATGGTATTTGTCTTTCTCTTTCTGACTTACTTCACTTAGTATGAGAATCTCTAGTTGCATCCATGTTGCTGTAAATGGCATTATTTCATTCTTCTTTATGGCTGAGTAGTATTTCATTGTATATACTTCAACATTGCTAACAAAAGTTTTAGAAATTCCTCCTCTTCCCACCTGACTCTTTGTTAATTGCAGCCACCCAAGCTTCCAGCATGTGTTACATGGATCTACGCCCAAGAAGAGGTGGAAGGAAGGAGCTGGCCTGGAAAGATGCCTCATATTTCTGGCCCTTCTGCAACCACTCCCCGTGGAGTAGACACTCCCTCCTGCTAGAGGGGAGCAGTTTGGAATATTTGAAGGTTGTATATGATGAAGCCCCACAGATGGCTGAGAACACAAACCGTCCTGGGTTTGATGAGCAGAAACATAAAGTGATAATAAAAGTGAACTTTTATTTAGTATTATTTCCCAGGCCCTTTTGGACTATGTCTCACCAGCCCCTCTCTACTCAACAATATCCCCATTTACAAACACGGCAGCTGATTTTAGCGGGTGAGGGGCGGACAGGAGGTCACAGGCCTAGTAATGGTGAAGCCAGAACTGGACTTCACCTCCCTGTTCTGTCCATTTCCATGCTGGCCTGCCCTCTGTCTGCCAGTTTCTGGATGCTCAAGTCTGGTGAGGGCTGCTTGGGCGGTCGCTGCATCCGTGGACACCTACTAGCAATAAGGGTTCACCACCGAGAGCTAGTGAGGGGCCGTCAAGGTCTCCGGCACTGGGTCTCCGCCACACACGTGGCCCTCGCCTCGTAGTTGCTCCCAAGGACAGGGCTTCGTCTCTCTCCTTTACGGATCCCCAGCGCTTTGAACAAAGGAACGCAACAAATACTTGCTGAATTAATCTGTTGCGCGCTCAACTCTCCTAGTAGATTATAAGGGAAAGGGACCATGTGAAATGTAGATGGTGCATCTGCACGTGAACTACGAAGAAGGAGAATAGTGTAGTGAATGTTTTGATGGCTTTTAAGAGATAAATAAGCTTCTTATCGTGGCTCTATGCATTGGTAGCCTTGGTCTTGTTACCTAAGCCCCTCCGAGCCTTAGTTTCATTCTGTGTTGTGAGGATTAAAGGAGATCACGTATAGTCAGTGTTCAGCTTTTATACGTTTAACAAAAATAGTCCCTTCTGCCCATGGTCACTTCCCACTGTGTGACTATATTGGTGGATGTGTGAATTCTATAGGCACTCTCTCATAAATATAATGAACATTTAGTGGTCCCCCTTTAAGTGTTCTGTCCTGTTGACAAACTAGAGAAAGATAAAATGCCATTTAACAACTAGAGGGATTTATTTACCTTTTTTAATGCATTTAAGTTAAACCCTATAGAATTCCATTGGTAATTTCATATCCAATCCAAATACTAAATTTTCTTTTCCATTATTTCTGAATCCTGATTCACTCAGCCTATCCCAACTCTTATGCTGATTGGACTCAGCTGCCTTTAATTCTGGTTTTTCAGCTAATTACTTGCATTTGCTGTCTTTATAATCACCAAATACTCCCATTAACACTACCTTGTTAAACCCTCAGGATAACACAAGGAGTAAGTAGTAGTATTCCCATTTTATAGATACAGAAAGGGAGGTTTGTGGTGATTAAGTGAGTTTGCCCAAGGTCACAGGCAAGAAGTAGCCAAGTCAGAACGGGGGTGTTCTGACTCCAGAGTTCAGTATGTCTCCCGTTATACTCCAGCTGTGCCCTCTCCACCATCATCAAAGTCTTCATCATTGGCTATGATATAACAGTATCTGTATAGCTGAGTTATTACCTATTTCCCTTTATCTCTGTTGCCTCCTTGTTTTCACTTCCAGCTATTTCAGCCATTTGCATGCCCAAGTCCTGCTCCAGCTGATTTATCTTATTAGATCCTGAAAAGGAGTATAAAGGAAGAGAGTGTTTGGGTCTGCTTCACTTATAACTTTTCCTAAGATCCCAACCATCTTAAACACAACAATGACTATGATTTCAGGACCCGGAAGGTACTCTTTCATTACCTGCATTTCCCCTGGCAGCTGACAGAACATCCATGTGGGCAGAGTGCTTCTCTCTCAATTGTAATAAAAAATTTAATTATTCATCAGTACAGTAGCTGTTAGACAAGTGCCCAATTATTACTCATCCATAGCTAAGTCACCTCCTGCTCTTTTTTGGAGTTGTGACAAACCCAGCCCTTCCAGAACTGGCAGAGGGCTCAGATCAGAGAGCGCTCTGTGTCTTGTTTCAACCAGGAAAGGAAAGGTGAGCCAGAGCTCCCTGCTTGACCTGGGCCTCCTCCCTCACCTGCTGCCCAGTGCAACTCGGCCCGAGAACCTGGAGTTGGGAAAGCTGCTGGGGGAGCTTTGTTCTGCGGCCATCAGGCTGGCAGCGGGGAGGCATCCCACACCCCCAGGTCACCTGGCAGAGGCTCTCTGGGTGGAACAGCTGCACGGGGCCTTTGGCCAGAGGAACAACTGAATTGCAAATGAAGCTCTGGAGAGTGGTCCTTGATTAGATCGACTCTGGCTTTTCTCCTCCACAATCTGTGGCCTTCTCCCTGCGCATCCCCGGCTGGCCCAGGTCAGCGGGAGGGCAAAGCTGGCGAGGAGGAAGTGTCCCAGGTTGCAGCCTTTCACTTCCCCCTCTCCCTTCCTGGCTCAGCATCTCTCTCCCCCGAGCTCTTCCTCCCTGCTCGCCAGTCATCACGGGGTGGGGGGGTTTTCCTGGGCTGAACAGCTTTCCATGTTTCCTTTTTTCCTACTTCCCACCTCCCCAAATTTACCACGAGATAGATCTTGGCCAGACAGTCTCTCGCACTCCTCCTGCGACCGAGGGCACCATTCTGCACCTTTGGGAGGCCTCCCCCCTCCCCATGTCCCCCCAAACATCCTGAAGCCTTGTGCGAACTGCTCCTGGTGGCTTCCACGTTCTACCACAGCCCTTGCCCAGAACCCGTCTCCATAGGGCAGTCCTTTCTGCCCTCTGCAGACCCCGGGTATCTCCCTGGGGCTCCTACTCCTGGCCCCATCCTGCCTCAAAGCATCTCGGTCTGGTGCTGCCCCTCACTCCTTTAATCCTGGATATCCCAGGCATCTTTCCACTTCTGCCCTCTCTCTCATGTCTCTGCTGCCCTGTGCTCCCTCACCCGTCCCTCCCCACCTCTGAGTCCACTGGACCCTGTGAACCCTCACCTCTGGGTGCTCAGCTCCCTCAGACCACTCTTCCTCCACCCCCTCTCTTCCTTGCAACCTGCCTTTCCTCTAAGGAACACTACACATGTAACTTTCTCCACGGTAGGTTTTCCATTCTCCCATTTCTGGATCGTGTCACTTTTCTCCTCATTAAGCTGTGGTGGCTTTGCAGCTCACTCAGAGCAAAAGCTGAAGTCCTTACTGTGTCCCTATGTGATCTGCCCCCATTATACCCCAACGACAACAAACCCTATCACTGTCCTCTTTCTCCCTCTCTCCTCTCCATTTTCTTGAGTCAAACCTGGTCCTGCCTCAGGACCTTTGCACTTGCTGCTCCCAAGGGTTGTAATGCTCTTCCACCAGATACTCGACATCTCACTCCCTTCTTCTTCCATATCTGCTCTATACACTGTAACGCCCTAGCTCTCCCTCTCCCCACTGAACTAATTTTTTATAGCACTATTACCCTAACATAATATATATTTATTTATTTTTTTGTTTATTGTCTGCCTTCCTCCATGAGTATGTAAACTCCATGAGGATAGGGACTTTGTTCACAAATAGTGGAGTGCTGTGGACTGAGTTGTGTCCCCCCACAAATTGATATACTGAAGCCCTAACCCCCAGTGTAATGGTATTAGGAGGTGGGATCTTTCGGAGGTGATCAGGGTTAGATGAGGTCATGAAGGTGAGGCCCTCGTCAGGGGATTAGCGTCCTTATAAGAAGAGACACCTGAGAACCTCTCCACTCTCCCTCCACCATGAAAGGAAGCAGGGAGAAGGCAGGCGTCTGCAAGCCAGGAGTGGGGCTCTCTCTGGAACCTGACCACGTTGGCTCCTTGATCTTGGACTTGTAGCCGGACCTCCAGAACTGTAAGTAGTACATTTCTGTTGTTTAAGCCACCCAGTCTGTGGTATTTTGTTATGGTGGCCGGAGCTAAGATGTGGAAATTCACTAAGTATTTGCTTAAATGAATGCGTAGGGGGCGAGGAGAGGAAAGCTGGGATTTTTGTGTTGGTTTGTTTGCTCCCTGCTGCAGCTTCTGCCCTTGCGTGAAGTCCTTCCTGTTGAGGCCACTGCTGGGTGCTGTCACCCACTGTCTCCCTGTAACTCTCTCACAGAGACCGTGGAGTCTGATTTCCCTCTTCTTCCTCCAACCCGTTTTTTAACGTCCACAAATATGCTCTGTCAATCAGCTTCCTCAGTGTCAAGGTCTCCTTAGCTCCCCTGCACTTCACCTCCCTCAGGAACTTGTTATTCCTACACTGAGAACTCCCCGACTCCTGTGTTTCATGCTGTGACCATAACGTCCATCCCTCTGGCCCCCTGTAACCTCCTTCCCACTACACATGCACTTTGACTTTGTGGAGACTCCCTGGCTCCTCTAAGATTTCTCCCGAGTCAGTAAGCCCCAGGGTTGTCACAAACAGTTGTGTCCTTGCATTCTGCACAGAATCTGCCACCTGAGGAGGCCAGGGTGGCGATGGAGGGGGGTGGGGGAGGGGGGCTGAAGCCCAGCCTCTACTTTGCTCTGGAAGCCGTGCCCGGGCGCAGGGCAGTGTCCCCCGGGAGAAGGAGCACCTTTGTCTTCTTATAAAGGACAGACCTTGCCAGTCATGTGCCCACAGGGTCGCATGGGTCCAGCAGGGCATTGAAAAAACCGTTCACAGAGGCACCGTGTAGGCTGCAGCAGCCTTGATACACCCTACGGTGGATGGCTACTACTCTTCCTATATTTCTTGCATGCTTTCTCCACGGTGCAAATACCAACTCTGCAACGGGGGGATGCGGAGGGAGAAAAAACACACACGCACACACACAGAATTAAGTTCTCAGCCTCCCTGGTTTCCAGGGGCAGATACATGGTTTAGTTCCACCAACTTAATGCACCTACAAGAGACTTTGACTCAAAACTGAGTTAAACGGAGATGGTCAAGCAGGAGCCCCTGTCTTCCTGGGAGCAGGACAGCTGAGGGCGTTTAGTTGTATAGCTGGCAGCTGCGGTGGCGGCCTCGGAGCTGAAGCTTTGTGATTACGGCAGCGGCTCGGCCCCTCTGATGGACCAGTCCTGGGGTGTGTTGGAGAGACTCATTCCTGGGCGCCCAGCCAGAGGCTGTTTCTGCGCACCACTCAAGTGATTTCTTGAGTTGTCTATATCGCTCTCTGTTTAAGCAGCTGAAGCGGATTCTCTTCTAACTAAAACGCTGCCCACCCTAGGTATCCTCTTTGCCTCTCGCCCCTCCCTTCCCAAGTCCTGTGATCATCTGAGCTTCTCTCTTCTTGATGTCCTTGCCTCCCCCCACCATCTTTCCTCTGCACCCACCCAACAAAATACCTGCCCCACTCTCCTTGCTCTCTACACCTGGGCAGCTCAGCACTTTGTGGGAGGAAATCACAGAGCTGTGCAAACTGTCATTTGTGTCTCAACCTCAACTGGGTCACTGTGGATATCCAGCAGTCCTTTTCTTTCTCCTGTCATGTCCATCTCCCATTCTCTTCAACAGCAATTTAAAACTTTCACCATCCCCTACATATGTGGCCTCTTTGCTCTTAGCAGACAGCCCTTTAATTTTCTGTTCTATTCACCCCTCACCCCCTCCACAGCCCCTGCCAACCTTATGCACCCTCCCTACATTTCCTTAAGGGTCAGAATGTAGGGCACCCCTTCTACTTACAGGCAACCTCACATGGTACCTCTGACGCAATCTCCTCCCGCCTTCTCTGGACCTTGCTTCATCATCATCATTTGCTCCTGCATCTTCTGCCTTTCTTTCCCTTCTTAAAAAATAACTCAAAAACATTTAGTTAGTTTGCATGTTGATTAATTATTTCGTATGTGACTTGGTTGCTCATGTGTTCTCAAGCTGATGTAAGGATTTAGATGTGAGTAGGGGGGTGAGGAAACACTATGGACTGTCTCTACACAGTAATTCTTTTTTTTTTTTTTTTTTTTTAATTTTTTTTTTATAGCTACTTTTTATTTTTATTTATTTATTTTATTTTTGGCTGTGCTGGGTCTTCGGTTCGTGCGAGGGCTTTCTCTAGTTGCGGCAAGTGGGGGCCACTCTTCATCGCGGTGCGGGGACCGCTCTTCATCGCGGTGCGCGGGCCTCCCACTATCGCGGCCCCTCCCGTTGCGGGGCACAGGCTCCAGATGCGCAGGCTCAGTAGTTGTGGCTCACGGGCCCAGCCGCTCCGCGGCACGTGGGATCCTCCCAGACCAGGGCTCGAACCCGCGTCCCCTGCATTAGCAGGCAGACTCCCAACCACTGCGCCACCAGGGAAGCCCTACACAGTAATTCTTGTATGCACTTTTGTTGGGGGTAAACGCATTAGCTGGCAGCCAGCAAAGATGGCCAGTCTGGCCCTCTCGTCCTTGAACAGGTCAAAAAGGGAAATCAAAGAAAACAGTTTCAGTTGATTATGGATTCTTGAGAAAACCTTGAGTCTGGATGAAGAGCACAGTTCCAGACTCTTTCTCTATAATGTCTACTAGTGTCCGTCCATCAGCTCCTCCACCCCGTTATCACTTCTCATTCCCCACTGGATCCTTCCCCCGAACCCGCTCATAATACTCTAATATTTCCATCTTGGAAAAATATATCCTCCTTTCACCCTCTTCTGCTAGCATATTCAAACTCCTCTGAAAATGCACCTCTCGGTCTCTGCTTCCTCACCTCCTTTTGCCCTTTATTCCACCTCAGTCTGTCTTCCAAACCCCATCAAGCTACCAAAACTCTCGTGCTAAGATCAATCATGACCTACGTATCAAACATAAGGACCAATATTTTTTTATTGAAGGATAGTTGATTTACAATGTGTTAGTGTCAAGTGTACAGCAAAGTGATTCAGTTATATATATTTATATACTTTTTTCAGATTCTTTTTCATTATAGGTTTTTACAAGATATTGAATATAGTTCCCTGGGCTATACAGTGACTCCTTGCTGTTTGTTTTATATGTAGTGGTGTGTATCTGTTAATCCCATACTCCTAATTTACCCCCCTCTGATTTATCCATAATTTTGTTTTCTGTCTGTGAGTCTGTTTCTGTTTTGTAAATAAATTCATTTGTATTATTTTTTAGATTCCACATATAAGTGATATCATATGATGTTTGTCTGTCTTTGTCTGACTTAGTATGATAATCTCCAGGTCCATCCATGTTGCTGCAAAGGCAATATTTCGTTCTTTTATATGGCTGAGTAATAGTCCATCATGTGTATGTGTGTGTGTATGTGTGTGTGTGTGTGTATATAGATATGTGTATGTGTGTGTGTATGTGTGTGTGTGTATATAGATATGTGTATGTGTGTGTGTATGTATGTGTTTGTGTGTATAGATATGTGTATGTGTGTATGTGTGTGTGTGTGTGTGTGTGTATGTATATATATATATATATATACACCAGCGGTCCCCAACCTTTTTGGCACCAGGGACCAGTTTCGTGGAAGACAGTTCTTCCATGGATGGGGAGAGGGGAACGCTTCAGGCGGTAGTGCGGGTGATGGGGAGCGGCAGATGAAGCTTAGCCCGCTCGCCCGCCACTCACCTCCTGCTGTGCGGCCCAGTTCCTAACAGGCCGTGGACCAGTACCTGTCTGTGGCCCAGGGGTTGGGGACCTCTGATATATGCCACACTTCTCCATTCATCTGTCGATGGACATTTAGGTTGCTTCCATGCCTTGGCTATTGTAAACAGTGCTGCAATGAACACTGGGGTGCATTTATCCTTTTGAACCATGTTTTTCTCCAGATATATGCCTAGGAGTGGGATTGCTGGATCATATGGCAGTTTGCTGGATCACGTGGTAGCTCCATTTTTAGTTTAAGGATCCTCCATACTGTTTTCCATAGTGGCTGCACCAATTTATATTCCCATCTACAGTGTAGAAGGATTCCTTAAGGGCCATTTTTTTTTTTGTCTTCTTCCTGGATTTTCCTGCTACCTCTGACCCTTTGGGACTCCCAGGATACCTGGATACTGAAGTTCTGGTTCTTTATGTTGGCCCATGATCATGTCAAGTTCATGGGCTCCTCTTCATATCACACCCTTACGTGTCGGTATCCCCAGGGTTTTTCTTGGCCAGTTCTCTTCCCTCTGGATTCTAAGTACCACCTGCTGTCGTTTTCACAGCTGATGACTATGTGCTGGTGACTCACAAACCTGCCGAGTACTGCTGGAAAATTATACAGAAGAAAATTACAGTCTAGGGGTAAGGGAGTGGATTTGTTTTATCCTGAGACAGAAATGCTAAACTTTACTGAACTCCTGCTGTTGATTACTCACCTTTCCCTGGGGAGTTACACCACTTTCCCTGAATGGCTCCTCCTTTCCTGGGGCAGAGACTTCAAAGTGAAGGCTGGGAAGTGGCCAGTTGTTTTTTTTTAAAATAAATTTATTTATTTAATTAATTTATTTTTGGCTGCGTTGGGTCTTCGTTGCTGCGTGCGGGCTTTCTCTAGTTGCAGCGAGCGGGGACTACTCTTCATTGTGGTGCACGGGCTTCTCATTGCGGTGGCTTCTCATTGTGGAGCACGGGCTCTAGGCACGCGGGCTTCAGTAGTTGCAGCACGTGGGCCCAGTAGTTGTGGCTCGCGGGCTGTAGAGCGCAGGCTCAGTAGTTGTGGCACACGGGCTTAGTTGCTCCGCGACACGTGGGATCTTCCTGGACCAGGGCTCGAACCCGTGTCCCCTGAATTGGCAGGCAGATTCTTAACCACTGCGCCACCAGGGAAGTCCAAAGTGGCCACTTTTTGGTTCAATCCATCCATGTGTTGTCCCTTGAGTTACTCTGCAAATGTTGACACTCGTGAGGCCCATTATAGTCATGAGGAATGTCCTGTGTCCCTGGAGAGCTGCCATCACTCAGATGGGAGGCTAGGCCTTGGGAATGGCAGCTGTGTCTTTTGTCCATAATCTACTGGCCCAGTCAGGCCACCCATGGGCCATGTGTCTGCTGAAGCATAATCAGGGTGCCCCATTGTGCAGCATCAGATAAAGAGACTCTTGAGCGGCTGTTGTTGCAGTTTATGATTTTTTTTACACCAGAATTTGTCTGGGAACACTGGCAGGGCTCCGTGGAGACAGCTAGAGGGACCTGATGCTTTAAGAAGGGCCTCCCCTCCCCATGGCACCATCACCCCCCTCAAGCTCTCCTCTCCCAGCACAGATGATCTCTCCCATACATTTGGGCATCAATCACCCCTTGGTTTGGCATTTTCTTGTCCCCCACCGTCTTGTGCTCATGACTTTCTCCTTGAAGGCAGAGGCCATGAGAGTCACACATGACATATATGACACATTGCTCCTGTGGAAAGGCACGGAAGAGTGAGTCCAGACCACGAAACAGAAAAAGCATGAATTCTGAGTTAGACCAACCTGTATGTGGGCTCTGCTTGGTTGTTTACAGATTGTGTGACCTTGGGGGTAATTATTTATCTGAGACTGCACTTGGTTAACTATCATAGAGGAATAGCAATTCACTTGATCACACAATGTTGGCAAAGTTAAATGAGGGAGCACAGATGAAGCAGTTGGCATTTATTAAATGCCCCCAAATGGTAGCTATCAGTAGCATCATTAGTAGACAGACACTTAATAAATATTTCCTGCTTCTCTTTCTTTCTTTCTCCCTGGAGAATTCCCTCAGCCCTGTGACTCATCAATCAGATCTGCATAGTGAATATCTCCTCTGCTCTCTACTGGTTGCATCACACACTTGAGCATCTTGATGAACATTGATGCATACGTTTTTTCTGTTTATGGTTTGTATCATAAACCCTAGTGTAAGATTCCTGAAGTAACGATCTTATTTTATAGCTTTGAATGCCTACTGGCTTCTACAGTGTTCCAACCATATTAAATAGTCAGTAAATATCTGGTGACACAGATGACTAACATTTCACCTTAGACTATAGTCAGACACATGTTGGGGTAAAAAAACACTCCCTTACCCTTTACTCTATGTTCTTCTCCTGCCCGTGCTCTCCACGTTCCCTTATACGGCCCTCGCTCCACCCAAACTGGGGCCGACTGTGGTAGCCTAGGCTGGAACAGATTGCTGTGCAAATACTTGGCAAAGTAATAATCTATTTGTGGATAAGCAGAAATTGGCTGTATTCTCAGTAGAGTTATGAACTGTCACTATTAACACCCATGAGTCACTAACATCATGGTGGGCCGAGTGATTTTTCTGCAGGCTTATAGGGCATGTTATACTAAAAATGCCACCGTCCATCTGTCTAATTAGTGTCTGTTCCATTGATGTCACAGATATTCAAATGAGCTGCTTTCTTCATGCCAAAACACACAGGGGCTTTATGTAATCCCCAGATTCCACATGTGGGTGAGGTTGAGGTATCCAGTAGTGGTGGATTTTTTTTCTTTTTATGGTTTCCAGGACAGTCTATAGTATGATGAGAGAAGTTAAGGAGGAAAATTAAAAAACCAAACGAATCCTCTGCTTCTCCCTGAGCCAGACCATTGGCCTCACATCCCAGAAACGGAAGCGGTGAGGATTAGATGGAGGAGCACGTGGGTTGAATGGCCCTTAACCCAGTAGTATTTCAACCCTAAAAAAACCCCAACATTTCATTGACTGTGCCGCTTCATGTCCACCTTCTAAAGCACTCAGAGATTTCTCTTGTGACCAGCTCTACTCCAGGACATACAGGAAGGGAATTCTGGGGGACGTGGCTCCAGCTTAGCTAAACTGACACAGCACAAAGCCACCACAGATAGTAAGTTTGGTTAACAGCCTAGAAAAAGAAAACCCTAGAGGGGAGAAAGAAAATATCAGTCATATCTTTCAATTGCAAAAGTACCCCCTCTTTGTAATTATTAAGCAATCTGTGGGTAATACTTTGAGGTGATGTGGATATCCTGGTGGTTTCAGCATCTACTGGTAACCCCTGTCCTTACGTCAAGACTGTGTTTAGCTTTGTAAGAAACTGCCCAATTATCTTCCAAAGTGGTCGTACCATTTTGCATTCCCACCACCAGTGAATGGGAGCTCCTACCTGCGTCCTTGCCCGTGTTTGGTGTTATCAGTGTTTTGGATTTTGTCTCTTCTAGTAAGTGTGTACGGGTGTCTTGTTGTTTTAATATGCAATTCTCTCATGATATATGATGCTGAACATCTTTTTAAAAATTTTTTATGTTATATTGGAGTATAGTGGATTAACAATGTAGTGTTAGTTTCAGGTGTACAGTGTAAGTGATTCAGTTATACATATACATATATCTATTCTTTTTCAAATTCTTTTCCCATTTAGGTTATTACAGAATATTGAGCAGAGTTCCCTGTGCTATACAGTAGGTCCTTGTTGGTTATCTGTTTTAAATATAGCAGTGTGTACATGTCAATCCCCAACTCCCAATCTATCCCTCCCTACCACCTGTCCCCCTGGTAACCATAAGTTCCTTCTCTAAGTCTGTGAGTCTGTTTCTGTTTCGTAAATAAGTTCATTTGTATCATTCCTTTTTTTTTAGATTCCTCATATAAGCGGTATCATATATTTGTCTTTCTCTGTCTGGCTTATGTCACTTTGTATGACAGTTTCCACGTCCATCCATGCTGCTGCAAATGACATTATTTCATTTTTTATGGCTGAGTAATATTCCATTGTATATATGTATCAAATCTTCTTTATCCAGTCGTCTGTCAATGGACGTTTAGGTTGCTTCCATGTCTTGCTATTGTAAACAGTGCTGCAATGAACACTGGGGTACATTTATCCTTTTGAACCATGTTTTTCTCCAGATATATGCCCAGGAGTGGGATTGCTGGATCATATGGTAGCTCTATTTTTAGTTTTTAAAGGAACCTCCATACTGTTCTCCATAGTGGCTGTACCAATTTACATTCCCACCAACAATGTGGGAGGGTTCCCTTTTCTCCACACCCTCTCCAGCATTTATTGTTTGTAGATTTTTTGATGATAGTCATTCTGACTGGTGTGAGGTGATACCTCATTGTAGTTTTGATTTGCATTTCTCTAATAATTAGGGATGTTGAACATCTTTTCATGTGCCTCTTCGCCATCTGTATGTCTTCTTTGGAGAAATGTCTATTTAAGTCTTCTCCTCTGTCATAGAGTGATTGACCGTAGGTACATGGGTTTATTTCTGGGCTTTCTATCCTGTTCCATTGATCTGTATTTCTGTTTTCATATGCTTATTTATCATCTATATATCTTCTTCGGTGAGGTGTCTGTTCAAGTCTTTTGCCCATTTTAAAATCAAGTTGTTTTCCTATTGTTGAATTTTTAAAGTTCTTTGTATATTTTGGATAACAGTCTTTTTTTAGAGGTGTCTTTTGCAAACATTTTCTCCCAGTTTGACTTGCCTTCTCGTTCTCTTGACTTTTTTTCACAGAGAAGAATTTTTTAATATTAAGGAAGTCCAACTTATTCTTTCTTTCACGGGTCATGCCTTTGGTGCTGTGTCTAAAAAGTCATCATTGTACCTAAGGTCATCCAGGTTTTCTCCTATGTTATCTTCTAAGAGTTTTATAGTTTTGTGTTTTACATTTACATCTGTGATCTATATTGAGTTAGTTTTCATGAAGGGTGTAAGGTTTATGTCTAGATTCTTTTTTCTTTTTCTTTTTTCTCCCATGAGGATGTTTAGTTGTTCCAGCACCATCTGTTGAAAAAACTATCATTGCTCCATTGTATTACCTTTGCTTCTTTTAAAGATCAATTGCCTAATTATGTGGGTCAGTTTCTAGGCTCTCTATTCTATTCCATTGATCTAACTGAGATTTCTTTTTTGGAGGGTGCTAATATAAATGGTAATGCATTTTTAATATCAAATTCTACTTGTTCATTGCTTTTATATAGAAAATTGATTGACTTTTTAATGTTAACCTTGTATCCTGCAACCTTGCTGTAATCACTTGTTAGTTCCAGAAGTTTTTTGTTGATTCTTTTGGATTTTCTACATAGATGATCTTGTTATCTGTGAGCAAAGACAGTTTAATTTCTTCCTTTCAAATATGTCTATCTTTTCTGTCCTTGTCTTATTGCATTAGCTAAACTTCCAGAATGATGTTGAAAAACAATGGTGAGAGGGACATCCTTTCCTTGTTCCTAAGGTTACTTTTTGATATTTGCATTCAATTTTAGGCTCTACTTTAAAAAAATCTCTATGCCTATCACTCTTATTCTTATACCTTATACTTCATTCTCTTCCACTCTTTCTTGGTAGCCATTTGCATTTATTTCTGATTTATATTTTTGTGTTTCTTTTTTGTAAAAATAAGCAAATATGTATCCTCATTTCTATTTTCCCTTCATTCTTAAACAGTTGTGGCATACTAGGTCTGCTTTCCCATGGCTTCACCAACTGAGGATGTTCTCAGGAATTTGAATTTTTGCCATGAGAAATGGCACTCATTGTGAGTTTAGATGGAAGTTATAAAAGTTTGAATTTCTCTCATTATAGTGAAGTTGATCATATTTTCATGTGCTAAGGCAGGCCCTTCTTTCTTTTTTTAAAAAATTGAAGTATAGTTGATTTACAGTATATTAATTTCAGGTGTAAAAAAGTGATTCAGTATTTTTATAGATTATACTCCATTTAAAGTTATTATAAAATATTGGCTATATTCCCTGTGCTATACAATATATTCTTGTAGCTTATTTATTTTACACATAGTAGTTTGTATCTCTTAATCCACTCCCCCTTTCTTGCCTCTCCGCCTTCCCTCTCCCCACTGGTAACCACTAGTTTTTTCTCTGTATCTGTGAGTCTGTTTCTGTTTTGTTATATTCATTCATTTGTTTTATTTTTTAGATTCCACATGTAAGTGATAACATACAGCATTTGTCTTTCTCTGTTTGACTTATTTCACTGAGCATAATACCCTCCAGGTCCATCCATGTTGTTGCAAATGGCAAAATTTCATTCTTTTTAATGACTGAGTAATATTCTGTTTTGTGTGTGTGTATCTTGCATCTTCTTTATCCTCTCATCTGTTGATGGACGCTTAGGTTGCTTCCATATCTTGGCTATTGTAAATAGAGCTGCTATGAACATTGGGGTGCATGTATCTTTCCAAATTAGTGTCTTCATTTTCTTTGGATCTATATACCCTGGAGTGGAATTGCTGGGTTGTATACTAGTTCTATTTTTAGTTTTTTGAGAAACCTCCAT
This sequence comes from Balaenoptera ricei, assembly GCF_028023285.1. Classification (NCBI taxonomy): domain Eukaryota; kingdom Metazoa; phylum Chordata; class Mammalia; order Artiodactyla; family Balaenopteridae; genus Balaenoptera; species Balaenoptera ricei. The sequence continues at coordinate 9,540,790 of NC_082648.1, read as the reverse complement.
ACTGTTTTCCATAGTGGCTACACCAATTTGCATTTGAACCAACAGTGTACTAAGGTTCCCTTTTCTTCGCATCCTTGCCAACATTTGTTGTTTCTGTTCTTTTTGATGATAGCCATTCTGACAGGTATGAGGTGGTATCTCATTGTGGTTTTGATTTTCATTTCTCTGATTAGTGATGTTGAGCATCTTTTCATGTGACTGCTGGCTGTCTGTTGTCTTCTTTGGAAAAATGTCTATTCAAGTCTTCTTCCCATTTTTAAATTGGGTTGTTTTTTTCTTTGGTATTGAATTATATGAGATGTTCATATATTTTGGGTATTAACCCCTTGTTGGTCATATCATTTGCAAATATTTCCTCCTGTATAATAGGTGTCTTTTCATTTTGTTGATGCTTTCCTTTGCTGTGCAAAAGCTTTAAATTAGGTCCCATTTGTTTATTTTGTTTCTTTTGCCTGAGGAGACTGATCTAAAGAAATATTGCTATTATTTATGTCAAACAGCATACAGCTTATGTTTTCTTCTGGGAGTTTTATGGTTTCTGGTCTTACATTTAGGTCTTTAATCCATTTTTAGTTTATTTTTAGATATGGTGTGAGAAAATGTTCTAATTCATTCTTTTACAGGTGACTGTTGAGTTTTCCCAGCACTACTTATTGAAGATACTCTTTTTTCCATTGTGTATTTCTGCCTCTTTTGTTGTAGATTAATTGACCATAGGTGCGTGGGTTTATTTGTGGACTGTCTATTTTGTTCCATTGATATGCATCTGTTTTTGTGCCAGTACCATACTGTTTTTATTACTGTAGCTTTGTAGTATAGTGGGAAGACTTGGGAGGGTGATACCTCCAGCTTTGTTCTTTTTTCTCAAGATTGCTTTGGCAATTCAGGGTCTTTTGTGGTTCCATATGAATTTTAGGATTATTTGTTCTAGTTCTAGAAAAATATGTCATGGGTATTTTGATAGAGATTGCATTAAATCTGTAGGTTACTTTGGGTAGTATGGCCACTTTTACAGTATTTTTAAGTACAAAAACGTGGGGTATCTTTCCATTTCTTTATATTGTAATCAGTTTCTTTCATCAGTGTCTTATAGTTTTCAGAGTATAGGTCTCTCACCTCCTTGGTAAAGTTTATTCCTAGGTATTTTATTCTTTTTGATGCGATTTTAAATGAGATTGTTTTCTTGCTTTCTCTTTCTGATAGTTCATTATTAGTGTATAGAAAAACAACATATTTCTTTATATATATATTTTTAAACATCTTTATTGGAGTATAATTGCTTTACAATGGTGTGTCAGTTTCTGCTTTATAACAAAGTGAATCAGTTATACATATACATATGTCTCCATATCTCTTCCCTCTTACATCTCCGTCCCTCCCACCCTCCCTATCCCACCCCTCTAGGTGGTCACAAAGCACCAAGCTGATCTCCCTGTGCTATGCGACTGCTTCCCACTAGCTATCTATTTTACATTTGGTAGTGTATATATGTCCATGCCACTCTCTCACTTTGTCCCAGCTTACTCTTCCCCCTCCTCGTATCCTCAAGTCCATTCTCTAGTAGGTCTGTGTCTTTATTCCGTCTTGCCCCTAGGTTCTTCATGACCATTTTGTTTTTTAGATTCCATATATATGTGTTAGCATACGGTATTTGTTTTTCTCTTTCTTACTTACTTCACTCTGTATGACAGATTCTAGGTCTATCCACCTCACTACAAATAACTCAATTTCGTTTCGTTTTATGGCTGAGTAATATTCCATTGTATATATGTGCCATATCTTCTTTATTCATTCATCTGTCGATGGACACTTAGGTTGCTTCCATGTCCTGGCTATTGTAAATAGAGCTGCAATGAACATTGTGGTACATGACTCTTTTTGAATTATGGTTTTCTCAGGGTATATGCCCAGGAGTGGGATTGCTTTGTCTCTTATAATAGTCTTTGTTTTAAAGTCTATTTTGTCCGATATGAGAATTGCTACTCCAGCTTTCTTTTGATTTCCATTTGCCTGGAATATCTTTTTCCATCCCCTCACTTTCAGTCTGTATGTGTCCCTAAGTCTGAGATGGGTCTCTTGTAGACAGCATATATACAGGTCTTGTTTTTGTATCCATTCAGTCAGTCTATGTCTTTTGGATGGAGCATTTAATCCATTTACATTTAAGGTAATTATCAACATGTATGTTCCTATTACCATTTTCTTAATTGTTTTGGGTTTTGTTATTGTAGGTCTTTTCCTTCTCTTGTGTTTCCTGCCTAGAGAAGTACCTTTAGCATTTGTTGTAAAGCTCATTTGGTGGTGCTGAATTCTCTTAGCTTTTGCTTGTCTGTAAAGGTTTTAATTTCTCCATCAAATCTGAATGAGATCCTTGCTGGGATGAGTAATCTTGGTTGTAGGTTTTTCTCCTTCATCACTTTAAATATGTCCTGCCACTCCCTTCTGGCTTGCAGAATTTCTGCTGAAAGATCAGCTGTTAACCTTATGGGGACTCTCTTATGTGTTATTTGTTGTTTCTCCCTTGCTGCTTTTAATATTTTTTCTTTGTATTTAATTTTTGATAGTTTGATTAATATGTGTCTTGGTGTGTTTCTCGGATTTATCCTGTATGGGACTCTATGTGCTTCCAGGACTTGATTAACTATTTCCTTTCCCATATTAGGAAAGTTTTCGACTATAATCTCTTCAAATATTTTCTCAGTCCCTTTCTTTTTCTCTTGTTCTTCTGGGACCCCTATAATTTGATTATTGGTGCATTGAATGTTGTCCCAGAGGTCTCTTGAGACTGTCCTCAGTTCTTTTCATTCTTTTTTCTTTATTCTGCTCTGAAGTAGTTATTTCCACTATTTTATCTTCCAGGTCCCTTATCCGTTCTTCTGCCTTAGTTATTCTGCTGTTGATCCCTTCTAGAGAATTTTTAATTTCATTTATTGTGTTGTTCATCACTGTTTGTTTGCTCTTTAATTCTTCTAGGTTAAACGTTAAACGTTTCTTGTATTTTCTTGTATTTTCTCCATTCTATTTCCAAGATTTTGGATCATCTTTACTATCATTATTCTGAATTCTTTTTCAGGTAGACTGCCTATTTCCTCTTCATTTGTTAGGTCTGGTGGGTTTTTGCCTTGCTCCTTCATCTGCTGTGTGTTTCTCTGTCTTCTCATTTTGCTTAACTTACTGTGTTTGGGGTCTCCTTTTTGCAGGCTGCAGGTTTGTAGTTCCCATTGTTTTTGGTGTCTGTCCCCAGTGGCTAAGGTTGGTTCAGTGGGTTGTGTAGGCTTCCTGGTGGAGGGGACTAGTGCATGTGTTCTGGTCGATGAGGCTGAATCTTGTCTTTCTGGTGGGCAGGTCCACGTCTGGTGGTGTGTTTTGGGGTGTCTGTGGCCTTATTATGATTTTAGGCAGCCTCTCTGCTACGGGTTGGGGTTGTGTTCCTGTCTTGCTAGTTGTTTGGCATAGGGTGTCCAGCACTGTAGCTTGCTGGTCGTTGAGTGGAGCTGGGTCTTGGTGTTGAGATGGAGATCTCTGGGAGATTTTCGCCATTTGATATCACATGGAGCTGGGAGGTCTCTTGTGGACCAGTGTCCTGAAGTTGGCTCTCCCACCTCAGAAGCACAGCCCTGACGCCTGGCTGAAGCACCAAGAGCCTGGCTCTGAATCTTCACTGTGCCCTTTACAAGCTGTGTGACTTTGGACAAGTTTCATAACTTCACCAAGCCTCAGTTTCCTCATCTGTCCTCAGTGAGATGTCTGACAATGGCTGGCCCACCAATATTCCAATCTGTGGATGTGGATCAAAATCTTGGATTGCAACAGTAGCTGCACTGGCCTTCTTCCCTGGAAGTTGTTTAAGCCATAAATCTGCTGCCCCTGACCAACTCCAGTGCCACTGCCTCTACCTCGGGTGCCAGTAGCCCTGTATTAATCTTGAATTTTGTCAAATGCTTTTTCTGTGTCTATTGATGATCATGTGACTTTTATACTTCTTCTGTTAATGTATATCACATTGATTTTGAGCATATTGAACCATCCTTGCATCCCTGGGATAAATCCCACTTGATCGTGGTATATGATCCTTTTTATATATTCATGAATTTGGTTTGCTAATATTTGGTTGAGAAATTTTTTATCTATATTCATCAGTGATATTGGCCTGTATATTTCCTTTTTTTTTTTTTTTGGAGTGTCTTTATCTGGTTTTAGGTTTTAGTATCCAGACAAAGGGTAAAGGTTGCCTTGTAGAATGAATATGGGAGTGTTCCCTCCTCTTCAATTTTTCGGGATAGTTTGAGAAGGATACATAATAGCTCTTCTTTTTTTTTTTTTTTTTTTTAATCAGTCATCAATTTTATACACATCAGTGTATACATGGCAATCCCAATCGCCCAATTCAGCACACCACCATCCCCACCCCACCGTGGTTTTCCCCCCTTGGTGTCCATACGTTTGTTCTCTACTGTGTCTCAACTTCTGCCCTGCAAACCGGTTCATCTGTACCATTTTTCTAGGTTCCACATACGTGCGTTATTATACGATATTTGTTTTTCTCTTTCTGACTTACTTCACTCTGTATGACAGTCTCTAGATCCATCCACGTCTCAACAAATGACTCAATTTCGTTCCTTTTTGTGGCTGAGTAATATTCCATTGTATATATGTACCACAACTTCTTTATCCATTCATCTGTCGATGGGCATTTAGGTTGCTTCCATGACCTGGCTATTGTAAATAGTGCTGCAATGAACATTCAGGTGCATGTGTCTTTTTGAATTACGGTTTTCTCTGGGTATATGCCCAGTAGTGGGATTGCTGGATCATATGGTAATTCTGTTTTTAGTTTTTTAAGGAACCTCCATATTGTTCTCCATAGTGGCTGTATCAATTTACATTCCCACCAAGAGTGCAAGAGGGTTCCCTTTTCTCCACACCCTCTCCAGCATTTGTTGTTTGTAGATTTTCTGATGATGCCCATTCTAATTGGTGTGAGGTGATACCTCATTGTAGTTTTGATTTGCATTTCTCTAATAATTAGTGATGTTGAGCATCTTTTCATGTCCTTCTTGGCCATCTGTATGTCTTCTTTGGAGAAATGTCTATTTAGATCTTCTGTCCATTTTTGGATTGGGGTGTTTGTTTCTTTAATATTGAGCTGAATGAGCTGTTTATATATTTTGGAGATTAATCCTTTGTCCGTTGATTCGTTTGCAAATATTTTCTACCATTCTGAGGGTTGTCTTTTCGTCTTGTTTATGGTTTCCTTTGCTGTGCAAAAGCTTTGAAGTTTCATTAGGTCCCATTTGTTTATTTTTGTTTTTATTTCCATTACTCTAGGAGGTGGATCAAAAAAGATTTTGCTGTGATTTGTGTCAGAGAGTGTTCTTCCTATGTTTTCCTCTAAGAGTTTTATAGTGTCCGGTCTTACATTTAGGTCTCTAATCCATTTTGAGTTTATTTTTGTGTATGGTGTTAGGGAGTATTCTAATTTCATTCTTTTCCTTGTAGCTGTCCAGTTTTCCCAGCACCACTTATTGAAGAGACTGTCTTTTCTCCATTGTATATCTTTGCCTCCTTTGTCATAGATTAGTTGACCATAGGTGCGTGGGTTTATCTCTGGGCTTTCTATCTTGTTCCATTGATCTATGTTTCTGTTTTTGTGCCAGTACCATATTGTCTTGATTTTTTCCCTCAAGACTATTCGGGGTCTTTTGTGTCTCCATACAAATTTTAAGATGATTAGTTCTAGTTCCGTAAAAAATGCCATTGGTAATTTGATAGGGATTGCATTGAATCTGTAGATTGCTTTGGGTAGTATAGTGATTTTCACAATATTGATTCTTCCAATCCAAGAACATGGTATATCTCTCCATCTGTTGGTATCATCTTTAATTTCTTTCATCAGTGTCTTAGAGTTTTCTGCATACAGGTCTTTTGTCTCCCTAGGTAGGTTTATTCCTAGGTATTTTATTCTTTTTGTTGCAATGGTAAATGGGAGTGTTTCCATAATTTCTCTTTCAGATTTTTCATCATTAGTGTATAGGAATGCAAGAGATTTCTGTGCATTAATTTTGTATCCTGCAACTTTACCAAATTCATTGATTAGCTCTAGTAGTTTTCTGGTGGCATTTTTAGGATTCTCTATGTATAGTATCATGTCATCTGCAAACAGTGACAGTTTTACTTCTTCTTTTCCAATTTGTATTCCTTTTATTTCTTTTTCTTCTCTGATTACCATGGCTAGGACTTCGAAAACTATGTTGAATAATAGTGGTGAGAGTGGACATCCTTGTCTCATTCCTGATCTTAGAGGAAATGGTTTCAGTTTTTCACCGTTGAGAATGATGTTTGCTGTGGGTTTGTCATATATGGCCTTTATTATGTTGAGGTAGGTTCCCTCTATGCCCACTTTCTGGAGAGTTTTTATCATAAATCGGTGCTGAATTTTGTCAAAAGCTTTTTCTGCATCTATTGAGATGGTCATATGGTTTTTCTCCTTCAATTTGTTAATATTGTGTATCACATTGATTGATTTGCATATATTGAAATCCTTGCATCCCTGGGATAAATCCCACTTGATCGTGATGTATGATCCTTTTAATGTGTTGTTGGATTCTGTTTGCTAGTATTTTGTTGAGGATTTTTGCATCTATATTCATCAGTGATATTGGTCTGTAATTTTCTTTTTTTGTAGTATCTTTGTCTGGTTTTGGTATCAGGGTGATGGTGGCCTCATAGAATGAGTTTGGGAATGTTCCTTCCTTTGCAATTTTTTGGAAGAGTTTGAGAAGGATGGGTGTTAGCTCTTCTCTAAATGTTTGATAGAATTCACCTATGAAGCCATCTGGTGCTGGACTTCTGTTTGTTGGAAGATTTATAATCACAGTTTCAATTTCATTACTTGTGATTGGTCTGTTCATATTTTCTGTTTCTTCCTGGTTCAGTCTTGGAAGGTTATACCTTTCTAAGAATTTGTCCATTTCTTCCAGGTTGTCCATTTTATTGGCATAGAGTTGCTTGTAGTAGTCTCTTAGGATGCTTTGTATTTCTGTGGTGTCTGTTGTAACTTCTCCTTTTTCATTTCTAATTTTATTGATTTGAGTCCTCTCCCTCTTTTTCTTGATGAGTCTGGCTAATGGCTTATCAATTTTGTTTATCTTCTCAAAGAACCAGCTTTTAGTTTTATTGATCTTTGCTATTGTTTTCTTTGTCTCTATTTCATTTATTTCTGCTCTGATCTTTATGATTTCTTTCCTTCTGCTAACTTTGGGTTTTGTTTGTTTTTCTTTCTCTAGTTTCTTTAGGTGTAAGGTTAGATTGTTTACTTGAGATTTTTCTTGTTTCTTGAGGTAGGCTTGTATAGCTATTAACTTCCCTCTTAGAACTGCTTTTGCTGCATCCCATAGGTTTTGGATCATCGTGTTTTCATTGTCATTTACCTCTAGGTATTTTTTGATTTCCTCTTTGATTTCTTCAGTGATCTCTTGGTTATTTAGTAACGTATTGTTTAGCCTCCATGTGTTTGTGTTTTTTACGTTTCTTTCCCTGTAATTCATTTCTGATTCCATAGTGTTGTGGTCAGAAAAGATGCTTGATATGATTTCAGTTTTCTTAAATTTACTGAGGCTTGATTTGTGACCCAAGATGTGATCTATCCTGGAGAATGTTCCATGCGCACTTGAGAAGAAAGTGTAATCTGCTGTTTGGGGATGGAATGTCCTATCAATGTCAATTAAATCAATCTGGTCTATTGTGTCATTAAAAGCTTCTGTTTCCTTATTTATTTTCATTTTGGATGATCTGTCCATTGGTGTAAGTGAGGTGTTAAAGTCCACCACTGTTATTGTGTTACTGTCAATTTCCACTTTTATAGCTGTTAGCAGTTGCCTTATGTATTGAGGTGCTCCTATGTTGGGTGCATATATATTTATAATTGTTATATCTTCTTCTTGGATTGATCCCTTTATCATTATGTAGTGCCCTTCCTTGTCTCTTGTAACATTCTTTATTTTAAAGTCTATTTTATCTGATATGAGTATAGCTACTCCAGCTTTCTTTTGATTTCCATTTGCATGGAATATCTTTTTCCATCCCCTCACTTTCAGTCTGTATGTGTCCCTAGGTCTGAAGTGGGTCTCTTGTAGACAGCATATATATATGGGTCTTGTTTTTGTATCCATTCGGCAAGACTGTGTCTTTTGGTTGGAGCATTTATTCCATCACATTTAAGGTAATTATCGATATGTATGTTCCTATGACCATTTTCTTAATTGTTTTGGGTTTGTTTTTGTAGGTCCTTTTCTTCTCTTGTGTTTCCCACTTAGAGAAGTTCCTTTAGCATTTGTTGTAGAGCTGGTTTGGTGGTGCTGAATTCTCTTAGCTTTTGCTTGTCTGTAAAGCTTTTGATTTCTCCATCAAATCTAAATGAGATCCTTGCTGGGTAGAGTAATCTTGGTTGTAGGTTCTTCCCTTTCATCACTTTAAGTATATCATGCCACTCCCTTCTGGCTTGCAGAGTTTCTGCTGAGAAATCAGCTGTTAACCTTATTGGGGGTTCCCTTGTATGTTATTTGTCGTTTTTCCCTTGCTGCTTTCAGTAATTTTTCTTTGTCTTTAATTTTTGCCAATTTGATTACTATGTGTCTCAGCGTGTTTCTCCTTGGGTTTATCCTGTATGGGACTCTCTGTGCTTCCTGGACTTCAGTGGCTATTTCCTTTCCCATGTTAGGGAATTTTTCGACTATAATCTCTTCAAATATTTTCTCTGGTCCTTTCTCTCTCTCTTCTCCTTCTGGGACCCCTATAATGCGAATGTTGTTGCGATTAATGTTGTCCCAGAGGTCTCTTAGGCTGTCTTCATTTCTTTTCATTCTTTTTTCTTTAGTCTGTTCCACAGCCTTGAATTCCACCATTCTGTCTTCCAGGTCACTTATCCGTTCTTCTGCCTCAGTTATTCTGGTATTCATTTCTTCGAATGTAGTTTTCATTCAGTTATTGTATTGTTCATGTCTGTTTGTTTGTTCTTTAATTCTTCTAGGTCTTTGTTAAACATTTCTTGCATCTTCTCGATCTTTGCCTCCATTCTTATTCCGAGATCCTGGATCATCTTCACTATCATTATTCTGAATTCTTTTTCTGGAAGGTTGCCTATCTCCACTTCATTTAGTTGTTTTTCTGAGGTTTTATCTTGTTCCTTCATCTGGTATATAGCCCTCTGCTTTTTCATCTTGTCTGTCTTTCTGTGAATGTGGTTTTTCTTCCAAAGGCTGCAGGATTGTAGTTTTTCTTGCTTCTGCTGTCTGCCCTCTGGGGTTGACGCTATCTAAGAGGCTTGATGGGAGGCTCTGGTGGTGGGTAGAGCTGACTGTTGCTGTGGTGGTCAGAGCTCAGTAAAACTTTAATCCACTTGACTGTTGATGGGTGGGGCTGGGTTCCCTCCCTGTTGTTTGTTTTGCCTGAGGCAACCCAACACTGTAGCCTACCTGGGCTCTTTGGTGGGGCTAATGACAGACTCTGGGAGGGCTCACACCAAGGAGTACTTCCCAGAACTTCTGCTGCCGGTGTCCTTGTCCCCACGGTGAAACAGAGCCACCCCCCGCCTCTGCAGGAGACCCCCCAACACTAGCAGGTAGGTCTGGTTCAGTCTCTCCCAGTTTCACTGCTCCTTCCCCTGGGTCCCGATGCACACACTATTTTGTGTGTGCCCTCCAAGAGTGGGGTCTCTGTTTCCCCCAGTCCTGTCGAAGTCCTGCAGTCAATTCCCACTAGGCTTCAAAGTCTGATTCTCTATGAATTCCTCCTCCTGTTGCCGGACCCCCAGGTTGGGAAGCCTGATGTGGGGCTCAGAACCTTCACTCCAGTGGGTGGACTTCTGTGGTATAAATGTTCGCCAGTCTGTGAGTCACCCACCCACCAGTTATGAGATTTGATTTTACTCTGATTGCGCCTCTCCTACCGTCTCATTGTGGCTTCTCCTTTGTCTTTGGATGTGGGGTATCTTTTTTGGTGAGTTCCAGTGTCTTCCTGTCAATGATTGTCCAGCAGCTAGTTGTGATTCTGGTGTTCTCGCAAGAGGGAGTGAGAGCACGTCCTTCTCCTCCACCATCTTGGTTCCAAAAATAGCTTTTCTTTTTATGTTTGGTAGAATTCCTCCATGAAAGCATCCAGTCCTGGACTTTTGTTTGCTGGGAGTTTTTTTATTACTAATTCAATTTCACTACTAGTAATTGGTCTAGTCAAACTGTCTACTTCTTCCTGATTTAGTCTTGGAAGATAGTATGTTTCTAGAAATTTATCCATTTCTTCTGGGTTTTCCAATTTGTTGAAATATAACTGTTCATAGTATTATGATTTTTTTGTATCGTTGTAATTTCTCCTCTTTCAGTTCTTACTTTGTTTGGGTCCTCTCTTGTTTTTTTCTTAATGAGCCTGGCTAAAGACATCAATTTCATTTATTTTTTCAAAAAACTGGCTCTTGGTTTCATTGATCTTTTCTATTGTTTTCTTGGTCTCTATTTTATTTTCCTCTCTGCTTATTATTATTTCCTTCCTTCTGCTGATGTTGGGTTTATTTGTTCTTCTTTTTTTAATTCCTTTAGGTGGTAGGTTAGGTTGCTTACTTGAGGTTTTTCTTTTTTCTTGAGGAAAGCCTGTATTGCTATATACTTCCCTCTTAGAACTGCTTTTGTGGCATCCCACAGTTTTTGGAAAGCTGTGTTTTTATTTTCATTTGTCTCAATGTGTTTTCTGTTTTACTGTTTGATTTCTTCATTGACCCATTGTGGGGTTTTTTGTTTTTTGTTTTTTAAGTATCATGTTGTTTAGTCTGCAAGTGTGTGTTCTTTTCCTGTTTTTTCTGTAGTTGATTTCTAGTTTCATACTGTTGTGGTTGGAAAAAGTGCTTGATATAATTTCTCTTCTCTTATTTGTTGAGACTTGTTTTGTGGCCTAGCATATAATCTATCCTGAAGAATGTTCCATGTGAACTTGAAAAGAAATATGTATTCTGCTGTTTTTGGATGGAATGTTCTATAGACATCTATTAAGTCCAACTTGCTTAATGTGTCATTTAAGACCACTGTTTCCTTACTGATTTTCTGTCTGGATGATCTGTCCATTGATGCAAGTGGGGTGTTAAAGTCCCCTACTATTATCATATTGTTGTCAATTTCTCCCTTTGCTTTATATATTTAGGACATCCTATATTAGGTGCATATATGTTAAAAATGTTATATTCTCTTGTACTGACCCCTTTATTATTATATAATACCCTTATTTGTCTTTTGTTATAGGCTTTGTTTTAAAGTCTACTTTATCTGAGTATTGCTACCCCTGTTTCCTTACTTCCATTTGCATGAACTATCTTTTTCCATCCCCTCATTCAATTTCAGCCTGTGTATGTTTAGCTCTGAAGTAAGTTTCTTATACGCAGCATATAGATTGGCTTTGTTTTTTTTAATCCAATCAGTCACCCTATGTCTTTTGATTGGAGCATTTAGTCCATTGACATTTAATGTGATTATTGATGGGTATGTATTCATTGCCATTTTGTTACTTGTTTTCTGGTTGTTTTTGTAGTTCTTCTCTATTCTTCTTTCTAGTTTCCTCCCTGGTGGTTTGTTGATTTTCTTTAGTGATATGCTTGTGTTCCTTTCTATTTTTTGTGTATCTGTTGTAGGTTTTTGATTTGTGCTTACCATGGGGTTCATATATGTTGACTTCTATATCCACTTGTTTTAAACTGATAGTCATTTAAGTTCAAACACATTTTAAATGAGCTCCATTTTTACTCCCCTCCCCCACGTTTTGTGTTTTTATGACATATTTTACATCATGTTTGTCCCTCAACTGTCTAGTATAGTTAATTTTACAATTTTTGTCCTTTAATTTTTGATCTAGCTTGTTAAGTGGTTGATCCCTAGCCTTTACCATATATTTGCCTTTACTAGTGGGAATTTTTCCTTTTCTATAAATTTTTACTTCTTGTTATAGCCTTTCTCTTCCACTTGCAGAAGGCTCTTTAACACTTTTTTCAGGGTCAGTTTAGCATTGATGAATTCTTTTAGTGTTTGCTTGTCTGAGAAGTTCTTTATCTCTCCTTCAATTCTAAATGATAATGTTGCTGGGTGGAATATTGAGTTAAGAGGTTTTTCCCTTTCAGCACTTTAAATATATCATGCTACTCCCTCTGGCCTGGTAGGCCCTTATTTCTTGACTAGATTATTACAGTGGCCTCCTGACTGCTTTCCTCGACTTTGTTCTCTTTTAATTTTCTACAGTCCCACTAGGGATTTCTTTTAACAAGAGCAATCTGATCTTGAAGCACTCCTGGTAAAAGTCATTCAATCATATACACTCTTTGTAGGAAAAATGTAAGATTTTAGCATGTCATACAAAATCCTTAATGATCAGGTTCCCTGTTTACATTGATTTTAGTCTCGTATCCCTATGTACCCCTGCTCTACTCACTCCAAATATTTTCTTTTTCTTTTCCTATCATGCTCTTTCATGTCTACATTTTTGTTTTCAATTCCTTCTTTTTGGAATCCCCTTTACCTTCTTCATGAGAAAACTTCTACTCATCCTTCAAAGCCCAGTTCAAATATCATCTCCTTAATAAAGTCTTTCTTCTCTTTCTCAGTAGAGCTACTCATCCCTCTGGGTTCCTATAGCATTTTGCAGCTCTGATGCCAACAATTAGCATTCACCAGATTGTGCTACAATTGTTTACTTTTGAGTCTAACTCCACTACTCTTAGAGCATATGGACTTAAAAAAAATGTATCTGACCCTCATTTCATGCACTGTGCCCGTTACATAGTGAGTGCTAAAAGAAGTTTTGCTTAATGAGCAAAATAAATGATAAGTCGAATTTCATTCCTTCTGGTTTCTGCTGATAGAAAATTTGATATTTTCTCCTCTGGCTTTTCCTTTTTCTAGGATGCTAATGTATAGATTTAGCAGCTCGGTAGTTATGACCAGGCTTATGAGAGTTTCACGGCTTACCACCATCCAGTCTCCTAAGCTAATTTCCTTCAGCAAATCATGAATCATACAATTATTGAATCTTAGAGCTGGGAGGGATGTTGAGGAATCATTTGATCCTTCTTTTCCCCTCAAGGTAGCACTTGAGCTGCTGCCCCATGGTAAGTAGGAGAGAAGATTGTGTGATTTCAGATTTCAACATCAGCAGAGTATACATCTCTCTTTTCACGTATGTGTCCAATAGTGCCTGAAATAAGTCGCCATGATTTTGCATAGGATGGCGTATAGGGGTGACATGGTTTTTATTTTAAGGTAAAAAAGTAGATATTTCTTTCCAAGTTAGACAAAGTACAAACGTCTTGTCACCAGCACTATCCTATGAAGATATGGTTTAGATATAACTAAAAATGTCTGAAGAGCACAGTTGAGGGTAATTCACCTACCTATCCCTTTTCATCCTCTGAGTTCCTGGTCTCCTAATAAATAATAAAATCACATTATTACAATTTTAATAGTCATCATAACGATTAAGTACTAAGCTGTCATGTCACCCATACTGATGCAACTTGAATGAAAATCGGCATTTGACTCCCACTCCCCAAAGCCCCTCAAGATAGGGGCTCCTCTCTATTATCTAAGAAAGATTTACTGAGCCATTAAAAAAAAAATAGTACTCTCCCCACCCCCTGAATCAATTTGTATGTGTGTTTTTCCTATTCTCTGCTTCCTCCAATATAAACAGGGAGCTGTCTTAGCAGTTTGGAGTGGCGCTGATGCTGTGTCACACGGTAGGGAGCATGTGTTGTCATACTCCTTTCACCTTTAACCAAGTTGGTTGTGCTCACTCTGAAGAATAGCACAACCTGGAAAACTGCCTGGAGAGATGCACATTGAGATTTACATTCAGTTCAGGGTGTAATTTATTCAAACAGCTACTGTGCCAGGTACTAGAGGTAGGGCATGCTTCTTGCCTTCATGGAGGGAGCAGAACAATAAAGCAAATGAGTAGAAACAAATAAAAATAGTTTTAAAATGTTGCGAAGGAAGCAATAAGAGGATGAATTGGAGAATGGTATGCATGACTCATTTTTGCCAGGTTGGTCAGGGAAGACCTCCCTGGGGAGGTGATGTTTCTACTGAGACCTGAAGGACAGGAAGGGACCAACCAAATGAAGAGTAGGATGAAAGCTCTCCATGGATATGGAAGAGAAGATGCAAAGGCCTGCAAGAGCAAAGATGTTGGCTTTTTAAAAGAAATTGAAGGAGGGACTTGCCTGGCAGTTAGTGGTTAAGACTTCGCTTTCCAATGCAGGGGGTGTGGCTTCAATCCCTGGTCGGGGAGCTAAGATCCTGCATGCCTCATGGCCAAAAAACCAAAAAACATAAAGGAGAAGCAGCATTGTAACAAATTCAATAAAGACTTAAAAAAAAATGGTCCACATCAAAAAAAAAATCTTAAAAAATAATTAAAAAATAAAAGAAATTGAAGGAAAGGAAGATAGTGAGGCTGGAGCTTAATGAACAAGGAAGAGAGTGGAACAAAGCAAGCTGTAGATGAAGAGGAAGGCAGGGGTCAGATCAAGCAGCCTTTGGGGTTACTTTTGGAGTTTGTATTCCATTCTGAGGGCAATGGGAAGACATTGTTGGGTTTTATGTGACCTGTGACCTTTCAAGAAGATCACTTTTAGTCCCCTGAGGAGAATAAGTTGGAGGGGGGCAGGGTTGGAAAAGAGACCAGTAAAGAACTGTGTGTAACTGGGGACAGGTAGTGGTGGCTTGTTTGAGGATGGTGGTGACAAAGATGGAAAGAAACAAATGGATCAAGAACTACTTAGGATGTGAAGTAGCTGGGTCTTAGTGATAGAATAAATATTATGGGAGGATATAAAGACAGGAATCAGAGACAATTTCTAGACTTCTCCAGTCTTGAGCAGCTAGGTAGGTGGTGGTACTCCTGTTTTCTTTTTTAAAATTATTTTTATTAAAATATACACATTTAAAAATCAAACGATACTAAAAAAAGAAAAATAAGTACAACTGAAAGTGCCAGTCTCCTCCTATTTCAGCTTTGCTCTCCAGAGGAAACCATCTTTAACTCTCTTAGCTATTTTCTTGGTGTTCTCTCTAAATTTCTAGATAATATTGGTGCATTGCTATTTTCTTTAAATGCCTGTTGATCCTTGGCTATTTATTGACATTCAAGAGAGAGACCCCAGTGCATGGATTAAAGCTTCGTGTGCGTGGCTGCTTTGTTCTTGGTGACCAGGAGGCCTCTCAGGAGAGGAAACAGACAGTGAACTGGCCCAGTGTCAGTGTCTGAAGATTGTTTCTGTGGGGCCTCTCAGTTTCTCTAGGGAAGAAGATTCCAGTCCCTTTGACTCTTATTGTTCTGGGAGCATGGCAGAGGGAAGGGGGCTGGGTCTGCTTCCTACCATAGCACATACAGACTTTCTCGTAATTACCTTATTTTCAGATCTGAATCTTACTCTCGCTCTCCTCTGTGGCTGGTGTCCAGAGGCGGCAAGCTTTAGTTTCTCTGAAGGCTAAACCTCTAGTCTCCTGGCTGATTTACGGAAGGGTTCTGGTCACTTTTGTCCTGAGGATGGACGGGTGAGGAAAAATCAAGAAATCCAGTTTGGAACACATGATGAGATATGCATAAATGTTGAGATATGCATAAATAGAGCTGTGAGGTAGGGAGGTGGGTGGAAGTTTTGGGGCCCTGAGAGAAGTTTCATTTGGACAGATATGCCTGAAGTCATCAGCACTAGAGGGTATTTCAGACCGTGGAAATAGAAGCTGTCATTCGGGAGAGTATAGAAAGAGGTGAGAGGAGGGCACAGGACCCAATTCTGAGGCGCCCCAGCAGGGGTGCAGGGAGCCTGCAGACCAGAAATGAAGGATCTGTGGAGGGAGGGTATCCTCACTTTGTTTGGGAAAAACTGATTGCTGAGAACCCAAGTGTCCACTGAGAGATGAATGGATAAACCAAACACAGTATGTACCAACAATGGAATATTATTTGGCTTTGAGAAGGAAAGAGATTCTGACACATGCTACAAGGTGGATCAACTTTGAAGACATTATGTTAAGTGAAACAAGCCAGACACAAATAGGACAATTACCATATAATTCCACTTAAGTGAAATACCTAGCATAGTCCAATTCGTAGATACCGAAAGTAGAAAGGGTAGTTGCCAGGGGCAGGGAGTGAGGTATGGGGAGTTCGTGTTTAATGGGCACAGAGTTTGTTTTGGATGATGAAAAAGTTCCAGATATGGATGTTGGTGATGGTTGCACAACCATGTGAATGCACTAAAATGCCACTGAACTGTACACTTCAAAATGGTTAAAATGGTACGTTTCATGGTATATATATTTCACCACAATAAAAAAACAAAGGAAATTAGAAAGTATCAGGTAAGCCCACTGATGAAATAAAACAGAGTGATATGGGGGGAAAAAAAAACCCACCCAAAACAGGTAGCTGAGAGAAGGTGACAGAGCCCTGTAAACCTGTTTTGTTGATTGAGGCTGTTTTCCCCTTTCCCCTCCACTGCCTTGCCCGCCGTTACATGGGGTTTTTGTCTAGTCCTTATGAAGGTGGGTGTGGTGTGGGGAGAAAAGGAGAGGGTAGAGAGGGCTGGAGAGGGAATAGATTAAAGAAAAAAAAAAAAAACAACATCTAGGGGAGGTGCATGTATGGGGAGGGAAGGAAGAAGAAATATAGAAGGAGAGGCGGAGGGAGAAAAGCTGCTTCTAAAGGTGTGACAGCCAGGCAAGAGGACAAAGGCAGGCCAGCCCCTTGTCCTCGGCTTGCTTCACACCCATGTGACAAGGACTTGGGATGTAGGTCCCGCAGAGCCATGCCACACAGCTGGATAAGGTCCAGATAAAGTCCATTGAAACTGTCTTTCTGTGCCTGCGGAACTTGATTCTGCAAAGTGAACATGCTACAAATAAATAAAATGTATTCGCTCATGTGGTCGTACGTAACTGTCATGCTTCTTAGGTGATGCATCCTGGTGTAGAGAGAGTTTATGGAAAATATGTATGGAGGTATCCCTGTACTTTGTCACTACTTCAAACTCACAAGGAAAATGCATGGGAAATATGGTTTTGCTGTACCACACACAAGAGAGTCTTAAAATAGATCCATGATTTTTCTAAAACACTTATAACACAGGTAGTACTTGCTTATTTAAAGAAATTAGGAAATAAAGGTAGACAACAAGAAGAAAATTTAAAACTCCCCTAAATTCTGCTCCCTAGAGATAACTACTATTATCAGTTGATGTTCTTCAATTTCTGTATCCCTGCTTCTTGAATCTGAGCAGGTTTGTAACTGCTTCAACCAGTAGAGGACAGTGGATATGATTTTGGAGGCTAGTCATAAAGGCCATGCAGCATGTGCCTTGCTTGTTGGAACACTTGCTCTTGGAGCCCTGAGTTGCCACATAGGAGGTCTAATTACTCTGAGGCCGCCATGCTGTGAGGAAGCTCCAGTCACTTGGAGAGATTGCTTGTAGGCACCCTGGTTAACAATGCCAGCTGAGTCACGGCAGCCTGAGTGCCAGACGGGGGAGTGAAGAGTCTTCAGGTGTGTCAGGCTCCGGCCATTTGAGTCACATGCTGCCAATCAGTTCTTCACAGCTGGAGCTCCAGACATCAATGACCAGAGATAAGTGGTCCCCATCCCCTGCACTGTGCCCTAGCCAAATTCTTTACCCACAGAATCTGTGAGTGTGATAAAATAGATGTGGTTTTGGGCTGCTAAGCTTTAGGTTATAGATAAATGGAACACCCAGCTATTCTGTTCCCCTTCTCAGAGACAACCACCATTACCAGTTTCTTGTGTGTTCTATCAAAGGTATTTTATGAATATAAAATCACATATTTAAAATATATTTTTAGTATAAATGGTTGTACACCACACACTGTTCTGCACTTTGATTTTTGTTATTTAATGGCATATCTTGAAGATTCTTCAACTACACATACAGAGTTTCTTCATTCCTTTATAAGGATGCATACTATTTTATTATATAAATATTTCATAATTTAATGAGTTCTCTATTGATCGACATTTAAATTGTTTTCAATCCTTTGGTTTTATAAACAGGTAGCAATTGCTGGAGTGACATTTGTAATTTTTGTGACATTGACTAATTGCTCTCCATGGGGGTTATTCTGTTTTCCTCTCCTAATAGAAATTTAGTTTCCTCAAAAATACCTTGTTTTGTCAAACTTTGTTTTAAATCTCTGCCAAATAAATTGATAAGAATGACATGTTACTGCAGTTTAAATTATTTTATTATTTATTTTGGTTTTTATTTTTATTTCTTCTTCCAGTTTTGAGAGAGAATTGACATACAGCACTGTGATAAATTTAAGCTGTACAGCATAGAGATTTGACTTACATCATGAAATGATGTAATTTAGGGAACATCCATCATCTTACATAGATGCAAAATTAAAGAAATTGAACATTTTTTTTCTTGTGATGAGAGAACTTTTAGAATTTACTCTCAACAACTTTCACATATGACATACAGTGGTGTTAAGTATGTTTATCATGTTGTTCATTACAACCCTAGTATTTATTTCTCTTGTAACTGGAAATTTGTACCTTTTGACTGCCTTCATCCAATTCCCCCTACCCCACCCTATGCTTCTGGTAACCGCAAATCTGATATCTGTTTCTATGAGTTGGTTTGTTTTATTGTTTTTGAAGCATAACTGATCTATAACACTATGTTAGTTCCTGTTACACAGCATAGTGATGTGGTATTTCTATACTTGTCAAAATGATCACCACAATAAGTCTTGGGATAGGTCTAGCTACAATATGTCACCATGCAAAGATATTACATAATTATTGACTATATTTCCCACACTGTACACTTCATACCCGTGACTCATTTATTTTGCTGCT
This sequence comes from Balaenoptera ricei, assembly GCF_028023285.1. Lineage (NCBI taxonomy): Eukaryota > Metazoa > Chordata > Mammalia > Artiodactyla > Balaenopteridae > Balaenoptera > Balaenoptera ricei. The sequence continues at coordinate 9,521,881 of NC_082648.1, read as the reverse complement.
GGAAGTTTGTATCTCAACCTCTCTCACCTGTTTCCCCACCCCCTACCTCCCCTCTGGCAACCACCTGTTTGTTCTCTGTAACTACAACTCTGTTTGCTATGCTTCCTCAATTGTTCTGTTTTCAGATTCCACATATAAGTGAACTCTTACAATATTTGTCTTTCTCTGTCTGATTTATTTCACTTAGCATGATACACTCTAAGTCCATACATGTTGTCATAAATGGCAAGATTTCATTTTTATGGCTGAGTAATATTCCAGTGTTGTGTGTGTGTGTGTGTGTGTGTGTGTACACATACGTACATCTTCTTTATCCATTCATCTCCTGATGGGCACTTGGGTTGCTTTCATATTGTGGCTATTGTAAATAATGCTACAATGAACATATGGGTGCATATAACTTTTCTAATTAGTGTTTTGTTTTCTTCAGATAAAACCCAGGAGTAGAATTGCTGGATCATATGATAGTTCTATTTTAAATTTTTTGAAGAACCTCCATACTGTTTTTCACAGTGACTGTACCAATTTACATTCTCACTGAGAGTGCGTGAGGGTTCCTTTTTCTCCACATCTTCACCAACACTTGTCGTTTATTGTCTTTTTGATAATAGCTATTCTGACAGGTGTAAGGTGATATCTCATTGTAGTTTTGATTTGCATTTCCCTGATGATTAATGATGTTGAACATCTTTTCATGTGCCCATTGGCCATCTTTATGTGTTCTTTGGAAAACTGTCTCTTCAGATCCTTGCCCATGTTTTCACTGAGTTTTTTTCTTTTTTTTTGGATGTTGAGTTGTATGAGTTATTTGTGTATTTTGAATATTAACCCTTTATCAGATGGATCCATTTGCAAATATCTTCTCATTCAGTAGGTGGCCTTTTCGTTTTGTTGGTAGTTTCCTTCATAGTGCAAAAGCTTCTTAGTTTGACGTGGTCCCATTTGTCTTTGCTTTTATTTCCCTTGCCTGAGGAGACATGTCCCAAAATTAAGAACAATATCAAAGAGTGTACTGCCTATGTTTTCTTTGAGAAGTTTTATGGTTTCTGGTCTTACATTTATGTCTTTAACCCATTTTGAATTTATTTTTGTGCATGATTTGATAGAATAGTCCAGTTTGATTCTTTTGCATGCAGTTCTCTGATTTTCCCAACAGCATTCATAGAAGAGGTTATTTTTACCCCCATTATATATTCTTGCCTCCTGTGTCATAGATTGTGTCCATATAAGCATGGTTCATTTCTGGGCTCTCTGTTCTGTTCCACTGATATGTGTCTGCTTTTGTGTCAGGACCATGCTGTTTTTGATGATTGTAGCTTTGTAGTATAGTCTGAAGTTAGGGCGCATGATACCTCCAGCTTTATTCTTCTTTCTTAAGATTGTTTTGGCTATTTGGGATCTTTTATGTTTCCATACAAATTTTAGAATATTTTGTTCTAGCTCTGTGAAAAATGCCATTGGTTTTTTTTTTTTTTTTTTTGGTCACACCATGTGACATGCAGGATCTTAGTTCCCCGACCAGGGATTGAACTTGCACCCCCTGCAGTGGAAGCACAGGGTCTCAATGGCCACGGAAGCCCCGCCATTGGAATTTTGATAGGGATTGCACTGAATCTGTAGATTGCCTTGGGTAGTATGGTAATTTTAACAATATCAATCCTTCCAATCCATGAGCATGGTAAATATTTCCATCTATTTGTGTCATCTTCAGTTTCTTTCATCAGTGTCTTATAGTTTTCTGAGTACAGGTCTTTTACCTCCTTAGTTAGATTTATTCCTAGGTATTTTATTCTTTTCGATGCCATTGTAAATGGGATTGTTTTCTTAATTTCTCTGATAGCTTATTGTTAGTGTATAGAATTGCAGATTTCCGTATATTAATTTTATATCCTGCAACTTTTTCAAATTCATTGATGAGCTCTAGTAGTTTTTTGGTGGCATCTTGAGGATTTTCTATGTGCAGTATCATGTCACCTGTAAACAGTGACAGTTTTACTTCCTCTCTTCCAAATTGGATTCCTTTCATTTCTTGATTGCTGTGGCTAGGATTTCCAATACTACGTTGAATAAAAGTGGCAAGTATGCTGTTAACTGTGGTCTTATCATGTATGACCTTTATTATGTTGAGGTATGGTCCCTCTGTACCCACTTTGTGGAGAGGTTTTTCTTTTTATCATAAATGGATGTTGAATTTTGTCAAGCTTTTTCTGCATATATTGAGATGATCATATGGTTTTTATTCTTCAGTTTGTTAATAGGGTGTATCACATTGAGTTGTGGATATTGAACCATCCTGTCTCCCTGGGAGACTTGCTCATGGTGTATGATCCTTTTCATGTACTGTTGGATTCAGTTTGCTAATATTTTATAGAGGATTTCTGTATCTATGTTCATCAGTGATATTGGCCTTTAATATTCTTTTTTGTGATATCTTTGTCTGGTTTTGGTATAAGGGTGATGCTGGTCTCATAGAATGAGATCAGAAGTGTTCCTTCCTCTGCCATTTTTGGGAATAGTTTCAGAAGGATAGATGTTAACTGTTCTCTAAATGTTTGGTAGAATTCACCTGCAAAGCCATCTTGTCCTGGGGTTGGTTTGTTGGGAGTTTTAAAAAATTGCTGATTTGATTACATTCCTGATATTTCCCTGTTCATATTCTTCTTGCTGGTTCAGTCTTTGGAGATTGTACATTTCTAGGAATTTACCCGTTTCTTCTAGGTTGTCCATTTTATTGGCATATAATTGTTTGTAGTAGTCGCTTATTATCCTTTGTATTTCTGTAGTGTTGGTTGTAACTTTTTAAAATTTCTGATTATATTTATTTGGGTCCTCTTTTTTAAAAAAACATGAGTCTGGCTAAAGGTTTATCAATTTTGTTTATCTTTTCAAAGAACCAACTCTTAGTTTTGTTACTCTTTTCTATTATTTGTTGTACTCTCTATTTCATTTATTTCTGCTCTAATCTTTGATTTCTTTCCTTCTACTAACTTTGGGTATTGCTTGTTCTTCTTTTTCCTAGTACCTTTAGGTTTAAGGTTAGGTTGTTTATTTGAGATCTTTCTTGTTTCCTGAGGTAGGCTTGTATTGCTATAAACTTCCCTCTTAGAACTGCTTTTGCTACGTCCTATTGATTTTTGGATCATTCTGTTTACATTTTCATTTGTTTCTAGCTGTTTTTAAATTCCTTCTTTTATTTCTTCAGTAATTCATTGGTTGTTTAGTAGCATATTTAGCCTCCATGTGTTTGTATTTTTTTGCAGTTTTTTCCGTGTAATTCATTTCTAGTCTCATAGTGTTGTGGTTGGAGAAGATGCTTGATATGATTTCAGTTTTCTTAAATTTACTGAGACTTCTTTTGTGGTCTAGCATGTTCTCTATCTTGGAGAATGTTCCATGTGCACTTGAATGTGTATTCTTCTGCTTTTTTTAAAAACATTTTATTTTATATTGGAGTATATAGTTGATTAGCAATGTTGTGATAGTTTCAGGTGTACAGCAAAGTGATTCAGTTATACATGTATCTATTCTTTTTCAAATTTCTTTCCCATTTAGGTTGTTACATAATATTGAGCAGAGTTCCCTGTGTTATACAGTAGATCCTTGTTGGTTATCCATTTTAAATATAGCAGTGTGTACATGTCAGTCCCAAACTCCGAATCTATCCCTCCTCCCCCCATAACCATAAATTCAATCTCTAAGTCTGTGAGTCTGTTTCTGTTTGTAAATAATTTCATTTGTATCATTTTTTATTTTTAGATTCCACATATACGCAATATCATATGATATTTGTCTTTGTCTGACTTACTTCACTTAGCCTGATAATCTCCAAGTCCATCCATGTTGCTGCAAATGGCATTATTTCATTCCTTTTAATGGTTGAGTAATATTCCATTGTGTGTATATACCAAATCTCCTTTATCCATTTGTCTGTTGATGGACATTTAGGTTGCTTCCATGTCTTGGCTATTGTAAACAGTGCTGCAATGAACACTGGGGTGCATTTATCCTTTTGAACCATGTTTTTCTCCAGATATATGCCCAGGAGTGGGATTGCTGGATCATATGGTAGCTCTATTTTTAGTTTTTAAAGGAACCTCCATACTGTTCTCTGTAGTGCCTGTACCAATTTACATTCACACCAACAGTGTAGGAGGGTTCCCTTCTCTCCACACCCTCTCCAGCATTTGTTGTTTGTGAATTTTTTGATGATAGCCATTCTGACTGGTGTGAGGTGATATCTCATTGTAGTTTTGATTTGCATTTGTCTAATAATTAGTGATGTTGAACATCTTTTCATGTGCCTCTTCACCATCTGTATGTCTTCTTTAGAGAAATGTCTATTTAGGTCTTCTGCCCATTTTTTGATTGGGTTGTTTGTTTTAATGATATTAAGCCACATGAGCTGTTTGTAAATTTTGGAGATTAATCTCATGTCGGTCACATTTGCAAATATTTTCTCCCAATCTGTGGGTTGTCTTTTTGTTTTGTTTATGGTTTCCTTTGTGGTGCAAAAGCTTTTGAGTTTAATTAGGTCCTGTTTGTTTATTTTTTTTTTTTATTTCCATTACTATGGGAGATGGATCGAAAAAGATATTGCCGTGATTTATGTCAGAGAGTGTTCTGCTTATGTTCTCCTCTAAGAGTTATAAGGTGTCCAGTCTCACATTTAGGTCTTTAATCCATCTTGAGTTTGTTTTTGTGTATGGTGTTAAAGGATGTTCTAATTTCATTTTTTAACATGTCGCCGTCCAGTTTTCCCAGCACCACTTATTGAAGAGACTGTCTTTCTTCCATTGTATAGTCTTGCCTCCTTTGTCATAGATTAATCTACCATAGGTGTGTGGGTTTATTTCTGGGCTTTCTATCCTGTTCCATTGATCTATATGTCTGTTTTTGTGCCAGTATCATACTGTTTTGATGACTATAGCTTTGTAGTATAGTCTGAAGTCAGGGAGCCTGATTCCTCCAGCTCCATTTTTCTTTCTCAAGATTGCTTTGGCTATTCAGGGTCTTTTGTGTCTCCATACAAATTTTAAGATTTTTGTGTTCTAGTTCTGTGAAAAATGCCATTGGTAATTTGATAGGGATTGCATTGAATGTGTAGATTGCCTTGGGTAGTATAGTCATTGATTCTTCCAGTTCAAGAACATGGTAAATCATCCCATCTCTTTGTGTCATCTTCGATTTCTTTCATCAGCATCTTATAGTTTTTGGAGTACAGGTCTTTTGTCTCCTTAGGTAGGTTTATTCCTAGGTATTTTATTCTTTTTGATGCAATGGTAAATGGGATTGTTTCTTGAATTTTTCTTTCTGATCTTTTGTTGTTAGTATATAGAAATGCAACAGATTTCTATGTATTAATTTTGTAAGCCGCAGCTTTACCAAATTCATGGATGAGCTCTAGTTTCCTAGTAGCATCTTTAGGATTTTCTATGTATAGTATCATGTCATCTGCAAACAGTGACAGTTTAACTTCTTTTCCAACTTGGATTCCTTTTATTTCTTTTTCTTCTCTGATTGCTGTAGCTAGGACTTGCAAAAACTATGTTGAATAAAAGTGGCGAGAGTGGACATCCTTGTCTCGCTCCTGATCTTATTTTTTTTTTAACATCTTTATTGGAGTATAATTGCTTTACAATGGTGTGTTAGTTTCTGCTTCACAACAAAGTGAATCAGTTATACATATACATATGTTCCCATATCTCTTCCCTCTTGCATCTCCCTCCCTCCCACCCTCCCTATCCCACCCCTCTAGGTGGTCACAAAGCACAGAGCTGATCTCCCTGTGCTATGCGGTTGCTTCCCACTAGCTATCTGTTTTACATTTGGTAGTGTATATATGTCCATGCCACTCTCTCACTTTGTCACATCTTACCCTTCCCCCTCCCCATATCCTCAAGTCCATTCTCTAGTAGGTCTGTGTCTTTATTCCCGTCTTGCCACTAGGTTCTTCAAGACCTTTTTTTTTTTTCCCTTAGATTCCATATATATGTGTTAGCATACTGTATTTGTTTTTCTCTTTCTGACTTACTTCACTCTGTATGACAGACTCTAACTCCATCCACCTCACTACAAATAACTCAATTTCGTTTCTTCTTATGGCGGAGTAATATTCCATTGTATATATGTGCCACATCTTCTTTATCCATTCATCCGATGATGGACACTTAGGTTGCTTCCATGTCCTGGCTATTGTATCATTCCTGATCTTAGAGGAAATGCTTTTAGCTTTTCACTGTTAAGTATGATGTTAGCTATGGGTTTGTCATATATGGCCTTTATTATGTTGAGGTAGGTTCCCTCTATGCCCACTTTCTGTAGAGTTTTTTTCATAAATAGGTGTTGAATTTTGTCAAGAGCTTTTTCTGCATCTATTGAGATAATCATATGATTTTTATTCTTCAATTTGTTGATGTGGTGTATCACACTGTTTGATTTGTGGATATTGAAATATCCTTGCATCTCTGGGATAAATCCCACTTGATCATGGTGTATGATCCTTTTAATGTATTGTTGGATTCGATTGATAGTATTTTGCGGAGGATTTTTGCGTCTGTGTTCATCAGTGATATTGGCCTGTAATTTTCTTTTTTTGTGACATCTCTGTCTGGTTTTGGTATCAGGGTGATGGTGGCCTCATAGAATGAGTTTGGGAGTTTTCCTTCCTCTGCAATTTTTTTGGACCAGTTTCAGAAGGATAGGTGTTAGCCCTTCTCTAAATGTTTGATAGAATTCACCTGTGAAGCCAACAGGTCCTGGACTTTTGTTTGTTGGGAATTTTTTAATCACAGTTTCAAATTCAGTGCTTATGATTGGTTTATTCATATTTTCTATTTCTTCCTGGTTCAGTCTTGGGAGATTATACCTTTCTAAGAATTTGTCCATTTCTTCCAGGTTGTCCATTTTATTGGCATACAGTTGCTTGTAGTAGTCTCTTATAATCCTTTGTATTTCTGTGGTGTCAGTTGTAAGTTCTCCGTTTGCATTTCTAATTTTATTGATTTGAGTCCTGTCCCTTTTTTTCTTGATGAGTCCTGCTAAAGGTTTATCAATTTTGTTTATCTTTTCAAAGAACAAGTTTTTACTTTCATTGATCTTTGCTATTGTCTTCTTTGTCTCTATTTCATTTATTTCTGCTCTGATCTTTATGATTTCTTTCCTTCTACTAACTTTAGGTTTTATTTGTTCTTCTTTCTCTTGTTGCTTTAAGTGTAAGGTTAGGTTGTTTATTTGAGATTTTTCTTGTTTCCTGAGGTAAGATTTTATTGCTATAAACTTCCCTCTTAGAACTGCTTTTGCTGCATCTCATAGGTTTTGGATCATTGTGCTTTCATTTTCATTTGTCTCTAGGCATATTTTGATTTCCTCTTTGATTTCTTCAGTGATCCATTGGTTGTTTAGTAGCATATTATTTAGCCTCCACGTGTTTGTGTTTTTTTACAGTTTTTTTCTTGTAGTTTATTTCTAATCTTACAGAGTTGTGGTCGGAAAAGATGCCTGATATGATTTCAAATTTCTTAAATTTACCAAGGCTTTCTTTGTATCCCAGCAAGTGGTCAATCCTGGAGAATGTTCCATGTGCACTTGAGAAGAATGTGTACTCTGCTGTTTTGGGATGGAATGCTCTATAAATGTCAATTAAGTCCATCTGGTTTAATATGTCATTTAAGGCCTGTGTTTCCTTATTGATTTTCTGTCTGGATGATCTGTCCATTGATGAAAGTGGGGTGTTAAAGTCCCCCACTATTATTGTGTTACTGTTGGTTTCTCCCTTTATGGCTGTCAGTATTTGCCTTATATATTGAGGTGCTCTTATGTTGGGTGTATATATATTTACAATTGTTATATCTTCTTTTTGGATTGATCCCTTGATCATTATGCAGTGTCCTTCTTTGTCTCTTATAACAGTCTTTATTTTAAAGTCTATTTTGTCTGATAGGACTATTGCTACTCCAGCTTTCTTTTGATTTCCATTTGCATGGAATACCTTCTTCCATCCCCTCACTTTCAGTCTGTATGTGTTCCTAGATCTGAAGTGGGTGTCTTGTAGACTGCATATATATGGGTCTTGTTTTTGTATCCATTCAGCCAGTCTGTGTCTTTTGGTTGGGGCATTTAAACCATTTACATTTAAGGTAATTATATGTATGTTTCTGTTGCCATTTTCTTAATTGTTTTGGGTTTGTTTTTGTAGGTCTTTTTTCTTTCCTTCCTCTTTTGTTCTCTTGTCTTGTTTGATGACCATCTTTAGTGTTGTGTTTGGGTTGCTTTGCTTTTTCCTTTTTGTGTATCTATTGTCATTTTGGGGTTTGATGTTCCCATGAGGTTTTGATATAGCAATCTATATATGTACAAGGTTGTTTTAAGTTGCTGGTCTCTTTCCCACCTAGAGGAGTTCTTTTAGCACTTGTTGCAAAGCTGGTCTGGTAGTGCTGAATTCTCTTAGCTTTTGCTTCTCTGTAAAGCTTTTGATTTCTCCATCAAATCTGAACAAGAGCCTCATTGGGTAGAGTATTCTTGATAGTAAGCTTTTCCCATTCATCACTTTAATATATTGTACTACTCCCTTTTGGCCTGCTGAATTTCTGCTGAAAAGTCAGCTAATAGCCTTATGGGAGTTCCCTTGTATGTAACTTGTTGCTTTTCCATTGCTGCTTTTAATATTCTCTATCTTTAATTTTTGCCATTTTAATTACAGTGTGTCTTGGTGTGATCCTCTCTGGGTTGATTCTGTTTGGGACTCTCTGTGCTTCCTGTACCTGGATGTTGTTTCCTGTCCCAGGTTAGAGAAGTTTTCAGCTATTATGTCTTCTCTGCTGCTTTCTCTCTCTCTTCTCCGCCGCTTTCTCTCTCTCTTCTCCTTCTGGTACCCCTATCATGAGAATGTTAGTATGCTTGATGTTGTCCCCAAGGTCTCTTAAACCATCCTCATTTCTTTTTATTTTTTCTCTCCGTTCAGCTTCAGTGATTTCCACTACTGTCTTCTAGCTCACTGATTCATTCCTCTGTATCATCGAATTTACTGTTGATTCCTTCTAGCATATGTTTATTTCAATTATTGTATTCTTTAGCTCTGTTCGATTTTTCTTAACTCTTTGGTAAACTTCTCACTGTGTCCATCCATTCTTCTCCCAAGTTCTTTGAGCATCGTTATGATCATTACCTTGAATTCTTTATTGGGTAGATTACTTATCTCCACTTGAGCTAGTTCTTCTGGGATTTTATCTTGTTCTTTCATTTGGAACATATTCCTCTTTTGCCTCATTTTGCCTAATTTTCTGTTTTTATTTCTATGTATTCGGTTGGTTGGTTGGTTACATTTCCTGACCTTGGAGAAGTGACCTTTTGTATTAGGTGTCCTGTGCATCCCAGCAGCACACTCCCCTCTGGTCACCAGAGCTATGTGCTCTGTTGGTGCCTTCTATGAGAGCTGCATGGGTCTTTCTGTTGTGATGGGCTGACTACTGTGGGTGGTCTGGTAGGCATGGGTGGTCCCGAGTCTAGCTGGTTGCCAGGCCCTGCCTTGTACAGAAGCTGTCAGACACTGGATGGTGGGGCTGGGTCATGAGGTGGCTAGCTGTGGAGCCCAGGGAAGACCTGGGGCTAATGCTGCCCTGCTGGTGGTTGTGGGACTGGTTCCTGACATGACTGGCTGTGTGGGGTTTGAGGTATCCCAAAGTTGATGCTGGCCCATTGGTGAGTGGAACTGGTGTCGACCTCCTTGTTGGTGAGGCCAGGGCCCAGGGTGTCCCATGGCTGCTGGCAACCTGCTGGTGGGCTAGGTCAGGGCACAGGTGTTCCTGGGGTTAGTGCTTACCCACTGGTGGGCAGAGCTGTGTCCTGGCTACAGGGCCCTGCAGATCCCAGGAATGGTGTCAGCCCTCTTGTATACAGGCTAGTTCCTGACATGGCTTGCTGCAGAGTTTAGGGTATCCCAAAGCTCATATTGGTCCACTGGTGGGTGGTGGGTTTGGATCCCAGGGCTGCTGGCTGAGGGTCCCAAGGTTTCCCTGAGCTGGGTGTTGGCCTGCTGGTTGGTAGGGCTAGGGCCTAGGGGATCCTGGGGCTGGTGCCAGCCTGCTGGTGGGTTGGCTGTGTCCTGACAAGGCAGGCTGCAGGGCTGTGGTGGCCTGAGGCTGGTGCCTGCCTGCTGGTGGATGAAGCCAGGTTCTGGGGCTAGTGCCAGTCTACTGGTGGAAATAATCAGGTCCTGGGGTCGCTGGCTAAAGGGCCTGGGAGTCCCAGAGCTGGTGTCTGTCTGCTGGTGGGTGGGGCTGAAGCCCAGGAGGTCCCGGGGTTAGTGCCAATGCACTGGTGTGAGGGGCCAGGTCTTGGACCCTCTCATGGACAGGGCTGGGTCCCAGAGCAGCTGTGGGCTCAGGGGGCCTCAAGGTAGCAGGCCTGCTGGTGGATAGGGCAGTGTCTCTGCTTGGCTAGTTGCTTGGCCTGAGGTATCTCAGTACTGGTGCTGACAGGCTGTTGTTCAGGGCTGGGTCCTAGGAGGATTCCAAAATGACACTTGACAGCACTGGTGTCCATGTGGTAGCATGAGCTCCCAGAAATGGCTGCTGCCAGAGTCTATGTACCCAAGGTGAGTTCCAGTTGCCTCCTGCCTCTGTGGGAGGCTTTCCAAGGTCAGCAGGTACATCTGACCCAGGCTCCTTTCATATTACTCCTTCTGCCCTGGGTCCCAGAGTGTGTGAAGTTTTGTGTGTGTGGACGTCCTTTAAGAGTGGAGTCTCTATTTCCCTCTGACTCTCCTGAAAGTAAACCTCATTGTCCTTAAAACTGAGCATTCCGGGGCTTGTCTTCCTGGTGCAGGAGCCCAGTGTGGGGCTGGGACCTCTCTCTCCTTGGAGAGAATCTCTGCAATTGTAATTATCCTACTGTTTGTGGGTCAACCACCCAGGGGTATGGGATTTGACTTTACTGTGTCTCCGCCCCTCCTACCAGTCTCGTTGTGGTTCCTTCTTTATATCTTTTGTTGTAGAAGATCTTTTCTGCCAGTCTTCTGGTCTTTCTCATCAATAGTTGCTCTGTAAATAGTTGTAGTTTTGGTGTGCCCATGGGAGGAGGTGAGCTCAGCATCTTCCTACTCCACCATCTTGGCCACGTCCTCACAACTGTGGAGCCACAGCTGTGGCAAGTTCTAAGTCCACAAAGCAGGCGAACAGTCTGGAAACTCATGCAGGGTTTCCGTGTTACAGTCTTGAGGTAGAATTCTTTTTCCTATTATTAAATTTCTATTATTTTATTACGAGTGAAATTGAAGATCTTTTCATATGATTAAGACCATGTGTATTCCTTTTTTGATGAACACTGTTTCTATCTCTTGCCCATTTTCCTACTGGAAAATGGTGTTTTTATTTGTTGACCCCTTTATGTAGTAAAGATATTAACCCTTTGACTGTAAAGTTAAAACCTCATCACAGTATTTTTTTTCTTTTGGTATTATTTTTTCAAAGAATTTTAATATTTGCATGTTGTCAAATTGCTCAGGCTTTACTTTAAGGTTTCTGAGTTTCATGGCATTGTTAGCATGTCAGTTAGGATTGCAAGTATCGCACAACTTCAGGAAACCAAAATCTAAATACAGTGGCTCAAGTAAATAGGGTGTGTGTGTGTGTGTGTGTGTGTGTGTGTGTGTGTGTGTGTGTGTGTGTCTCATGGTGAGAAGTCTAGAGATATAGAGAGATATAGATGGTTGTTAGCATTGGTTCAGCTGTTCAACCTTTTCAGGGCCAATGTCTCTTATTTTACTTTCTTGGTCTTTCCCTTCTGGTCCCAAGATGATCTCTTTAGGGTGCCAGCATGTTTTATTTTTATTGGGAAAACAAGAACATTTCCCAGCAGATTTTCATTTAAGTCTCAATGACCAAAACCAAGTCACACAACCCCTACAGCTGTAAGGGAGTCTGGGAGAGTGGAGAACAAGACTGCCATCATGACCCGTCTTTGGGAGTTGAGACTATTGCCACCCTGAAAAGAACTGGGGTTTTATTTACCTGGGAAGAAGTGGGGGAGTGGATAATGGATATGATGGACAAATGATTCACACCATTTGGCACGTTAGAAAAGGCTTTCCTCACTTCAAGATAATAAAAAACTTTTTCCCCGTGTTTTCTTCTAATGCTTTTAGGGCTTAACAGCCTTTTGATCTTTGATTCATTTGGTTTTATTTTACTAATTTTGGAATACATGTATAATTTTTTCGTGAGATGACAACTCGGTTATCTTAACACTATTTACTGAATAATCATTTTGCTTTCACTGGTTTACAGTTCTACCTTTATCTTATACAAAATTCCTATATGAATTTGAGTCAGGTTCTTGATTTTCTAGTCTGTTCTATTGATGTATTTATGTACCAGTACCATAATATTTTAATTAGCTAAAATTTGGGAGAGTAGATTTCTTTCACTATTTTTCCCTCCAGAGTTATCCTGGCAGTTCTTGTGTGTTTATTCTCCAAATGAACATTAGAATCAATTTGTATAGTTCAAAAAAAATTCTGTTGATTTTACGAGGATGACATACAGTTTAGATTAATTTAGGAAGAATTGACATCTTTATGATGTTGAGTCTTCCTGTCTAAGAACACATCACTTTTTATTTATGTAAGATTTGGGGGATTCCCTCAGTAGCATTTTAAAATTTTCTTGCTAATTTTTTTAGAGTTATTCCTAGGTGTGTTATCTTTTGCTTCCATTGTGAATGGAATCATTTCTTCCATTATAAATTCTAAGCAGATGTTGTTTATATACAGACTTTGCTTTTAAAATTTTAATTTTGTATGTAGACAGCTTTAATTTCTCATTTTTTAATAGATCTTTATTGGAGTATAATTGCTTCACAATACTGAGTTAGTTTCTGTTGCACAACAAAGCGAATCAGCCATATGCATACACATGTCCCCATATCCCCTGCCTCTTGAGCCTCCCTGCCATCCTCCCTATCCCACACCTCTAGGTCATCGCAAAGCACCGAGCCGATCTCCCTGTGCTATGCTGCTGCTTCCCACCAGCCAACTATTTTACATTCGGTAGTGTATATATGTCGATGCTACTTTCACTTCGCCCCAGCTTCGCCCTACCACTCCATGTCCTCAAGTCCATTTTCTATGTCTACCTCTTTATTCCTGCACTGCAACTAGGTTCATCAGTACCATTTTTTTTTTTTTTTAGATTCCACATACATGCATTAGCTTATGGTATTTGTTTTTCTCTTTCTGACTTACTTCACTCTGTATGACAGACTCTAGGTCCATCCACCTCACTGCAAATAACTCAATTTCCTTTCTTTTTTATGGCTGAGTAATATTCCATTGTATATATGTGCCACATCTTTATCCATTCATCTGTCGATGGACATTTAGGTTGGTTCCATGTCCTGGCTATTGTAAATAGTGCTGCAATGAACATTGTGGTACATGTCTCTTTTTGAATTATGGTTTTCTCAGATATATGCCCAGTAGTGGGATTGCTGGGTCATATGGTAGTTCTATTTTTAGTTTTTTAAGGAACTTCCATACTGTTTTCCATAGTGGTTGTATCAATTTACATTCCCACCAACAGTGCAGGAGGGTTCCTTTCACCACACCCTTTCCAGCATTTATTGTTTCTAGAATTTTTGATAATGGACATTCTGACCAGCGTGAGGTGATACCTCATTGTAGTTTTGATTTGCATTTCTGTAATAATTAGTGATGTTGAGCATCTTTTCATGTGCCTCTTGGCCATCTGTATGTCTTCCTTGGCGAAATGTCTATTTAGGTCTTCTGCCCATTTTTTAACTGGATTGTTTGGGTTTTTTTGATATTGAGCTCCATGAGCTGTTTGTATATTTTGGAGATTAATCCTTTGTCTGTTGTTTCATTTGCAAATATTTTCTCCCATTCTGAGGGTTGTCTTTTTGTCTTGTTTATGGTTTCCTTTGCTGTGCAAAAGCTTTTAAGTTTAATTAAGTCCCATTTGTTCATTTTTGGTTTTATTTCTGTTACTCTAGGAGGTGGGTCAAAAAAGATCTTGCTGTGGTTTATGTCAAAGAGTGTTTTCCCTATGTTTTCCTCTAAGAGTTTTTATAGTATCTGGTCTTACATTTAAGTCTTTAATCCATTTGGAGTTTATTTTTGTGTATGGTGTTAGGTAGTGTTCTAATTTCATTCTTTTACATGTAACTGTCCAGTTTTCCCAGCACCACTTATTGAAGAGGCTGTCCTTTCTCCATTGTATGTTCTTGCCTCCTTTGTCATAAGTTAGGTGCCCATATGTGTGTTGGTTTATCTCTGGGCATTCTATCCTGTACCATTGATCTATATTTCTGTTTTTGTGCCAGTACCATACTGTCTTGATTACTGTAGCTTTGTGGTATAGTTTGAAGTCAGGGAGCCTGATTCCTCCCACTCCATTTTTCTTTCTCAAGATTGCTTTGGCTATTTGGGGTCTTTTGTGTTTCCATATGAATTGTAAAATTTTTTGTTCTAATTCTGTGAAGAGTGCCATTGGTAGTTTGATATAGATTGCATTGAATCTGTAGATTGCTTTGGGTAGTTTAGTCATTTTCACAATATTGACTCTTCCAATCCAAGAACATGGTATATTTCTCCATCTGTTTATGTCATCTTTGATTTCTTTCATCAGTGTTTTATAGTTTTCTGAGTACAAGTCTTTTGCCTCCTTAGGCAGGTTTATTCCCAGGTATTTTATTCTTTTTGTTGCAGTGGTAAATGGGAGTGTTTCCTTAATTGCTCTGATTTTTTGTTGTTGGTTTATAGGAATGCCAGAGATTTCTGTCCATTAATTTTGTATCCTGCAACCTTACCAAATTCATTGATGAGTTCTAGTAGTTTTCTAGTGGCATCTTTAGGATTTTCTATGTAAAGTATCATGTCATCTGCAAACAGTGACAGTTTTACTTCTTCTTTTCCAATTTCCTTTTGTATTTCTTTTATTTCTTTTTCTTCTCTGATTGCTGTGGCTAGGACTTCCAAAGCTATGTTGAATAAGAGTGGCAAGAGTGGACATCCTTGTCTTGTTCCTGATCTTAGTGGAAATGCTTTCAGTTTTTCACCATTGAGTGTGATGCTTGCTGTGGGTTTGTCATATATGACCTTTATTATGTTGAGGTAGGTTCCCTCTATGCCCATTTTCTGGAGACTTTTTATCATAAATGGTGTTGAATTTTGTCAAAAGCTTTTTCTGCATCTATTGAGATGATCATATGGTTTTTATTCCTTGATTTGTTAATGTGGTGTATCACATTGATTGATTTGCTTATATTGAAGAACCTTTGCTTCCCTGGGATAAGTCCCACTTGATCATGGTGTATGATCCTTTTAATGTGCTGTTGGATTCTGTTTGCTAGTATTTTGTTCAGCATTTTTGCATCTATGTTCATCAGTGATATTCGTCTATAATTTTCTTTTTTTGTGACATCTTTTTCTGGTTTTGGTATCAGGGTGATGGTGGCTTTGTAGAATGAATTTGGGAGTGTTTCTACCTGTGCAATTTTTTGCAAGAGTTGGAGAAGGATAGGTGTTAGCTCTTCTCTAAATGTTTGATAGAATTCACCTGTGAAGCCATCTGGTCCTGGACTTTTGTTTGTTGGAAGATTTTTAATTATGGTTTCAATTTCATTACTTGTGATAGGTCTGTATATATTTTTAATTCTTCCTGGTTCAGTCTTGGAAAATTGTGTCTTTCCAAGAATTTGTCCATTTCTTCATGGTTATCCATTTTATTGGCATATAGTTGTTTGTAGTAGTCTCTTATAATCCTTTGTATTTCTGCAGTGTCAGTTGTGATTTCTACTTTTTCATTTCTAATTTTATTGATTTGCATCCTCTCCCTTTTTTGCTTGATGAGTCTGGCCAAGGGTTTATCAATTTTGTTTATCTTCTCAAAGAACCAGCTTTTAGTTTTATTGATCTTTGCTATTGTTTTCTTCGTCTCTGTTTCATTTATTTCTGCTCTGGTCTTTATGATTTCTTTCCTTCTATTGACTTTGGGTTTTCTTTGTTCTTCTTTCTCTAGTTGTTTTAAGTGTAGGGTTATATTGTTTATTTGAGATTTTTCTTGTTTGTTGAGGTGAGATTATATTGCTATAAACTTCCCTCTTAGAATTGCTTTTGGTGCATCCCATAGGTTTTGGGTTATCGCGTTTTCATTGTCATTTGTTTCTATGTATTTTTTAATTTCTTCTTTGATTTTTTCAGTGATCTCTTGGTTATTTAGTAGCACACTGTTTAGCCTCCATGTATTTGTGTTTTTTACAGTTTTTTTCCCTGTAATTGATTTCCAATCTCATAGTGTTGTGGTCAGAAAAGTTGCTTGATACGATTTCAGTTTTCTTAAATTTTCCGAGGCTTGATTTGTGACCCAAGATGTGATCTATCCTGGAAAGTATTCCATGTGCACTTGAGAAGAAAGTGTATTCTGCCACTTTTGGGTGGAAGGTTCTATAAATATCAGTTAGATCTATCTGGTCTATTGTGTCATTTAAAGCTTGTGTTTCCTTATTTATTTTCTGTTTGGATGATCTGTCCATTGGTGTAAGTGGGCTCTTAAAGTCTCCTACTATTTTTGTGTTACTGTCGATTTTTCCTTTCATGGTTGTTAGCATTTGCCTTATGTATTGAGGTGCTCCTTTTTTGGGTGCATAACATTTATAATTGTTATATCTTCTTCTTGGATTGATCCCTTGATCATTATGTAGTGTCCCTCCTTATCTCTTGTAACAGTCTTTATTTTAAAGTCTATCTTATCTGATACGAGGATTGCTACTCCAGCTTTCTTTTGATTTCCGTTTGCATGGAATATCTTTTTCCATCCCTTCACTTTCAGTCTGTATGTGTCCCTAGGTCTGAAGTGGGTCTCTTGTAGACAGCATATATATGGGTCTTGTTTTTGTATCCATTCAGCCAGTCTGTATCATTTGGTTGGGGCATTTAATCCATTTACATTCAAGGTTATTATTCGATGTGCATGTTCCTATTACCATTTTCTAAATTGTTTTGGGTTTGTTTTTGTGGGTCTTCTCTTCTCTTGTGTTTCCTGCTTAGAGAAGTTTCTTTAGCATTTGTTGTAAAGCTGGTTTGGTGGTGCTTGAATTCTCTTAGTTTTTGCTTGTCTGAAAAGTTTTGACTTCTCCATCAAATCTGAATGAGATCCTTGCTGGGTAGAGTAATCTTGGTTGTAGGTTTTCTCCTTCATCACTTTAAGTATATCCTGCCACTCCCTCTGGCCTGCAGAGTTTCCACTGAAAAATCAGCTGATAACCTTATGGGGATTCCTTTGTATGTTATTTTTTGTTTTTCCCTTGCTGCTTTTAATATTTTTTCTTTGAATTTAATTTTTGTTTGTTGGATTAATATGTGTCTTGGTGTGTTTTTCCTAGGGTTTATCCTGTATGGGACTCTCTGTGCTTCCTGGACCTGGGTGACTATTTCCTTTCCCGTGTTAGGGAAGTTTTCAACTATAATCTCTTCAAGTATTTTCTCAGACCCTTTCTTTTTCTCTCCTTCTTCTGGGACCCCTATAATTCGAATGTTGGTGCGTTTAGTGTTGTTCCAGAGGTCTATGAGATGTCTTCAATTCTTTTCATTCTTTTTTCTTTATTCTACTCCTCAGCAGTTATTTCCACGATTTTGTCTTCCAGCTCACTTATTCATTCTTCTGCCTCAGTTACTCTGTTATTGATTCCTTCTAGTGTATTTTTCATTTCAGTTATTGTGTTGTTCATCTCTGTTTGTTTGTTCTTTAGTTCTTCTAGATCTTTGTTAAACATTTCTTGTATTTACTCAATCTGTGCCTCCATTGTATTTCTGAGATTCTGGATCATCTTTTACTATCATTACTCTGAATTCTTTTTTGGGTAGATTGCCTGTTTCCTCTTCATTTATTTGGTCTTACAAGAAGGTAAAAACCAACAGGTTTTTACCTTGCTCCTTCATCTGTGACATATTTTTTTGCTGTCTCATTTTTTTTTTTTTTTGAGTGGGATTGTGTTCCTGTCTTACTGGTTGTTTGGCCTGAGGCTTCCAACACTGGAGTTTGTAGGCTATTGGGTAGAGCTGGGTCTTGGTGCTGAGATGAGGAACTCCGTGAGACCTCACTCCGATGAATATTCCCTGGGATCTGAGGTTCTCTGTTAGTCCAGTGGTTTGGACTCGGAGCTCCCACTGCAGGAGCTTCGGCCTGACCCTGGGCTCATGAACCAGGATCCTGCAAGCTGCCGGTTCACTTTGGGGTTCCTCCCATCTCCTTGGGGGTCATAGTCCTGCACCAGTGGCTGGCAGGCACCCTAGTTGTTGGGAGACGCTAACTCTACGTCTTACCACACCGCCATCTTGACCAATTTCTTATTGTTTATAATAATTTTCAGTGAATTTTTGTGTGTTCTCCAAGAAAACATCGTAGTATCACCAAAGGTTACACTTGTCATTTTTTTCTTCTTGTCTAATTCATTTGAATAATACTTACAGAGTAATGTTAGACAGAAATAGAAATAGCGATAGACAGCCTTGTCTTACTTATGAATTTATCAGAGACCATATATAAACATATATATATATGTATGTAATGTGTTTACACTTGTTCTATATATATGTAATGTGTGTGTGTATATATTCATATGTAATGTCAAGGAAGTATCCATCTATTCCTATTATAAGAGTTTTTGATGGATGCCTTTTTAGAAACCTTATTTTAGAAAATTAAGATAAGTCCCTGAATTTTAGATCTATTGACCAGATGGGAGATATACTAAGCAGTATGGGGGAAAAATTAGTAAGACAAAAAATCTTATCCAGACAGTAGTGTGACTATTAAGTTTATAAGAGGGTCAGAGGAATGTTTTCAGAATGGAGCATGTTGCAGTAAAACATGTTTTATTTACTGGCAAATGGGATGTATTGTTGTATTGCTCCGGTACTCAATCGTCACACTGAATTGCTGCTCATAATTAAAGGTTAAATCCAACATGGTGCATTTTGAAATAACTCCATATTCTTCCACATACCTGCACTGTTCAGATCTTCCTGGAAAGGAATACATTTTGTTTAAAAAAAAAAAAAAGTAACGTTTCCATTCATGTTTGCTTTTTTTGTTAACATCCTTAACTGTAGACACTTTTGTAAAGCCTCCTTTTTGATGTGAAAAATAATAAAACTCCTGATTTGAAATTAGTGAAGGAAAAGAATGTGGAGAATCTAGAGAAAATATTAGTGTTTTTCTTTCTGGGGAAGGTTAAAGTAGATGCAGTAATGCTACCTGAAGACCAAGGCCTCTTTTGATGGTTTTAAGTTTGCAGAATCAATGTGTACTGTCTTTGATCTGGTATTTGGAAAGAGATCGAGCTCATGTTAAAGCCCCTAAGTTGTGCTTTGGCACTTTGGAGGCTGACACAGGTTTTTACATTATTTTCTACTTCCTGGAATGAGCTTTTTTAATGGACTTGATACAAACAGCTGCAGCAAATAATGAATGACTGAACCAAGTTGAGTGACTGTGCCCAGGTAACAAAGATGGGAGAGGAGGACCCAAGAGAGTTAATGTTGATAAGGATCCCACATGCTTTACTGTTGCTTAAGCTCTCCAGGGAGTTCAAAGGATGTTACAGTATGGTCTGATTACCTCTCCCAGCAACTCTGGACCATAGGTAATAAGTAGAAAGGAAGCTCTCATCTTTGGTAGTTAAATGCTGGAATTGGAACAATGAGAGCCCTGTTCCTCTAGCATTCCCCAAACACTGTACAATGGAAACCCCAGTCTTCTCTGGATCCCCTCTCCAGGTGAGGTGACACTGGCCAGGACTCCTCTTGCCCTCCTCTTAGTTGAGTCAGCTTTGGTTTCCCCCTTGTGTTAGAGAAAGTGAATCCCACACTTCTTTTAATCACAATTGACAATACTGGCTTTGTGGATTCAGCTGTCTCTCCAGTGCCTACTCTTGATGAAGGGTGAAAAGTGATAAGCTAGAAACTGGATTCATTGAGCTGGCTTGGCTACAACTCAATGACCCCAGGCAAACAAGTCTTATCAACTTTCACTAGATCAATTCTAATCCCTGAACTGTGTAATTCTTCCCAAGCTACAGTCCTTCCCAGATCTCTAGATGCAAAGAAACATTGAAAAGTAACCTGCAGGTGTCTGGATGGGGGATTTGGGGAGGAATGTATCACTGACAGATGCAGGTTTTGGTGACTGTTAATAGTGGCATCTATTATATAATTTTAAAGTTTCTGAGAGCACTCACGTTGCTTATTTTTGAAAAAGTGAAGTGAGGAAAAGGGGAAGGGATAAGGAAAAATTCCCAGAATTGAGTTTTTGAAAAAGAAAGATGAACTTAGTATTTACCTGCAAATTATAGTTGTCATTATTATAGTTGTATCAGAATAGTGACTCACATCTTGAGATAAGGATTCAGGGCACTGTGGCAGCCCAGATCAGGCTTCTGAATCTATAGCTTCTGCGGGAGAGTAATTCACTCCACAGAAGGAACACAAAGTTCCTCTCAGCACCTCTCAGACCATTCGTCATAAAATTGAGTGTAAAACATAGTTCCTGTGGAAACCTCAGTTTATGCCCACATAATAGGTGGTATTGAATATGAAGGAGAAAGTATGGATGGGAACTGAAGGAATGAGAAACAGAGTAGAGGTTATGGAAATAGCAGAATCACCAAAGTATAATGTAATCTGGAGTCATTTTGTATGTGGGCAAACAATGACACACAAGTTCTTGAGTCAGCAAAAAATTAAATTGTCTAAATATTTAATAAACCAAGGAGCTATAACAGTGATAAAACTTCTATCCAAAAAAATAAAGACAACATTTATTAAAGTCATTCAGCCAACGCAATATTGAAGAAGAAAGTTGGAGGACTGATACTACCTGACTTCAAGACTTACTATAAAGCTACAATAATCATGATAGTGTGTTAGGACTTCCCTGGTGGCGCAGTGGTTAAGAATATGCCTGCCAATGGAGGGAACACGTGTTCGAGCCCTGGTCTGGGAAGATCCCACATGCCGCAGAGCAACTAAGCCCGTGCGCCACAACTACTGAGCCTGTGCTCTAGAGCCCGTGCTCCACAACAAGAGAAGCCACTGCAATGAGAGGTCCACGCACCGCAACGAAGAGTAGCCCCCGCTCACCGCAACTAGAGAAAGCCTGCAGGCAGTAACGAAGACCCACTGCAGCCAAATATAAATAAACAAATAAATTTATTAAAAAAAAAAAAAGGTAGCGTGTTATTGGCAAAAGAACAAACAGGTCAGTGGAACAGAATAGAGAGCCCAGAAATAGACCCACATAATATAGTCAACTGATCTTTACAGAGGAGCAAAGGCAATATAATGGAGCAAAGATAAGCTTTTGAACAAATGGTGCTGAAACAACTGGACATCCACATGCAAAAAGAAAAAAATGCATCTAAACAGACCTTACATGCTTCACAAAAATTAGCTCAAAATGGATCATATACCTAAATGTAAGATGCAAAACTATAAAACTTCTAGAAGATGACACAGGAGAAAATCTAACACAGGATGACCTTGGGTTTGGTGATGACTTTTTAGATACAGTACCAAAAGCACAATCCATGAAAGGAGGAATTGATAAGTTGGACTACTTAAAATTAAATTCCATCCTATGAAAGACACTGTCAACAGAACAAAAAGACAATCCACAGAGTAGGAGAAAACATTTGCAAAAGTTATATCTGATAAAGGACTGTTCTCCAAAATATGCAAATAACTCTTAAAACTCAACAATAAGAAAACAGCTCAATTAAAAAATGAGTCAAATCCAGTGGTTAGGACACCACACAATCCCTGCCGAGGGCCTGGGTTCAATCCCTGGTCGGGGAACTAAGATTCCACAAGCTGCATGGTGCAGCCAAAAAAAAAAAAAAAAAGGATATGCAGATGACAAGCACATGAAAAGATGCTCCACAGCATATGTCATTAGGGAAGTGCAAATTAAAACAATAATGAACTATCACTACACATCCATTACAATAGCCAAAATCCAGACCACTAACAACAGAATGCTGACAAGGATATGGAGCAATAGGAACTCTCATTCATTGCTGAGGAACATGGGCATACAAAATGGTACAGCTACTTTGCACAACAGATTGGCAGTGTCTTACAAAACTAAACATAGTCTTACCATATGATCCAGCAGTCATGCTTCACGATATTTACCCAAATGAATTGAAAACTTATGTCCACACAAAAACTTGCATACAGATGTTTATAGCAGCTTTATTCATAGTTGCCAAAACTTGGAAGCAACCAAGATGTTCTCCAGTAGGTGAATGGATAAACTGTTTCATCCAGACAATGGAATATTATTCAGCACTGAAAATGATTTATCAAGCCATGAAAAGACGTGGTGAAACCTTAAATATTGCCAAGTGAAAAGGCTTTGTACTGTATGATTCCAACTACATAACATTCTGGGAAAGACAAAACTATGGAGACAGTAAAAAGATCAGTGGTTGCCAGGGGTTATAGGGAGGAAGGGATGAATAGACAGAGCACAGAGATTTTTTAAGGCAGTGAAACTATTCTGTTTGATGTTATAATGGTGGCTACATGTCCTGATATATTTGTCCAAAATATCACAGAATTTGCAACACCAAGAGTGAATCATAATGTAAACTAGGGACTTTGGGTGATAATGAAGTATCAGTATTAATTCATCAGTTGTGGCAAATGTACCACTCTTGTGGGGCATGTGGATAATGGGGAGGCTGTGGATGTGTAGAGGCGGGGGGTGTGCGGGAAATCTCTGTATCTTCTGCTCAGTTTTGCTGTGAACCTAAAATGGCTCTTAAAAAATAAAGTATATTAAAACAAAGACAAAAATAGGTTATTCAGGCCTTAAAATAGTAATTTCAGTTTTCTGAAACTTGTATTTACATTTCATATCACCAATATGCCTGACAAATGAATTATTTCTTGATTAAACAAAATTTTGAATTCTAAAAATATTGAAAATTGGATAAGGTTGGGGATTTTGTTAAATATTCTAGTTTTGGGTTTCACTAGGGCTACAGAGAATCCAGTAGAGAATTTTACAAATATGAGTTGGGGAAGAGAGTAAGAATATTCTCCTTGAGTTATTTCCCTATTTGACCTAGGGAATATATGTGTCTAGAAGAAAGAAGCACATTCTCTGATCTTCTACTTCCTAGAAATCCCTCTGTCACAGATTTATATTTTGGCAAAGGTGAGAATGGGCTGGCTACCCTGACAGCTAAACTTTAATTGGTGATTTGCGTGAAGGAGCAAAGCCCTTGCCTGCCTGTTGGAAGATGAAATTACCACAAAGAACTTCATAGGGGCTGCATTTAGATACAGCTCATTATATCTTTTTTATTTTTATTTATTTTAAAATTTTTATTTATTTTATTCATTTATTTTTGGCTGTGTTGGGTCTTTGTTGCTGTACGTGGGCTTTCTCTAGTTGCAGCGAGCGGGGGCTACTCTTTGTTGCGGTGCGCGGGCTTCTCGTTGCGGTGCGCGGGCTTCTCATTTTGGTGGCTTCTCTTGTTGTGGAGCACGGGCTCTAGGCGCGCTGGCTTCAGTAGTTGTGGCTCGCGGGCTCTAGAGCACAGACTCAGTAGTTGTGGCGCACTGGCTTAGCTGCTCCGTGGCATGTGGGATCTTCCAGGACTAGGAATCGAACCCGTGTCCCCTGCATTAGCAGGCGAATTCTTAACCACTGTGCCTCCAGGGAAGTCCCTCTTTTTTATTTTTTATTTTTATTGCCTGGGGAGTGTCTCAGCTGAGGGCTTGGGTGGAATCTGGGCTGAGTCTGTGTGTAGTTGGGGCTAGGAATTTTGCCCCATTGGCAAGGGTAAAGCTTGGCAGAGGCTAGGGGTTACCCCAAAGGAAGACTGGTTGCAAGGAGTCAGACCCCAGGAGCAAGTAGAGAAGCAAGGTGGAGTCTGAAAGGAGATTCCAGTAGGTGACTCATAGTAAAAGCCCTAGGTTAGTTTCAGAGGCAGAGACTGGCCAAACCATGCACAGATGTTTCCTCAAAACTGGATAGATTATTGCCACTTGAGCTGGATTCCATCATAGCATTTATACCTGTTACTCTATCTCTGTTTTTAAAGGGGGATAAAAGGATGTAGTTTATGACAGGGAGAAACAAAGATGGCTGTGGGGTTATAGGTTCTACCAAGCTAGTAGGACTGACTCTAGTCATTACTAAGCCAGTCAGTCTAACGAGTGTCTGGGCAACTTGACTGGACGGGGTACAACCAGGAAAAGGTCAAAATTGTTCAGAATGCATTGTCAACTCTTTGCCTTTTTTTTAGGTACCACACAGGTGAATATTGCCAATGGAAAGCCCAAGGAACTCTTAGATGGATCAAGGAATGACAAAAGTATCTTTAAAAGTGATGTGTTTACATTTGATCTCTTCAATCTTTTGAATATTTATCGTTTCACTAAGAGATGGTCTTGGGTCTAATGAGATCTCTTTACTTTGTTGGGGATGATTTTGTTTTCCCATTTCCTCAAACTGCTGGCTGTTCCCTTCTTCCAACCAGGCAGGACTGCCTTAAAAACAGGACTACAGCAGGAATCCTGTGGTGGTTGGAAGAGCCTGAATCTTTTGAGAGCCCCACTCAGCTTTCCCATCTTGAGGCGCTTCCCCTCTACTCAACCCCCTCCACCCCAGTTCTTGGCTTTGGATGACCAGATCAGCCTTTCTGCCCCAGCTCACTCTCCAGAGCTCCCACAGGGACCGCTTGGTCTTGATCCTTCTTCCCTGAAAATATTTCCCAGCTACAAGAGTAATAAAGCATAGATAACGTGAGTCAATTATGTTTCTGCCTTCCTGGAGCTTAAGAAATTTGTGGTGGGATGGGCAGCAGCAAAGACATGCATAGATAATTACACATCAAGTCAGAATCCAAAAAATCATTATTGGAAACCAGTATATTCACGTAGTTAATCAACCAATCACTATTTATCAGAGCTAATTTTGGGCTAGTTGTGGTTTGGAATCTAGTTTCTGGATGTGTTTAAAAAAAGAAAAAAGATAGTCTTCTTTCTGGCTGATGCACTTTTATGGAGTGCCCAATATAGTGGAAAGAGCTATAAGAAGAGATGGGGCGATAGCTTTCTGTGAGGTGATATACACCTTATCCCGGTAATGGACTCTCATGATGAATGCCTTAGCTATTCCAGATGCTTCCAAGTCACTCTATTATTTCCCCCTCACTACAGAATTGAACATAGAGAGCTAGGCATGGAGGGTTCACAAAGTGTCAGTGTACTTTATTTAGTTATGAAATAGGACAGAGCTCCTCCTTTTGAGTAGAGAAATCTGGTTCTGCTTTTGGATACTACCTGTCCGACTCTGAACTTTGAACTAAGATGTCAAGTGTTAGATGGCTTTGGTGTGGACTTAATGATACTCACTTAGATGGACCAAGGAATGGCAGAGATATCCTTTAAAAGCAATATGTTTACATTTGATTCATTTAATCTAATAAATTTTATTGAGTCATTAAGAGAAGGGATTTAATGAGATCATTTGTTGGATATAAGTAGCTAAGATTTGTAAAAGAGGTTGTTTATAGGTGAGAAAAAGGACTGACCAAAGGCAATTCATACTGTTTGGGAATAAATAAAATTAAGCCCTTAATTAATACTTTACCCTCAAAGTATGGTTCATAATCTGGTTGATTTATTGCTCTTTGTGTAACTTGTTGAGATTTTATATCAGGGGCAATATTTCCCATCATCCCTCTCTGTGCTCCTGAAAAAATCAGCCATCCTAGAACACAGAGCAAAACCTTCACTCTACAAAAAAAAAAAAAAAAAAAAAAGATTGAGTTCCTACTATTTTCCAAGTGCTATAGTAGACATCTACCATTCATTATTTCATTTAGTCATATCACAACAACTAAAGGAACTGGGTATTACCATTATTTTATAGAGAGTTTATACAGCTAGTGAATAGCTTACCCCAACCCCAAAGCCTTTCCCCAGAGGGAAAAGTAGTAGGACCATTCAAGGTGAGATCATCGGCTAAGGGTGGGGAAAGGAGCAGAGTAGGTTCCAAAGGCACAATTTACCTATTTACAAATTTGCATAGGGCCAATTCTCTCCTGCAGTATAAAATCTGAAAGCTGGGTGTCTCCAGGACCATAAGTGCTGCCCATCATAAACTTGTTTGCATCTCAGTCAGGTGTAAATATTTTAGTATTATGAAGAGCAACAGTGAATTGTTTTGCTCTTTTTCAAAGTGTGATGGTTTGGGCTACTTCATAATACCTTCCAGAGCCTATATAAGTGTTATTATTATTATTTGCTGGATTTGGGATTTTTATATCTATCTGATGAGTGAGATTGTTCCATAATTTCCATATTTGTATCATCCTTATATGGTTTTAGTATCAAGGTTATGTTAGTCTTCTGAGTACATCTTGTACTTTGACCTTTTTGACCCTTTAGTTCTATAGTCAGCAAACTAATGCCTATTTTCAGAAGTTCCCATTTTGTTTATCTCCGGTAATACTATTGATATTTGCCTTAAAGTCTACTTTGTCTAATATTAACATAGCCACTTCAGCCTTCCTATGCTTGCTGTTTGCATGGCATATTTTTCTATCCATTTATTTTTAACCTGCCTATGTCCTTATATTTCAAGTGTGTTTCTTATAGACAGCATATACTTGAGTCTTGCCTTTTTAGCCATTCTGACAATCTCTGTCTTTCATTTGGAGTGTTTAGTCCTTTCACATTTAGTGTAGTTATCAGTTTGATTGCCTACATTCTATTCTTTGTTTTCTATTTGTCACATCTGTTCTATTACTCCATCCCTGGTTTCTTTTGGGTTAAATGAATATTTTTAACAATTCCATTTTAATTCATCTATTAGCCTATTAGCATTTTAAAGTGATGGCTTAGACATTACAATATTTATCCCTAACTTTTTTAGAGTCCTAGAGTTACTACTGTATTGCTTCATGTAAAATGTAAGAACCTGGTAACCATATAGGTACATTTATCACCTTCCCTGCTATCATTCTTTCTTTAGTTGTCATATATATTACATTTCTGTATGTTACCCCACACTATGATGCTAAAACTTTTGCTCTAACCTCAATTCATTCAAAGTTTTGCCATTTTGGCCACTAGTCTACCTAACAGTTTCTGGAACAAGAATGAAAACCAAGGCCTAGTTTATAGCCTCAGTGGACTCCTTGTTTCTGAAACTGTCCAGGTGTATTTATAAATTGCTGAGAAGCGTACAGGAAGCCACTTTATTGGAACACCCAATTGCAAACTTTCAGCTAATAAACTAGGTTTGTTCATCCTCTTTTTAAACTTAAATTGCAGTGAGCATCCAAGCCTCTTTCCTCCCACACAAACCAGTTCCTTGTATTTCTTCATGCAAAATCAAATACTTCTGCCATGCACTCTATTATAACACTTTGGCACCAAGCTGTCCATAAAATTAATATTTTTTATGGTTTTTTTTTGCATTTCCTTCTGAAGCAATATCTTATGCTTTTTCTGCTTTCAGAATCTGTTTTTCCTAAGACTAAATTGTCTTCTCAAGTATGGGACTTTTCATATCTGAATGTGTGCTTTCCAGAAAATTTTCCTCTCTTCTTTTGCCTTCATGTTTATGCTGTTGGTTGGTAGCTTTTGAGGACTGTTTTTTTTTGTTTTGTTTTTTTTTTTTAATTCCTTGCCTAGGTGTTTTCCTGACTCTTTGTGCCAAAGCCAGTGAACCATACAGAAGCATGCCAGCTATGCCACTGGGTAGCTATGTGACTTCAGGTCAGTCATTAATTCCTTTGAGCTCCAATTTACGTAAAATTATGCAAGATTCCTTCTAGTTCTAATATTCTATTGATATGTCCCTATGACTCAAACTGTACTTTTAGTGACATATAAACACTAGTGGGAGGGGGGTTTGGAACTGCTATAGCAATATTATCAGTTGTTCACACACACATGCCACACACACATAAGCACATGCAAGTACATATAAACACACATACAACCCTCCTCTCTTATTATCCTCTGACACTTACGGTTTTGAGCATCCTTACCTTTAGAAGCTGCTTCTGTATATCTCCTGATTCTCACCCCATATCCAGCTACCTGCTCCTTGCTCTTCAAATGCCCTCAGTGCTTACATTCTTGAATTGGGCTTTTACCCCTTTCAGCTACCCGGGTGATGCACCAGCTCTGATCCTGGCCTTGTACTCCACCTCTGCCTATTGAGTTCACCAGGGTTTTCCTCCTTAATCCCTTCACCACACCCTCTCCTTCCTGAGAAAAGGCCATGGAAAAAGTTGGGGAAGTTTGTGAAGTCAAGATAGTGAAAAAGAGAGCTGAGGCTGGCCCAAGGTGAAATGACGACTTAGAGGAAGTTTATTTTCAGTATTCTTCCATAAGTCCTTCAGATCCATTTCCTTTCTTTGGTACCCCACATCCAGTGTTCTCATACTATTCCTTGCTGCCTCAAGAGACACCAGAGGCACGTTCACTGAGTTCTCAGGACTCCAAATTCTACGTCACGGCCACGTCCAACTCTTCCCTCCAGCTAGACTTACTTGTCCTGTGTTCACTCCTTAAGAGTTCTCTAATAGCCAAATCAAGAGGGATCTGTGTCAAAGGCTGACAGTGGTTTGAAGAGTTTCCTTTCCTGGATAACATAGAACATGAAAAAACAAATCGGAAGATCTTGGTTTGAAACCAAGCTCTCCTGCTTCAATCTACGTGAACTTCACCAAGTAACCCACCATCTCTTGAGCTTGTTTCCTTTTCCTTAAAGTGAGAGAGAAAATCTTTTTCATGGGTTTGTAATAAGGATTTATAGATATAGCACATGCAAACAGTCCTTGTAAGTTCTAGGGTAAGTATAAAGATTTTTACTTGGGAATCAAAAATGCTTCTCAGCCTCACTATATACATTGTTAATGGGGAAAGAGGTCAGTTCATTTGGAAAAAGATAGATCTAGAACAGCCTCCATACTGAAGTTGTTTCTTATAAATTTTTTTCCCTTGACTAATGAGTGGAAAAAAGAATAAAATATGAAGAGAAAAGGTAGGTATGATTTGATGAGTGGAAGATAAGACTTTTGGACAGAAGACTGCATATCTATCTACCTATCCATCCACTTTCTGGAGAAAGGACCCACCCAGTTGAATAATTGTATCATTTATTGAACACCTACAATGTACCAGGCACTTTTTACATGCATTTTCTCTACATTTCAAAGAAACCCTTCAGAACTGTAGAAAAGGAAATAGCTACTCAAAGAAAATGAGTAATTTTTACAGGGTCACATTGCTGCAGGGGGTAGAGCCGGGTTCCAAACTCAGCTCTGTCTGATACCAAAGCCTGTGCTCTTTTCAGGAGACCACCCTGATCTTACTTTTTTGAAGAAGCTTACTGATCCATCTCAGAAGCTACATACCACCCGAGGAACCTGGAGCTCCTTCAAAAAATGTTCCAAAAACAAAGAGCAGGCATTTTTCAAAATAATTTGAAGTTGACTGGCCTGAGGCTGTTGGGCTGGAACTGTTAGAACTATGCCCGAGCAGTCTCCCAAGAACAGGGTTCCTCTGTGGAGCACCCAGTAGGGGGTGTGCTTTGGCAAGTCCGAGCCCATCCAAAGGTTGGCACCCAAAATTATAAAGGGAGGCACACTCAAGGAGCTGCTACATCATGATACCGTATCATTATTTTACATTGGTGTAATTCCTGCTTGACTGCTGGTTAAGCCACCTTACGTGTCTGAAATGGAAGAAGCCTTTGTAGGTAAGCATAGAACTGAACTGGGTATTCTTTTTTTTTCCCCCTTTTAAAAAAAAAATTTATTTGTTTTCTTTTCCATTATGGTTTATTACAGGGTATTGAATATACTTCCCTGTGCTATACAGTAAGACCTTGTTGTTTATCCATTCTCTATATAATAGTTTGCACCTGCTAATCCCAAACTCCCAATCCATCCCTCCCCTGCCCCCTCCCCCTTGGCAACCACAAGTTGTTCTCTGTGTCTGTGAGTCTGTTTCTGTTTCATAGATAAGTTCATTTGTGTCATATTTTAGATTCCACATATAAGTGATATCATATGGTATCTGTCTTTCTTTTTCTGACTTACTTCGTTTAGTATGATAATCTCTAGGTCCATCCATGTTGCTGCAAATGGCATTGTTTCATTCTTTTTTATGGCTGAGTAGTAGTCCATTGTATGTATATGTGTGTATATACACACACACACGTGCACACACACACCACATCTTCTTTATCCATTCATCTATCGATGGACATTTAGGTTGTTTCATTGAATTGGGTATTCTTCATGGCCAACTTCTCAGCCAAGTGGCAGGACAAGGTGCAGGAGTCCCTAAAGTTGCACCTCTTCCTACATTCATGTTGAATGAGTCAGTCCACACCCTTCATGGGAAGGGACTCAGTGGTCCTCAAGGGTGGCTTTCCCTTGCACGTGGCCAGGTGCCATGTCATCATGGGCACTGGGGCAATATTTGAAGATGACCATGGTGTTGAACGCTGGCAGCAGAAGGAGAGAATGAAGCATCCCCCAACAAGGGAGCTATATTTGAGTGTCTGAAACCCTGATTACACCTAAGTAGGCTAAACCAAAATCCAAATTTCCCTTTGAATAGAAAATCTTTCTATCTGGGGGGATGGACTTGGGGAAAGCCATCACTGGAGTTTTCCATCTTCTCCTGGGTTTTTCTCAGGCAGGGAACTGGATTGGGGGCTATTAGAGAAAGGAAAGGAAAGAGCTCCAAACTGAATTGCCCAAAGCGGATTTCAAATTCCTAGGAGAGTTTGTATTCATCTGCTGATTTGACTAACCTGCTCCAAGCGGATGCAAATGGTCTCTGCAGGATTTTACTAGGAGGAAGAGGCTGGGGGAGCAGAGGAGCTTGCAGATTCCTAATCCTGGGGGAGGCTTCTCCTTTAGGAGGCTGGCAGAGGAAGGATGTCTGACTTCCCAGGTTGTGTTGCAAGGTAATCTACCTCATTTTGGTGAAGGTCTTGACTTAGGGCCATGTGTGTCTCGAAAGGGGGACATGGTAATTCAGTTGACTAGAAACTAAAGGTCTAACATCCCTCAGTGGTCGTCATTGGGTGATTTTCCCACTTGGAATTCTATAGAATCAGAATTACAGACATTTAGTGCTGGTAGGGCAGTGTGGACATGGGTTGAGGGGAGGGTTTGGCAGGCAGGAAAGAGAGAAGGGAACTAACATGGACGTGCCAGGATCGTTACACATTTTCTTCATTGAATCATTGCAGTGGTGCATTGAGGAAAATAACTCGCCAGGAAACAAAGGCTCAGACCTTCAGTGAATTGCTTGAGACAGTGGTTAGATGGGTTTAGAATCCAGTACAGCTTTTGTTCCTCCTATTTTTCCACACGTCTCTGGAAAGAGGAAATTCTCACCTGGTCACGTGCATGTTTCCCCTTTCTAACAGAAAAGCAGGAGTCCAGCCGTGAGCAAGATAGTCCGGGTGTCTCACAGCTGGATCTCCGGAACACCCAGACTTCTAGGGCTTTGTGATGTAGCTTTCCCCGTGTTCGGGGCTCTCCTCAAAAGTACTGTTCTAATTTCCCAGTCCCCAGACTGAACCCACATAGCACTGTTTTGTGCACATGTGGGCTGAGTAGAGACTTCCTTAACAAGAAGGAGAAAACAAAATCAAGGAACCTCACAACGTAATTTAAGATAGAACAAAACCTACACATATCCTAAAGCTATTGAACTGGAACAAAACCAGATCAAAATACCCTCTGTAAACCTGAACTGAGGCAGTATTTCCCTTGAGTCGAGTCCAACGCCACAAATAAATTTCACAGAGTGCTCAGGGGCTCTGTGAGGCTGAGAACATGGTCCACAGAGGATGCTGGGCTGGGGACCCTGGTTCAGACAACCCCGGGGCGTGAGGGGCTCGGACAGCCCGTCACCTGGCTGGGCTCGGACCCCTCATCTGTATAAGCGACGGGGTTGTACTTGTTCCACGGTCTCCAAACTCAAATGAAACAAGAGCGGTGGAAACCTTTTCAGAAGGTGTCTTTTTGGGGAATCCCCATGTGTAGAACTGATGAAAGCAGAGGCGCTCGGGGTGGGCTGCTGTTGGTGGCTCAGTAGATCCAGAGCGAAGTACAAAAATAATAACAGGTAATATTTAATGTGCCACGTATGGTACTTTTCTAAGCCCTTCCTGTGGTAACTCACCTACTCCTCACAGCCATCCTTCTGAAGTGGGTGCTGCTGTGATCTTCACCCCCATCTCACATGTGAGGACACAGAGGCGCAGCAAGGTTAAGCCAGTTGCCCGAGGTCAGACAGCAAGTGAGAGGAGGCGTGGGATTAAAGGCAGGTGTTCTGACTGCACTTGTTTCAACACTCTGCTCTGTAGCTGTCTGCAGCCAGCTGTGCTGGGGACAGTCTATGTAAGGGATACAAAATAAGAACGGACTCAATCAGAAACTTGGTACCAGTGAACCCAGGTCTCTATCTAGAATTCCTGATGTGACTGGCAAGATGAAGTTTGGGCATTGACGCCCAAGTAGACAGGATCCTCAGGTGGACAAAACCAACATCCTTGCTGGTAATGCCCTATCTCTGATGCTGTTTTGCTCCTGGCACGGCTGGTCACTCCTTGATGATTTTGCAGGCTGTTCCTGCAGCCCTGAGGCCCACTGTCTAGAAATATCTCTTTGCCTATAATTGCAATAGGCTCAAGTTCTGAGACCAAAGATTCAGCGCGTAATGCTGTTTACCAGGAATGAGGAATTAATTTTATTAACTCATTTTAAAGCCCTTTAATATGCCTCCCAAGAGGCTGCCTATTTCAGAGATTTGCAAAAGGAAAGCGAAGAGGGAATATGAATTACAGAACAGTGAAAAGTGTTTTGCCAACATGACAGACAGAAATAATTTTAAAACACGTTTGGAAGATGGTTTCATTTCAGTAGACATGTAATATATCTCTGTCTTTTATGTGTGAGTGACTAACACTACCTGGTTATGAATGGAAAGATAACTGTCTTTTAAGGTACCTTTAGATAAAGTAAAAATGTCGATATGTTCAATGCATGCAGTGAATTTGTTTTGTATGCAAGAGTCGTGTTTTCTCCCAGTCTGTAGCTTGTCTTTTCATTTTCTTTTTACTTAACGGTGATTTTTTTAAAAAATTAATTTAATTTTTGGCTGCGTTGGGTCTTCGTTGCTGCGTGCAGGCTTTCTCTAGTTGCAGCGAGTGGGGGCTGCTCTTCGTTGCGGTGGGCGGGCTTCTCATTGCGGTGGCTTCTCTTGTTGTGGAGCACCGGGCTCTAGGCGTGTGGGCTCAGTAGTTGTGGCTCGCGTGCTCTAGAGCGCAGGCTCAGTAGTTGTGGTGCACGGGCTTAGTTACTCCGCGGCATGTGGGATCTTCCCAGTCCAGGGCTCGAACCCATGTCCCCTGCATTGGCAGGTGGATTCTTCACCACTGCACCACCAGGGAAGTCCCTTAATGGTGACCTTTGAAGAGCAAGTTTTAATTTTGATAAAGTCCAATTTGTCAACAATTTTTTTCTTTTTTGAATTGTGTTTTTGGGGTCATACCTAAGAAATCTTTGTCTAACTCAAGTGAACTCTTTGACTCTACTCCCTCATTCAAAACACTTATTCAGATACACATGTACCAGACACCATGCGAGGGGCTGGTCATATAAAAGCACATAAAACACTCTCTTCCCCTCTGAGAGCTCCAGTAGGAATGGGGGCGGTGAGCAATCCATGGCAGACAGGCATCTAGTTGGATTTACAGAGTGCTTGCCGTCGGGACACCGAGGAGGGAGTGTGTAGTGCTCCCAGGCCGTGGAAGGAGGCAAAGGCCAACTCAGGTGGTCTGACATGGGATCTCATGACCAAAACTGGTTGAGGGGACAGGCACAGGGACCCTCAGAAGACTCCAGAAGAGTGTTGCTAAGAGGGTTTGGGGAGAGAGAGAGAGAGTAGTCTTCTACTGCCTTCAAAGAGATTTGGCAGAATTTATGCGGTGGCTTTTACTAGATCTACCTCATCAATCTAGCAGGAATGAGGTCCTTATAAAAAAGGTGAATCTGTAAGTACCGACAGTGAGGACACTGCCCCAAGATTGTCTGCTTTTAAGGTCAATGTCTTGGGCAGTTTGAATAGAGCATCTTTTGGAACAAGAATGGCATCGTCAGCTTTCTGTCTGCTCACACTACTCAAGATTGGTCTTTCCAGAGGCTAAAAGAGGCAGTGATGCCAGGAATTCTTCCCTCCCATAATGATGGTGACCATGAAGCATCTGGTTATGTGCACCTGTGTGTTAAGGTCCAGTATGTGAATAGTTCTTCCTTCACTCAGCAGAGACTTTTGCTCATGGTGTTTCCTGGTGTTGCTGCCCTAAAAGGAGAACAAGCAGACTTTCTTGCAGAGCAGGATTGGCCCTGGGGACGATTCTAGGGGAGGAATTGGCAAAGGAATACACCAAAGAGAGAGGCTAGCTCAGTGTCGCCTTAGGTTCAGAATCTCAGGGCTGACAGGAGATGACTGGTCTCTTGCTACTCAAAGTGTGGTCTGAGGACCAGCATGAGCATCCCTGGGGAGCTTTTGGGGAAAATGCCGAACCTCAAGCCTCGCCCAGAGAGAAGAAGAGAAGATCTTCTGCCCCTGTTTCCTAAGGTAGTGACCTTACTGGCAAAATCTGCTTTTTACCCAGAACCCCCAGGTGATTCGAAGCACTTTCAGATTTGAGAAGCGCCGGTCTGGTCTGGTGGTTCTGAAGTCTCTTGCAAAAACCCTGGCTAAGTGGTCACCTGGGCTCTGCTTAATAATTCCAGGGACAGCCAACCAAGGGCAGTGAGAATGATCCTTTTCTTTTTCGATTAGGCTAGTTAGGCAGATAAGTGGATAGAAGGGAATGAATTGCCGTGCTCTGATTTACAAGGGGAGGTCAGCTGTTAGAGTTACCTTTAAAATAGCTCATCTTTATAGCAAACAGATGGCTTAAAAGGTTTGGCGGAAGCAAGAAGAGGACTTTGTTATGTGATTCTGTCCATTTAGCCTCCTTCCACGGTATGTCTAGTATTAGGGGAAATGCAGCATATTATGAGTAACATTAATGCAAATTAGTTGTCATCGATTATTTTGTGTATTTACTTTAAATCACCACACACTCTTTTTCATACTATGATGAACAAATCGATGCTAGCCGTGGCTCCCAGACTTTAGCATGCATCAGAATCACCCAGAGAGCTTGGCAGACGAGATTACTAAGCCCCACTCCCAAAGTTTTTGATTCAGTTGATGGGGCGGGAACTTTTATTTGCATTTCTAGCAGTTCCCAGGGGATACTGATGCTGGTTATAGAAATAGTAGCTTCAGATGCATTATTAGCACCTTAGGAAATACCTAGACCCCTATTACTTGATACTGTGCTCTGACGATAACAGACTATGGGGCCAAGTTTCAGTAAGTCAAGGTCATGGGCGACAGAATACCTGGGACAATTTAAATATAGAAATAATCTCACAACCCTTTCGGAGACCATTGATTCCAAACTTCTGCTTCCCAAACCTATATCGGAGTTGCTTACAAGCAAAATAAATTGCTTCCTTTTCCATTCTTCTCTTAGTTTCTACCCACCACTGATGGCAGGTAGATCGTTCTGGTCGACTGCAGGATGTTGGATGTTGGGATCATAAGTGCCTACTGGTGGGCAGGTGACCCCACTGGCTAGCGTGGCTGAGACATTCTGAGTGCGGGGCAGGCTCTGAGCTGTGTGATGGACGACCTTCCAGGTCACCGTAGCCCTGGGTGTAGTCACATTCATGCCCTCATCACCTATACGCGCACACCCATGATTTCAGCACAGTTGAGGAGGAGTTCTACTGTGGGAAGACCTAGGGTTCTTTAACTCTTGGAGTCAGGTGAGTCTGCAGCAAACTGATAACCTTCGGCCCAGCGCAGGACCCAAGCCGTCTCTGACTGAGGTTCCTGCTGGCAAATTTCTCCACTTGCGGCAGCTGCTCAGACTTGAACTGTTTGCTCTGACCTTTCTGGTGCCACTTGTCTAAAGATTGCCTGCAAACTGCTCTGTGACAGAGGCTTCCTGCCAGTGAAGAACCATGACTGCACTTTACACCGTAATTGAGTGGAGACAGGATTTACCTCATTGGACCACCTTGCCTGTCTGACTCCATTTCATATTATTAAAAACAGAGACTTGGATTTTTTTTTATAAAAAATTTATTGAGATGATGCAATTATAGGCTTTTCTTTAAAAATTATTTGCAATTCACTGGCCCTGAGAAAAGGCTTTTTTTTTTTGTTTTTCTTTTTTGTTACATTCATTTGATTCAGTCCCTTATAAACCCCACACCTCATAAACAACAAGAGATTAGAAATTAAAAAAAAAAATTCTAGATTCGTCCTGGTTTGCAGGTGGTTGCAGTCACAAAGAGAAATCTTCAAGAATGTTCACTTGGCATGTGTGAAAGATTCAGGGAGCTTGTCGTTGTTTAGTGTTGATGCAGATGGGGCCCTAAGAGTATCAGGTTAGTCTTCTGTGGTTTTTAGGCAGGCAGGGACCATTGTCACCCCCCTGGCTCCTTGGATCACTCCCTTCATTACTGCTCAGAAGAGGAACAGGCTGAGTGGGTGAAAACTAACTAGCACCGAATGCTTGGGCAAAGAAACTTGCCTTTTGTTCTTTGTGTATTTCCCCCAATTTTTATCTTCAGCTTCCTGGGTGGGAATGGGTCAGATGGGGGTATGGCCCGGCTGGATCCCAATCCTAATTCTGTCCCTGGCATGCTGTCTGCTCCTAGGACAAGTCACAGGACCTCTGTGATACTCACATTTCCCTTCTTCAAAAGGGGAGCTAATGTTTCAGACATGTATTCAGAGCTGGATCCTAGGCAGTGAATGGCGGAGGAGGTGTGGTTACTTAGGCATTTAGGTACATCCTGTCAAAGCCATTTAAGTTTCCGCTAAATCTACATTCGCACTTGGACAAGGTTTTAGTGTAAGAAGATGATGGAGCCGGGGGGGGGGGGGGGCGGGGGGTGGGGTGGGTTCCAAACATACTGCTGAAAAGAGAAAAAATCCATCAGTTGTCACTCCTCTTTTCCAGTGGGGATACCCCCGCCCCCCCCCCCCAACCAAAGGATTTGGAACATCGGTGATGCTACCTTAGGCAAGACAAAGCTGCCTCGGGACAGAAAGATCTTAGAGATAACGTTACTTCCACGTAGCCCGTCCAGCCAATTGCCACTGCTTTCTTCTGAAGGAGAGGAAGCACCCTGGTTACCTCAAGGTGCAGGGAAGAGTAGATGCTAGAGAATTTCAAGGTACACGCGAGTCTGTCTGCCTCGGACCCAGCTGGAGGCAAGTCCGCTCCCCTGTAGCATTCTTCTGCGGTTTCCCATTTTGCAAGCCAAGACCTCCCACGACGGCAGCAGGGAAAGGCCAACTATTCAGATCATGGACGTACTTTTAGTTTGGTCCCAGGTGAAATTTTCGTCACCCCTAGTGCTTAGTGTTGAAGTGAGAAATTTCATGCTAGATAGATTCTGCAGGTAGGAGATATGCTCTCGGAGGGCAAGGATTGTGCCCGATTCTTGGGAATCTCTCGGGGTGTCTAGCAGGTGCTCCATCAAAGTTGCCTAAATTGAACCTGAAATCTTTCGGGTCTGCAGTGTGTAAATGCTGTATCCCTGGTATCAGCGTCGCTCAGGTATGCTCTCAAAGAACCAATGAGAAGAACCTTTGCCATTAAGGGAGTGAACAGAAAACCAGTAACAGTAATATCTGGATGGACCGTAGAGACTACATTGGAATTGACACCTTCTGTTTCTTCAAGTGGCTGAAGGTGTCAGCCTAAGTCTTACAGACTCTTACAGGATATTGCTTTAAATACAGAAATCCGGGGGGCAAAGGGGAATTTCCCCTCCCTGATTCAACTGTAAGATTCTTTGGACAATAAGAGCCGGAGTCCTTAAACCTGGGTGAACGGAATGAGATGCTCTAATCTTTCTTAGGGAAGAGCGACATCGTGCCCGGGTCTCTGGTTTTACGTCACACACAGAGAGCCTCAGTGAAGATCCACCCTTTCTCTCCAGCCCTGCAACTCAGTGGCTTCACAACACACCAGGTATTTGGCTTAATCTCTCCATTTGAGAGCCCACATCAGTCATCTCAGAGGCTGGAAGATTATCACTGTGTGCTATAGAACGCTCTTGAAAGACATCTGTAGCATGCTGGGATCCAGCTGGATTTCATCCCCGTTCGAGCAGACTGAACCCAAACCCTTCATCAGGGGACACACAGAAGGTCCCTGACCTCACCGCAAACCCGACCTTCCGGAAGGTAGAGTGGGGGGCGTGTGTGAGGGTGGGAGGAGGCCGGCCACCCCTGCGCATCTATCTGTGGTCGGATGAGAGGCAGGAGCGTTTCCAGTGTCCTTGAGCGATAGTCAGCCTATTTGTCCCTCCCTCCCCGCAGGCTGGTGTCCTCGTCAGTGAGGCTGGGGCTGGGGGAGGGGTGGAGAATGCCTGCTGCCCGTGTGACCACAACCCCCCCCCCCCCCCCCCCCCCCCCCGCCTGCCTGCCTCACTCAGAAATGGCCTGAGGACACGCCTGGGCATCTGGTGGCTTCACATGGAAGTTCTGGCGATAGTGCAGACACGTACCCGAGGGACCACGACATGCTCACCCAACTAAGCAGAGGAAGCGGAGAGAAACAAGGACGGGGTGCCCTGCAAGGGGGGCCTAATCTTCGTGAGTAAAAGAAGACTCTACTCCTAATATTGGATTCCGAGCCTGTATTGGAAGAGTTGATTTAGACGGCTATTGAAAAGGAACCCCCCCCCCCCACAAAACTGCAACAGCTTTCTAAAAATATGTTATCATCAAAAGTACTAAGGGGTGGCACCTTCCTCACTTTATAAGATACTATT
Organism: Balaenoptera ricei; assembly: GCF_028023285.1. Taxonomy (NCBI): domain Eukaryota; kingdom Metazoa; phylum Chordata; class Mammalia; order Artiodactyla; family Balaenopteridae; genus Balaenoptera; species Balaenoptera ricei. The sequence continues at coordinate 9,482,887 of NC_082648.1, read as the reverse complement.
GACCTTATTTTGAGGTGAAAAAGAGCCACACATGGGTCCATTCGGAAACACAGCTAGGAAAGAAGAGGGGAAAAGTAAGGTATCTGAGGAATTTCCCGTCTGCCCAGGCGTGGCAAACACCAGTAACAACTGAGACTACGCACTCCGGGATCCTCCCTCTCAAATGCCCTGTGTCCTGCGGGGACCAGGAAGCTTTAAAAAAAACAAAAAAAAAGGCTGGGAATTGAAAAAATTTTAGGTGAGGGTATGAAACTGACGGCACGATGGCCTTTGGGATGGAGCAGAGATGACCCTCCACAACCTACTTTGGAATAATTCATACCCCACTGCAGAAGATCTGTCACCTGGACCATCAGGCCTGTGTGGTTTTTTTTCATTTTTTTCCCACTTCGCAGCACTTGCAAACTAATCCCAAGATGCTGGGGCTTCCAAATAACCTGGACAGCCTTCCAGGCTTATCTTACGCTCTGTGGAACCACCAAGGCCCGCGGTTCTTACAGCTGTGTCAGGGGAAGCCTGCCGGACTAGCATTCACCTTTCCGGAAGGCAGCAGCCTCCGTGATGTTTTGGCCTCCCTCCGATAGGTAGCCAAATGCTGGGATGTGGGTTTGATGTCTGTGGTGCCGGCTATAAAGCACCCAGACCACTGATTCCGTTTAGGTGCCAACAATTCCCAAGACTCTCCAAAGAGGCTGAACTCTGCTGAAAGGCACCTGAAGTTCAACAGCAGGCGAGGAGGGAGGACGGGACGGGGCAGGGAAGGAAAGAGAGCCAGAGAGAGAAGAAGAGAGCTCTCCTTTTCACTTTATCTTTTTTAAAAGCATCTTTTTTTTTCTTTTTCTTTTTTTTTTTCCAGCCAAGACCCAACAGCAACAGGAACAAACTTGATCCACGTGGCAGGATCAAGAGGAACCTGAACCCTTTTGCAAGTGTTCTCTCTCCTGACCAGTTGGGCTTCTGCACTTTGTGAGATTTGCAAAAAATATATATATATATAATAGATATATATTTCCATAGGAAAACAACCTCGATGTCTTCCCCTATATGAATGATGAAAAGTCAAACTGCATGGTCTTAAAAAAGAACAAAAACAAAAACACCATGAAACTTAACAATAGGTGGAACGGGGTGGGGGAGGAATTACAGACAGAGATTCCAAACGAGAAGGAACCGTGAACATGAGTCCCAGGCTGGTGCCCTTGGCCAGAATTCCAGCGCCGCTTTTGCTGAGTGGTTTGTCTAAGGTGCTCCGGGGTCCCTCACGCTGGGTGAGAGAAGTGTCACTGCCACGTCCGGGTCTCTTCCCTTCCGCTCCATCACGCCCCAGCCATCCTGGCGGGCAGGGCGCCCTTGGCTACCGGCCCGCCGAGCCCCGGGGGCTGGTTCCTTCAACACTCATCTTCTTGGTATATTTGTTCATCCAGCTCCTGGGACTCAAGATGCTCCAGACGGTCTGTTCGGCCACTCATGATTTCATCCGGGGTTTTCATAAACCTTTGGAAGAGGAAATGGTGGCGTGAAGAGGTTACAATTTCCTAAAGTTGTCTTCACCTTGAACTCTAAAAAGAGACTTCCCATCGCCTTCACATAGCTGGAGAGCTACTGAACCTGGTCATAATGCTAACTTAGCACAATATAGAAAAAGTTACCCCTTCCTCTGACTGCCTGAAAGTTAGCAAAATAATGATAAACAGAAGTCTAGGATGACTGTGAAGAAGATGTAGCTGGGTGATGCATTCCTGCATGACCGTGCGAGGGGGCCCTGGGACAGCGCACGTACCTGCATTTCTGATTCTCAGAGGGTTAGATTTTACAAAGACCCGTGAGCGCTGTATATCCATTTCCATCCCAGACTGTGAGCCCAAGGAATGGTATTCGAAACTTGAATCTAATGTGAAGGATACAATGAAATGCTAGATGGAAAATTTGGGGAATAGGGCAAGATAGTGGAGCTTCTGGAAGTTAAAGGCCAAAAGAAAGAATCTTTTTCAATGTTAGCACTGCTCCACCCCAAATGCTAGCCATTCATCCCCTTTATTCTGTCTTCCTTTGCAGCTAGGTGCATACAGCAAGCCTCATCTTCTTCGTCGCTGGGTTCATTTGGAAATTACATCAGTGCCATGTTGTGACCATGATTTACATGGTTCAGGAAGGGTGCCTGCCTGCAAACGTTCTGTCCTTATGGTGGGAGGGCCTTTTCCACAGCCTACACACCGTTCCCTCCCTCTGCTCGCTACCACATGACCTGTCTTTAAAACATACATTTTCTCTCATCACTTCATGTTCAAAAGCCTATGATGAGGGACTTCGCTGGCGGTCCAGTGGTTAAGACTCCGCACTTCCAATGCAGGGGGTATGGGTTTGATCCCTGGTTGGGGAACTAAGATCCCACATGCCTTGTGGCATGGCCAAAAAAAAATCCTGTGACGACCACTTATCAAGTCAAGGATCCACTCTTTGGTCTGCCCCTCGGGCCCCTCTGTCATCTCAACCCGGAAACTCTTGTTTTCCACTGTTTACTAGCATGAACCCTTCACTCCCGTCTCGCCACTTCCTTTTATATAAATCACAGCTCATGCCATCCTCCAAACCTTTAGCTTTGCCCTTATTTGGAACCCTCTTGACTCCTTCCACTATCTGAGCCCTACTTACTGTCTGAGCTCTGTCTCATCATCCATACCGAAATCTCCAAGAGTCCCTCCAGTTTAACACTTCACTTGATTACACACTGGGTTGTATACCGAGAAGCCTTCATTTTGGGGCGAGTTTGGCTTCCGACATTCATTTCCTCAAAAATGACTAACCTCTCCTCACAAATAGCACTCTTCTTTCCTTTTATCTTGTTGCAATCACTGTTGGAAGCCTGTGAACCTTCCCCCTACGACTACTTTTCTTTTCTGCCCATTATTGCTGATTTTTTTCAAGCAGTCTGTTCCGTAGCATCTGCAGCCTGTCTTCCACTTTTATCCTGGAGCTAACACTTCTCCCTCAACATCTGAAGTCACTAATAATCCCCTCCAGGCCGAGTCCACAGATGTGCTATATTTGGCCCTCCAAACTACCCCTATCCTCTTTTGACGGCTTTTCCATATTAAGTTTCTGATATTCCACACCAGGCTTGCCCAGAAACATTTATCAAAAGCCTCCATAAGGTATAAAACAGAACTATGTATATAAAATATAACCCTCTACCTTCTAGGAGCTTATGACCTACTTGTTGGGGAGAAGGACTTCATATATACAACTATTAAAAGTGTAAATCACGATGTGGTTTAGGGCCAAGGAAACCCAACAGATGATGGAAGAAGGTATCTGTGCGTGTCTGAGCAGTTGAAGAAGGTCTCATAAAGGGTAGTAGACTTGAGGTAGACCTGGGGGGTATTATATATGTTAAAAAAGCAAAAGTTAAAGTGATACACATTTCTGGCATAGGGAACCCTATTAGTGTTGGAGGGCAGCTGGCAGTGTGTATTATGAATTTGGGAGGCAGGAGAATGGACCAGAGGCAGAGATTGCTGAATTAATCTAGGTGTCAGTCATGAAGTCTAGATAGACATCAGCCTCCGCTGCCAGGGAAGCCATAATAATGCTTCTGCCTTGCTTTCATCTTCCAGGTCTCGTGAGAGTACTTGCCATTGGTAGATTCCAACCTGGAGCCTGCTGGTAAGAAATCTTGGGAAATGTGGTTCCCAGGCTTCTAGCCCCTGCAACATAAGACTGGAGTGGGAATGGTGCTGAAGGGCCAATGGACTGTCCAGCACAGTGATGACTCAGAGGTAAGAAGAGTCAAAGATAACGCTAGTGTCAAGTTTGGTTCCTTAAACAACGGTGATACCACTGCTGATGTAACATGAAATCTGGGGGTGGGTAGATTTCCAGTGTGGGAAGAAGGCCTGTCTTGAACATTTCACGTCTGAGATACTAATGTGATATTTCAGTGGACATGTCCTGTAAGAAGCTCTTGGAAATTAAGATTTGGAATTTCAGGGAGATTTTAGAGCTGCATGTAGAGATTTCAGAGCCCATTCACGGAGGGGATAACTGAAGCTGTGTAACGGGATCCATCCATCCAGGGAAAAAGTATAGAGTGGGAAGAACAGAAGCCAAGGACTAAGTTTAGGGTGAAGGATGAAAAGAAGGCATCAGCAGAGCCGGAGAAAGGAGGTTCTTTTTCCACTTTGTTCTACTCTGTTTCCAGCTCTTGAAAAGCCTTCTCTGTTTCTTTTGAAGATCGCAATTCTTTTTTTTACTGCTCCTACGTTACCACACCTTCCCAATGCTAAGGCCCAGGTTCTCTGCTCTTTCCAATAAGTACTTATCCCAGTGAGCTCGTCTGCTCATACACAGTGTCATTTTGTCATTTTCTACCCAAATCCACATCTCTAGCCCCATCTGTAACTCTCCTCTGTCCCACCTGCCAAAACACAGAACCTGAGGTCGTGTTTGTCAATCCCACCTTCTCCCAAGCTTCACTTGGTCTCACCACGTCAATTACCACCAGTGTCAGAGGGCTATGTCTACCTCTCCTGATTGGTCCTTTAGATCCCTTCTTTTTCCTCTTCTAATTGTTTCTCCTCTCTTGCCTAGGAATCACAATCTATGTGGTAGGTTAAATGGTTGGAACTCATTAGCTGGGAGGAATTCTGGAAAGAGGAATGTCTACTGCAGCAGCTTTCAGACTTTTACAATGCATTGTCATAAATATATTTTACATCATCACACACACACACACACACACACACACACACACACACACACACACACACACACACACACACACACATACACACATACACATACACACCCCACCCCCGAATCACAGTTTTCATGAATCAACAGTCACTCTTAATTCATGTCATACAGTCTGATATTTTCAACTCTATCCTTTCCTATTCAATTCTGTTCTATTTCACTAAAAAAAATTAGACTCATTAAATCTATTTCATGATTCACTAACAGGCCAGGACAAACACTGGTCCAGGCTTGGCAACCTGGAGGTCTAGGTTTGTTTAGTTCCTTTGCCATTGGTTCCTCTGATTGCTCCCTTTAACTACCATAGATATAAATGCCAGATAATACTGTTTGATCATTGCATTATTTGAAAGGTGAGTCAGATTGTGTTTATTTAGTTTTGGCTTTAGGTTAGACATAAGTGGAAAAAAAAATTTTTTTTTCCCCTTAAATTCTAACAAACCACCACCTGGTATCGAATGTGTAGCATGTGTAGCACGTGACGGCTTTGAGGATCAGACAGGCAGGTAGAGATCTTAACAGCCTCCCTCCTCCCTCTTATTTGAAGAAAACAGTATCCTCCCAGAAGAAGGAAAGGAGAAAAAGGAAGTGCTACCTGAACAAAAGCCTTTGTCCTGGCTCCTTCCTGATAATGTTTAGTTTGTAGTAGTGGCGCAGGGCTCTGGACATTTTCTCATAGGTCATGTTTGTTCTGTTCTGTTTGTTCAAAGGCGGAAGAGAGAAAAAAAGCACAAAGACACAATGAAATGAACCTCAGAAAAGACGCCGCAGGAGCTATTCAGATCCAGCTCTTCAGCTGCTTCTGTGGCCCCGCCAGTCGGGAAAGCCACCTGCTAATCTGCTCCCTGCCACGCCCACCCCTGGGCTTTTCCACAGACGTCCTCGCTGAGGTCTCTCCTAAGGTGAGTCTGGCTAACAAAGCGCGTCCCGCAGCGGCCTCCCCGACTTCCTCTCCCAGGCCTGCGCTCTGCTGCGCCCGAGGAATTTCCTGCGCGTCCCCCTCTCTGGGGGACATCCTTCACCTTCTGACCCACAGAGAATTTCTCTTCCTTTTTTCCTTTTTTTTAAAAAAATTTTTTTATTTTGACAGTGACCTTTCTCAAGCTTGTGTTTCTGGTTTGTCATTTTGAAGGAAGAGATTTTTTTTTGTTTAAATTCCTGTCCTGGAAGCAAGAGTACAGTGGTTCCGAGCCCTGGGGTGAGGGCACCCTGTGCGAGCTGCAGAGCGATTTTTCTCAGTGACTCACAGGGTGGAGGGTGTCAGTGGGGTCTGGCCATATTTGGTCACGACAGCCTCTGGCAGGCCCTCCTCCAAGGCTGCAGCCAGGGCAGAGCCCAGCGGCGTCTCCCCTGTGGCCTGCCTCTCCTTCGGCGGATCTGGAGTCGGGCCTTCCTGGTGCCTTGCCACCTCTGCCCCACGGCTACCTGTCTGTGGTCAGGCCTGGATCTTGCTGACTCTTTTTTTTTTTTTAAGTAGGAATACAGATTTATCTTAATTTTCTTTTCTTTTTTTTTTTTTTTTGGCAGGGGAACTCTTTGCTCTGTTCATTTTACTTTATTTTACTGTGATAAGAACACTGACCATGAGATCTACCCTCTTAAATTTTTAAGTGCATAGTACAGCACTTAATACAGGGTTAACTACAGGTACAGTGTCCCGCAACAGGTCTCTAGAACTTAACTCATCTTGTTTAATGGAAACTTTATGCCCCTTGATTAGCAACTCCCCATCTCCCCGCTCTCCCCTACCCCTGGCAACACCAGTCCACTCCTGGACTCGACGAATTTGCTTATTTTAGATCTAACTTTGAGTAAGTGGAATCAGGCAGTATTCGTCTTTCTGTGACTGGCTTATTTCGCTCAGCATCAAGTCTTCAAGGTTCATCCATGTTGCCACACGCTGCAGAATCTCCTTTTTTTTTTTTCTTAAGGCTGAAGAATATTCCATTGTGTGTATATAGCATGGTTTCTTTATCCCTTCATCCATCAGTGGACGTCAAGGTTGTTTTACCCACTTTTTACATCTATGCGCTTTAATGGTTTTCCTAACTATAAAAGACTTTATCTTTTAAATTCGATTCCCTCTTCCCAAGGTGGAAAACTGCAGGGGCAATCAGACTTCTTGCACTGTTTGCTTTTCAAGGAGATGCTTTAAAGTCAGAGGATAAGCATTTTCCATGTAGAACTGGCCTTTTGCGACCATGGAAGTTTCTAACCCAGCGGAACAGAGGCGACACTTCCCAAAGCCCCCTTGTGAGTCACAAAGTGCCACAGCACATCCCTGGTACCCGGAACCTAACGATGGCGTGGGTGGCAGGACCAGGCCGAGGCAGGGGAGTTGACGGTTACTCGTAATGAGGCCTATCAGACTGGGAGACTTAACTGGCACCTGGCACAAGGAACAAATGGAAAGGGGCATCTTTAATTATTTCCTCCCCTTTGCAACTAATTGTTTGTCCAGTGAGGAATAAACTAAATGATTACGGGCAGACAGGAAGCAGAAGACAGGCAATTACCCTCCAACCCAGGGATGAAGACTAGATCTTGGCCCTACTTTACAGAACGAACATCTGATGCCCTTTTACCTTATGGTTTCCCCAGAGTCGAGCCAGTCCATTGGGATCCACTATCCGGAATATTTTGGATTCTTTGTCCTCCCATCGGATGAAGTTTTCGTACCGGCTGTCAGAAAGCAACTGATAGACGTAATCCCAAAGCAGTCTACAGTCTACAGAGGAAAAGGGCAAGAAAACACTGTTGACAAGGTTGCTTGTTGAAGTACTAAGAGCAAGAATCAGAAAATAATCGAGTCACCGCTTTTGCCTACTTTGGATGGACTGTCTAACTTCCTCGTGTTGGGAATTCCCTGGCGGTCCAGGGGTTAGGATGCCGCACTTACTTTCACTGCTGAGGGCCTGGGTTTGATCCCTGGTTGGGGAAATAAGGTCCCGCAAGCCACGCGGCCAAAACTAAAACAAAGACGCATCCTCGTCTTATAGCGAGGAGAGCAAGGCACGGAGAGACCTGCGAGATGGCGACCTTTGACCCGTGGAGGCCTTCAGGACGGTCTGGGCCCAGAACTTCCCCCCTCAGATGAGGACACAGAGACCCAGAGAGAGGAAGGGACTGGTCCACGGTCATGACCAATGACCTGAACTTGAGCAGAGCCCACACGAGGGACAGAACAAGCTCTAACTGCAGATGAATTGGTTCTGAAAAGGGGCTGAAGACAGGCTGGCAGGTAAAAGGGCAGAGAGAGTGCTCGGGTTCAGAGAGAGCGATGTGGTGTCCATGGTGGGCTAAGGTTACTTTGGAGGGTGACACTCGACGGATGAAGACGTGACGATTCAGGTCGGCTGAAAAATGGCAGAAAAAGCAGCACGATGCGTGAAAAGCTGTGGGAGAAGAAAACCCACGTTCCTCTTTCCCACTGTGACTGTGGGAACCATGGCCAGCATGGTCTTCAGAAAGAATACAGATAGTCTCGTTATAGCTACTTTGGAGGTTTTAAAAATTGTTTTATTATAATGGAATCAATCAGTGTAGAAAGGAACCCGGTGCAGAAAATCCCTTTCTCCATGTGCAAAACTGATGTTGGATCACTTGGTCAGGCAACAGATCTTTCTTTGTACAGGCCAGGCGCTGGGCTAGGTCTTGACTTTAGGCTGTGGGCTGGCGGATTGAAAGATGCGATGCAGGCTGCACACCTTTGCCCTGTTCTAGTGCTTTCTGGATTAGCGCCAGAACCGGGTGTGGCGTGGCCCCTAGCACAGCCGTGACAGGTGGATGGGAGCAGACGCGGACTTTCGAAGTCTAGTTGATGCAGGACTGGCCTCCAGATGAGAATAAGAGACCCCCAGGTGTGCACTGTTGCTTCTGGGAGCTTTGATGAGCACGAGCCAGCATGGCTGGTCGTAAACGCTTAATTTTGTTGAACACCGTGTATGTACGTGCTCTGCACTTTGCAAGCATTATTTCTAATCCTCACTTGACACACTGCATCCTTTCTAATCCTCTCATGCCCGAGGTCACTGGGATTTGAACTCTGGGGCTCCCGCACCGCAAGGTGCCGATTTCCTTACTTCCTTATGTTGGGTGAGGCCCGGCACACCTGGGTGGGGAATGTCCAATCCCAACCTGGACTATCTCAGAGCGAGCCAAACACTCACCTCCCAGAGAAAGCAACACACCCTCCTCTGGCACATATTTACAAGAGCAAGCGAGTCAGGTCACCTTGGGCAAGTTTCTTAAATCTCCCTGAGGTTCCGTTTCCTCCTTTACGAAAGGGGAATGACAACGTCGACTCTCTCCGGGATTACTGTACGAGTGATGATGTGAGTGAAGAGAAAGTAAGGAAAACAATAACAACAGCGATTACTGGGTGCTATTTGCAGGCACCGGGCTGTGCGTTCTACCAGCCGGCTTGCCTCTGACCCTTAGGGCACCTGATGGAGGCCAGCGCTGTTGCTATTCCTATTTTATGGCCAAGGAAAGCTGGGGCTTAGCGGGCTTGGTCATTGGCTCCAAGGCACAGCTCGCGAGTGACACATGTCGGAGTCTGGAGCCCGTGCTGTGCCGCATGTCCCGCTGAGACGTCTATTCTCAGAGAAGCGGGTTAACAGGTATCTATTAGTCAAGGACTTTTCCAAGCAAGCTTTAACTCTGAGTGTGTCCTTCGTGCAATCCAGCTTTCTCTCTGAACAGCAGAAGGAACTGGCATAAAATGTGGCATTTTTCCAGGAGGCTTAATCTTTTAAGGAACTACCATGAAACTTAAAATGACCATACATCTTCAGTACCCCTTACTGTATCCTTTTTTCCCCCGATTGATCTGTGTCTAGAAATTAATGTGATGTGTGGTTTCTTCTGTTTCAGAAAAGGACCCGTGGTGTCCTTCTTAGAAGGATGACTCCTGGAGTTTCAACCCTACGCTAAGAGAAGCTGACCAGAGATTCTATTACCACCCCTGCCTGCCGCTGCCCTCTTGGTTGCCAGAAGGGGGCACTGAGGAGCAGGGAGACAGCAAGGGGCCCAATCCCAGCATCAGGAAGTACCTTGAGAGGTGAGTGCCACACACCAACGCAGACTGAGAATAATCGAGCTCATTTTTAAGGCACTTGTAAGAGGGCGACTGTAGGCAAAGCAGTCAAGTAGGCAGTGTCTTTCTCCCTCTCTGCCACCTCCTTGTCTTACATCGTTTTTAGTACAGGTGGAAAAATAGAGAACTGAGATGCGGTTTAATTGTCCAGTTTTTGTCTTACTATCAAATGGCAGATGCATTTTAATTTCCCACAAGCTCTTCCAAGTAGAAACCATCTGGCAAAACCAAATATTATCACACAAAATGCCAGTCTACTAGGAGGAACAAAGGTGTAACAGCTTCTCCATGTTTCCTGACAGGGTTACAATCATTTTTACCGCCAAGAGGCTTCATGGCACCTTTTGGATGCATCTGGATTGGCAGTGTGATTCTCTAGAGTGAATCATTTGAACGCAATTTAATAATTAAAAAAACTGATCTGGTTGTCTTTCGCAGTTTGATAGAAGGAACTTCTGCCCACCGGAAGGTGAGCAATATATTGGCAGTCCCTCACCTCTGAGACTTCCTGGAGCTAAAACGTAAAGTGAATGTTGTCTTAACACCACCTGCTGAGGGATTTTCACTTTCATTGTTTCTGTGGCTTCTCTTTTACTGCTTTGGACATTCTGTGTCTCATAAAACGGTGAAGTGCGAACCATTTTCCGTTGGTTCGCACTTAAAAAATGGTTTCCATTTAAAACCATTTTACCGTTCCTCAAAGTAAAGGCTTAACCAGTGCTGGGTACCTACCATGCTGGTTCTTCAGAGGCATCGAACTGAGACCTTTATGTCGTAAATCATTTACTGAAAAAAATCTAGAATGTGATCTGTGTTTGTTTGGTTGGTAAATGAAGGGCAGGGCTTACCAAAGAACAGACTTTACCTATGAGTTGCCGGAACACTTGTATCTTGCAAACTTTTCCTTTTCATCAATGTGAAAATAACCCCAAACAAGGGGCCAATTGATCATTTTTAAATGACATTTAATCCAGCGAAGCCAACTTTAGCTGAGTAATAAAAATATATTGACATTCAAGACATATTGAATTACTCACAGTCACTAACAGAGGTAGCAACAGGAATTTTGTGGCATAAAGTAGTTGTTTCAAGCTCAGAGTATAAGTGGCTTTTTTATAACACTATTGATTCTTTTGTTTCTTTAGTTGAAAATTATGCCAGATGATAAAAAAAAAAAAAAAGCTGCCTGACCACGCAACTTTTTTTTTTCTTCTTTTTTTTTTTACAATCGAAGTTCAAGCCATCTGAGTTATTTTTGTTTTTTAAGATTTTAGTTAAATAAAAGGCGGATCCTTTTTAGTTCCTAGGTCCTCTGGAGGCTGTTGCCATGACCCACCAGCAGATTTTCAGCTTTGTCAAAATCCATCCGTGTCTGCACAGATACAATGTTTCCTGAGCATTGATAAAAATGCTTAATACTATATAATAAAATGCACCAAAAGTTCATCCCATTACAAAACACTTGAACATGCGTGTGAAAAATATCTTATATCACAAGGTCTTCACTGATTTTAGATGCATGTCTCTTAAACTAAAGGGCCTTCTCTGTCAAGGCATGTGGGAATTTTAAACAAATGTTCATGATTTGGATTGTCTCTTCCATGAGAGGAAGCTCATGAAAGGGTTTAGCTCGAGTGAAGTGCTATTTTCCAATTGCAGAAAGAGAGTTCTCTCTCTTTCCTGCTGGGTGAGGTACCCTGGGCATCCACAGTTAAAAGGCATTGTTAAAAAAAAAAAAAATATCCCTTCCTGTGGTTAGGGAGAAATATTTTCCCTCCCACGCCAGTCTCTTACCAGAGACTCATTGTACAAGCTTATTGAGCAGAGACTGTAAAAAGATGGGCAATTCACACATAACCAACATGGTTTCTAAAGGAAAAAAACAAAACCTAGAAAACCATGCTAGACAAAACTGATGTTTAAAAGAGCTGAGTGGGCAAGTCGAGTTTATTGACAAGTTATTTGAATTTCCCGAAATTCAAATTTCGGGAAAGCCATCTAAGAAAGTCATTTTATGTTGTTTTAACTGCCCAAATGGAATTTTAAATGAAGGTCTGTAAACTGGAGTTCTGTGGATATAATCACCAACAAGGAGAGGCCTAGCGTTCCTGTTTCATTGCTTTAAATTTATTATGAAAAACTAATAAATTTATTTCAGGTTCAGCAACACAGTGGGTCAGTAACACCCAAAATAAAAAGTTGCTTCTCTGCTTTATAGCAATGGTTCTAAACTAGGGGCAATCTTGCCTCCTAGGTGGTGTTCTACAGTGTTTGTGACAATTTTGCTTGTCACAGCTGGGGTGCAGGATGCTATTAGCATCCAGTGAGTAGAGGCCAGGGACGCTGCTAAAAATCTTATAATGCACAAAAGAACTCCTTCCCGGCAACGAAGAATTATTTGGCCCAAATATCAAGAGCGCCCAGCTTGAGAAACCCTGCTTATGGAAGCACGGGTTTTACAACACGCAGGGGGGCTATCTGCAGTTTTTTTTTGTTTTTCTGTTTTGTTTTCCTCCTCAATTCTAGATCAGCCATTACCTAGAAGCAGAAGGCTGATAAATCCAGTGCAGCCAACCCTGTGTTGATACGCAGAGGTGTGTTTACAATGGGTGCTTGCTTGTGCTTTGCTGTGGCTTAGGAAAACAGAAGACATATGTGCACAGCAGCAAGCTGGGAGAGGGAGAAGCTGAGGCAGAGCCTACAGGTCTACGCCTCCTGGCTTCATCGGGGCAGAGGGAGCGCAGCTGCAAACAAACACCGCTGAACCTTCTCACCTTTGGTTGCAGGAGGTGTGGGGTGAGGCTGGCAAACGCAGAGATCAAGCCCCCAGCTAAAACCCAGTAAGACGTACCCCTCCTCCCTCAGGCGTGGAGGCTGCCTGGGAATTTGCAGCCAGGGACTGCTGGGACATAGGGACGCTGTTACAGAAATGCACGCCCTTAAACACACTGGAATTTCCAGTCTCCTCAATCCCCTTCTATTATTTTCTACCCAGTTACCGTGCTGGGACTGTTTTATCTTTTAAAAAAGCTGCCCTGAAACTTTCCTTCTCTTCTTGATTTCTCAGTGGCTCACAATGAAAAATAAAGTGCAGTGACTCAGCCAGAGTGTGAGAAGTCTGGCACCTTGGGATATTCCCGTCGGGGTGAAGGACTCTGTCCTCTCCAAGGGTCTCCTCCATCTCCTCCAAATACAGGCAGCGGGCAAAGCCTCACAGGAGGTGAGAGGGAGTGAAGAAGTTCATCTCCAAGGAAATAAGGAAACTAGGGTTCCCTGAAGGGGTGCACTTTTCAGGCCAACATCACTTAGAACAAATGCCCAGACGCAGGCCTTCTGGGTTAAGGCCCTGCACCCGCTCCGGTGGGCAGTGGTGCTGGCCGTATCCTCTCTGCAGCCCTGGAGCAGAGCACAGAGAAAGGGCGCAGAGGAGGGACACGAACTAACCCTTAGACATTAACCTGCTTGTGCTAATGTTTGCCTGTTGTCTCTTTAGTGCTCAAAAGTGCCCAGAAATGAGTATTAGTATTATCATTATTATGGATAAGGAAACCAGGCTTCAGGGACCTTAAATACCTCTGCTTGGGAGACAAGGGCTAGATTCTAATCTTGCTGACTCCAGAGCCCATGCTTTCCCACAGGCCCACAGTGCTACCCCAGGAACCCTCCCACCGGCTGTGGATGAAGGCCCTGGGCCGGGAGCCATAGAGAGTTCTCTGCCTGAGATAGCACGGGAGGACACAGCTCTGCCAGCTCGTACTAAAACCCCGAGCCCCATGGGCTTATGCAGACATCCCACGATCCTGTCCTTTTTCCCAAACACAATATTTACACGCGTGTGTGTGTGCAGAGGCGCACACACGCATGCACACCACCACACCTTACTGCAAAGGCCTGGGGATGACACTGCCCTCCATCACTTTCACACAGTCCATTTAGGCTTCTCTTTTATGATGTCTTCTTCCCTTCAGGGCTGCTCCCAAGGCTCATTTATACAAGAAAATAAAAGTCCACGTGCCTCATTGGAAACAATGTCACCACCAGATACCACTGGGGAAGAAGCAGAGATGGAAACAAGAGGGCAGGGTGCAGTGTGACTTCCCCCGGCCTGGGAGCCCTGAGGATGAGCCCCTAGCTGCTGGCCCTGGAGTCTCAGGCTTAGGTGCCTTCATCTGATGTCAGATCAGAGGCTCCCAGGATTGAATTTCTGTGCACACAGAACTCATCCAGTCAATAAAGCCAAATCAGGAGAGTACAGTGCACTAGCCAGGTGACAGATAAGTGATACAGGAGACTCAGTGTCTCCTTGATGAGAATCCTTTTGTTTCTATTAAAAATGTAACCCTGAGGGAGAATACACATATTTTTTTTAAGCCTCTTTAAGGATCTGAAAGATTGCCAGGCCAAGTGTCATCAGAGGGTTGCAAGTGAAGGGTACAGGGTCTTGGGGGGTGGGGTGTGGGACTCTCTGTTTTATCTGCTTTAAGAGCAACTCACCAATGATAGCCTCACAGACCGTGAAGTAGTTCACGTTTGCAAAGAAAATCAAGAGACTTCGGCAAAAGTTGTGAGATGAGCACAAGAAAAGAAATACTCTCTTTTTGGATGGTGCATGGACTTTGAACAACCAAATCTGTACAGCCCTCTTAAAGTCCCCACTTCTGCGGAGCAGATGAACGGCTGCAAATGGATTGTAAACCAGGTTCCCAATGAACCTTGCTCCCTTTAGCAGAGTTTTGGATTAAGTCCAAGGAAGGGACACGCAGATAGATAGGAAGTCTGGTAACTCAGGTTTTAATGGAATTGAAGAAGTTTAAGAGAAAGCCAAAATGACTTCAGTTTTTTTCTTTTAAAACTGAGCTGTCTATAGTTAAAGCCAAAGCAGGGAGCTTAGTTTGTCTGATGGCATAAAGTAAGAGGGATTATTGCCTTATGCCAGCAAAGACACACCATTTGGCATTTAGAGAGGCTGCACCCTATCACCTAGAAAAATGCCTGGCACATAGAGATACGTGTTAATTTTTGAATGAATAATCTTTACCTAGTTCAAGTATGCAGAGCTACACTTTATTTTCCTCAGCTATATTTTACTTATGTTAATGATGTTATTGTAACTACTCTGGGCTACTCAGCCATCAGCCTGCCATCTAGAACTTAGCTCCTTCCCTACATCACTTGCCACTGTTCCCTCCACATGTCTTAGGCATGCCTCATTCTCTGAGGTGCGAGTCATTCCTTGAGAGCAGGGATGGCGTTTTCTACACCTGTGATTCCAAAGCATCCTGAACATACAAGCAGACAGTTGCGTAGAACAGGGAGCAGCGGACTTTTTCTGTGAAAGGCCAATCAATCAGTAAATATTTTAGTCCAATCTCTGCTGCAACTCCTCAACCCTGCCAAAGCAGCCACAGACAATACTGAGTAAGTGGGTGTGGCCGTGTGCCAGTGAAATTTGATTTACAAAAACAGGCGGTGGCTGATTTGGCCCACAGGCCTGCATTTCCAGTCCCCGGTCCCAAGGAAACAAGTGTGCTGGAAAGAACAGTGGTTGAAGCTGGAGGCCGAACACCAGACGTGTCTTCATCTGTGAAAGATGGGTCTGTAAAAGACCCTTCTAGCTCTGAAATCACCAAGTTCTAAGAATGATTTTCAATATATACTGAAAACACAGCATCACCTGGGCTACCCTTCTTCAATTTACGGCGCTCACTGCCAGTACCACTCGTTGGCTATGAAACAGGTTGGCGAGACACAGGCCAGTAAAAAACGTTTGTGGGCTGAGAAAATGTTAGGAGGTGACAGATGCTCCCCCATCCCCCCTGCCACCAAGCAATCCTTTCCTGAGGACAATAAATAGAAAACAGCACAGAAAGAAGCAACTTGCTCAGTGTTGCACATACCACTGGCTGTTCAATAAAAAAACAGAACCCAGGAATCTTCTCTCACTCTGTCGTATGTTAAACTCTCTCCCACAAATGCCAGCCATTCCAACTTGTTAAACTCAGTAACGGTCCTTCTTATTCTTTGAAAAACAAGCAACACCTTTCAAAATAAGCTATATGTTTCTATTTCAATTGATCTAATTTGTGGTTTGTATTTAAACTGTCAACTACCTCCTGGATTTCTTTTATTGAATATTTTAGTTTTTCCACCAGGTAAATACCTAAGTGAACCATCAGCTTTGCATGGGATCTCTTAATTGTATGATGCCTCCCAATTTCATAGATATTAAAGTGTGAAGAAAAGAAAGAATTGCTAAAATATGGTGGATTTTTTTAATGAACCTGGATTCTTGAGTTTACCTTTCTATCTGAAATAGAACAAATATACTAGGCCTTACGTTGTTTTGGGGTTTTCTCCATCTGGAATGACCTCTTTTTCTTTAACCTCCACTTGTCCATATTCTAAGCATTCATCTAAGCCCAGCTAAAAGCCAGCCCCTCCAGGAAGCCTTCCTGACACCTCTACTGCAGCCTCCTACAGCACTTAACCGGAGCCCCTGGAAGACACCACAAGCTGCACTTCCAGCCCACTGTCGTCAGCTCTTTCACGACAAAGACTGTGTCTTACATCTCCTGGAACACTCCACCCCCATGAATGCAGAACAGTGCTGCAAACACAGGTGTCCAAAGGCACACACCCAGGAGTACCGGAGCAAATGATACGTGATTTACTTTTTGATCCACATGCCTAAGTAGTGTTCTTATCCACATCCTCCAACGATGGTGTTTGTCAGTGTGACACACAGCAGCACCTTCAGTGCCCTCTGGGCCCATTTGAAAAGCTACGTTTTCCCATCTAAAAGCTGCTTTATAGAGATCTGAAGGACTTTTATGGCTGTCCAGTAATGACAGAACTTTACATTGTACATATGAGTCACCCAATGAATTCGACTTCCAGTAAATGAAGAATCAATTCCACGAGGATCTGAGTAGTCCAAAAAGACTCCAAAGGGCTGGAGTGGAGAGACAGGGACGCCCCAGATGAGAAACAAAGAAGCCTGGAACTGTCATGAGCACTGCTCAGAGGGTCACAGGATCAAGACCACATGTTAGATCACAGACTTCCCTCTCGTTTCACCCTTGAGAAAAACAGTGCCTTTTGGTTACATTAGCTAATCCTGGATCTGGTTAAACTAGTGAATACAGACATATGGAGATTATGGAACTTTTGAATATACCAATAGAGGAGCACAATTTTTAAGAGAGCCGTATTAAAAAATTTCCAGACCTCCTAAACAAGGGAAAAACAGCTCTAAGCGTAAACAATTTAACTTGATACGTGGGGCTTATCTTGGATTCCTAAGAAGTCTGTGGCAAAGACAGCGTCACGGAGGAGGTGGACGAGACAGGTCATGATGAGGAACGCAGGGGTAGCAAGGGCAGCCCAGGGGACAGTGGCCAACGGCGCGGCAAGGGCTATCCTGCAGCCTCACCCGTCAGCCCCTGTGTGACCCCTGCTGCTCTGCCGTTCAGTTTCCTCTGTGGTTTCCCCTGTAAACGGCGCTTCCGTATAAAATGAACAGAGCAATGATAGGCTACCTCGAAGAGCTATCCTGAGGATTATAAACAAGTAGAAAGTGTACCCACAAAATGTCCAGAACTGTTGCACAGACCATGCGAGAAACAAGACAAGCAGGGCGTATACAGACAAGAAGGAAAGCCTACAAAGGCCAAGACAGGTCATTTATATCATTCACGGGAATATACTGACCCCTTCCTCTTTCTCCAATTACCTGGGGAAATTCACACGCTTTGCCAAATAAGCTCTTTGCTACCTTATCCCCGTCCTTTCTTTTCATAGTTTCTCTTTTTTCCATTATTAAAAAATCTTTCTGTAAAAGTAGACGGAACAATAATGTAAACCCCGGTGCACCCAACACCCAGCCATACAGCCATCAGCTTGTGACTAACCCTATTTTACGTACACCTCACCCGTTCCTCGCTCCCAACCCTGTGGGGTGCTTTTGGATCACATTCCAAGCATACATCATTTCATTTTTCATAGCGTTTTTGAAACACGTCATAGTTCTTGGCCATTTGATTGTCTTGATTCAACATTCCTTATGTAAATTATTTATACTGATAAAATTGAGGTGACATTGGAGGTGCCCTTGGGACCAGAGAAGAATTTGGAAACAAATGACTTAAATAAAAAAGGGACGAGTCAAGGCAGAAGTAAAGCAGCCTTAGGACCCGTGTTGTCATGGTGTCATGAGCACTGCTCCATCCCGAGCTTCAGCTGGACCTCACTCCTGCGGCATCAGCCCAAGGAGGAAGGGGCACGTCTCACCTTTCCCTGAACGGTTCTGACCTCTCTCCTGTCTCCGTGTCTCCCTCCCATTACTGGACCCATAATCACCTTCAGCATCGAGCTACCGCCCTTCCTCAGTTCCTCCAGGCAAAATACCCCTTCTCTCTGCGCTGCTTCCACGGCACTGAATTATCCTCGCATACAGTAAGTACTCAATAAATGCTTGTGCATTGACTGGACGGGGCAGAGGGCTTATTTCCTTCTGCCTTGGAGCTTAGTGGTTTTCACATCTGTCTCTCCTAGTAAAATTTAAATCCCTTGAGGAAATAGTAAGTGTTATATCAGCTCCGTGTCCCCTACTTCCCAGTGCATTTATCTCTGCACAGCCCGTGCTCCAAAAGTGTCTCGTGAACGGAGAGAAGCTCTAGGAAAAGAGTTAACTTTGCCAAGAGGTTAGAGGATTATAAGCTCCTGGAGAATGACTTCACGTAAATTATGGGCGAGCTAGCAAATATACAATGTGGTGATTTTTTTCACTGGTTTCCACTGGTTTCTCGTCTTAGGGGAGTACATTTGGGCTTGTCAGCATAGAAGGGAAAGAATTCGGGAGTGGTTTCCTCTGTCCAAATGACACAGCAGCACCAGACTCCAACACCCTAATCCTGCTTTTCTCTCCTACCCCCTCCCAAGGTGAAGGCTACGTGGAGTTGCTGCCCAGAGGATGGAAATTACAAGCCTGAATCTGAGACAAAGGTTCTTCGTGCTGTGCCTGCTCGTTAATTAGCCGCTGGAAACGTCGGGACAGGGCCATTAACGCGCTCATAAACCTCTGATTTCAAATGCTTTTTCGCTCAGCCGCGATTCTGATGTGACTCTCCTTGTAAGCTGGACAGAGGACATTTGTTCCTTAACACTTCCGGGGCTCCTACCTCCTCCAGCCCCGTGGCTCATTAACTAGCCCCTTAAGGATTTCGCGTCCCGCAGGCAGACGCCTCCACTTGGCCTCCCAGAGCCTCGGAGGGCGCCTAATCGGGACAGTGTGAGGCTCCGAGCAAGCCCGAGGCTGGAGTGCCACCAGGGCGGCGCCCACGTACCTGCTATCCTCCCGATGGGCATGGCGTGCTCCTCGGGCGGGGAGACGGAGACCATGATGTGGTTCATGTACGCCAGGTCTTCCCGATGGGAGAGGTTGATGGGTTTCCCTTCCCGGTGCAGCCCGTCCTCGGAGAGCCGGGACTGCTTGAAATCCACGGAGTGCCGGGGGTTCAGAATCAGAGGGTGCATGATGGGACTGGGCATCAGCTGGATCACCCGTGTGCTCTCCTGCCGCGGGCTGGCGGGCTTCTGGTGGGGCTCGGAGGATGGCGGGCAGTGATTGTTCTCCATGGGAGACACTGACAGGGGGTAGGACTCCTGGTGGTTGTTCTCCTGGTGGAGCCTCGGTCCCTGGGCCCTCTCGGCCGGGGAGAGGCGGCGGATCATGTTGTCCAGGGGGGACCGGAGGGGCCGCTGCTCGGGGTCGGGAGAAGGCCGGTGGTTTGTCGTGATGGGTGACCTGGAACGGTGCAACAGTTCAATGGTGGGAGGGTTGTGGTGTACATTCTCCACCGACGGCCTCGGGGTCCTCTGGACACAGTTATCTGTGGAGCAGAGGGAAGGACAATCAGAGACCCTGATGCATGGTCAGGGGAGGGACCTCACTGCGGTCCTAAAGGTGGCAACCGTGGAGCACATGAGCGTGCCGGAGCGCCCTTCTTCCCGGGATGCAGGGTCTTTTTCTCCGCTTTAAAAAAACTAAAGTGCACGTACTCGAAATTATTTTTCTGCCAATGGACAAGCAAAAAATGTCTACAAACATTCCATTAATCACCTACTAGTGGCTTATAAACACAAGGAAGCCACACGTTCATTCTTTATCTTTTTGTTACTTGACTCTTCGACATGGCTTTTGGGGTCCTTAAGGGTTTTTCTCTAAATGCTTTCACTGACTTTTCATAACCCAACTTTCATATTCTCTACCTCCAGGAGTTGTTGGTACTAATGATAATGATGATGATAATAATAAAGCAATTACTATATATCCTACGTACTGGATTATATTGTTTAAAATTTATAACACGCCTAAGCAGAAGATACTAACTACTATTACTCCTATTTAACAGGAGAGAACATGGAGGCATAAAGAAGTTAAGCAACTTACCCAAGGCCACCCAGCCAGTTAGATTCCAGTAAGATTCTAGAACCTTATGTACCCATTAGAATATCTACTTCTCTATGTAGAAACTAGGGGGGAAAGTCACATCAAAACCTGCTCTAAGCATGCACAGTGGGCCTAATTTACATAATAACAATCTTGTACTTGAGAGAACATTGAGGATCATTTTGTTTCTGAGTGCACAGTCAGACAGAGTTAAGTAAGAAGAAGGAGGGATGGACCCCTGACAATACCTCCACCCCATCCCACCTGAACTTTCAAGCTGGAGACATCTGAGGAAGGACGACATCAGAGGTGTACACAGCTCAGGGACTTCCCTGGTGGCACAGTGGTTAAGAATCTGCCTGCCAATGCAGGGGACATGGGTTCGATCCCTGATCGGGGAAGCTCCCACATGCTGCGGAACAACTAAGCCTGTGCGCCACAACTACTGAGCCTGCGCTCTACAGCCCGCAAGCCACAACTACTGAGCCCGTGTGCCACAACTACTGAAGCCTGCACACCTAGAGCCCGTGCTCCGCAACAAGAGAAGCCACAGCAATGAGAAGCACGTGCACCGCAATGAGAAGCACGCGCACCGCAATGAAGAGTAGCCCCTGCTCTCTGCAACTAGAGAAAGCCTGTGCAAGCCAAAAATAAATAAAATAAATAAATTTATATATATAAAAAAAAGTGTACACAGCTCAGCAGCAGAAGTAGCTCCATGGGCTGGGTTGAGGGAGGGACCAGCACGTACGTGGCCTTAGGAGTCCTGCTAAGGGTTGGAAGAACAAAAATGTGCCTACAAAAATGGAGTTTGCATCTTAATGAGGTTTCTCTGGCCACATCTGTTCCCAGAGCTGTCTCACCAAAAGGATGTGCATACTTGCAGGTCCCTGTTCTGGTCAAAGACTTGTCCATGGTTCTAAGTAAAGCAAGTCAAAGATATCTCCTTTATCCATTACGACAATATCTATATGAAGAACATATAAAGGGGATCTGGGAATCTGATAGGGTTAGTACACAGAGACAAAGGTGGTGGTTTCTTAAAGTTTTATACAGGGTTAACAGGAAAATGGGGACTCCACTAGATCTGACAAATCATATGAGACAGTGAACAAAAGAAATACTGTTCATGATAATTAAAAGATCATCTGCCTGAAGGCAAAGGGCTTATTTTGTAACCACTATATAACATGCTGCCACGACTTTAAAAGTGCTTAAACATTGGAACACCTATCAATAGGAGACTGGTTTAACAAATGATGGTATATCTCTAAATGATGGAGGACTACGCAGCTATAAAATGGAATGAGGAATAACTAAATATTTTGCTAAGGACTGGTCTCTAGGCTCTATGGCTAGATGAGCAAAGCAAGGTGAAGTATTTACGGTATGCTACCATTTTTCTCAAAGGAGAAGGGGATTCCAGTTTCAGTCATGGCAGAGTGGCTTGTATCAGACTAACTTTCCTACATATAGCAATGATAGAATCTGGATAAAATATATTTATAAAAGTTATTGAGGGTACAGGAAACTGAAGGGGATTTTACTCTTGCAAGACAGGAACTGCCCAGAGTAAGATCCAAATTTATACAGCTGTCACTCTGAGGGCCCTTCCCAGTCCATGGAGTGTGAGGCAGCTAGAAAAAGAACAGAAAGTTGCTTGAGACGCCAGGGAGTAGAGTACGAAGCTGCCAGAAGGGCAAAAAAATTGAGAAAACAAATTCCATAAAGGAGGGACCCTCAGAGGGAGTAGCCACTAACTGGCACATAAAATTCCCTCAAATCCTTAACATGTGCCCCTGAACCGCAATGTGCAGGGGGAGCTCCAAGGAGCTCAGTGAAAGGTAACAGCTGTACAGTTCAAAGATACGAGCAGAAATCTCAGCTGCTGGCCATGGTATTGGAGACAAGAGTTCAGAGTTGGGGCTCTATCAAGGAAGGCTCTGAAAACACCTCAGGCTGCTTATTACCCCAGAATGGCCACACCTTAGGAGTAAGGACTATGCTCTAGGACAAAGGGATTTGCCTGAGGGCTAAAGGCAAAACTGAAATAAATCTTCCCATACCAAATATAAGACCAAGCCTCCCAAATTCAGAGTGACTGGCTAGTTATTTAACTGCTTGCTAGCAGAAAAATCAACACTCTTCAGAGGAATATAACATAATCCAGAGTCTCTACAATATGTTATATGT
Organism: Balaenoptera ricei; assembly: GCF_028023285.1. Lineage (NCBI taxonomy): Eukaryota > Metazoa > Chordata > Mammalia > Artiodactyla > Balaenopteridae > Balaenoptera > Balaenoptera ricei. Next base: position 9,460,394 of record NC_082648.1, on the reverse strand, counting down.
AATATTCAGTGTCCGATAAAGATTTTCTAGACATGTGAAGGAACAGAAAAATGTGACCCATATTCGAGAGGGATGGCAGTCAATAGAAGTAGACTCTTGAGATAATCTAGATGTTGGTGATAATAATAATTATAATAATAATTATTATTATATAATTATAATAATATATAATAATTAATCTAGATAATCTAGATTTAGATAATCTAAATGAGCAAAAAAGAACTTTAAAGTAGCTATTATAAATAAGTTCAAGCACTTAAAGAAAATGATGGTCATAATGAGTGATAACAGATGGAGACTATCAGAAAAGAAATGGAAATGATCAAAAAGGGTTTTGAACTGAAAAATACAGTACTTGAAATATTGGACTGGAGAGACTTAATAGCAGATGGGAGATAATAGAAGAAAGGGTTAGTAAATTTGAAAACAGATCAATAAAAATTAAAAACCAAGAAATAGATCTTCAGTGACCTGTGGAACAATATTAAATGGTCTAAAAGAAATGTAATTGGAGTTTGAGAAGGTGAAAACTTTTTTTTTTTTTTTTTATGGCGGAGGGCTGGTATCCACGCCCCCACTCTCAACACACATTTTTAAAAACTGAATTATTTTAAAGCAAATTAGAGATTGTGATACCCTATCCTAAGTACTTGTGTGGTCATCTAAGAAAATAAGATGATTTTCCTGCACAGTCACTATAACACTGTAAAAGAGGAGAAAACAGAAAGAATGGGGCCAAAACAAACAAACAAAAAAATCGAAGAAATAATGGCCAAATTGTCCTCAAATTTGTTAACAACAACAGCAACAACAATATACAAACTTAAAGATCCAAGAAGCTCGGCAAATTCCAAGCAGGATAAATACAATGAAAGCTATATTCAGGCACAGAGTCGAATTGCTGAAAACCAAGAATAAACAGAAAATTTTGAAAGCAACCAAAAGGGAAAGAAAAGTTACACCACATGCAGGGGAAAAGTTATACTAATTATGGCTAACTTCTTTTTTAAACACCTAGAGAGTGTGCAGTCATGTACACAAAAAAGATATGAATGGAGACCTGTAGATTGAAAGAGACTTAAGAGACACATCAGCAATTTGTGAAGTAGAGACAGACCCTTGCTTGGATTATGATTCGAACAAACTGCAAACACATCTATGAGGGCTTCCCTGGTGGCGCAGTGGTTAAGAATCCGCCTGCCAATGCAGGGGACACGGGTTTGAGCCCTGGTCCGGGAAGATCCCACATGCCGCGGAGCAACTAAGCCTGTGCACCACAACTACTGAGCCTGCACTCTAGAGCCCATGAGCCACAACTACTGAAGCCCGCACGCCTAGAGCCCATGCTCCGCAACAAGAGAAGCCACCGCAATGAGAAGCCCGCACACCGCAGCAAAGAGTAGCCCCCGCTTGCCACAACTAGAGAAAGTCCACGTGCAGCAATAAAGACCCAACACAGCCATAAATAAATAAATAAATAAATAAATAAATAAATAAAAATAAATTAAAAAAAATTTATGAGATAGCTGGAAAAATGTAAACAGTAATAAAATATCTGATAATATTGAGGAACTATTAGTTTTCAGGTGATGTGATGGCTCTGTGATTATGATTTTATAATCGGAATTAAAGTGCTTAATCAACCTTGCAAAGATACAGGTTGGGATGACAAGTCAACGTTCTCACTTTAACCTCAATGCAAATAATGCTTACAGGATACTGATTAGGCCCATGGGGTTAACTTTAATGGCCGAAATTATTAGTATGATAGAAATGATCTACAATCTTCTGGGGATGAGGCAAGTTTTCTTTTCATAGCTAATACAGATCTCAATTCTGCCATCCACAAAAATGAATTTATCTTTTGTCCATGGTTCACTTTTTATGTCACAGAACATGATCATTATAAGCGATATTTAAGACAGTTGCATTCTGAAGTTTCACTTATTTTCTTCTAAATGCCATTTACAGAATGCCTCCCTTTCCTTAAAAGCTTATTAAGGATTAAAAATACTTCAGGATGATGAAGACCATGTACTGAGAAATCCTATTTCCTGAATCCATTTCCCGTCTTACAAACTTTAAAACAGACACAGGCGTTGGCCAGTAGCCTGGTTACCTGCAGGTTTTCTTTGATGTCCTGGGCGTCAAGGCTCAGTGGATGGGTGTGCACTCAGGGCAAGCCTTAGGAAGTCTGGGAGAACTATGAGAGGAAGAACTTCTGTGCCAAGGGTAAAAGAGGAACTGATGTAATGTCCTGGAGAGATTTCACTCTCTGTTCCTGCCCAGATTTGGGGAACAATGAAGGAGGGAGACAGTGCTCTGGATAATCCAACTCAGATTTTACTTTTGACTCCGGATCTGGGCAGGAACAGGACTTGGATGGGCTTGATTTATTTATTTCTCTGCAGACACCACTGAAGGAGGAAGTACTTGATGAAGCTGATAACGTTAATGGTGGAGAACTGGAACTGAGGGTATTTAATTCCAGGCTCCTGGTGGTCTGGGCACACCACTGTCAAGGCTGAAAGGTCTGCAACGCGCCCTTCCAAGCTTTGTTTCAGTTTGCGAAGCATGTGCCCACGTATGGAGTGGGCTCTGACGCTGATACCCTGCTGCCTGCTGCCTCTGTTATTATAAGTTGGCAGCAGGGTATGGAAACTTATGAGACCAGAGCCGCCAGGCACAGAAGCTCCGGACACAGGAAATGCACTAAGCGGACAGTGGGTGCATTAAATCCCCCAGATGTAGGAGTCTTCTGTCTAAAACAAGAAGATGTTTTTTTGGTCTGGCCTTGATGTCTGGGTTTGTTCTTGGTGAACTGCCCAGCTGGAAAACTGGGAAATTATCCACATTGCCCTTGGTCTGAAGGTCTTGCTATGGGAGGGAAACGCACAAGGAAGAGAGAGGAAAAGCCACATGTAATTGGTCAGTGTGGGCTTAGAAGGAGGGGAGACGGGGAAGGTACCCAGGAGTGGTAGGGACCTCATTCTGGTTGAAAGTACTTTCTGATCCCAAACCTTTGTCTTTGTAGATCTCCTTTAGACACAAATCATCCCTTCTTCTCACTACCAAACAGCCCCCAATAAATTAGGACTTTAAATGTGATGATCACAAAAAAAGGTCTGATTTCTTTTCTCATCCTCTTTCCTTTTACTTATTAGGAAAGTTTCTCTATTTAGAATTCATTAGAATTCAACCCAATTTAATCATATTATATAATGAATAACTAGTAGACCTAAAAAACAAAGCAAAACTGTGCCTTTGGTTAAAGTCTTGGTTTTTGACTAGGAAATTTCCAGGGTAGAGCAAAGGCTAAGATCAAGTTTACGTCTCACACACCAGGATCACACTTCCCCATCATGCTTCCCCTAAGGCCATGGATGACAATAAGAGACGGAGATGCAATTCAACAGGCCCAGCAGATAACTCTCACTCATCATCCTCAGTACACTGCGATCCACATTTTTCCCCATGAAAACACCATTTCCCAGCACAATTTTGTAAAAGATTAGTAGGAACCATGAATGATATAAAGACCTATACAAAAATTACAGGCTCTAGATCTTGAGATGGAATTCAAAATAGATTTCATATACATACTCAGGTTCTGTCACTCCCTGTTATGAGTTGACTTGTGTGCCCCCCACCCCAAAATTCATGTGTTGAAGTCCCAACCCCCAGTACCTCAGAATATGATCTTATTTGGGAAAAGGGTCATTGCAGATGTAATTAGGTAAGGTAAGGTCATACTGGAGTAGCATGGGCCTCTATTCCAATATGACTGGTGCCCTTGTGAACAGGGGAATTTGGACACACAGACATGCACACGCTGCACAACTGGAGAGGAGTGTTTTGTCACACAGTCATTACAATATGAATTGAAGCAAAGAACTTTCAGCGATGCCAACCACGTGTGAAGTAGTGTCTCAGATGCAGGATATGCAGAGTAAGGAAACGCGGTCCTTGCTCTCAAGGGTACCATAGTCTAATGGAGAAGGCAGACATATCAAAAAACAACAAAAGGCTATAGGTGCTGAGTTAAGAGTCAAGGCACGCAGGGGTAGGCCACGCAAGATCTACAAGCCGAGGATCTCCAAAGATTGCCAGCAAACCACCAGAAGCTGGGAGAGAAACCTAGCACAGATTTTCCCTCACAGCCTCAGAAGGAATCCATCCTGCCCAGACCTTGATCTTGGACTTCCAGCCTCCAGAACTGTTGAGACAATACATTTCTGTTGTTTACACCACCCAGTGTGCGGCAGCCCTAGAAAACTATCCCTACTACCGCCTTTCCAAGAGGTTCAGCCAAGACTTTCAGTCAAGACTTTCCACTGACCCTTTGCCTGCCCATTTCAGTGTTGCCATCTCACTCAACTCCCTTGTCACATTCAGTTGTCACTGAATTCCCTTGCAGGGCCTGAGAAGAAAACTGCCCTAGCTTGGAGTGTAGGACTCAAAGACGTCTGGGGTCATACACAATAAATCCTAAGGAAGCAGGCTTCCCTGGTGGCGCAGTGGTTAAGAATCTGCCTGCCAATGCAGGGGACACGGGTTCGAGCCCTGGTCTGGGAAGATCCCACATGCCGCGGAGCAACTAAGCCCGTGAGCCACAACTACTGAGCCTGCGCGTCTGGAGCCTGTGCTCTGCAACGGGAGAGGCCGCGACAGTGAGACGCCCGCGCACCGCGATGAAGAGTGGCCCCCGCTCGCCACAACTGGAGAAAGCCCTCGCACAGAAACGAAGACCCAACACAGCCAAAAATAAATAAATAAATAAATAAATAAATTAATTAATTAATTAAAAAAAAAATCCTAAGGAAGCATCTAGAATTTTATAAGCATTTGGGTGAGAGGGACTGAAAGAAACACAACAGGTGACTTTCGGGACTCTGAGGCTTCATCTTCATCACTGTGGGCGGGACAGCCTCCAAGAGGCCGCCTCTGCCGGTGGTTTAGCGCAGACGGTGTGGGCGGGTCTACACCAGCCGTAGACACGAGGCTTTGTGCTCCCGGCCGGACGCTGGCTCTGCTCTTCCCAGGTGGTGTAGAGGGGTCTCCCTCAGTCTCAGGAAAGGCCCACAAAAGAAGTGAACGGAGAAATCAAGGGATGAAGTTGCAGATGAGCCAATTTGCCCTTTGGAGGTAAACGCTGTGAATCATTTATAGGGAGGGGGCCAGGGCGGCACAAAGGTCAGGCAGAGGAAGGCAGGAGAGGGGAAAGAGTGGAGGGCTTCCTTCTCTGGAGTTGAACCCACCACCCCCAGGCCTCTTATCTCAAAGGAATCAGGTGGCATTTCCTGAGGGCTAAGAGGAAATCTCTTGAAGACTTCCTGGTTACCTTGGGAGAATTATTCATGTCTACTAGGGACCTCTTGCCCCTAAAACTTTTAGCTCAATGGAGCAAGCTAGCCCCTGGACTAAGGGCAGCCCCCATACCCCCGGAGGAAGCCAGAGGAGGCCAGGAAGGTGCACGGGTCCCCCCCAGAAGGAGGCTGATGACCCGGATGAAAAGTGGCTCCGTGCACCACCCCGGGCCTCCGTGCGCTCCCATCACAACCAAATGCTCCACCGGGGACCAGGTCAGAGGGTGAAAGGTCATGCTGCCCTAGACCACGACATATAGGAGGCAAAGCAGGAAGAGGAGGCCCTGGAGAGGAGAGGAGGGTAAAGAAGAGGGGAACGAGGCCGAGTGCGGGGGAAAGTGTCAGCTGGTGCTCGGGGGCTCTGACACTGGGGACAAGAGGAAGTTCTGGTGGGACCTCGTTACCTCCTGCCAGATTCAAGAGTCACAGGGATGAAAGGGGCACAAGAAAGGTTAATCTTAGAGTTCTTAAGGGTGAGAGGAGACGGCCAGATTAATAGAAAGGTTCCAAAGGGTTGTGGAGGACCTATCATGTGCCAGGTACTGCAGGTAACACAAAGTGTAGGCACTGCTTATTTTTCAAACAGGCTGTATCCTGAATTCAGGTTTGCCCTTTAAATGTATTTTCCCACAGAAATCATGCAACAGATGGTGCCCCGTTAACCCATGAAGAAGTCCTAGGATAATGGCATGGGTGGACAACAGGGCTTTCCTATGTCCGGATGCAGAAACCTGGTGTTTGCACAAAGCACATGCCATTGCAGTAACAGGACTGCTTAAGAAAATTGGAATTGGAATAGCACAGGGAACTATATTCAATATTTTGTAATAACCTATATGGGAAAAGAATCTGAAAAGAATGTGTGTATTGATATATAACTGAATCACTTTGCTGTACACCTGAAGCTAACACAATATTGTATATCAACTATACTTCAATAAAAAAATAATTAAAAAACAGAAAATTGGAATTGGAGGTAAGAAAAAAAAAAACATTGCACAACAATGTGAATATACCTAACACTACAGAATCGTACACCTACAAATGGTTAAGATGATAAATGTTATGTGTATTTTATCACAATTCAGCTTTTTTTAAGTTTAAAGAAAAGAAGAAAAAACCTGAACCAAATAGTGCTAAGAAACAGCAAATAGTAATAATGAATAGCATTTATCGAGCGCTTGCTATGTGACAGATGCTGCTCTGAGGGCATTTCCCATATGAACTTGACCCTTTCTTACATCAATCATATTCAATAGGTACTGCTCTTCTCCTTCTTTTACAGATGAAAACAGAGACACAAGGAAGCTAAGGAACTTGCCTCAGGTCACACAGCTGGTGAACCGGGAGCTGGGATTTGAACCCAGGTGGTCTGGATCCACACACACGCACCATCACGCGCTCTCTGGCTCTACCACGTGCTACACGGTTAACATGTATAACAAAGATGTCAAACCCGGGCCAGTGGCCTCTTTGACACTTCAGTCACGAACACGATTCCAGCAAGACTAGAAAATTGGGGTGGTTTTTACAACAGCGGGTAATAGGATGTGGCCCGAGCAGCTGGAAGCCTCATCTACCCTGGTGCCTGCTCGGCAGCTGCCCTGGGGGGCCGGCTCTCAAGGAGCCGCCGCATGAGGGGCTGGTCCAGGGGTACAAGAGCCAGGGCTTCTGTTCTCAGAGGCCACTGCCTGACTCAGAACCCACATTTCTCCCAGGCCGGGAGATTTCTGTCCTGCTAATAAGTCCATTCATCCTGGGGCAGTCAACGATCCAAACAGGTGAATTCAGTCCAATTTAGTATGAGTTTTTAATATCATTAACTGAAGACATACACTGGGGTCTCAAAAGTTACCTCTGACATTTTTTGGTTTTCATTTGACAGTTTCAAGTACAGATGGTCCCCGACTTATGAAGGTTCGACTTAGCGATTTTTCGACTTTACAGTGGTGGCAAAGTGATACGCGTTAGGTAGAAACGGTACTTCAGATTTTGAATTTCGATCTCTTTCTGGAGCTAGTGATATGCAGGACGATATTCCTCGTGACGCTGGGCAGCGGCAGTGAGTACAGCTCCCAGTCTGCCACGCGATCACGAGGGTGAACAACGGATACCATCCTGTACCCAGACGACCATTCTGTCTTTCACTTGCCGTACAGTGTTCAATAAATTACATGAGATAGTCAACACTTAATTACAAAATCGGCTTTGCGTTAGATGATTTTGCCCAACTGCAGGCTAATGTAAGTGTTCTGAGCATGTTTAAGGTAGGTAGGCTAAGCTGTGCTGTTTGGTAGGTTAGGGGTATTAAATGCATTTTCAACTTAGGATATTTTCAACTTAAGATGGGTTTATCTGGCTGTATCCCCATCCTAAGTCTGGGAAGATCTGTACTATGAAGCAGAAACATTACAAGCAGGAGTGCGGGGACCTGCCAGTATATCGTACCCTAGTACAATATACAGTATATTGGACCTGTCTCGGCATCCTAATCTCCATGGTTCTTCTACTCATCGTTTAATCATCTGCCCTATTTTCAGGGCGCTTGCAAACACACAAAATTAATAAAAAACGTTATTTCGGTCAGCTCATTCATGCTGCAGTGGAATGAACACCGGCATTGGAACCACGTGGACCTGGGGTTAGGTCTTAGCTTTGCCACTACATAGTTATGTGATTTGGAGGCAGGGTACTTTACTGCTCTTAGCCTCAATTTCCTCATCTACAAAGTGGAAATAATATTACCTTCTTTATGGGGTGGTTGTGAAGATTAAATGATTTAAACATGTAAAAGCTTAGAACAGGGCCTGGCACACGACGAGGACCCCATAAAGGACCCCTTCGCTCTTATTTTGTTATTATGAGGTAGATTCATGTACCTCACCTCGTTGAATTATCTCATTAAAATTGTATAAGATTTCCTTCCTCCAAAGCAGTCTCTGGCACTTGGATTTGGTGGGCAGGGGGAGGGAGAAGGGGAAATATTTCCCCCAGTAAAGCAATCATATAAATAAAATTTCTGTGGGCCATCCCAGAATACAGGCCACCCTCCATGAAGAAATGATTTCCCTCTACTATCTGGGCCATGACCACGGGCTACTTGTAAGGAGAACTGAGAACGACAGCATTTCGACACCTGAAATTTCTCGTCCTCACTTGCAATTTCCATATCCACCTGGTGACAGAGAGCTGCCCCAGAGCAGAACTTTCACCTTAGAACTGTGGCTACTGCTACAGAAACAATCACAGCACAGCATGTGGGAATAGTTTCAAATTCAAGTGATTAAAAATCACCTCCCAATTCCCTGGCGGTCCAGTGGTTAGGACTCGGCACTTTCACTGCTGGGGCCCGGGTTCGATCCCTGGTCAGGGAACTATGATCCTGCAAGCCACGTGGCATGGCCAAAAAAAAAAAAAAAAAAAAAAAAAATCACCTCCCAGTCTCTTAGATGGGGGCATAAGAGAGGGTGGACTGAAGGGTCGAAATTATAGGCGGGTCCCCCGAAGAGATTATGGGATGAGGACATTTGAGAAACACAGATCCTGTTCCTCCTCCCTGGAGACTTGTGCATGTCCAGTCCGACAGGGGTGACTCTGCAAAGCTGACCCCATTCGGAGACCAGCCTAGACTAGAAGCATATTTTAATTGCTCAATGAACTTTTAGGGAATCACTCATTCAAGCAGTTCTAACACCAAAGGACCGGTGGCAATCGAATATATACTTTGGCACCAAGCTTTTCTTCTTAAATATTCCATGGGGGCCAAAAGTCATTGACTTCGGAACCCAAAGTATCAAAAGAAGTTGATATCACAACTGTGTGTGACAAAATAAATTTATTTTATAACCATCTGCTGGTCTGAAATTTCTAAAGATGTTTTGCCTCCTGGTTTTGGTGAAAGAAGTAGTCTCCTTCTTACATAGCTATCTACGTTATACCTAACTAATTCATAACATGCAGATAAGATGGGTAATCAATAATCAAAGAAAAGGAATCTATTTAAAATGAGATTTTTCACTGTGAAACAAGTGAATGATGCTACTCTTGGTTTGACTACTAAGAGGGGTAATGTTATCAGCATTTCTTGATAAGGTGAGATCAACGAGAAGAGATGTTCAACTTTTCTGAGCATCACCAGACAGGACACTGCTGTACTTTTGTGGATTTTAGTTGCCTACGACCCTGAAAGCAGAGGATGTGTCTTATTCATCTTCATATCACCCAGGGAGACTCAGTCCTTAGGATTTAAGAGCTCCAAGATCTGATACCATTTGGTGGTATTTCCTGTCTTATAACTGGGGTTACTAAGGCCCAGAGAAATGAGAAACTGAGCCCTTATGACTGTTCTGGCAGAAGAGAGGATTAGAAGCTGGTTTCCTGATGTCCAGATCCCACTCTTTAAGACATTTAATCTAAGATGACCATGTGTCCCCGTTTGTCAGGGATGGTCCTGGTTGATGCCTATTGTCCTAGCTCACTTACTAGAGTCCCATTTCGCTAGCATAAGTGTCTGGGTATGGATGAAAAGTTATAAGGTTATTGTAATTATATAATATTGCCTTCCCCTCCCATAACTAAGTAAGGGAAGAGTAGAAATACTGGTTCTCCTAGACCTAGGTGGTAATCTGAGTACTGTTTCACCCAAGGCATGACACACTTTTAGAGATAATGAATGTTTACAAAATAAAGGGTTTGAATTAGTATGATCACCCTTCTCTCCCATCAGAGCCTGGAAGGGAGCCTCTGAGCTAACAATGACCTCCAAGCTGCTGGCACTGCCACGTGGCTGCCAGTACGGAAGGTGAGGTTTCAATGTAATGCACTCATAGGGGATATTTGCAGGCAACTGTTGCTGGATTACACAAGATATGTTTGTCCTGTGATATAAATTCCCATTGTGAAATTATGAATGTTTGAATTGGTCAAGTCGGTGGCAGTGATGAGGTGAAGTCACGGGGCGCTGAATGAAGCTTTGTGTTTGTACGTCACTCTGCACGCCTCCCTGTGCCAGCCTGTTGAGGGGCTGAGTGGGCCCTCTCTGGAATGGCCCATTCTCCTTCCATTCTGAGCTCTGGGCCGAGTCAAGAGTGATATACTCTTACATTGTACTGTATCCCCAGTTAGGTAGCATAAATCACTGGGGGTGTAATACTGGACGTTTATGATTTCACTTAACAAACTTTTTTTTTCCCCCCAGGATCAGAGCTCTCTGTATATTAACAAATGCCCATATTAATGTGTTACCATTCACGATATAACCGTATTGATCCTAGAGATAATTCATGTTAAGCTGTAAATATATTCTTTTTGATGGAGGAGAAGGGAAAGGTGGTTGGAGGTGGGGACCTCATACTGACCCATCCACCTCTCTAGTTGGTCCCTTAGTCACCAAAGGCAGCCATCTATCTGGAGGTCTGCAGGCCAGCAGCCTCTTCATATCACCTCCGTGCCCGGCACAGCTCTTCTCACGTGATCCCACCTGACAAAGACCCACGCTCCCTTCTGTGTGCCCACCTGCTCACGCGAGAGCAGGCAGAGGAGCAAGGGCGCGTAGCAGGATGGTGCTTTCTGGCTGACAGCTTGAAGGGACCGTCTCTGAGAACGTGCTACTTTTAAGAGCAGGTCTGAAGCAGAGCTACCTGATCCACAGGGTGATGCAGCCCTTGACCTTGGCCTCATTCGCTCCATCCTTTTACCTACTGAGCTCACCATGGCCAACAACGCTGCACTTGAGAGCGCAGCTCTTTAGGGGGTTTGTGGTGGCGCGTGCATATTTTCTCGGTGGGAGGGGTCTCTGAGAGCGGCCTGCGTTTTCTGCTGAGTCGCTCCGGCCCACGAGGACAACAACAGACACACCTACTTAGGAGTCAGATCAGGCCAAGGGGCGAGAAGGAAGGAGTTGTCATGAGATGAGACCATCAGCCTCCCATCACAGCTGAGGATAAACGGGGAGACAGAAATTCCAAATGGGATTTTTTTTCTTTTTTAAATAATGAGAAAAAGAGAGAGGGTGAAAAACAAAACAAAACAAAACAGTCCATCACACACCTTTTGTATGTGAAGAGGCAGGCTAGGCAATCTAATTCCTGCCCTAATCCTAAAGCTTCAGTAAACCCACCTCCTCTTCTCTGGAGTAGCTGTTGGCTATTACGCAAATAGGAAACGCACAGGGCAGGAAGGGTTAAAGAACGGAGAAACCGAACTGGGGTGGGGGGCAGCTGCTAAATTCAGCAGAGGTAAAGCTAGAGGAAGACGGGATGAGAGGCACAGGTGGGGAGACTGCAAGAAGCGCTCGCTTACTCTCCATCACGGAGGCAAGGGGACCTGCTGTGAGATGCTGGGCACCGGGAGGAGATGCCCGTCGTCAGGTACCTGAAGCCAGGCCCTGCACTGTGACGTGTTGATTAGGGAAACACATAACGTCTCATTTTAAAATCTGCCAACAACAAAACAGAAATAGTCCTGCTCTGGGGGACGTTCAATCAGTTGAAGGAAATGCCCCTGAAAAAACCCCCAGGAGTGTAGGCCCCTCATAATCTGGTCTGAAGGACAAGTTTAAAAGAATTACGTTGTGTCCCCAGTCTGGGCAGGAGGACGTGGACGAAATGCTCCCCAGAGGCACGGTGCATCGCTGTTCAACAGAACAGGGAGCAAAGTCAGATTCTTATACCCTATTTCTGTACCCAAACACCTGCTGTGGAACTCTGCCCGGGGCCACAATTCGATTCTGGTCTTCTGCTGTGCTTTCTACCACCGCTTTGATTAGGACCACTGTAACTCACCAGCGTGCTTGGCACACCTGAACTAAGCACTCACAGTGAGCACATTGCAGGACACTGCCTCCGGTGCACGAATACTAGACCTCCTTGGTGCCCCGCAGAGTTCACAGGGTTTGGGTCTCTTTTCTTCCTCCAGCTTCGGTTACTCTCTGCTCAAAAATCTTCACTCCCCACTGTTTTCCTCCACAGCCCGGAAATCAAAGTCCTCCACGTCCTGATTCTAATCTTATCTCCTTGGACTAGTTCTGCAACAGCAAAATGTGGATCATTGTTTGTTTGGTTTTTTGTTTGTTTGGTTTTGAATTTTTGGTTGCACCCCATGGCATGTGGGACCTTAGTTCCCCTACCAGGGCTCGAACCCACGCCCCCTGCATTGGAAGGTGGAGTCTTAACCACTGGACCGCCGGGGAAGTCCCTGTTGATCACTGTTGAAGTAGGGGGAGGGGATGGATCACAGGGCTTTAGTTAGTTTATTCTATTTGGGGTCTGTTTGAAATTTTTCATAATCAAAGGTAGGGGGAAAAGAAAGGTAAGCTCTATAACCCAAGTCATGGGTTACTCTCTATTCCAAGGACTCCCTCCATCCTGGGTCCTCCTGGGACGTTCTCCACTTCATTCCTGCTTATCAGACCTTCACAGAACCCTACAGACACACATCCTTCCTGAAGCTGAGCCTGCTGCCTGTACTGGCTGTAATCTCCCCTTTCACTGTCTCTTTACAGTTATAATTACTCTTTGATACTTACACGTGTATCTATCCCATTTCCTCTCCTAGATTGTGAGTGGCACGATCTTATTCATCTCAGCATTTCCCCCAGGGTCTCAAACAAAATCAGTACCCAACAAATGCTTGTTGAATGAAAAATGAATCACATGAATAAGAACGACTTATCAAAGGAACAGTGGAACCTCTGGGATTTGGCTATGTCTCAGGCAAGGAGAGAGAAGCCTCCTGGGTACCTTCTTCGTGGTTCTGATGCAGGATGACTTCCGGCTGCGTGTGTATCGAGTTTCCGGGGTGGAAGAACGGTGAGAAAAGAATCCGAGGTTTCCTCTGCTTCAGAATATGTTGAAGGAGTTCATAGAGCACATCACCTGGATAGAAAAAGGAAAGAAAAATAGGGAAATGGGAGTGTTTTGTTCAACAACTATTTGCTGAGCTTTGACTTTGCGCCTGGCACTGTCCTAAGGACACAATGGTGAGGAAGACAGGTCTGCCACCTATCCACGTGGAGCTTATAGGGGACAGGATGTGGCACTGAAACTCAGGTCAGAGCCATGCAAGTTTTTTTGAACTTTTTTGAACATGAAAGTCATATACAAAAAAAAGTATAAAAAATGCAAGAAGATAGAAAGAAACAAAACTCACCTATAATCCTATCCCTAAGAGATACAAGCCTGTTAATACTATCTATGGTATTATATGGTTATAGAATTAGAATCAGGCTTATCATAGTTTAGTATCTCTTTTTCCCTCCACATTATTTAACTGCTTTAGTAGCTGCATTACAACAGCCTGTCACAGGGATGTACCAGACTTTATTAGAAACTTAAATTGTCCCAATTTATTGCTACTATTTTTATAAAAAACATCCTTTTCACATCTGTCTTTATTTGCATTTCAGGTTATTCAAAGAAGAATTACAAAGTCATTAAGGATGAAAAGTTTTAATGTTTCAATGACAACTCATGGATTCTTCATAGAAATCTTTCCAATAGAGAAAAACATGCCTTCCTGATCTACCCCAATCCCAGGCAGGAAAAGAATAAACGTGAAAAAGAAATTCACAAGTCCGGTCAGAGGTGCTAACTATTAAAGATACCCTATAAGGAACTGGCATGTTCTGGGATGCTTCCCTCTAAAAATACACACAGGCATTGCTCCAAGGTTCCACAATCTCTAGAAAATCATCTTTAGATGTCAGCACCTCGCAGAGGATGGTAGGGGCTGGTCTGAACTGGGGGCCTTCTGTTCTATTTGGTATTTGAAGTGTCCACTGAGTTGTTAATTAGCAAAAAAAAGCTGTCATGGTCTTGTCCCTCCCCTGTGACTTAGATCCAAGTTAAAAAATGCAGGTGGGCGCCTCAAAACCCCTTAGGGGTGGGTGATTAATCTTTAAAATACCACAGGCTTTTCTAACTGTCCCCCACGCCCTTCCACATACAGATATGCAGTCAGCAATTGTACCAAAGAGTGGGCTTTTGTCTCTAATTTTAGCCACTTTTAACAGATACTTTAATTAACAACTTAATTTAACTGCATATTTTGGGCTATTGCTAAATTATTTTTTTTTCCTCTTCAACTCAGCCTGGATCTGAGAAACACTCCAAATGAATTCCTTTGTTTCTGCAAACTTCTGCACCTTTTCTATTGGTACCAAATAAAGTTCCACAATACCCCGTCCTAAGTGATTCCTGAGATGCCCTGGTGTCTTTCCTTTGATTCTGTTCCTTCCTCTACCTTTGAATTTTGGTCATTATTAATATAACTTACTGCCACTGTTTACTACTGTGATCAAATAGAGCAAAAAGACTTCTGAGAACTGAAGACCCCATGTCACTTGGGTATTTCCTTTTAGTGAAACGGGCGGGGAGCCTCAGAGGTGCTCTGAACCAGACTTAAAAACGTCCTGTGTAAGGCAGAGCCGTGACACATGACTGCCTGTGGAGCTGGGAAGGCTTTGGAGCTCATCTGATTCAGATCCAGTAGTCATGGTGACGCTGTCTCTGACAAGACGAGGATACAGAGCCTGAAATACAGTCCTATTTTAATGATTCATATTTTAATCGCTTACAAAAATAAGTCCCTAATCAACATTTTGTGTCTTGGTTTAGTGTAAATGTCTTCCTGAACTTTTCCGAATTTACACGGCCTCACAACGCTGGGTTCTATCCTGTGGGTTTGAGCAAATGCCTTATACTGGTAGTAGCTGAAGAGGAAAACGAAAACACTGAAAAAAAAAATGTGTTCCTGATGATACTAACAAAAAATGGTCAGTTATTAGCGTACCCACTTTGGAAGGGGAGGCCAGGAAATACAGACGTAGCGTGTGTGCGGGTGTTGGACTCTGCTGGTTTGGACGCGGGCTGGTGTGAGGGGAGGGCCCCGGCGACCAGGGTTGGAGCGCCAGCTCCTCTGCATCAGGCGACCTTGAGCAGGTCCCTGAACTTCTCTGCGAAATGCAAACACCTCCCTCAGAAGAGGATGTCGTGAAGCAGGGCCTGGTGCACGTCACACGTGGTCCCTCCCTGGAGGTCACTCGGGGGGCTGGAGGAGCTCTGGGTATGGTGGCTGGAGAGCCGGCAGGCCACTTTCTTTTCCGTTTCCATTTCTCTACGTGCACAGAGAAAGCGAGGCGACTAAGTGGATGCCCTCTGCCTTCTCCAGGCCTCAGCTCCTCACCTGGAAAATGGCGATATCAGCAGTATCTACCTCCCAGGGTGCCTGTGCGGACCGGAGGAGGTAAGCGTGTGATAAGCTCATCACAGCATCGGGCAGTGAGAACTCAGCAAACACCAGCTGTTGTGTGACCACCGCTGTTCCTGCTATTATTATGGACATCATTCAAGTGGTTTAGGACAGACCCGTAGACCCCGAGGGAGGTGTCAGGAGAACAAAGGAAGAGCGTCTGGGTCATGGTCAGTGTTACGTTCCCCCTTCAGCAAGGGCAAGGTGAAGTGAGCCCATTCCCCCTCTGGGCTAAGCCTGCAGCGGGGCTGACGTGTGCTCTGCCCCATACGCGCCCAGGCCTTCTGCACTGCTTCCCCCAAGCCTCTCGTCCCAAAGCGGGCAAAGGGAGCCCAGCGGAGAAGGCTCCTGTCTGAGCGAGC
Source organism: Balaenoptera ricei (assembly GCF_028023285.1). Lineage (NCBI taxonomy): Eukaryota > Metazoa > Chordata > Mammalia > Artiodactyla > Balaenopteridae > Balaenoptera > Balaenoptera ricei. The sequence continues at coordinate 9,444,418 of NC_082648.1, read as the reverse complement.
GGGAGAGAGCTGGAGTGGGGCCGGCCAGGCAGATCTCTGCCAGTTCCTTAACACAACCACGAGACCTAGTAAGGTAACGCTCGTAAGTGCCACCTGTGATAGCTGGCTAATGGGTGGGAGCCTGGGCCCAAGGTCCTGGGCCAAGAAAAAACTTAATTCTAAGACTGCAGAGTTTGGCCACAATTGGACCAGTCCATCCACAGACATGTTTCCGCGGCAACTAGGAGCTCAGTTGCGGAATGTGGCTGGCTTAGCACAAACGCATCGCAACTCTGGGGTAAAAACCAACCCACCGTGCGTGCCATGTGTGTATGATTGGCAGGAATAGTGTGTGCCTGGTAACGGCTTGGAATCTTAGACTTAGAGAGGATTCTATAGGTTTCCTAGATGGACTCAAACTTGTGATCAGTAAAAGTCCCCTGCCTCCTCTTCCCCTGCCAAGAAGTAGCTTTGGCTGAGTACTTCTGTGATGGGTAGCCGGCCACAACATAAGCAAACCATTTCTGGACAGCTCTAGTTGACAGAAAGTTCTTCTGTTGAGTTGGAACCTGGCCTCCTCTGCAATCTCAGGTACCTCGGGGTTCTTAGTTTTGGTTTCTGGAGCAGCACAGAACATGTGTCCCATCTACAACAGTTTCCTAAATAAATAAAGATGCTTCCCCCCGCCCCTCCATCCTCTTCCATCTCCACTGGCCCCTGATTCCTCCGATACCCAGTCAGTTTTCTTGCTACATTCTTAAAATCTTCTTATACACAGGAGATCACATCTCAAAAGTGATCTTAACAAAAAGATCTCTGGAATAAAGAACAGATTTAAAAAGAAGTTACATTTATTTGCCTGCTGTATAAACAGCATGAGCCATAGCACTATATATCTAACTAAGCTAATGACCACTGGCCTGAATTTAAAGGCACTGTTCAAAAAACTCTTGGCCTGTTCGACTCTTGATAAATCTTCTCTGTCTTCCCAGAAAAGAAATAACTAGTACTAACCATAAAAGATGCTCCTATTGTACTAAGCAATGAAACCAAGGCTATTGTTTAAGGGATAACAGCTTTTGTTGGTTTCTCCATATATCTTCAGGCATACACACATGGTTCATGCACCCATAGGCACGTGCACAAGTGGATTTGCCTCGAAGCTAGTGAATTTCAGGGGCCTTTATTTGTATGGTCCCATGAAAGGAAACCTAGAACTATGTGCCCTCAAATTATAAATTTCAGGTACCAAACACCCTAGATATACGCCTAGGTGCACGCACGGACACACACACACACAAGAGAAACCCGCAAACTAAACACACATACAATTTTGTATCAGTGATCCTGATGTTAAAAGCCAGGCAACTACTTCAAGAATCCTAAATTCTATTATTTTATTTGCAATTTGTTTAAAATGAACAGTAGCGAGAGTGAATAAAACTGCTGCAAGTTGCCTTATCAAAGACTAGTGTCCGAAGATGGAGAACATAAAGATGCTGTTTAGGGGGTTAAATGTATCTAAGTTTCTTTACTTTTTTTTTTTTTTGAACATCTTTATTGGGGTATAATTGCTTTACAATGGTGTGTTAGTTTCTGCTTTAAAACAAAGTTTCTTTACTTTCAGAAGAAAGAGCTTGGGCTCTGGAGCAGGGAAGTCCCAGGTTTGAATCCTGGTTCCTCTATTCAACAGCTGCGTGCCCTGAGGCAAACTACTTTTCTCTTTGAGCCTTAGTTCAAGGCTTAGTTAAATATACTTTTGTCTCAAATGAGAAAAATGTCCAGACTCGGCAGGGCTGTTAAGAGGATTAAATGAGATAATGTGAACAAGCGCCAGCCACACGTCTGCCCTCCTGTGCGCTCAGGAGATGGTACCCCTTGTGATTATGATAATTATTAACAGATGTGTCTCCAAAAAATCTGGAAACTATTTGCTCTGCTTCAACACTTTTGTCTTTAAAGGACATGCGTAAGTTTCATAAAGTCACATTCACAAGAATGGAATTTTTTTCCAGTTGACATCATTTCATACAGATATTTCTAGTTCATGGTTTCTTCCTCTTTCCTTCTAGTTCACAGTTTACCTTCAACTTCTTTCTATAGGGTTCTTTCCTTCAGCATTTAAGCAGCTTCAAGCGTTTCCTGTCTTCTACACACGCGCACACACACACACGCACACACCCATCTTCCCCTCCAGGTGCTGCTCCTGATTCTCTCCTCCCATCGCAGCCAAACTCCCTGAGGGGCTGCCCAACTCCGTTATCACCACACCCTCTCCGTCCACCCCTCAGGGCCCTTCAGTCTCCACTCCCTCTCTCCAAAGCGCTCTTGCTGAGGTCACCTCCCTGTCATCAAACCCAAAGGGCAATGGTACTTGGGGACTTGCTGCCTCTTGGCAACATCACCACCACTAGCCACTGCCCCCCCCCCCCTTAGAACACCCCTCGGCTTCAGACATTCCTCCGTCTCCTGGTTTTCTGCTCTCCCTCCTTCCCCAACCTTAAAGGCTCCCAGATCTCTCATCGTCTTTCTCCCTGGGTCGTCTCATCCCCTCCCATGGCTGCAATCAGCTTGTCTACGCTAAATCTACTCCAGCCAGACCTATCTCCTCAACTTCAGAACCTTCACTTACCTCCTACACATGTCCTCTTGCATGTCACCCGGGCACCGCGCATCTTATGTGTTCAACATAAACGCCTTTACAACCCATGTGGTGTTTCCTAGTGCAGTAAACGCCCAGCTGATTGGGCCAGAAACTCGGCACTCATCCTTAACGCCTCTCTCCCTCTTATACAACATCTGATCGGTCACCAAGACTTATAGACTCTGCCTTCTAAATACTGCTTGAATCACCCCCTTTTCTCTGCTGGCCCATCTCAGTTTAAGTCACCGCCGTTGCGCCTACCTGCCAGCCAAGTCGACGGCCCTACATCCTACTTCTCACCTCTGTACTTCATTATGCCAATCTCTGCTTCAGACCCTGAATGGCTTCTACCTGTCTTTAAAATAACATGTAAAGTGCTGAACATGATCTGCAAGGCCTTGTATGATCTACTGAAGAAATAATAAGTGACTCAATGAATGGCCGTAAAGCTACAGTGTATTCCTCTATATTTATATTCTCCACATTTATTTTAGCAAGTCTCCTATTCGGGGTGGCTTGGGCATTTCCAGTTTTTACCATTATAAATAGAATTGCTAAGGGCATTTTTTTTATCCCTCTATTGGATTGTTTCCTTCAAATATTTTCCTAAAACGGTGTTATCAGTGAAAGCGTATGATTAGTTTTCAAGTTCTTATTATACACTGCTTGTTCTGCAGAAGGCTGGGACCAGTGCAGAGTGTCATCTTCAAGACTACCCAGAGCCCCTCCCCCAGGCGTTTCACATCGTTTAACTTCTTGGGTTCAGTAGGTTTAAAGCAGAATCGTCACATTATTGAAAATTTGCATTTTTCTGGTGATGATTTACTATGTACACCTCCTCCTACGAAGATGATCTAAAGTAACACATTCTTACATTTGCAAACTGTTCTCTTTTCTCTTTCTCTCTCTTCCGTTTTTATTCAGAGATTTTAGTTTCCTTCTGACCAATTCTTTAAAAAACAAATAAATAAATGAAAGCATGCGCAGTGTGGGAGGGATACTTTTCAGATTTGTCAGAAAACTCTCTCTGCTGGTCCTCTCTGCCTGTGATAGTTTCAAAATGAAGTCCGAGGCCTCGGTTCCTTCAGTTTCATCATAAATTCCACAGTGAAAACACCAACGCAGACACAGGCCTGGGGGATCCCACTGGTGGCCTAACAAACATTCCCCATCATGGGATGGCTTGGGTTTCCAACTCTGCTCTATCTTAGTTTCCAAGCATTCCATTCAATCCATTTTTGTAGGCTGCTTGAATTACAAACATTTTAATTTAATGCGGAGTGCCTTCTGTGACCGTAAAAATAAACTTACTCTTTTACTTAGGAAGAAATATGTGAAATTCAGTTGATATCTATGTCTTGGACACAGAGATCCTGGGGAAAAAAAGGGAGCAGGCTGTGGGAAAATTTGAATATTATATTTAAGAGGAGAATAAATCACTTAGAAAAGAAATCTAGTAAGACAACTGCCTTTACCTGGATACAGAATATAAGGTAAGATAAAGCAAAGAATAAGCTTGTGAGAAAATACAAATACCGTGACACAAGTATGCACTGTTAATTAAAGGACATGTTGTATGTTTTACATGTTAAAATATGACTCCGTACGGCAGAAAGATCAGTTATCACCACCATTTCACTGATGGGGTAACCTCAGTGCTAAGAAATTCAGTGACTTGCCTGTAATTGACTTATCTAAGCATTTCTCTGATGGGTAATACACATATTTTTGGCTTGTTTTGCTCAAAGACACAGCAAAGGAAGAAAGAAGCCACTCTGGGTGTCTTCAGTCAAGGGTCATGTCTGCTGGAACTCCCACACTTCAGGGCTAACATTCCCCTGTGACCCACGCCCTCAGACCCTGTGACTTGAGTCTAAAACAGCCAGTTGATTCAGCTACTCAATTCAGCCAACCACCCACCATTGCTTAATAGAGATTAATAGGCAAGTTGGTTTCCAAGGAACTGTATGTAGATAAAGACCGGTATTTTCAGTTTAAAGAAATTTCAAAGAAATTTTACTATATTTGAAGATCACAAGCAAAGCATATTTCCAAAGTCAAAGGTTCTGGTGGGTTGGAGAGGTTTGTAACATCACACCCCAGTATGGTAAAAACTGATTTACTTAGTAAAACCCCAATTCACTTCTTGCTGAATTGACTTGAAGGAACTTTGAAAATATGTTTGCTTTGCTTTTCGGTTTTTTTTTTTTTTTTAGCATTGATAGAAAGTCTAACATGAATTAAATTAAAACTTTCTGTTCATTTAAATAATGGATACATAAATACGTTCCACCTGAATAACTCTAAATAAAAGTTAGTATCAGTGCTAACTTGTCTGTTCCGTCTTATTAATATGTTTTCACAGTCTCAAAGTGGTCAAGAAACACATTAGAGTTATTCATTGTAAGACATTCATTGAATTCATAAAATTCAATAAAATTCCTTTGAATTTAAATCATCACAGACCATTTAATATGGTAACTACCTAGTCGCTCAAGGACTAGGTAAAATTACCCTGTCCGGGTGACATTTTATAAAGCTGAGATTCCTTTACATTTTTTCCTTAACTTTGAGAATGTCATAAATACGACATCCTGTTGTATCCTCTGATTGAGAGATTATTTCAAAAAATAGATCCCATTTATATTCAACCTTGACAGCTTCTGTTTGGAGATGATATTTTGAAGTACATTCTAGTACATTCCCTATTTTATTCTAGTGGTTGAAAAGGGAGGACCTTTGTCCTGGAGGTGGACAGGGTAAATGTAGTTTGTTAAATTGGTCAAAGAATGCGGAGTTCAGAGAGGCTACCGTATTTGACTTAAGGTACCTCCATAGTTCAAGTAATTATAATTCATTGAGCTCCCGTTCTCTCCTCTCTACATTTGGAATGAGTAGTGTCAAGGAATGTTATTTCCAAACACAGAAAGCAGAAGTCTGGGTGAGGCCAGGCAGGAAACGTGGCTGGGAGGAAGCTATAAACATCCATTGATGGTGATGGGCCGGCCACCAGGTACTTTTGCTTCATTCTAGCAGCCCCATGACTAGTGAGAAGCTGCTGCTTTGTCGTAGGCAGCAAAAAAGATCCAAGGAAAGACAGGAAAAAACTGGGTGAAGTCTAGGTTTTACAAGGTATACAGGTCGAAGGAGACCAAGGTCTTGAATATTTATTTACTGCCTGTAGGTGGGAAGTTGTAATGTTTACTGGAAGCTTAACACTTTCAGTGGTTGAAGTTGGGTTGACCTGTTCAGAGTTGAAGGGAGTTTAGGATCCCCTTGCTGAAAATCCCATTTTATGGATGAGGAAAATAAGGGCAAATGAGGTGATGTGATCTGCGGAAGAGCCACGTGTAAAACCTGGGCCTCACGCATCTACACCAAATGCAAAAGCAAAGCCCGTGTCAGAAGAAGCAGTACCAAATGTTATACCTGAGAGAGAAGCAAGGTTTTCTATTTATACCTTGTCTCTGTCTAAGGAGAATGTGAGCAGGTATATCACGCCCTCATCACCCTGCTGGCTGGCTACTTCATGGGAGGGGTCTTCTCAACTCCTACTTAGTTCTGTCTTCCAATCCCTCTGACAATTCTCCCCTGTTTGTGATAAGTTTTCTTATAGCCCCTACTGGCAGGTATCACCTTGATATTCTGTCCATGGCTTTCTGGTTGATGCCTTAATTAAATTACCTATGGCGTAAATTTATCTTTATTCTCAGCTTGATGTCATGGGGATGATACTCAAAATGATTATCCCCAGCTTGGCCTGGTTCCTGCCTCAGATTCTTCAGAACAGGACGCATCTTCCTGGACGTCCTGGCATCGCTTGGCCAAAATGCCGGAAGTATTATTATTTTGGCGTCACTGATCCTATTCTGGACTTCAGCATCTTGCATGAGGACCGTAGCAATAGCACTGTATCTAGCTCCCCTGCTTTTAGCGACCCAATAAATCCACCCTATGCACTGATGGCTAATGTCTATACCAAAGGGAGAGCTCCAATCATATCATTCTCCTGATCAAAACCTTTCAGTGGTTTCCCATTACCTGCAAAATAACATCCAATCTCCTTAACCTGGGCTTTAAGATACTCTCAGGTTGGGTCATAACTCAACCAATATTTATTGAGTGCTGACTGAATGCTGTGCTAGATGTGGAGACATGGCAGCTTAACAGGACACAGCCCTGTCCAAACTGAACTCTCTACTCTGGGAGAGGATACGGAATAGAAAACAATCACGTGTAACACAGTGTGTGACTCGGGTGTGTGTGTGTGTGTGTGTGTGTGTGTGTGTGTGTGTCAGGGGCCATGACAGAATTAGGAAATGCTCTGAGATAAAAGAGGACCAGCACGTCACCCAGACTGAGGCGGGGAGAGGTGGAGGAAAGGAAGGTGGGGTGGAATCAGGGATGCAGGGATGGGAGCCAGGGAAAGCATTCCTGGAGAAAGTAGCAGAACTTGAAACATGAAGAGGCAAGCAGACAAGCGAGGGGGGCGGTGATGAGTGGCGATGAACAGTGTCTAGCTCATGTGGCCTCCTCTCTGAGTTCCTCCTCCACACAAACTGGCCTCAACACCTTTCCTTACCTACCTCTTGCTCACCTTTCAAAGCTTTCAAAGTCCGGCTCCACTACCACACCACTGAGCCCCATTGGACAACCCAACTGGAAATCGTCTCTCTATCCCTCAAGTCCTTCAGCCCAAACTTCTGTCCTCTGGTGTGGAGCTGCCCAGGGAACACTCACGGAATGAATTTCTACTGTCCCCTCCTAACCGTGGCTACGGCACCACGTCCCGACTATCGCACCAGCCTTATGCTGCCTCTTCCATCCGTAGGGGGGCTTCCTCACCGCCACCCAAACACACTAAGTTAATGCTGCTCCAGTGACCCACCCACTCAGTTCCATCCTTCACGTCCCAGATCAGCTTCACTCCTGCTTTCTTGAGACCCACCCGACTCTGCTCTCTCCTTCCCCAGCTCCCTGTGCCTTCAGGTTCAGTGCAATTCTGGCTCCAACTGGGCAGCAGGCTCCTGCCCACCTTCCCACGTGGCCCACCCGGCAAAGACCTGACAAAGTGGCAAGGGCGTACTGACAGCTTTTGTGTATCTTCGCTCCCAGCTTTGAGCAGAGAGAACCTAGTTTCATAAGGAAAGTTGAGAGGTCACCGGAGAGAAAAATAAATCAGCAACAAAAAGGAACACCTGAGATATGGTGGGGGGAAGGCAGATTTACAAAGACTCTGGGAGGAAAGCGTGCCCAAGGTCTAAGTCAAATCAAGTTAAAACACATCACTGTGTTTTCCCCTGTTTGCCTGACATGAGTAATTTCTCCGGAACCCTGAAGAGTTACAGCTCTTTTCCTCCAGATAGGTAACTTTGCCCCCTTTGAGTATAATCTTTGAGTTTCCACTGGAACAGAAAAGGGAAGTGTTTTTGCATTAAATTAAAAGGAACTACTGAGGTTCCTTTTAGGTTAGTTTTATTTATTTATTTATATCATTGTTTTACGGTTTTCTTATTCTGAGGCTACAGAAAGAATCAATGATTGAAGACCAAATGTTTCAGGTAGGTTTGTGTCCCTTATAAAACCATAGCAATGATCTGTTTTTCAGCCTTAATATAAGTTTTCAAGTTTCCATTAACATCTATACTTCTGGGGGAACCTTCCCTTTTATCATTTCCTCATATAAACGGTTCTGCTGCAATTGGGAAAAGCTGGGGCGATACTGTCCCATACACACCCTTATCTTACCCTCTGTGATAGGGCTGTTTCCTCGTGGCGGTTAGCTAGTGTATTAACTCCCGGCCAGCCTCCAGGAGTAAATCGGGGTGAACGTAGCTGGGCACTATGGCAAGACCTCCTGCAGGACCCCTGTCCTCAGTCAAGGAAGACAGGGTCTCTGCCAGACAAGTTGCATCAAAGTGGGGCTGGTGGTGAGACTTGACAGAGGGAGGGCCCATCAGTCCTTGAATAACTGCCCTCAAGAGGCAGAAACCTGAGACCAAAGTTCCCCTTGGACATATGGAGTTCCCAAATCTCTACATCAAAATATCCATCAAGTGTGAGAAATGAAGTTGGAAAGTATATTTGAAACCTTACCCAAGTCAGGAATACACTTTGCAGGTACAAAAGCTCCTTACTGAATGAAACCTTCCCATGTGGGTTCAGGAGCCCTTATTTTGACAAATCTTTCTAGTTAGATGCGTTGCTTATATTTTTCAGGGGTTCTACAAGCTACAAGATGCATTACTTCAAAGAATTCAGTACTTCTAAAGGAAATCTCTTGAAGCCCTGGGCATTTGTTTCTAAACTTGCCTGGGCTACTAGGATCTCCACCTTTCCCAGCCCTTCTCTCTTGTTCCCTCGATTCTTCTTTCCTTTCTACTCCTCCTACCTCAGCAGTGCTCATTCCCCTTCCTCTGCTGTCTTTTGTTATTTTGTTTTTGTTTTTGTTTTGTTTTTTGTTTTCTTTGGCTGCACCATGCGGCATGTGGGATCTTAGTTCCCTGACCAGGGATCAAACCCGCGTCCCCTGCATTGGGAGTGCGGAGTCTTAACCACTGGACCTCCAGGGAAGTCCTCCTGTCTTTGTTTTTAACTGAGCAGTTTGCAATCTACACTCACGCTCAAGTATCTCTTGTAAAAGTCTTCAGAATCAGAAGCCAGGCAGAGAGAGAGGGCCAGAATGCATTTTCTTCCTTATTTGGTGGTACAATGAGATCCCTTAAGTTCCAGGGTCTATAGGTCTGAACTGGGTTACTTCTCCTAACCTTAAAAGTTTCCCCTGGACCTGGAAATTCTTCCTCTTCTCCCCTCAAACTGTCCTAAGTCAGCAGGATCTGTCCTCTAACTAAGCTGGGTCACTGTCCTTGCGTTCACGGTGACCTGATGTGGAGACCTCTTGGGAGGGTAAGTGGTGACAAAGGCCAACTCTGGCTACCAGACTTTCCAGGCTGAGCCCATGTCCAGAGTCCAGACTCTCACCTGAATGAGGAGACCGGTAGCGAAAGTCCTCTTTGGTCAGGAGCAGGAGAGCTTTGCCATTCATCTCAAACGTGTTGCTGTCAATTGGCCTTAGAGAAAACTCATTTTCAGCCCACTTGAGCCACTGGGCTACGTCATCTCTGCTCCAGTACATTGGCTGCAAGCCTGTTGGAGAGACAGCAAGGCAGAAAGAAAAGAGAGAGAGAGAGAAAAAAAAAGGTCTTGTCAGTTAGACAGTTGAAATAAAGGGAAAAGATTTCCGAATGGTTAATAAAATTGAGTCTCCATATCTGAAGAGCCCTTAGGTTCCACCCTGAATCCCAGGTAAAACTCAAGCTTCATGAGAGGCAAAGTGCGATATCAAATGAACTTTTTATTTAGAGGCAAAATGGGGAAAAAAAAATCCCTTTTTATGTCTTTAAGGAACTGTAGGTCTCACAGCCCTTCCTTCCTTGCCCGGCTCCAGCTCCAGGGGTGTCTGGATTCCTGGTCTGCCCGGACAGAGCAGCTGTATAGCGGGCCTGAAGCACCTGAGGGGGCTCAGAGTCATGACACATGTCAGTGTGCTTTGGAGGCGACTTCAGAATCAGAGCTGATCTGATTGTAGCCCAGAGTCCTTTCAAAGTGAGAATGTTCCAGAGCGGGGCTTGACCTTCCAGAGATGCCAAATAATGTAGTGTTCCCTGAAACTTCTTCCAGGAAGAGCAACTCACTCGCCTCTGGGAAGCTATCAGGCTAGCCTCTGGGAATGAGAGGGCAAGGTAAGGATGAAAGGTCTTTCGCCTGTTTACTGTACTTGCTGATGTCAGAACTTCCTGGTAGGGGTGGTACTTGAACTCTGAGTAGGACCAGGAGTGGGTTAAAGGGAGGGCAGCCACTGAGGCGGAGAGCATGGCTCGGGCTGGGTCTCTGTCTGGAAGCCTGACTGTGAATCTATGTTTTTATTTGATTTTGCAGTTGTGGGAAATCTTGGACATATCATTCAAGTGGTTTAGAACAGTCGTTCTCAAAGTGTGATCCCAGGACCCTTCGGGGTTCCCAAGACCTTTTCAGGGTGTCTATGAAGTCAAAACTCTTTTCATAACAATATTAAGAGGTTATTTGCCTTTTTCATTCTCATTCCTTCATGAGCATATGGTGGAATTTTCTAGAGGCTACACAGCATGTGATATTACAGCAGACATGAGAATCCATCCATTTTCTATGAAGCTAGACATTAAAGAGACTTGCAAAAAATGTAGAACAGTGCCACTCTTTCACTAATTTTTTTTGGTTTTGGAAAATATATTCATAAATATATTTATGTTAACATATACTTGGCTTATTATTTTTCAGTGAGTTAACCAATATTTTTACATATATTATAACAAATACTTAAAATTTTCAGTTTTAATTTCCAATATGGTAAATATAGATAGATATAAGCCACATGAGCAAAGCTCTTTGGGGTCTTCAATAATTTTAAAGAATCAAAAGAAATCCTGAAACCAAGCTGTTTGGGAACTGATGGGTTAGAAGAAGCTAGATGCACAAGAGTGCTTTATTCTCTAAAGTACTGTATGAATTAATAGTTCAAATACAACAGAATCAGTGTTTGCTAAGAGGAGCTTCAGTCTCTCTATTTAGTTACTTCAACTTGCTAAGGAGACTCCAAGTGTGTCCTCTGACAGTGTCCTTTGGTTTGATCCTGGAAAGAAGCACCTTTCATCCTTCTGTCAGGCATGACAAAGAACTGTCTGGTCTATTTGGATGGGCTGCTTTTCCTCCCGGGTGGACTGGGGAATGGGATGGCTCAGATGCCCTTGAGAAGATCCAGGGCCTCTGGGCATGACAACTGGCTCTGTCTTCCGGGTGGTTTCTTTGCAAAGTCTAGTTTTAAAGAATGGCAGCTGGCTTCCTTGGACCCTGGGGAAGTCTCTTTGAAACTGGTCTACTGTGTAGGGCACCAGTAAAGCACTATGGGCACTGAAATAATTAGAGATGGGCATTGAGAGTTTTTTCCTTGGTTTTTAAGTTTTATGATTTTTTTTTCACGTGAAAAAAGGGGCATTGTAAAATAATAACGTGTAGTATGTTACTGCTCTATGATCTTTAGAATAAACACAGCCACTAAAGAATTCAAGGTTTTGTTTTGGACTCTTGACTGGGCCAAGAAGCAATGCCTATTAAAAATGGCCCTCAGCTTCCCTGGTGGTGCAGTGGTTAAGAATCCACCTGCCAATGCAGGGGACACGGGTTCGAGCCCTGGTCTGGGAAGATCCCACATGTCGCGGAGCAACTAAGCCCGTGTGCCACAACTACTGAGCCTGCGCTCTAGAGCCCGCGAGCCACAGCTACTGAGCCCGTGAGCCACAACTACTGAGCCCGCGAGCCACAACTGAGCCCACGTGCCACAACTACTGAAGCCTGCATGCCTAGAGCCCGTGCTCCACAACAAGAGAAGCCACCGCAATGAGAAGCCCATGCACTGCAACAAAGAGTAGCCCCCGCTCACCGCAACTAGAGAAAGCCTGCCCGTAGCAATGAAGACCCAACGCAGCCAAAAATAAAATAAACATTAAAAAAAAAAAAAAGGTCCTTGGGACATGGATGGACTTGGAGGGCCTTATGCTAAGTGAAATAAGGTAGATAAAGACAAATACTGAATGATATCACTTATATGTGGCATCTAAAAAATACAACAAACTAGTGAATATAACAAAAAAGAAGCAGACTCACAGATACAGAGAACTAGCGGTTACCACTGGTGGGGGGATGCAATATAGGGGTCGGGCGGTGGGAGGTACAAACTACTGGGTGTAAGAGGCTCAAGGACGTATTGTACAACATGGGGAATATATGCAATATTTGGTAATAACTATAACCTTTAAGAGTTGCATTTTTAGGGACTTCCCTGGTGGTACGGTAGATGGGACTCCACGCTCCCAATGCAGGGGGTCCGCGTTCGGTCCCTGGTCAGGGAACTAGATCCCACATGCATACTGCAACTGAGGAGGCCACGTGCCACAACTAAGGAGCCCGTGAGCCGCAACTAAGAAGCCCACCTGCTACAACTAAGACCTGGTGCAACCAAATAAATAATACATTAAAAAACAAAAAAAATTGCATTTTTAAAAAATTTAAAAAAAAAAGGTCCTTGGAGATAGGAGGTATCCCAGCTCTTTCCAATGACCTTGAAAATGCATATCTGGAATCACTGTGAGGTGTGTGTGTGTGTGTGTGTGTGTGTGTGAAAATGGTTCAGCAAGACCTCGACTTTTGAACTGGTTAAAAAAAAACAACACAAACCCTTAGAGTTGACTTCCTACAGTCAATGGGGTCACCTCTGAACGGGAACAGCAGAGTGATTAGTTATTAGGGACTTTTCCCTTCTTCTCCTTCACACAAGGGGCAAGAGCACAGCCAGCCCTTAGGGGACGAATGTGAGGACCAGCCAAGCGTGGCCTAAGGAACTGCCTCGGGGCAAGAGGGCCGCAGAGCAGAAGATGCTTGGTCAGAAACAGGAAAAAGGACGGGGTAGCTTATTGGAAGAGGGAGTGCCAAAGCAAAAACAGAACCGAATCCCGCTCGGGAGGGGAAATGAGAGTAAAATGCTGAAGTTTCTGCAGAGGAGACACTGAAGCGAGGGAGGCGGGTGAGAAGGGGGTGGGTACACAAGTAGTAATTTGAGGTTCTTTATATTCTATGGAAGAAAATACGCATGAGTAATCTTTTCCCTAAATACAAGAAGAGCCGCACACTCCAAACAGCCCTGCCGGTTAAGAACAACTGTTTCTCTTTTCACTTCCCATTAATCTCTCCCACAGCCCGGCCCCCGAAGCAAGCGGAGCCATCACGTGGAAACCCCCTCACCAGGGACCGACTGAATGCTTGTGGGCTAAGGGGACCTGGCGAGTCACAGTCTGTCCCGGGAACACCGTGGTAATCCTAGCAGTTGTACAAAAGTGACCCCGACAGACTAGGCTGCCTGCTGGAGGCCAGGCAATACACTAATCAGAATCACCGCTCTTCCAAAGAGAGAACGCGGACACACTCACCGAGCCGGAAAGAGGTCTGATAAACTTTGGTGTTCAAAGTCAAGTCCCACTGCTATACCCTTTTCAATTCAATAGAATAAAAAGGTCCTGGTGTAGGATGCGCTCTGCCATTCTAACTGAGGAAAAAGAAGCCTCCTTTCCTCAAACCTCAGGGCCCTAAGGCCTGCGTGTTACAGCCTTGGATGGAGAGGTCACTCCCATCGAATCAGGACCATTTAATTCACTTAATAGTCACCCAGCACCATTTTGAGCACTTTATAATTATCAGTTCATTTGATTGCATGCTCACAGTAACCTATGAGAGAGGGTTTCAGTTGACGAAACTAAGGCCCAGTGCATTTAAGGGATTTGCCCAAAGGCACATGACCACAGTGACCAAAAAAACAAGAGGAGCTGAGATTTCGAACCCAGGGCACCGGGTTTCCGAGTCTGTGCTCTTACCCACCACATTCTGCTGACCCGTGTATTTCCCATCCAGATTCAGAATGCAGATTGATTTTCAACATCTATTGGGGATTCCGAAAAGACTGAGTGAATTGAATCCTCCCCCTCCGAGACTTTGATCCTGGGAGGTTTCTCAAGTTATCAACAGACTAAAAATAGAGCAAAAAACCCCCCTGTAGATCCCTGGAGAAATACATTTATACATGGGAAGATGAGGGAGGTGTAGGCGAGACTCTGCTTTTAATGCATCCAGGAATAAGGCTCTACCGTCACTAGCTACTTGCTCACAGGCACTTGCTGTGCACACACCGAGCCTGTGTAGACAGTTGCTAGTGTAACAGAACACGGGCAAGACCAGGGAGGAACGCGTCACATGTAACTTGTTTTACAGTTATGTCTTGCAATGTTAGCTCAACTAAGTTGGAGAATATACATGTTAATGATCACTAGTAAAAAGAAAAGACAGAGAGACCATTATTCCATACCTACATTATGCTACTCCCTGGGCGCATAACAAGCCTGTGAAAGCCACCCTAAGACCCGCACTTTTAACGCCAATTAATTTCAGAGCATAGCTGAGAAGGATTTTGCACAGAAGAAATGAACTGCTATGATTAAGAAAATTACTAAGAGTTCCACCGCACTTTTTTTCCCAAGTGGGTCAAGTCAAGTTCATGGGGCCGTACCCTTCAATGACATACCCGGACCCTTAAACTTCCTTGTGATACTTCTCCAATTCCATGTTCAAAGAAGCAGCCACATTCATCAGTACACTCTTAGCCTCGATTCAGACCTTTTGAGTTATGTTTAAACTAACGACGGAAAGTATGCTGCGAGATAGGAGCCTGGATTTTATTCCCAGATCTGCCATTAATTAACATGTGATGCTGGGCCGGCCACTCAGTTTCTCTTTGGTTCAGTGGCTTCATCTGTAAAACGAGGGGCTTAGAGTATGTGATCTCTCTTCCCTTCTGGGTTTAATACGGTCAAGACGCTCCCATTTAACTTGAATCCTAAAACCCAAAGAATACAAGCAGCCGGGACCCTTTTTCTACAGAGCTACTCCATGCTCACGACAATGACCCTGAGATTTTGTAACTTCCTGAAGGCTCCTCTGAATCACGGAAAACAGATTAAGTTACTTTAAATAGAGTTTGGTTGCTTACGAGTATTTTTTTATATTCTAATTCTTGGAAAAGTTATAACCCGGTAACGGCAATAATAACATTTTAAGAAGGTGTTTTCACGTGTATGACCTCAGGTAATTCTCCAAAAAGCCCTGTGAAACCCACTGTAGTCTCATTTCAATTTAACAGATGAGGAAACAGAGGCTCAGAGTCATTAGAGGATGTTGCTGGTTTGCGTAATACTCAATTCAAGCTCTTTTGCTATAGTAAACATTCATCAAAAACACCCTTTATCCTAAACGTTCTGTATACACAGGAACTGGCTGCAGATTCTGTGGCTTAGAGGACAGAATCCTAGAAGACAACTCCCACTGCCTCTTATTCATTACGCAGCTGAAGCTGGGAAAAGTTAAGAGATTGAACCAGGATCAAGCTGCCCCAGGTTCCCTGACTCTTTCCAACCTCCCACTGTGTCTCGATGACACTGAACAGTTCCGTAACCCTTGACATAGTGAGGAAGGTTATCACTTCCTTGCTTAGTCATCTTGCCTTAAGATTAAACATCCTTCATTGGTCCAAACAGAAGTTCTGTACTGCCTTTTTTAGAGCCTTACAGGCCTGCCTGCCTCCTCTGGAAATACTATTTGGCTCCCATTCCTAAAAGTAGTACCAGAAGCAGGTCTAGAACCTTTCTATCTCTGGACAATGTTTTTGTTCATAATAATAGCTAACAATTATTGAGCATTTACATGAGTCTTCACTACAACGATTATTCCTTCCCGTTTTGTAGAGGAGAAAACTGCCACACACGGTAGATGGAAATGATGGTGCTGGGATTGAAAACCAGGCCCCAACTCTTAACACCCCACCATATGGATTCTCCAGTTGCCCTCCGTATCGAGGTTCCACATCCAACCAACTGCGGATCAAAAATACTCAGGAAAAAAATTCCAGAAAGTTCCCAAAAGCAAAACTTGAATTTGCTGTGTGCTGGCAACTATTTACATAGTGTTTACATTGTAGTCACAACAAATTACATAGCATTTGCACTGTGTTAGGTATTATAAGTAATCTAGAGATGATTTAAAGTATATGGGAGGATGTGTGTAGGGTATATGCAAATACTACACGAGTTCATAAAAGGGACTTGAGCATCTGTGGATTTTGGTATCTGAGGGGGTCCTGGAACCAATCCCCCCATGCGGATACCAGGGATGTCTGTAACAGCAAACACTTACCAGCATTTACTGTGTGAAAGGCACTGTTCTAAATGCCTTCTGTATGCAACTCATTTAATCCCCACAGCAATCCTATACGATAGAAACATTCACTATCCTCATTTACAGAGGAGAAAACTGGAGCACTGAGAAGTTAAGTGATGCAGCCAAAGTCACATACCCAGTGGAAGAGCCAACATTTGAACCTAGTTGGTCTAGCCCGAAGTCCATATTTATTGACTCCTTGCCTCTCTGTCTAAGGTTATTTGGTGTTTTGGCAGGACATCAAGTTAAATTCAGGATTTAAAAAAAGAGAGAGAGAGAGAAAAGAAAGTTTCAGTGATTTTGTGAACTTTCACAGTGGTTAAACATTTAGGCACAGAGCACCAGCACGGAAACTCTACTTCTCAGCTGTGTGATCTCGGACAAGTTTCTTAACCTCTCTGTGTCTCACTTGCCTCAACTGGAGAATGGGACAACTTTCAACTTGTGAAGCAAGTGCCCCTGAATCATAGATGACATGCTTGTCAAATTGGCAGATGACATAAAGCTAGGATAGAGTAAGATGATACAAATGATGATGATATAAAATACAAAGGACAGTATTTGGCATAGAGCAAAAGCACTTAATAGTTATTTACCATTATCATTTTTTTTTAAAGTTTTTTTTTGTTTGTTTTTGTTTTTAAATTAATTAATTAATTAATTTATTTATTTATTTTTGGCTGTGTTGGGTCTTCGTTTCTGTGCGAGGGCTTTCTCTAGTTGTGGCAAGCGGGGGCCACTCTTCATCGCGGTGCGTGGGCCTCTCACTATCGTGGCCTCTCTTGTTGCGGAGCACAGGCTCCAGATGCGCAGGCTCAGTAGTTGTGGCTCACGGGCCTAGCTGCTCCGCGGCATGTGGGATCTTCCCAGACCAGGACTCGAACCCGTGTCCGCTGCATTGGCAGGCAGATTCTCAACCACTGCGCCACCAGGGAAGCCCTACCATTATCATTTTTATAATCTCCCTACCCTGCACATATATGGCTGCTGTTTGGAACCCAACTGTAAGAATGTATATTAATCCGTGTTAGATTTCATCTTGCTATTTTCCATCATCATCCCAGCCTGCAGTAGTCCCTCCAGATCTGGACCTATCTCTAGTATCATCAATACTTTGTAGCTGCATGTCGTCTGTGGTTTTGATTAGCACCTGTCACCTCAACAGGTTACTGACAAAGTGCTAATTAGGTGAGGGCTGACATGAGAGCACTCTGGTGACACGCCAGTCACCTCCTTGCAGGTGGAGACTGATCCAGTTACTGGCTCCATTTGGGTACAGGTGTTCAATTATCAACGCATGTAAATACTCGGATATTTGGACTACATCTTTCCAGTTCAGCCATAAATGGAACCATCTGAAATTCAAATAAAATGCTTTCTTGATGTCCAGAAATACAATAACTACAAAAGTTACAGCAACCTTATTTAAGAAGATGAAGAGAAGGAGAAGGTGGTTGGTTCCTAAGGGATAACTTTTTCCTAAGTGCTTATAACATATATGTTGGAAAATCTCTCCTGAGTTTCATCTAAAAGTTATAACAGGTTAGCTGTTTTTAGTCTGTACATACTGCCTTTTTTCCTTTTTCGACTCTGAGTGTCAGGTAAACAACGGCTCACATTCTTTCTTTTAGTGCCTCTTCCATTTCCCGCAATGCTTAGGGATCACTGTCAGTGGCCTTTCACCCTTGCAAGTTCTTTATTCTGGGATGTCATTTGTCTGGGCCGAGAGCCTTGAATTTATTTAGAACAACTTAGATTCACTTTTACAATCAATTCACCCATCTTGGGCTTCAATTCCCTCATGTCAGTTTGCACTACCTGTTTCAGTCTGACAATCACCCTCCTTCATGGAAGAGAGGGAAGAAAGAGAGAAGTTGCCCAGTTTTGTTTTCTGTTTGCCACCCAACCCAGTCTGCATGCTGATACCGTGCTTATTCTTTTACTGCCCCTCCAAACACAGCTTTCTTAAGCATCTCCCATAGTTTTTAGCTCACTTAGTTTTAACATTCTAGACCTAAAAATCTCTCCTTTATATGTTAAATTGTTTTGTTGTTGAGGTACAGTTGATGTATAATATTATATACGTTATAGGTATATAGTAATCCACAATTTTTAAAGATTATACTCCACTTACAGTTGTTATAAAATATTGGCTATATTCCCTGTGCTGTACAATATATCCTTGTAGCTTATTTATTTTACACATAGTAGTTTGTATCCCTTCTTCCCATACCCTTACATTTCTCCTCCCCCCTCCCCTCTCCCCACTGGCGACCACTGGTTTGTTCTCTATATCTGTGAGTCTGCTTCTTTTTTTAATTATATTCACTAGTTTGTTGTATTTTTTAGATTCCACATATAAATGATATCATATAGTGTTTGTCTTTCTCTGTCTGACTTGTTTCACTTAGCATAAGGCCCTCCAGGTACATCATGCTGTTGTAAACGACAGAATTTCATTTTTTGTTTTTAAAAAGATTTCATTTTCAGTAACTTGTTCTTTCATCCACTATATACATCTTTTAAAAAATCTGAGCTCATTAGACTGGCACACAGAAAACAGTGGGAAGATAAATTGGCATGATCTTTCTAGTAAATAACTTGGTGATAGTTTAAGAGCCCTGTAAATGTTTACTTCCGAGAATCTAGCTTAAGAAAATAATTTAGGATACAGAGAAATCGTTCATGCACAAAGATGTTCATTGCAGTGTTATTTTTAATAGTGAAAAACTGGGAACATCAATAAGGAAATAGTTAAGTAATCTATAAACAACATCTCTGGTTAGAAAATTATGCAGCCAATAACATAATATTTATAAAGAGTATCTATTCATATGGAAAATCACAAAATAGCATGTGTGCATATATAGTATAATCTCAAACAACTTACAGAAAAATATTATAATGCAACATAAAAATATTAACAGCAACTGTCACTCAACTGAGTTACAGGTGATGTTTACTATCTCCTTTTCATTTTTTATTTCCCAATTCTCTCTATTAAGCATGTATTACTTTCATATTTAAAAGGATCTATTTAAAAATTGAGCTCATCAGAGAAGGTCCCCTCATCAGCCTCATCCGATTCTTTAGTTGTCTTCCTCCCTTCTCATGCCCTGTGTAGTTGATATGTCAGAATTTCATTTGCAAGAGCACCCTGATTCTCTAGACTCGGTTTTAGCCCCTTTCAGATCATGGGCCCATAGGTAGTCTTCCCCTCAATTTAAGTCATTTCCCTTCTTCAAGTCAAGAAAACACATCTGCTCATGCCTTTCAATTCCCTACCCAATTCCAAGATGATGTTTTCATTCTCACCGAAATTTCCATCATTTCTCCTTCGCCAGCCAATTCCTCCTCATTTGTCAGACATGTGTGCAAATTAGCAGTGCCCCTCATTGCTGCTTCTACCTTCTGGGAGATCAAATTGCTGACTGGTAGGTGCATGTGTTAAGAGTTAAAACGTGCATGTGGGGCTTCCCTGGTAGCGCAGTGGTTGAGAGTCTGCCTGCCAATGCAGGGGACACGGGTTCGAGCCCTGGTCTGGGAAGATCCCACATGCCGCGGAGCAACTGGGCCCGTGAGCCACAATTACTGAGCCTGCGTGTCTGGAGCCTGTGCTCCGCAACAAGAGAGGCCGTGATAGTGAGAGGCCTGCGCACCGCGATGAAGAGTGGCCCCCGCTCGCCGCAACTAGAGAAAGCCCTCGCACAGAAACGAAGACCCAACACAGCCATAAATAAAATAAACAAACAAACAAACAAAAAACGTGCATGTGTGTAGCTGAAGGCGATTTCAGCGATTCTCACATCATGCTTGGCACACGACGGTCCCCTGGTAATGCCAGACTGTATGGCCAAAGAACCCAAATACTAGTACCCCACCTTGGGACAGCTCTGCAGCCTGTCACTGCCACCCTCTCCTACCAACACTCTCACCAGGTGGGACACCTCTGATCTGTGCAGTTCACTGCCATTACCAGATGCTTCTCAGACAGGTTGGGACCTGGGACCCACTGCTGCAGTGCTTGCACCTGGAGAAGCGTCTCAGGGGGCAACAAAATACAAAGAAACTATAAGGGACTAAATATAACTGCATGCATGGGCAATTGGGGTAAATTATGGACAATAAGATACAAAAAGACCAGAAAGCCCAACTGCCACTTCTGAAGAGCCAGGAACAAAAGCAAGGTGTCCGGAGCAAAAGCGGGGTCCTGCACATGCCCCCTGCACTCAACACCACAAAGGGGTGGGCAAACGATCTAAGCCACCCCTTCAGCCCAACCCCCTGGACACACCCCTACCCTCACCCCATATAAGGAACCAGCTCGCCTCCCCCCTCGGAGAGTAAGCAAGGGAAGCTGCTACTTGTTTTCACTCCCCACTGCTGCAGCAGGGGCCCCAATAAAGCCTTGCCTGAATTTCTTGTCTGGTCTCTTATCAATTTCTATTGATTAAGGAGGCCAAGAACCCTGGTGGTAACACTTCCACATTCATGGCATCCCAGCAACTATTCCGTGAGGGAGCTTAGGTTGGCACAACTGTATTTGCAGAAGAAACTGAAACTCAGAGAGGTTGAGGGACTTTCCCAAGGTCACGGTGGGCCTCAGACCAGAACTCCAGCTCCTGGTCTTCTGTATATGTCCAGTGAACTTCCTCTGGGTCAAAGGAAATAAAGGATATAAAAGCCCCTTGCATTTTAATGCACTATAAAAGGCACTGTAAAAACGCAAAAGAATTAGGAATCATAAATCATAACTCAACTGTGGCAGGTTGAGTTGCAGGTCTGGTTTAGCTGCAGATCCAGAACGCGCGGGGCCCTTTCTGACCTCCGCAAAGGGGGTGCAGTGGGCAGGGTTTCTTAGGATAAATAAACGCTCCAAAATAAAACAAAGTATCATCAGAGCCTGTTAAGCTGCTGCTTCCCAGAGCACTTCCCAGGGGTCTTTCCCGACTCCTTACCCTTCCCCATAGGCTGAGCGCCCCTGGCCCACACTGCAGACCTGGGTAGATTCTGACAAGCTCCGGCATTCCCCTTCCTCTGGGTCTGCCTCTAACTCTGGATGTGTTATTTGCTCAAATCTGCTCTCAGCACACAAATTCTGTCACTAGGGGACGTTCCAAAACATTTCCTAGTTTTTGTCCTCAAGGTTACCCTGTATCTCAGCACTCAGTTTCCAAGTGGAGGTTAGAAGGTTATTCTGGTGTCTTCTCAGCTAAAACCCCAAGAGCAAGAATACTACACATTCATGTTTAGATCCAAAGTCCTATTCTGTTCCCTGGAAAACTTTTTCCTTATAAACTTCATTTTGTGGACTTTTCTGGCTTTCACTCAGTTTTAGCCACAAAGGGGTTTTTATCAGCAAACCTGTTGACAGCAAAACTGGCCCAGGGCCTCCTACTCATTCTCACAAACATGAGTTGGACGATTCCTCCTCATTTCTGCCTCTGGGCAGCAAGCCCAATGTGGAGAGAGGCATGGAATATTTTAGATAAAAACCTGGGTTGTGGAGTCAAACAGTCCTGAGTTCAAATACTGGTTCTGCCACCTGCCCAGTAGCCTTGGGTAAGTTACATCTCTGAACCTCAGCTTCCCCAGCAGTCAAATGGGGCCAAGAATAGTACTTACTTCCTAGGGCAAATTTAAATATGGAGTGAGATAACCCAAATAAAGATGCTGCACCATGCCTGGTACACGGGAAGTGCTCAGTGCATTTTGGGGGGTTGGGCAGGGCAGATTTGTTGTATTTTGTCACATGTCTTTGGGAGACTGAAATACCTTCTGCAGCTCACTGGGGCCTCAGAAGCTGGAGCAAGGGTTCCTGGGAGCCATGTGAAGGGTCTAGCAGGAGCTACGAGCCCAGCACAGGGCTTTAAGGAGGGGGCTGGCGTTATCCATGTGCAGGCTGGGAAGCAGGTGAGAGGCCAGAGGAAGGAAGGCTGAGTTAAGAGCTCACTCAGGTCTGGGATTAGGGTAAGGCAAGTGAGGCACTCACTTCGGATGTAAAATTTAAGGTAGTGCCAGAAAACTCAGGAATCACAAAAAATAATGATAGTTTAATGCATTATTTTAAAATCAAAATAAATGCAAACATTCACAATGAACAAAATATCAACATTTTACCTAAAGTTACATTGAAAGGAGAGATGACGGTGATGGTGTCGTGATAAAGAAGACTAGGGCAGTTGAGAGCAGTACTTCTTAAGTTCAGGAGGTAACGGTCCCCTCTGAGAATTCAGTGAGAGCTACCGACCCTCTTTGGAAATGCATAGACCCACGCACACCAATATTCGCCTGCCATTTTCAAGTTGGTGGACTAGCTCAAATTTACCTACGGACGTTTAGGGGATCAGTTTAGAACTGATTTTAGCCTCGTTCATGCAAGTAGGTCTGATGAGATGGTCTAGGGATATAATGCAAAAACCACATTAGGTTTGAGGAGAGAAACACACACACATCTCTTCTGATATTCTGGGGAGGAGAAGAGCACACAGAGGAAGGCAGGCTGCCCTCCTCTCACTCTGAAATTGGTGGGGGGAAGGGTGGCATGGGCAGTGAAATGATGAAAGCCAACTTGGGTGTCATTTCCTTGTGAAAGGCACACACCTGACCTTAAAGACAAAATGTCCCCTCTTCAGGTAGTTTAGAACTCATTGCTAACATATTGCAAGTTTTTATTCATACCGGTGAAGGTTAATCGCTGCAAATTAATTTATGAATGTGAGGCAACTGGGCTGACCTAGCGAGAGACCCTTGAAAGACGAATTTCTCAAGGAAGGAGGCAATTAAGGGCAGAATTTCTCAAACTGCAGGGCAGAGATATACGTTTTTATTTTCAACTTTCCTGATATTTATGCACACAAAAAAGCCCAATTTTAAGAAGAAATAAGTATGTAGGAAAAATAGATATGAAGAGAGTTGAAATGTTCCTCAAATAGATTTAGCAAGCAAATGGAAACTGGTTGTGGAAAGCTGGTGCAAGAAGGTTTTTTAATCCTCCATAGAAATGGATGGGGTACAGAGAATCTAAAGATCTTGTTGGATTTGCACGATCCGCAGAACACAGACGATCGACTATGGGTGTCCGTATAAACGGAAATGAGTATCCTTTCTGTCCCCTTTTGCTCTTTTAAACCGCACAGGATCATCTCCTGTGCCTGCCGGTCTGCAGAACATTCCTCTGCAAAGTGTAACAAGAGCAGAACTCATTCTCGTTCTGGACGGGCAGGGGCTCTCCCGTGTGCGGTTCAGCCGTGCTTGGTCCCTCCCCTCCCGGATTCTCTTTATTCCAAGGAAACTAAAAAGCAGGCTGCCTTTCCTCAGGATGGAGAGTCCCTATGATCCCTGCATCCTCTGAGGAGACCAGGAGGCTGGAGGTGGAGGGGAGACTCTAAGAAGCATTTACCTTTCACCATGCTAACTCCACAGACCTCAGCAACATGCCCAGGGCCCAAAAGGCAGATTGCACCAGGGGTTCAAGCAACCGAACACATTTGTATCAATAAAGCAATGCTTTTCTGGAAAACGTCTTCTTTGAAGGAGAATTACACACACACACACACACACACACACACACACACACACACCCCACTCCTTCCTTCTTTTCTTCCCTGACTCTTTGGGGAGGGATTCCAGTGTTTTCGAAGGCCCTGAGGCTGTCCGAGCGGGAGGAAGGGCAGGTGGCCTGTGAGCACAGGCGGGGTGAAATCACTTCAGCGGCGTCGCGGAGGCCTCGTGAAACGAAAGACACCAAACTTGGAGAAGCAACTTCTGTTTCAATATAATTGTGTGTGTGAGTGTGCGTGTGTGTGTGTGTCAAGGTTACTCTCCTCTCCTCATCCCCTCGTCCCTTCTTTACCGAGAGGACTCATGGGGAAATGTGAATCTACTTTCAGAGATGGATTTACCTAAAAAGCTGTAGTCTTTGTTTCTCACCAGTTATATTCTCCAGTATCAGAGTTGTGAAGGTTACTAATCCCTGGATTTCCAGGCTTAAGATGATCACTTGGAGTCAGGAAAATCTAAAAACCAAACCAAACCAAGCCCTTGCCCCCTAACAGAGGCAGGGACACACACCTTTCGCTTTACCCCCCGCCCCAGAGGCTGGGAGGTGGGGTGACTGGGCCGGCTCAGGGGCCAAAGGGGCACCGAGGGACCCTCCCTGGCCAAAAAATGTCTTTTTCTTTGGCTCAGTCATCCGGTCTGAAGTTATATATTATTCACTCCTTTGGATGAAGGCACGGAGACCTCTGTGGGAGGCAACGCTGGTCAAAGGAACACATGGAATCAATATCATCGTTCACACTTTAGCTTTGTTACGTAGTCGGATGAATGAGTCAGAGGAAAGAGTGAGCAACTCTCAAGTTTTAAGGCTAGTGGGGGTCGCCACAGCCCAGCGGCAGGAGGCTAGAGGCACCAAAAGGAACGAGACTTGCACACTTTCACCTGCAGGGGTTACGGCTTCTGACTCTCCAAGGAGCTTTCCGTTCTGCACTAGACAAGGTGTGAGCACTACAATAGAGACATGAGCGTTCTGAGCTCCGGAGAGGCCTGGGTCGCTCCTGTGAACAGAACGAGCAGCACCTCACTCACGACACCAGGAATGTTCACTCACAAAGTGCACACGTGCTTCTGAGAGGCTGGGCAGAGTGGGGGCCAGGGCAAGGTCTCCAGGTGCTCGCCGGCTGACCTCCTACTGTCCTGCTATTTATAAAGCACGCTGCCTACTTTAGTTTCTTGGCAGGAATTGCTAATTTGCTGGAAATATTAAAATTTTCCTTTCGCAACTTTATTATAAAATGAGATTCAAATCCTGTTTCTGGCACCTGCTAGCTCAGCAGCTATAGAGGGTTGAAAGGTGGCCCCCAAAAGACGTGTTTGTGTTCTAACCCCTAGAACCTGCGAATGTGGCCTTGTTTGAAAAAAGACCTTTGCAGATGTAATTAAGGATCTCGAGATGAGATCATCCTGGATTATTTGGGGGCCTTAAGTCTAATGACAAGGGTCCTCATGAGAGAACACGGAGGAGAAGAGGAGACAGCCGTGTGAGGACAGAGACAGCCGCGTGAGGACAGAGGCAGAGGTCGGAGTGGTGCAGACCCAAGCTTGCTTATTAGTTTTTCTTCTTCACAGGCTCCTATTAATCACATATTGAAATTACTTTGCCCCTCTTCAATATCTGTCCCTTTCTCTTGAAATGTATCTCTTTTTTACTTTTAAAATGTTCCAGTCTGTCTCCTTCCGTTTCTCTTAAAAATTACCTTTTGTATATGTTCATCTTGTATTCTTACTAGTTTACTCTTCGTTTTTTTTTCATTTAAAATTCTTTCCTGAGTTCCGTCATCTCATTTCTAAGTTTTCCTAATTCTGATTTATGTTGGGTTTTTTTCCCCCCATGTTTTATATCATTTTCTTAATGTCTTTCAGCTCATGTGGACATAGGTCACAGTTCTGAATTTTTCCAAAGCCATGTCTTTTTGGCATGCTTTCTTTAGAAATATTATTCTGCTTCTGATTTTCTTTCATCTTATAAAAACTATGTATGGGATTTGAACTCACTGTTTTTCTATTGCTTGTTTCCCTGTAAAATTAATTTTCCTGAACTTTTAGAACATGGTGCCATTCTAACTTTACAAAGCTCTCTCTTCCATTACATTCATGTCATGTTCAAATATATGACTGCTGAAATTTCCTGGTTCTGTTTCCTTATGGGGACCTTTCCCCCTAAGTTTCTGTTGTTCCTACCCTGTCCAATTTGATTCCACTCCGGGCAGCTTCTCACTGTAGGGTCGTTCTGGAGGGGAACCTGGTTGGTTAGTTCCAGAGCTCACAGTGGCTGAAAAGCTCTAGATCCTTCAGACCTCCCTTCAGGCTACCTGTACTCATCCCTCTTGGAATCAGTAAAAGGACCCCCACTTTCAGCTATTCCTCTCAGAATGACCCTCTATGCTTTCCTGTACTCACTATTTGGGGCTTTTCCTGTTCTAACATCTAAAAGCCCCATTGCATCTTGGGGATATCCTGTCACTTAGTTTTGTCATTGTTCATGGGTTTGAAGTTTTGCTGTTGAGTTACTCTGCTCTTACCTGGGAGTCCTAAGAGATTAAAAACTATGCTGCCGCCTGTGCTGTTTCCCCAGACTCTGTCCCAGAATACTTCCTATTGGCAGGCACAGCATCCTCTGGTGTCTCATAAACAAGAGCACCGATCTTCTTGTGTCTCTTGGTGAACTGCTGCTGCGTTTTGTAGCAGTAAGCAAAAATGTGATAATTAATGTGAGGGGTACCGCATACAGAAGGCTATAAAGCACATGAAAAGATGCTCAACATCACTAATTATTAGGGAAATGCAAATCAAAACTACGATGAGGGCTTCCCTGGCGGCGCAGTGGTTGAGAGTCTGCCTGCCAATGCAGGGGACACAGGTTCGAGCCCTGGTCTGGGAAGATCCCACATGCCGCGGAGCAACTAGGCCCGTGTGCCACAACTACTGAGCCTGCGCGTCTGGAGCCTGTGCTCCGCAACAAGAGAGGCCGCGATAATGAGAGGCCCGCGCACCGCGATGAAGAGTGGTCCCCGCTCGCCGCAACTAGAGAAAGCCCTCGCACAGAAACGAAGACCCAACACAGCCATAAATAATAAATAAATTAATTAATTTAAAAAAAAAAGTGAAGCTTCTCTCCTATGTTTAAAAAAAAAAAAACAAAAAAAGCTACGATGAGGTCTCACCTCACACCGGTCAGAATGGCCATCATCAAAAAATCTACACACAATAAATGCTGGAGAGGGTGTAGAGAAAAGAGAATCTTCCTACACTGCTGGTGGGAATGTAAATTGGTACAGTCACCATGGAGAACAGTAAGGAGGTTCCTTAAAAAACTGAAAAACAGAACTACCATGTGATCCAGAAATCCCACTCTTGGGCATATATCTGGAGAAAACCATAACTGAAAAAGATACATGCACCCCAATGTTCACTGCAGCACTATTTACAATAGCCAGGACATGGAAGCAACCTAAATGTCCATCAACAGAGGAATGGATAAAGAAGGTGTGGTACATATATACAATGGAATATTACTCAGCCATAAAAAATGAAATAATGCCATTTGCAGCAACATGGATGGACCAAGAGATTGTCATACTGAGTGAAGTAAGTCAGACAGAGAAAGACAAATATCATATGATATCGCTTATATGTGGAATCTAAAAAAAGGCTATGAATGAACTTATCTATAAAACAGAAATAGAGTTATAGATGTAGAAAACAAACTTATCATTACCAGGGATAAGGCGGGGCGGATTGGGAGATTGGGATGGACATATACACACTACTATATATAAAACAGATAACTAATAAGGACCTACTGTATAGCACAGGGAACTCTACTTAGTACTCTTTAATGGCCTATATGGGAATAGAATCTAAAAAAGAGTGGATATATGTATATGTATAACTGATTCACTTTGCTGTACACCTGAAACTAACACAACAGTGTAAATCAACTATACTCCAATAAAAATTTTTTTAAAAATGTGAGGGGCCTCTGACCACACCAAAGGGGGTAATAGCCCCAAGTGCAGGAAGCAGAGACACAACACCCAGAGGGAAGACACAGTGTAAAATGTCCGTGAGCCTCAGTGGGCATCGACGTCAAGGCAGGGAACACACGGCTTCTCTAATTGGAAGGACTAAGGAACTATTCCAGTGAAGATACAACTTCCAAAGGGAAGGAATTTCTAGTGGGGATTAAAACAATAGCAACAATGGCAACAGTACAGACAGCTGACCTTTCACTGTCTTTCCACACTTCTTCTCACGAAAAAGTCAAGGCTGCCAGATGTCAAAAACTGCAGAATTTTAAAAAATTCACAAAGATCTGAGTGACTCAGCCTGCAGGCCAGACATCTCAGAAGTCCTAGATAACGGTGAAGATCTCCCCAAATGAGTCTTCCCCCGGCTCCGTGACAAACTGCAGCTCAAAGAAAGATGGAGTTTTGTGTCCGTCACAGATTTCCCACAGAAGCCCGAGAAGGAGCAAGTCATCTGCTCCTCTCAGAAGGAGCCCCACAAAGCAACGAGCCGTGGGATGCCAGAGGCTCTGCAGGTGTGGCCGGTTTGCCGCCAGCTCTCACTTAGCTTTCATGCTTTTGAAAAACCTTCTTTCTCATTAGGGTTTGGTCGGTTTAGAAGACCCGACTCAACCCTGACAGGCAGGTCTCACCAGAGGCTGCAGCCACAGAATGATCATTTTTAAAAATGGCTTTTTTAATGCAGCCCTTGGAAACTTTGCAAGAAATATATCGATTTGAGATACTCAAGCTGAACTGTCAAGCTTTGGCAAAGGGGAAGAAATCTTTCCCATTCTCCGTGCCTGTTGCCAAATGCTGCTTCCAGGAAGCAATGACTGTCCTTTCGGGAAAGGAAACAAAGCTCAAATGTTCTAGCGCCTTCCCTTTACTTCACCCCCTTCTCTTGTCTCTGCTTGCAATTCACTGACCAAAGCACTTTGCAGTCATTGCTCATTTGCATGAATAGGCATCTGAACTAGTGATGCCCAAATTAGTGATGCCTGGCCGAGGCAGCTTCCTAAATAATGAGGCCTGATGGTTTCGGCAGAGCCGGGGGCCCGCGGGAAGCAGGCTCGCGGCCCGTCGTCAGGTTAAACACTCTTCCGGTTTCATAACAAAATCTCCCCTACAGACCTGGCTGTGTAAAGTGGAGGGTATATGTTCACTGAGGCTTGCGATTAATGAGATCGGGACTCAGGACCGGGGTAGGAGGGTGGGGAGAGTGCGGGAAAGAGGGACCCACGCTGGAGTGTTCTAACGCAGATGTCAGGATTAACACAGAAACTTCCTGACATCTGCTGTTTCTTTCATTTCAGTCTGGGGCGATGTCATCTGGCACTGTTCCAGGGGAATTCCCATCATTCCCATTAAAACACAGTTTGTCTAACTGTGCTGAGGGCTCCTCCGTCCATCTGTCCCCCTATTCCTCCACTCACCCAGCCATCTAACAAATTAGGCCCCCCCCCCCCCCGGGGCACCGCATCTCGTGTCAGGTGCGGGATACACCGAGGTGAATGACACACGGATGCTGGTAGGAAGAAAGGAATGTAAGGAGACATTGACAAGTCTGTGCATTAGTGCAAGACTGGGGAAGACTTACTGAACTGAAGGATCAGGTGACAGCTTTCCTGGCAGAGGGAATGGTGGATACAAGAACCTGGACATGTGAGAGAGCAAAGCCAGTTTGGGAAACTTTGAGTAGTTCAGTGGGACAAAACACGAGATGTTCGTGAATGTGTGTTTAAATGAGGGGAGGGAGCAATAGAGCAGCTCCACGTTGATGCCTAACAGGCATGCTAGACTTAATATGTCCCAAACTGCCCTCTTGCTGTCCCCCATCTAAATCTGCTGTACCCAGTCTTTCCCATCTCAGAGAATGCCAAGTCTATTCTTCCTGTTGCCTACGCCCCACACCTTGCAGTCATCCAATCCGGCAGCAAGTGCCGTTGGTTCTGCCTTCAAAATGTATCCAGAATCTGGGATTTCTCTGGTGGTCCAGTGGTTAGGACTCCGCACTCCCAATGCAGGGGGCCTGGGTTCGATCCCTGGTTAGGGAGCTAGATCCCGCATGCTGCAAGTAAAGATCCCACATGCCACAACAAAGATCCCGCGTGCCACTACTAAGACCTGGTGCAGCCAAATAAATAAATAAATATTTAAAAAAAAATGTATCCAGAATCTGACCACTCTTGTCACCTCCGCTGCTGCCACTTTAGTGCCACCCACCATCACCTCTCACCTGGATCATTGTTACTGGTGCCTAAACCGTCCCCCAGCTTCCACCCTTGTTCCCCTACAGTCCATTCTCAATATACCAGCCAGAAGGATCCATTTAAAACATGTCACTCCTCTGCTCGAAATCCCCCAGTGGCCCCCCTCTCAAGCAGAGTTAAGCTCAAAATCCTTAAAATGACCTTTGGGCTCCACATGATCTAACCCCTGTCTAAGGCCGCCTCCTCCCACCTTTCCCCTCCCTCATTCTGCTCTACCCACCCTGACCCCTTTGCTTTTCCTCACACATACCAGGCACACTCCTACCTCAGGGCCTTTGTACTTGCTGTGCGTTTAGCTGGAGTATTCTTCTCACAGACATCCCCACTTCCTTCAAGTCCTCCCCAGACATTCCATATAAAACTACAAATCTCTGTTCTCTCACTCTTCCTTATCATCTTTCCTGCTTTATTTTCTCCGTAGCACTTATCACTATCAAATCTAAATATTTTACTATTTATCTTGTTTACTATTCATTTTATTCACTAGAATGTAAACGGATTTTTTTCAACCTGCTTTGCTATTTATCTTTTTGGTGTTCACTGGATTGAAGAATATGCTCATTTAAAAATCTTTTAAATGCAATTTTATACTCTGGAAAACTAAATGAAGCAAATATTACTATCATTAAAGTTATTTTATCTTGACATCCAGTCTCTGAATATGCTTGCAAAACTCCTTTGTTATGACTCCAAGGTAGACTCCTGATTAAACATATTTTGATCTTTACTGTAATTAGTTACAAGAATCTAAGATAGCAGTGAAAGAACTGTTCTAATTACTGCTATATCCCCGATGCTTCAAGCAGTTTCTGGCACATTGCAGGTGCTTAATATTTTTGAATGAATGAGAAGCTATGCCCTGTGAAGAAAAGACGGTGTATCACAGTGTGGGTTTAAATCTTGGCTCCCCAACTTACTGTGTGATGTTGGGCAAGCTCACACAGTTTCCTCAACTGTAAAACTGGGGTAGTAACAGGATGCACATAGGGGACTTGTGAGCACTCAGAATGTTGAGACGTGTGTAACGCTCTTAGAACAGTGCCTGGCATTGATGAGGCACTTGATAAATGTTAGCCATTTTTAGAAAGGGCCTGTTGTACTAAGGAGTTTAGACTTTATCCTAAGGCTGCTTGGAGTCACTGAAGGATTTTAAACAAGGGAGTAACATAATCAGATCTTGTTTTCCAATGGTCACTCCAGCTGCAGAGTGGAGGATGAATTAGAACAGGGCCAGACTGGTACAAGATCAGTCTGAAGGCTGTTGTAGAAATGGAGGTGACAGATAACGTTAGCCTGAACTAAAGCAGAAGGAATGGAGAAAGAATGGGCTCAAGATACCACGGAGGTAGAACTGTCAGAACCTGGAGATGAGCTCAATGTGGAGGAGGCAGTCAACAACAAAATCCAGGCTTCTGACTCCTGCCACCAGACAGTGGCGTCCATCCATCCCAGGCTGCAGAGGACTGATGGGGAGAAAGCGTATTTTGTTTCACGTGAGGTGACTGTGGGCTAGCGAGGTGGAGAGGTGCAGTCTCACACAGTTGTATACATGCATCTGGTACTTAAGAGAAAAATCTAGGTGAGATCTAAAAGATATTTGGGAGTCATCATCCTACTGGTGATTCTTGAAGTTACTGGAGTAGATGAGATTTAAGGAAAACATTTAAGGAGCGAACTGTTTTAAAAAAGGTGTACCCTTGAAGGGGCATCAGGAGACAAGCCAGGGGAGAGTGGCACCTTGCAGGCCAAGACAGAGGGAGTCTCAGGAGGTAGTTAGACTCATGACGAGAGGCAAGATAAGGAGGACCAAGGCACGTCCAGTGCATTTAGCATCAGGTGATTCTAGTCAGAGCAGAGGTGTAATGGGGGTGGAAACCAGCTCGCGGTGGGTTGAGGCAGGCATGGGAGGTGAGGAAATGAGGAGTATAGGTAGATAATCCTTTCACAAACTTGGCTGGGAGGGGGAAAAAAGAGATGGGGTGGTAGCGAAGAGTGATGTCCAATCCAGGCAGATTTCTTTCAAGATGGAAGGGACCGGGAACGAGATGCAAATGAGAAAGAGGCTGAGAGCAGAGAAGGGAGAGGATCCCCAACTGGGGAGGCTGGGGCACAGGAGCTGAGCTCGGGGGAAAGTGCCCTGCGTGCAACGAGGGGAGACTTCTCGCGCTGTGAATGGAGTGAGCAGTGAGCTGGGCCTGAGTGCAGACAAGCTGGGGCACTGGGGGGGAGGGGAAAGGGGGAGGGGGGAGGGGGAGGGGTTGTAGGTTAGGAACTGTGGGGCCTGAGTCCACATCAGCTGCAGGGAATGGGAGAGCACTGACTGGGGACAGTCTAAGGCTCAAAGAGCAGCATCCAGTGGAGGAAACACACCGACCCAGTCTTTTCTGGAAATGCAGATTGTAGGCTCAGAGACATCAAGCTCCAGATTGCAATTGGTATAAAACCAAAACTACAACAAATATGCCGTGAGACTATACAGTATTCCCAGAGAAATCCTCCTCAAGGACCATCCCCATTGCTTCTTTGATTAAACACCTTCAAGGCTCCCCATCAAATACACACAGAATAAAATCACTCTGTTTACAAAGGCGTTCAGCACCCTAATGTGGCTCCCACACAAGACCTTTCACCTGACATTCTCTCCTCCCTGCCCTGGTCCAGCCACTCCCTGCGCCCCTCTGCTCATGGGCGTGCTGCTTCTGACCCGACCCTGCTTTCCCTCCGGCTTTACCTGCTGGAACTCACCTCTCCTTTAAGGCCTGGCACTAAAGTCATTCTTTCCCTGATGCCTTCTTCCAAAAATGTCTTTTCTCCTGTCTTTTTGCTTCCAGAGCACTCTAAAGCTGTAGACAGGACTTCCAGAAGCTGTGTTAAATTAGGTTTATCCGTGCTTATGCTTCTTCCCCACTGGGCAATAAGCTCCGAATGCAAGCTTACTTGTGTTTGATGTGGTACCACCCTCTCCACCATGGAACCCACCCTGGTTGTGTTCATGCACTTGACTTGGCATGGTGCCAGGCTGAGCTGTGCCTTTTGTGGCCACGGAAAGAGCGAGAAGGCTTTCTGACAAGTAATAATGATCTGTGTATTAAAATTGAATATATCCTATGAGTGCTGTCTTTCTGGCTAGAAAATCCTACTATTGGCTGGGTAGGCATTGAGCTAGAAATTAGACCTAGGGGTTAAAATATTAGGCCAGTGTATAGGACATTTTGGGCCCTAATCAGTTGAGTTATTCATTGGCTCTTCTTGCTTCCTAAGTTTTCCTCGCTTGGTATCTTAGAGACGTTTTCCTTTCGGATGTACTGCATCATTAACTCCTATTTTTCCGGCTTCCATAATACAATATGGCAGAGGTGGCGGCATCACACGCATGCAGGGTCTGTTCTGTTTGCTTCTAAGAGAATAATTACTGAAAACTTCTGGCATGGAAAGGAAAAGCACACACTGAGATTTTACTATATACCTGGTGCTCTGGAGACTCTATCTGTTTGATCCTTACAGCAGCTCTGGAAGGTGGATGTTACTGTCCTCATTTTTTTCAGATGAGAAAATGCAGACACGGGCAGAGGGGTTAAATGACTTACAAAGATCCTGTGTCCAGTTGAGTGGTGGGCCCAGGACTCAGAGCCCAGACTGCCTGACTCCCGAGTTCAGATCCCCACAACCCCAGTTGACAGCACATCACCAGGTGGTTCGAAAGCCTGGAGCGTATAACCCTGACAGCACACGCTACCCATGGCTGGGGACTTTGAACGTCTGAATTCTGCGTGGGCTGTGCGTCCAATGGAAGGATGGAAAGAAGTTGGTGTCTGATTAAAGTTTCCATTTGCTCCAGAGAAATATCAAGGAAAAGCAGGAGATGGTTTAATCTGAGTGACTTAAGGCTAGCAAATTATCCACTGCGGTATGGACCCTCCAGCTGACCGACTCCTTTCCACCCTTCCTTACCAAGCTCGGGGCTCCCTGGCACCCCTGCATCCTTTGGCTTAGACAGAGGAAGATGGCTGAGTGTGGGTTCATGGAGAGAGGGGCCAGCGAAGCCGGGAAGACTTCAGGTGCCCTGTCCATTAGTCTCTGCACACCTTGAGATCTGCCCTCTATCCAATAAAACTAAAAGGGTCAGGTAGCTGAGCACTGACTTTGAAGCAGTGGTCTTTTTAAAACACAGAGCTGTGTTACTGCTTTGCTTAAACATTTTCAGAAGCTTCCCCGGGCCTCCTCAGCCCCTGCCTAACTCACCATGTCGCGTGGATTCCCAGAGGCGCCACATTCTCTGGCCTTTGCGTGGGCCAGCCCCTCTGCCTGGGATGGGCTGCTGCTTTTGGCCGAGTGAACCATGCATGCTTAAAAATATGCTAAGATTTCTCAAGGGTCACCTTCTTGGTGAAGTCTTTTATAAATTACCGCCCCAGGAAGGATTTGACGTGTCTCATGTCATCCCCAGAGGTGGTAAATAGTGCAAAAAACAAACAAACAAAACTGTGATGGAACTGCCTTTTCCATAATTTTTGAGTTCCAAATCCTACAACGATTGCCGGTTCCAGGCATTTCTACTATACCCAGAACACTGTTCTCTGCCCCCAGTCAAATGAATCTGTTTGTTGCATCCTGTCCACAAATACCCTCAAACCTAAGTCATCACACCCTTTACCTGGATGCCCTTTTCCTCTGAGTCAAATCATGGGAAATGGAGACGTGAGCTTACATGTGGCAACAAAGGGCTTTCAAAGGCTACACCTCATTTGGCCTTCACAACAGCCAGGTGGGTCAGTGGTACAGACATTATTGTTCTTATTTCCAGCTGGGCATGCAGAAGGGAAGGAGGCCTACTGGCTTGCTCTAAGTCACCCAACTAGTTCAAGGTTAGGGCCAGGATTAGAAGTGAGGACTCAGGCTCTTGGTCCAGAGTTCGTCTCATACACTGAACTCTGAAAGTAGAGGCGGCCCTGTGGGTCAGTGTCCTCAAAGGTACTCTCCACACTCATCCACCTGTTTACAACCAGGCCCTGGGGAACCAGTCAGCTTAAAGGGTGACCCTATTCTATCAGGGGATTATGGGCATCAGGGAATTGTGGATAAGGAATCAGAAGCCTTGTGCTTTGGTCCTGGCTTTGTCACCTTCCTTGTTTGGAAAGGACTTAGCTAAGGCATCACTGCCTTTGAAAATGTTTTCTCCTCTGTAACACGGGAGTGACTCTTTCTATCATGCCTACCTCGCAGGGCTGTTGTGAGATCACACGAGGCAATGGACATGAAGGTCCTTCGACATTACGATATGGCTGCATTCAACGATAAGCAGATACCCTATTCGCGGTTTGCTTCGACTTCTCCAGCCAAGTGTGTGAACTGCTGGACCACAGGAGAGTGGGGTACATCCTTTCCTGTTGCTTTAGGGCCTCTGTTTCCTTCTCCCTTAGCTCTCGTTCGGTGCCAGCTCCCAGCTTTCTGAGCTGAACCTGCAGAAGCGGCAGCCAGGTCCCCGCCCCTGTGCCAGGGCTACCCTGGTGGCAATCGGCATCACGCTGGGTGCAAGGCAGAGGTAGTGGGGGAGCGCCACTCCGCTCACATCTCTGCCCCTGGGTTGCCTTTTTTTTCTTTTAATAAATTTATTTATTTTATTTATTTATTTTTGGCTGTACCGGGTCTTCGTTGTTGTGAGCGGGGGCTACTCTTCATTGCGGTGCACGGGCTTCTCATTGCGGTGGCTTCTCTTGTTGTGGAGCATGGGTTCTAGGCGTGCGGGCTTCAGTAGCTGTGGCACGCAGGCTCAGTAGTTGTGGCTCACGGGCTCTAGAGCGCAGGCTCGGTAGTTGTGGCGCATGGGCCTAGTTGCTCCGCGGCATGTGGGATCTTCCCGGACCAGGGCTCGAACCCGTGCCCCTTGCATTGGCAGGCAGATTCTCAACCACTGTGCCACCAGGGAAGCCCCCCTGGGGTGCCTTTCGTCATTATTAACCCCTTTCCTAGATGCTTGTAGAATTCTAATTTCTTAAAGTCTCCTCATTGTTTATCGCACTTGCCTTTCTATATAAGGTTTCCTTCAAGGAAAATGATACAAACCACATCTCACAACAAAGCCGGAGAGAGAGGTGCAGAGCTCAAGAAGGAGGGCCATGGATCTGAGCCATTGTGACGTGGAGGCAAAACTACTGTCAGTCTCTGAATGATGGTGTCAAACCCTGGCATGACTCAGAACACCTAGCAGAGATGGGCTAAGATATCAGATAGTGATGGCGGGGACAGTTTAGGATGCTCTCTCCCATACTTGGGTGACAATATTTATGATATTTCATATCTGCTATACCTGCTCTGAAAAAGAAATTTTGTTTCCTGGTCAGGTTTGAGCTGTCATCACCTGTAGCTTGAACCCAAAATATTGAAATCTTTTTTTTTTTTTTTTTTTTTAACAAGGTTTGGTTTATAATGCCAGGAAAGGATAAAATATTTAAAATTGGTACTACTCTGGGAATTCATGGTGGACTTGGATTCCCTTAAAAAAAGATGTGAATATAATAAAATAGATACAACATAACAAACTCTATTGAATACAATTTCATTTTCTTTGATTCCTGAGTGGGTAATGCAGGATCTTACAGAAGTTCAGGGTCACTATTATAAATATCAGCTGTCATTGTACTGGTGAAACATATAATGTGCCAGTTAATAATAGCTTTACGAAGTCACAGAAGATCAGATAATAGAGGTTTTGCTGTAACTGGGTTCATGATGGTTAAGAGAATCAATACATTTTCCAAAAGAGCCTAAATCACTTCTAGGAAATAACTCATGCTCTGTGAGAATAGAACAGGATTTACAAAGAAGTGCTTGGTACTCCCTGGAAGAAAGGTGCTGTATAATTGTAACTGGTTCATTCTGTGCCCAAGGCCCTATCCACTAACCATACAGGCTCTCCTTAAATGGAGTGGAAGATTTCTCCAGTCTTTCCTAAATCCAAGGAACAACATGCAGCTCGGGATGGGCACATCACAAGAAGAAATCTTTTAAGGTCATGTTCAGAAGGACCCTTTGCTTAAAGGAATTTGGA
Organism: Balaenoptera ricei; assembly: GCF_028023285.1. NCBI lineage: Eukaryota > Metazoa > Chordata > Mammalia > Artiodactyla > Balaenopteridae > Balaenoptera > Balaenoptera ricei. The sequence continues at coordinate 9,407,056 of NC_082648.1, read as the reverse complement.
CTGGAATTAGAGTTCTCAGCTCTGACTTGAAGAAAGAGAGAGAGAGCAGGGAATGAAGGAGAGAGGGAGGGGGAGAGAGAGAGTCAGAGTCACACCACACACCACTTAGCCACCAAGGACAGAGTTTCCGTGCTGTTTCATTAGAACACGAAACCTATTCTGTTGACTACGAGTCCGCTGTGAGCCGAAAATAACTTAGTTCACACTTCCTTAGCGTCTGGGGTCCCATCATTCTGAGTCATGGCCACGTTAACTCTGCTACTGAAAAAGCAAGAGCGTGGCAGCATGGCCAAGCCCATGGCACCACCAGGCAGGGAAGGTTTCCCCCCCAATGCAAGACAGCGGGACGGGGTGCCCTGGGGTTGGGCTGCAGAGAGAAGGGGAGGGGAGGACACTTTCTTTTCAATACTCGCCACTTTCTCTGTAGAATTCAGTTCTCCCTGCCTGGGGAGGATGGAAATTTCTGATTTCCTGTATCTCTTCTAACACAATGAATCTCGCCATCCCGGGAGGGCAGCTTAGCTGTGGCTCTGGCGGGACAGAACTGGCCTGGCTGGGTAGCCACTCAGCAAAGGGAGGACATTCACCCCGGACTTCCTGGGGCCTCATGAACGTCAGGGAGCCCCGCCGCTCAACTGAGTGGCAGGGAATCACTAAGTGATAAGGATAAAGACCAGTCGGGGTCCCTGTGCAGCTTTAGGGCAGATTTCTATTTCCCCTTGTGGTGGAGAAGCAGATTCCGAACTGCATTCAAACACAATACGGTCTCCAGCAAGGAAGAAATGAATCCCTTTAAATCTTCGGCCCTTCGTGTGGTACCCTCCCCTGCTGCTCTAGGGCTCACAGAAGCCTTTTGTTATAGTCCTAGGAATGTGTACTTAATAGAGAAAGCGTGGTTTTGTGGTTGCTGTGAAAGAATACCGAGCGGGGTGGAACAGACCTGCCTCTCAAAGCCTGATGCTGGCCTGGGTCAGGGAAACAGGGAAATTCACCAGAGACCGTGTTTCCCCAGCGCTCTCGCAAAAGTGCAGGAGTGAGGGGCACGAAATAATCCCAGACAAGCATTAAGTGTCCTCAGGTGAGTGAGTGTCAGTGACAGGGGAGTTACAGGAGGTTTGCTGCATTGCTGGCTGTGACTAATGCGGTGGGTACCTGAGAATTATTCCCGTATCCTCCCCTAAGGGACTTGTGCAGAAAATAGGCAGTCTGCTTACTGCGATTGAGTCTGAGAGCACGCAGCAAAATATTGCAAGGAATTAGAGGTGGAGGGGACCTCAGAGCTGATTGTCACCAGCCTTCTGGTAATCAGGCAAGATTCGTGCAAGATTCACATGAGGAGTGTGAATACTGTCCATTTCTCCAAAATGGGGACACCAGCTATGATAATGAATAAGGAAATGATAAACGGTACTCTGATCAAGTGGAGAAAGGTCCCTGATGAACAAATACCTCATTCCACATAAAACATTTTACAGTGTTATATAAATTTTAGGTAAAGCCAAGGCTTGGAATCAGTCAGCATTAGGACATTTTTACTGCCACGTGCATCTGATTTCAAAGTGATGCTTTTAGACAAGGTCAGCCATATGCAAAATTCTGAAGCAGGCAAATTCCATCTCGGCTCCCCACTTCTTTGTCCTTTTCCTTTCAATGACAGCACAAGGTATCATGGAATAAGGAGAAGCACAGGCTTTGGGTCAGGCAGCTCTGGTTTAAGTTCCAGCCCTGTCCCTGACTAGCCTATGACCTGGGCAGGACACTTCATCTCCTGTCTTCATTTCCTCATCTGTAAAAAGTAGATCTCAGCTCACAGAGATTGCTGTGAAAATTACACGTGTGAAAGTGCTGGGTCCTCAGCAGACTCAGAAATGTCACCCTTCTTTTCTTCTTTCCTCCCTTCCCATCCTCCCCCTCCCCCAAACCTGTGTCTAGTGATGTACACATCCCCCCATCCATTAAAACACACTTCCAGGAAGAGATCTAAAAATGATGAATGTTCTAGTGAAATGACCACCCAGTGCTTAATGAGCCATCTCCCTAGTCTATGGGCTTTTTAAAACAAAAATCCACGTTCAAGGGGTAAAATGCTAAGAGTAGAAATCCAGGCACTAAAGGAAGGGCCAGGAAGTATTCTGAAGGCAGCAAGTCTTTTATGGAAACTCTGAAGGCAGACAGATAAGCAGATAACTACAGTGGCAGGGTCACCATGGAATGTTCCAAAAGACACTGCTTCTTGGAATTATCACCAGCCTTTGCTAAACCGTCTTCCCTTTTCCTATCGTCTGCCAAGCATTATATTTATGGAAACAGAGGATTTCTCAATTTTTAGTTAAGATTCTAAAGGAGTCCCGTAATCTAGATACCACCAGAGTGTGAAGTAAAAGATTGGTTGAGGTTGAGATCCTGTTATAAACAGTATCTGGGTGATGAGCAGAGAAGAAAAAAACATAGAGGGCCAATTATTTGCCGTACCACTGCTACGTGCGGTGGTATGAGACTTGCTTTAATAAATGTCATGGAACTAAGAGTTTAAAGAACTTTCTGACTGTTGGCATTGCTTCAAAATGGCAAGACTGCCTGTGAGACGTTGAGGTCCCACTCTCAGACGTGTCCAGGCAGAAGGTGGATGGTCATCACCCAATGAAGCCACAGGTGGAATACCCATACCGGGCAGGGGTAGACCAGATGACCTGGAATGTCCATCTAAGCCCAGGAATCCTACTCTAAAGCTATAAAAGCAGCGGCGAAGAAAAAAGAAAACAGTAAGTTTGAATCTTCCAGAAGGTGTAGGTTATTATTAAAGATGGACCCAATTCAGCTTTCCAGGTTAATCCTGATCAGAAACAGAGTAAAATCGGATATGTGGCTCTTGCTAATGTTGACAGGCATCCATGTTTTAGATTGGCTCTTGCCAACTGGAACCTCAAGACACAACAGGTATTTTTGTTTTAGTATGGCTTCTCTTATACTAATTCACACTTAAATTTTAAAAGAAACCATGGATTGTGGCACACAGATGCTTGATTCTGAGCTGTAGGGCCTCTGACAAAGACACAGATAACTCACGCATGCACCCCCTTCACCCCTCCCCCCATACCTACACCCAGCTCTTTCTAGGTCTTCAAAAATGCATTTGAATTATTAGTCTGCGCTCTTTCTGGAGTAAAGACGTGTTTTTCCTCATGGGTTTATATTCAGGGGTTTTCTATTTGAAACTTGGTGCTATTGTGGCCCCCTCAACCCCTCTGTGAATTCTCACTCTGCAGCGTCATAGCCCAGAAGGACTCAGGGGAAAAGGGGGTTGGGGTTCATGACCCATGCTCAGGGTCAGCACACAGAAGTCTTGAAGTAAAATGCTCTATTCCTTCCCCAGATTCCTGAGATGAGTTTTACAGAGCGTGTGTGGGGATATGGCCTCATTATAGCCTAAGGGACATCTGCAGACACTGATCCCTCCCAAAGGAGGATGCAGGAAGGCACGAAACTGAAGATAAGGAGCTGGTGCTACTTAATCAACCATGCATCTCGTGACTTCTCTGTTCTATTTAAAAATTTAAAAATACACACACAGACAAATATATAGTTCAGTGAAATTATAAAAATGTACACTGAGTCAAAACATAATGATGGTTTGGAAATGACCCATTATTTTGGATTATCCGTATCATTCTCCTTTTCTTAGAACAGAAAGTCAATAGTTGAGTAAGCACTTCTCCTGTTTTACTTGTATATTTTCATTCCTCCCCTTTACATCTTCTTTTCTCCTTTTCCTTCACATCTCTTCAGGTTCTTTCCTATATTCATTTTGTGTCTTTCCTTCGCTATGTCTTTACTGTACTCTTTTCTCTTTCTTATCCTTTCCTTCCTCCCACTTCCTATCATTACAAATAGGTCGTCCAGGTATCCCTGATTCCCTGAAGTCACATTTGTCTACTCATCCTTCCTCTTCCAAGCACTCCTTTATTTTTCCTAGGTACACCTTTTGGGTTCCGTGACCCAATTCCAATGTGTGGGGTTTGTTTGGGGGCGGGCAGGGCACTTGCCTCACAACACCAAGCAATTCTCAGACACCAGCATAGTGTCCTACAATTCAGCAATTCTGACACTATCTCCCTGGAGAAAGCATCCGATTCCACAGGTTGAGGGCTCAGTCTCACAGGACTGCCTCCCTCTCCCACAACTTCAGACGCCAGACGCAAGGACACACTGACACCCGTGCTTCTAACCAACAATAAATCAGAAGTTGCCACCACTTCCTCCTTCCTTGGGTTCGATTAATATGCTATAGCGGCTCACAGAACTCAAGAAACATTTTACTTACTAGATCACTGATTTATTATAAAAGGATATTATAACTCAGGAACAGCCAAATGGAAGAGGTACAGAGGGCAAGGTGTGGGCAAAGGGCGGGATCTTCCATGCCCTCTCCCAGCTCACCCTTCTCCCAGTACCTCCACATGGTCACCACCCCAGAACCGTCTCTGAATCCAGTCCTTCTGGATTTTTATGGAGGCTTTATTACATAGGCATGATTGATTAAATCATTGGTCATCGGTGACTGATTCAACCTCCAGCCTCTCTCCCCTCCCCGGGGGTCAGGGGGGTGGGACTGAAAGTTCCAACCCTCTAATCACATGACTGGTTCCCCTGGCAACCTGCCTGCATCCTCAGGTGCCTCCAAGTCACCTCATTAACATAACAAAAGATAACTGTGCCACTTTGGGCACTTAGGAAATTCCAAGGGTTTTAGGTCTGTGCCAGAAATAGGGATGAAGACCAAATACTTATTTCTTATTATAAATCACAATATCACACCTACTGTCTTTTACTATTTTTCTCTTAGGGCTTTGTTGCCTGGTACCATCCCCTTCAATGTAGTTTTCTAGGATACCTTGTCAGTTACTTTTTTCTTCTTATTGTATCCTATGGAGGAAATGGGCGGTGGATGGATGGAAGTGGTGTGGCCACAATTGTGGAGAAAAATAAAAAATTCACGTTAAAGCTAGAGTTGCTTGCATGGCAACAATGGTTTGTGGGGTCCAAGCCCATAGCTGAGATTTTGGACTAAGCTACATACGCCGCCCTTGCTGTCAAACGTTTGAAAACTTTGCTGACAAAAGAAATGGTTTATTCTGAAAATTCTAGGAATGTCTTGTAGGTATTCTTTTTCAAGTGAACTTTATGTTTCTCTTTCATGACCCTTTCACTGATTTATGGGTGGGTATATTGCTGATGATCACTGGGGAAGGGGGTTGCAGGGTAGGAAAGAGAAAAATATATGCTCCTATTACTTAAGAAGAATGTGCTAAGGTACCTTTGGTCAAATAACTGGTTCAAGAAGTAATTCCTATTTTTGCAAAACTTCTTGGGGCAAGAGTAAAGGTGATAGGATACCACCTATCATTCTTCTGTTCCCAAAAGGAAATAAAATCTGTGAATCCAATCAAACAGCAATTGCTCTAGTATCAAAGGCACCTCTGGCCAGATGCATCGTGTTTCACTGGGAAGGTGGCTAGTTTACATAGATACATGCAGGTAAAGCCTCCACTCTTTAAATATATGTTCCTGCCTGGCAGTGAGTAAAACCTAAAGTGGATTATTTGCTTAGTCTTTACATATTATTTTATTATGAGACTATTTTTTTCTTTCTCATCCACCTTTCAAACAGGCTCAGAAATGAAAAAACTTTCATTTCTGAGGTTTCACAGCACAGCTGTCAACCTGATAGCCTCAGGCCCCACCTGGCTCATGACTAACGAGCCCTGCAAACTTAAGCGACCCCAGCCCAGAGCCACTGTTTCCTAAGCGGAAGCCTGGCCACGCACGTGTTCCTTGAAAGCCCCTGTGAATCTGTACTTTTCTTCACTCTACCAATTTTCCCTACTACTACACACTCCTGCATGTGCTTCATAAAAAGTGATGTTTGAAATGTACTATCAAAATCTACCTACTCTCCAATGTGCATTTATTTTCTTTGAAATTCTTTAAGATCAAAACTGAGTAGATGCCTGTTTCTACCACAATTTACAACTGCAGGTAATTCCTACTGAGCTGTAAAAAGCCACTCAATTACAGCATTTGCATGAGAACCAGATTGCCTATTTATAGATAACTTTACAGCCTAAGCTTACCTGGAGATTTGAAACTGGTGGGCCTCGGACTCTGCCTGCATCTTTAAAACCCAGAAAGAATTCTACAGAACCAAGACCATTCGTCAATGTGACAATTCTGCTTGTTGACTTGAATGGGGAGGGACACCACCAAATGACTATTAAAAGTCACTGTTTTCCTTTAAGGAATATTCAGCATGTTCAGAAATGTCAGGTCTTGAGTGAAGGCTGATTCCCGGGCTCAAAGGATGAGCTCCTAGAGTTGAGCTCATCAGCTCCTTTGGTGCCGGAAGAATGAACACGACGTATGTGTGCCCTGAAGTTCAGAGGCCTGAACTTCATCCCTGCACTGAAAGTGCAACTCTTTGGCCAATTCTTAAAAATAGCAATTATCTTACAACTCAAATAAAAATATATTAAAGCTTAAAAGTTCCTTGAGGACAAGGGCCTCCACTTTAATACTTTACTGTCCGTTGTCTACAGCATTTAGCATGTTGCCAGGCTCATTGTTAGGAAACTTTTTTACACGAAAACCTAGGATGACTGCTTCATTATCAACTTACACTGATTGCCCAGGACAAAGGGATATAGAGCTACCCATCTTTCTTTGGTGTCTGTTTCCTTAATAGTTCCCAACTACTAATTGATCAACTTCTCTTTTTTAAAATGTATTTAATTGAAGTATAGTGATTTACAATGTTGAGTTAATGTTTGCTGTACGGCAAAGTGACTCAGTTATACATGTATATATTCTTTTTCATATGCTTTTCCATTATGGTTTATCACAGGATATTGAATATAGTTCCCTGTGTTATACAGTAGGACCTTGTTGTTTATCCATCCTCTATATAACAGTTTACATCTGCTAATCCCAAACTCCCAATCCTTCCCTCCCCCACCTCTCCTCCCCGTTGGCAACCACAAGTCTGTTCTCTATGTCTGTGAGCCTGTTTTTTTTTTTTAATAAATAAATAAATAAATAAATAAATAAATTTATTTATTTTTGGCTGTGTTGGGTCTTCATTGCTGCGCACAGGCTTTTCTCTAGTTGCGGCGAGCTGGGGCTACTCTTCGTTGTGGTGCAGGGGTTTCTCACTGCAGTGGCTTCTCTTGCTGTGGAGCACAGGCTCTAGGCACGCGGGCTTCAGTAGTTGTGGCACGTGGGCTCAGTAGTTGTGGCTCGCGGGCTGTAGAGCGCAGGCTCAGTAGTTGTGGTGCACGGGCTTAGTTGCTCCATGGCATGTGGGACCTTCCCGGACCAGGGATCGAACCTGTGTTCCCTGCATTGGCAGGTGGATTCCTAACCACTGTGCCACCAGGGAAGTCCCTGTGAGTCTGTTCTGTAGATAACTTCATTTGTGATTTTATTTTAGATTCCACATACAGGTGGCATCATATGGTATCTGTCTTTCTCTTTAATTGGTAAGCTTCTTAATCAATCTTCCTGCAGTATTTGTTTTGCAGTATAATTGGAATACCATCAAATTCTTACCCTTTAACCTTTCCACCACCTTCCAAGTCTACCTTTGTCTGACGTGTGGACAACAGAAACTTCCTTTTTATTAGACTTTTGGGTCCCAGAATGATGCCTCTCAATTGTTTCTTACTTTATACCTTTCACTTACTTGATTTCAAAGATTATTCGTCAACTTGCTATCTTGATTATACTGCTCTACTGAGGGGCTACAGCAACTCGTCATTGTCCCAAAAGATCACTGCGGCTCCTCAGTAGAACAGTAAATACATGATATCATTTAATGCTCATAACTCTGTGACGTAAAGTGTCTGGTTTACAAGAGAAGAACCAAGATTTTGCGAGGTCTAAGGTTACTCAGGTCACACAGTCATGGCTACTCATTGTTTGTAGGACAAAGACCAAAATCTTTAACATGACATTGCCTCACTCTCCCTCACCATCCTCACCCCTTGCAGTTCTGTAACGTGTCAGTCTGGTTTCCCACGGCAAATCCACCAAATGTCAGTTGGCTGGTCTTTCTATTCCTTGAAGACCAAATCCTCTTCTGGGCTCAGGGCTTTCACACACCCTGCTCCCCTTCCCAGAAATAATCCCGCCTCCTCTACCCGATTAACTCCTGCTAAGCTTTTAAGTCTCCTCCTAAACGTATGCCGTGGACTAGGCCAAGTTCCCATGCTTTGTGCTTTCAGAGCTCCTGTAGGGCTGCACTGATACACTTACCCTCGAGTGTAACTATCCGAGTCATACCTGTGTCCATCCCTGCCCCTGTCCAAGGTCCCACTAAACTGCAGCAGAAGCATAAAAAAGGTACGAACCCGTGAAGAGACAGAATGGGAGAAGCAACAATGGTAGTTGAGAGGGGTATGCAACATTTTAGAGGATGGAAAACAGACGGACAATTGGTATCTGACTCAGCAGAGTGGGACAGCTGAATCCTACCTGCCCGTGAGGGGACATGCCAGCAAGACACAAGCTGGTTTCCCTGACAGAGCCCCCCCAAACCTCAGAAACTAGAGGTACCAAGTGCCTGTGAAGGCAGGAGGGAGCAGGGGAGGCGCTGTGGGCATCTGTACTCCATCCCTCCTCCCCCGCCACGCCAGGCCAGCAGCTACTCCTCCTGGTAGATGACAAAACGTTTGCTGGCTGGAATCAGGTTGAGTCAGAGGATGAGAAGGTCCAGGGGAGAGCAAGGCTGAGAACACAGGGGAATTCAGTGGGACTCCGCATAATGAGTGATAAAAGCTCAAGCCCCTCCCCAGCTTGGCTCCTCACAAGCAAGAGACCACAGGATTTCTTCGGGGGCAAACTCACTTGCCCCAAAGACTTCCGGAGTCTGCCGTGAGACAGCCAGATTTTCATCCAATTGGACCATTACAGTTGGACCCGCCAGGCATCAAGCCTCACCTGTGCACACAGAACTGCCAATCGCCTTTTTGAATAGACACCTAAGAGTCACCATCCAATTTAAAAAAACAAACAGATGACAAATCAAGTGATGAAAAGTGCTATGAAGGAAAACAGTGCAGGGTAAAGGGGATGGGGAGCGAAGGGGGATGCCATTATGGATAAAGCTGTCAGGGAAGCTTCTCTAAGGAGGTGATATTTGAGCAGAGACTGTGCCATGGGAATAACTGGAGGAACAGCCTTATAGGCAGACAGATAGCAAGTGCAAAGGCCCTGAGGTGGGAGCACGGGCAGAGGGTTCTAAAAGGAGCAAGAAGACCAGTATGGCTGAAGAGGAATGAGCAGAACAAAAGGTGATACAGAATGAGACTGGAGAGGTGTACAGGGCTAATCGGGGCCAGATCATACAGGGCCCGGCAGTCCATACTCAGCTTTCCTAAATGTAACTGGAAGCCAGTGGAGGTTTTGCAGCAGTGAAATTACACAATTTGATTTCCATTTTACAGCGGATTACTCTGATAGCTGTGCGGGAAATGGACTACGTGGCTGGTGTTAATTTCTGGGGAAGCATCAGTCTCCCCCACTACACTGTAAGCAACATGGAGGCAGGGGCCGCATCTGCCTTGGTCACTGATATATACCTAGCACATCACAGTGGACAGCAGTCACCCGACAAATTATCTGTCGAAAGAATGAATAGAACAGCAAAAGTAGAACTAAAATTAGTTCTGAGAATCCAAAGCCTGTGGTCCTTCTAACACACTAATTAGACTTCCAGAAAAGATAAGGCTAGCAGACAGTCCTGTGGTACTTTAATACGATTTTGGTGAAGACCATCACATAATAATAATATCTTGGTTCGGTCTACAGCTACTGTGACATCACTGTGATCTATTTTAAAGTAAGAATACGTTGAAAATGACAATTATTCTTATGTAGACAAATTGTGCTAATTAGTGTTTACAATGACAGTCACTATTTATAACATATTCCAGTTAATCCCAGTCTATAATATGAAATCATACATAATACCAACAGTAAGTTACATTGCAAACAGGCCCTATTCTTCTTCTTTTTCCAAGTGCCCCCGACTAAATCACTGTTTTGCATTTCCATATTTAGAGCTTATCCCAAGGCATTTTCACAAAGATATTTTTCCTTGCCTTTGTAAGTACATTACACGCAGCCTCACCAATGAGAATTCACCATTTCGAAAATCAATACTCAGTTCATGAGGACCGTTTATCCTTACAGATAAGTTGAAAAAATTCACAACTTTTACGCATTCTAGAAACAAAGTCCGAAACCCTGCTCCCTTTTTACTTTTATGATTCATTCATTCAACAAACATGTATTGACACTATATGCCAAAAAATGAAAAATATCATGTATACAAAGATAAACAGCGGTCTCTGTCTTCGAGTAGTCTAACAAGCAGACTTCTTATCGGCCAACAAATTTCTTCCTGGTTAATTATAATTTCTTTCATGCTTCCCTAATTTGCACGAATATAACCACAAAACCCCACCTATAAATAGTCCAGTTCATTGATTTCCTCTGATGCTGGAATGATCATTTCCTATAAAGCAAGCAAGAAAGAACCCCAGCTTGTGGCAGAAGTTTGGGGAGGTGGGACTCATAGAAGCTTCCACTGAATCTAGGACATTTAAGAAAGGAAGGCCACAATACCCCCTGAACCAGGAAATAACACCTATTAAGAAACTTGTAGAGAAGTGAACTTGGCTTGGGGCAAATCAAGTGATTAAGAGACATCCTTCCAGTAACTGTCTAACCATATGGAAATAGCTAGAAAGAGGACGGGGGTCAATTATTTTTATTATATGACAAGGGCAGGGCAAGTAGTAATGAGGCTACAGGTCACCAGGGAAAATTCAGGCTAATTAGGAGACCGAGCTTTTAAACTATGAGCTGGGCTATGAGAGTTGCTAAGGGAACCTACAGAATTCTCAACACTGGAGACATTCAAAGTTCAGTTCAATCCCAAGGGATGAGTTAGGAATAATTAACTTTGCCCAAATGATAGCAAACAACAAAATAATCCACCAGAGGTCCAGAGCAGGTCAAATGAACGTAAAGCCTATCGGAGAACTTTGTGCTATGGTTCAAGGTTGGTTATCGTGTGGTTTATACCCCAGACAATTCACACTTGGTGTTAGGAGAACCATGCCGCATACCTAGTCAACTGTGTCTGCCAAAGACAAGGAACAGTTAAAACTCCCAGTCTCTGTGTGATGGCTGAAAAGAAATGTTTGTAGTACTCATGAACCCATAACATTGAAGTCATAGGCATGTATCTAAACATGGGTTGAAAGAATCAGACCCAGAACCTTGAGACACGTTCCAGAACCCTCTCAATGCTTCCAGACAGAAGGTCCCTGGAGGTACCAGTCTCTTTAGAAATCTAAGCAATCCTTTTAACTACGAGGGCTGATCTTCTAGGAGAACTTGCTGATCATAAGTTTGAGCTTCTGGAAAATGCCGCCCAAGTGAGACTCTTGCGGCTTCTGTACACTTGCACTTTCTTGCCCTCTTAGACTTAGAGAAATTGGGGACGGACCTTCCCAGCCTCCTGGGCAGCTGAGGTTTGGAGGTTTAAGTGGTTCGTGTTATCAGACCCCTGCAGTGTCCTAACCAACAGGAAGTTTCCCCAGAGTTTCCATCACAGGAAGTTTCCTGTGAGGAAGCCCTTACTGCACAAACAAAGAGTTCTTCAGCCCCCCTGCCCCCCAGAACCTGCAGAGGCAGCTGAAGCAGTGTGGGCAGACGGGGGTGGGTGTGAAACAGGGGTAGAAGGCGGCAGGGGTTGAGGAGAAGACAGCATGCAGCATGGGAAGAAATGGAGGGGAACAAAGAAGTTCTTTTACTTCCTTTGGCCTTGGGTTTGTCAGGAAATCGCTTACTAACGGACACAGGTTGGCTTTCACCTCCTGGTCAGCAGCCTCATCCCTGGCCAGACTGAACTTGGAGAGAAAAGACCGAAGCAGAGTGAAGGTTCTGCTGGTCGAACTCCATCCTTAACCTCTGAGTCTGTTTCCCCATCTGTACAGCAAGGGGCCTTGTAACGATTAAACGAGATAGTTTAATCCATACATTAATATTAGTCAACTATGAGGTATCATATAAATATAAGATAGTACTAGCTTTACCATAACAATATCTTCACTACAGCAAATGCCTGGATGATAGTATGTTATCTGCAGAATAGCGAGGTCTCTCCCTGGGATGACCATTCTTTATCCTAGTCTCCGTCAAGGCCATCGAAATGAAACAGAGCACCAGCTGTGGAAAGGGAGCATTCGATTACATACCTGAATGTTTGGGTGACATCAAGAGTCATTAAACAAGCTTTTATTTTCCCAACTGTAAGGAACATTTTTAAAATGTAGGAAATTGGCCTAATTGCTCTAGGCCACAACCCGAGAGTGGCCTCTTCAACTAAATCAGATAACTCTGGAGAAAAATTTTGCCTTTTTCTTCTAAAGGCCAAGGTCAGAGTTTTAAAAAGAAAGGTCAGTTGAGCGGTCTATTTTGCTCTCTTCCAGTTAATTCATGTTTCTCTGTTCCCATTTTTGCCATCCTGATGTGGGGAATCTCCTCAGAATAATGTAAAACAAAAATCACTCATCCCACATGATGAGGACAACTTTTTCAATGAATACAGCTCATTTTTTGTTTCATCTGTATTTTTGCTTTTATTTTTGAAACCATGACATACTTGTGCTGCTTCAGAGGGCAGACTCAACACTCAGACAATGTTTGCCATGCAATATTCTGGCTTTTTAATGCTTTCTGGTGAACATCTGGCCACATACTCTCGAAGAACATTTTAAAATTTGACCCTCGTGTTTCAAGATAATTTGGGGGCTCATTCTGTCAAGGGTCAATACCACTGCCTTTTGTTTACAGACCTGCTGCAAAAACAGGCCTGCATTTCAAGCTTCTCGAGTAAAAAGAGGGGAACCCACCCAAAAGAGAGAGACAGAGACAGAGAAAGAGAAAGAGAGAGACAGAGAGAGAGAGAGAAAAGACATAATTTCGGAAGGAAGGGGGCAATGAAAATAGAAACTAAAAATGTGACAATGGAGCCTGTAGGTCAAAGGACAAGAGAGGACAACACATACAGATGGTCAGCAGAGCACACAAGACACATATTTTTAATAATAACAGAGGACATTCAGCCTGGTTGGTATGGTATTTCATGACGTATTATCACGAGTGTCTTTCATTTAAGCCCCATCGTTAAGGCCTCCCTGGAACCTCCCCCTAAAATCGAATGGTTTCCACTTCACAAGCCTTTATTAAGCACAAACCCTGTGGCAGACGTGGCCCCTGTCCTCGAGGAGTCACCCTCCAGCAGGGGATGTGGACACACCACTAAGTAGAATACAGTAATGAATTTCTGTCCAGCGACCAGCCCTGGACAGTAATAGGGGCTGTGCCCGTTAGGGCAGAGTGAGAGGGATGGATGGCGAGACAGGTGATGCACAGAGGACAGGATACATGTACGTGACCCAGAACACGGCGTGGGCTGCTTTTCAGTCCTCAGCTAGTCACTCCCCTCCCCCATGCCGGCTGGAGCTCCCCAAGGACATAAGCCACCACCAGGCTGTGACTTTGATTCTCAGACTCGAACACAGCCCTGCCCTTCAGAGGTGGACGCCAGTGGTGAATGGAGGCTGTAAAGATGTAACAGGCACTTGGGTGCAAAGCAGCAGCTCTAGAAAAACTTCCCTGAAGGCAAATCACTGGAGCCGAGGCTGAGAGGCCCCTCCAAGTCTTTCTTCTGCCTTGAGCCAGAACCAAAGCTGAGTAATTTCCAGTTTGTAATGATGAGAGACTTGAGGGAAAAATCTGCCTAATACTCTCGCTATCATCTGCTTTGGGTTAGGCACTTCTCTCTCCATGATTTAATTCTCACACCAATCCTGAGAGAGGGGAAAGTTTTTTTTTTGTTTTTTTTAAATTTCCCAGGTTAGACAAAGAAGCTGCAATGCAGAGAGATCAAGTGTCTTGCCCTTTTCTACAGCTAGGGACTAGGAAGCTAGTCACAGCCCTGTCAGCCTTGAAGCTCCAAGGCCTACCCACCGCTGCAGGGCCACAGAGACTTCCCTGCCAGTGGGATCCGGCTCTGCCACGCGGCCCACTCAGGGGGCTGAGAAGTCTGGCCACGAGGCGTTCTTCAGAACTTCATACCTGAATGAACCAACCAAAACGCAGGGTTCTCCTGTTGGTTTTGGTTGCGCTTATAAACTGGATTTATTTATCCAGTCTTTCACTATAATTCCATAACATTTCTTTAACGTTTTCTTAGTCAAATAGAAGTGAGCCCAAGAACCAAGTTTCTCGTCTTCTCTCTTCCAATACTTGGGATGAACAAACATCACCAGCTCCAAGGCTTGGACACCAGTAGCCATGAGGGGGCCCTGAGGCTGATGAGAGGATTCCAACTAGTTGGTGGGGCTCAAGAGGAGGTAGACATTGCCTGCAGGCTTACCAGGGATGGGGGAACCAGAGGACACGTGTGCATAACAGGACAGTGCTTTTTGGGGGGAACCCTAAGGAAGCGTCTGGGATGCGTGAATGATGGGTGGCCATGAAGGGGTTCTCTTGGAAAGTTTCAAAGCTGCATTCACCCATTCCCTCCTCAGGCTACATGGATAAAATTGTCTGTGGGTAGCTGTCTCCTCTTCTTCCTCTCCCCCCACCCCGCCCTGCCTTTAGTTAATTGCAGCTGTGGTCAAGGGCTTGCAGCCAGAAGTCCCACAATGCACTTCTCCACAGGAAGTTCCCAAGATCTCTTCCTGAACAGGAAATTTCCTGTGGTCCAACAGACATTCCTCTCAGCGTTTATCACTCACATACATTTGTTTTGGCAGATACTGGGTCTTGGGTAAGAACAACAAGAAACGGTTGGAGGGAAAGCTACCCCGGGGGGCGGGGGGGAAGCAGTTATTGTCAGGAGAAGAAAGTGTGACAGAATTGACTCCTATCTCAAAGGAAAACAAATAACTAGCAAAATGAACTCAAGAGATCTGAAATGTGTGAGAATGTAAATACGACTTCCACAGCTATGTACCACTTGAATTTTAATTTGTAACTCAGAGTGAAGGTAAGCTGGCTTTTGGGGGTGGCGAGAGGGGACCAACTTCAAAGCACTTTGCAGAATTTTACTGGGGTAAAATCTGGGTTCTTATAATTAGCATGGCTACAAAGTGATTTAGATTTTAAACATTTTTGCAATCTCCTTACCTATGTGCCCTAATATAACTTATTTCCTCATTTCAGAAGCCTTCCGATCTCCCCCACTTCTAGGGCCCCAGTCTACCCTTTCCTGAGTGGTTCACAAGCCAGGATTTCACATTTGTCTTACTTCTCTGTAGCTGAGTCCACATTTTTGGAAGCTCCAATGGGCGGTAAGAGGAAAATGCGAGTACTTGAGAATTATCAGCATCATTTTCCCTCCTAACTGGCCTTTCTGACTCCTGTCTTATAATCCATCATCCTTCGCATAGTTCCCAAAATATTTTTTCTAAACACACACAAAGGAGCACATCCCTTCCTTGCCTAAACTCCTTCAATGGTGGCCCACAGTTTTGGGGGTAAAGTTTAATTCTTCCACTAAGCACTGCAGGCCTCTTTGGCCTATCTTCCCAGTTTTATTTTCTACCATTCCCCTTCCCCCCAGTCACCAGCTTCTGGTAGTTTCTACAGCCAGTCGTGCCTCTTCACTTCTATTTGCCTTCCCCAAACCTGTCTTTACCTTTACTTTCCTTCATGACCCCACCTTAACCACTTTTTCCTTTCCTAAGTCACTTGCTTCTCCTCTGTGAGCCAATGACATGAAATGCATCCCCAATCACCCTATATTCTAATTTGTTGGTTAGTTATCTGTCTTCTGCAGAGACAAATTCTTTGAGGGCAAGAACTATCTTATTTATTTCTGGAATCACAGTACAAAGGAGGTGTGCCTGACACATAATAGTTGATAGGTATTTGTTGGAAAGATAATCTAAAATCTTACCCTCGCGAGGTAAGAAAAACTAGGGGAGTGTTCTTTTGTTTCTACTATAAATAAATAAACAAATAAACAGACTACACAAAACTATCTTGTGTCACAAGCATTCAAGCAATCTCGTATTTTAGTCTACGAGATGCACAGAACTGAAATCCTTTCCTTCAAGTCATGCGCTCTCGGAATGTCCATTTTCTTCTGTGCATAACATCAGTCCTATTTATTTTATTTGGGTTTTGGCTGTAGTGAGATGCTTGGCGGTCTGCCTCAGTGGCCCTATAACCTTTCCAGCTGGGCTTACTTAACCCCCTCTCTGTAAGTTCAGCTCCACCCAGACTCCAGGCCCAAACCTGCTGTTTATCAAGAGGAAGCTTGAGCCCAGTGGTTCAAGGAATCAGCACCCCAACGGCTGGTTTTACTGGGGCTTGCTGTCACCCAGAAAAAAAGTCTTTCCTGTAATGGGGTCCTTCATCTTGGTTTCCCACCCAGCTTTATATTCTACTCCTTCTTCAGGACAGTGTCCTATGACCGAATCCCAGCTTCTATGGCTGAGTTTCTGCTATCTGCTCTTGGAACCCTTTTCCAAAGTTAATGCTAGACCCCAGCTCCCAGCTACGAACAGCCGGCCTGCCTACCACACTCACCAACGACTGTCGGGCCTGCCTTCCTCCCACTGATACTGAAACTTCCCCACTTGCCCTGACTCTGTGGGCACAGCTGAGGTTTGGAAACTGAATTTCTGAAATAGAATATCCTTTCATTTCTACATTCCCAGAGTGTGGACTAGTGCTAGGCATTTGTATGAATAAAAATACGAGTGTCTGAAAGAATGAAAAGGCTATCAAAAACTAAGCTTTATGTATGCAATGAGCTGGATTTGCTGGAAACATCAGAGTGGAGGACCAACGAACGATTTCTAGGTTCTTACAGGAGAGAGGATCTTTCACTAAAGAAAGGATGTCTAAATGTTTCTCAAGAAGAAGGAGATAAAGCCCTACTTCGAGGATTTATCCCTCAGTGCTGTTCAATTCCTTAAAACAAAAGAAAGAGAAAAAGGAAGTCTGCAGAGAGAAAGCCTGTCAATGCACAGCCTCGGTGTCCTTGGTGGGTTCCAGGCACGGAAGATACACAGCAAGAGCTCTGCTTCAATGGTAAGCGATGCAACTCTGTGAATATACTAAAAGCCACTGAACTGCACACTCTCAATAGGTGAATTGCACGGTTTGTCGATAAAAGCTGTGAGTCAGCCTACCTCGTCTAACTGCAGGTCTCCAGTGCCATCAGCCTTGACTGTGGGCGTCTCCAGCATGTCTTACGCACAGCGCTTCTCAGTTATCAGCAGGTTAGGGGTCAAATCTGAGGTCACACAGTGGTTCTTAATCTAACGGTGATTTACGGGATTGCTGTTGGCTTCATTAGGGGATGTACCTAAAAATGGCGTTTACTGAGTCAGACAAATTAATAAACTGTGTCAGACTTTACTTTCTTATTACATAGAAGAAAAAAAAAAAAAAGGTAAGTGATGGGTGAGAATCGGCGCCGCCTTTAAGATGATCAGGACCTTCAATGCCTGTGATCACTCTGGGAGCTGTGGACAGTTGTTTCCACTCTTTTATTCCCACCTCATCGGGCTGGGAATCAGAAGGTCTGGGTTCAAATACTCATTCTGTCATTTACTAGCTCGATGACCCTGGACGAGTCATCGACCTTGTTCGCCAAGTCTCAGTTTCCTCATCTGTAGACCGTGGATAACACCACCCAGCTTGTGGGCAGTTGTGAGGGCTAAGGAAAATGACAAATGTCACGGGGCTGGCACATAACAGGTGAATGTGAATCTCGGCCAAGGAGCAGAAGAGGACATAGTCAATGTGTTTTTCTCCTTTCCTTTGTGCTCTGTGCGGAAAAGCCTCAAACTCAATCTACCCTCTCGTCTCAAATGTATCATAACTAGTTCTTTTCACGTGAGTTTCACTCGCAACGTCTTTCCTTCTTTACAGGACAGCAGCTGAACTGGAGGCTGAGGTGTCTGCATTTTATTTGTGCAAAGAGTCGTCTTCATTCAGAGGCAAAGGGAAAAAATCTGAAGAATGTGGCTGAGGTCACCTGATCATCATGGACTTGCTGTGGCCGCTCAGATCAAGTTCCCCACGTTATCTTCCTGGGCTTTCTGAAGTTGAGCTAACAGATAAGGCTGGGGGCCTCTTTGCATCTTAGCCAACATTTATTGGGTCCTCACTATATGCCAGGCACTGTACTAAGTGAATGGTTTTTCGGAAATCAGCTCTGTATAACCTGCAATGGCTCCCGATTGTAACTCAAGACGTTCACTTTGGCTCTAAGAAGTCCCCTCGTCGTGGCCTGATTTCACTGGAGAGTGCCCCTCCTCCACGAGTCACTACCAAGGCCGGAACAGCTGGTGCTCTTCTGCTAACAGGGCACCGGTTCCAAGGATGGGGAATTGCAGGCAAGAGGTTTTGTGAGGCAGGTCCTGCCCTGGGGCACGCCGGCCACCAGCGGACGGACAGAGGCCCTGCTCTTCAGTTTCAGGGCCGCCTCCAATTTAATCCACGTTTAAATTTACCTTTTAAATATATTCTGCTTTAACTACTCCTGCTTTATTTTGACAAATATTACACTCTGAGGTTCAATTTGAAGGAAGCAATTGCAGATATTAAAGGAAAAAAAAAAGGATTGATGCAGCTCATATCCAGTGAAACACTTACACATACATACACACACATGCTGATTTACTCTTAGAGGACTTGTGAACACAGAACCTCAAACAACGGAACGTTAGGCAAACAACATAGTATATATGCCATTTTCCAGAGGAGTGCCATGGACATTAAAGAAAGGTTGCTTTGGTCAATTCAACGGTCACAAAACACATTAAGATGTGTAAGATGATTAATTAAGTTTTGTGGGCAGTTACAACGAACGTAGGGAACGTGGTTCTTTCCTTTGAAGTATTCATCGCCAAATGGGAAAGAGAAAACAAATGTATGCATCAATAGCAAATACCATTGAGGTCTGCATGGGAAGATATCGAGGCACCATTTGTTTCTGGGAACCACCAAGTAAAACAATGGCTCTCTCCTGCCAAAATCCAGACTCCTAAGGATACTGATGTCCACATATCTGAGATGACTGTTTAATCTTGCACAGGCCCCACAAAGGGGCAAGGGTATCCCATAAAACTAAAACAATCTCAAGAGATTAAACACGGAGGTGCAATGAAACCCACAGGTACGAGAGGCAGGTGCCTTGAGTAATGCTGACCTCTCTGCTCACTGAGTATCTTCTTCAATTCCACAGCTAGCACCGGGAGGCTATTTTTAATCCCCAGGCTGTAGACAGCTGAGTTTGGTTAGAATGAGATATCTAAGTACCCAGGCAGCAGCGAGACGCCAAATGCCCGGAGCTCACCCTATAAAACTTGCTTGTACCCAAGCAGTGGAGAAAAGAACGTGCTTCCGGAGATCCCTGGGCCAGAATGGCTGAAATCGTCCTGAGCTTAAGGGTCAGACAGGGGCCGGTTTTAGAGGTAGCATCTCCCCTGTCTTTGAGCTTAGCCAGCGTGCGGGTCCAAGAGCTATTTTAAGTGCACCTTGGAGCCGTTTCTATCCGCACACCCACACCGATGTCCAGGATGGAGAGAGAAAAAGAGAGAAAGGGAGGGAGGCTGACGGATTGACTGGGCTTTACTGCTCCTTCCCCGACTTCCGTGGGCTCCCATTGTGCTTCTAAGAAAGCAGGATTCAGCGGGCGTCAGTGCTGCGGGCTATATTTATCGCCATCCAGCTGCCCAGTTGCTGAGCTTTTCACAATTACAAACAGCGGGAGAACAAGACGCCTTCCAGAGAGGCCATTTTCTCATGGTATTTATTCTAGATTTCTCTGGGATGATCTCAGCATTCATATCTTTTTGATAAAGGAAAAAAAGAAAAGGGGAGAGGGAAAAAACCCAGAGGTGGTGGGCACAGTTCTCTGAAGCCACTGCAAAAGAGGGTTATTTCTTCTCGACACAAAAGAAGGACGGTGCCTTCCCGTGCTTTATTTACTGTGCATCCAGGTTGATACCTGGGAAATCGGCTGAAGAATCATGCAGTGCTACACAAGGTAACTGTGAGTCGAGGCAGCTACTCATCCCTGGCTTTCTTTTCTGCCTCCTGAGAGGCAAACTGGAGCAAAAGGTATTAACAGAGGCAGGGAGGTACGCCACTGGCTTTGGAATGCGACTTGGACTGAATCCTGGCTGCCACCGTCCATCTGTGGGACCCTGAGTAATGTCCTTGAGCTCTCTGAGGTCACCTGCCCTAATAGTCCCTTAAGAGCGTGACTGTTGGTTGTGAATGAGATGGCATGTGGAAGGAAGAGCGGGCATCAGTTGGCTTCCTTTGGCGTTTTCTAAAACACCTTCTACAGCCCAGCCCAGCCCAGTCTGGAGTACAGTGTCCCCTGGGCCAGGCACCTGGGGTGAGCAGCCCAAAGCAGTACGGCAAAGTGGTATCCAAAGAGGATCCAACAAGTGAGCAGATGTACGTTACTCAGGGCAGTGCCTGGCACGTAGCCAGCATGCAGTAGGCGGTAGCTGTTATTATTTTACCCACCCAAAGCTCTGATATTATTCTCCACTGTTCCAACACGAGAAGATAGAATTTCAAGATACATTTTTGGATAGATTTTAAAGGAATATTCCTTAGAGTCAAACAATAAAAATTTTATAAACTTAAAAATTTAGTGGATATGGATTTGGTTATTCTGCAATTTTGCACCCTCCATCCCAGCCCCCAACTATGATTTCTATTAATTATTCTCTAATTATATAATATAGAGTTCTATAATTCTATTTATTATTCTATAAATTATTCTTGCAACACTGACTGCTTTCGTTAAACAAATGGTCACTATTAATTCTCAAATAAAATAACCATTTAGAGCTTTCTGAGTCACTTAGATGGAAATAAAACCTAAGGCTTTTTAATTTCCTCCCTTCTCTCCCTCAGCTGCACATAAGGGTTATTTGGTTTTACAGTAGATGAATGAAAATTGAACCCCATTAGCAGATGAGACCTGACTCTGAACAAGGATTAATTTAAATGTAATCCATCAGAATCGCGTGGGTTCCCTCAGGAGTGTGGATTTTGTCTAAAGTAAATGCTTAGCTGACTCTGGCCAACACTTCAAAAGTGTCTGCCACTGGGAGAGCAGGAATAAATGCACATCTATCCACAAGAACCTCTTCTAATTCTTTCCAGGTATAATCTGATTTAAACAAAGGGATGAAACAGCATAAAGAAAGGGGCCAACACACTATGTAAATGTTCTGTACAGAAGGAGAACCAAAGGCCCAAGACTTTGGTTTCCAAGCTCTGTGTGCATGTGTGTATGTATTTACTGTATAAACACACACACACACACATATACATTTATTTGTTGTACAAATTTATTTGTTTGTTGTGTATACAATACTTTGTTTCTAGTCTCAGCTCTCAGAACGGGCTCCTTTGCTGTCTTCTTAAACTACCCTCGACATGATAAGTGCCATCGATGATGTGCTGATTCCTCCTTTCCCCCAGAGTGGTTCTTAAAATGTCTCACTTCTCTCTTCCCCAGAAAACTGGAGTTCTATTTTGTTATGTACTTGGAACCCACACCTGAAGATTCTAATTCAGTAGGTCTGAGGCGAGAAATGAAATCTTTTTAAAAAGATCATCAGGTGAATCGGCTGTGCAGCTAGATTTGAGGACCACTGGCTATGACTATTTGAAAATGTAAAAGTATTATAAAAGTATATCAAAATAACAGTAGAAATTAACACTTACATGGTGCTATGTGCTAGTCATGGTTCTAAGAGCTTTACATATGCTAATGAGTTTACTATTAATTTGTATATTGATTTCTTTATTTAATTAAAGGGTGCTGGTGTAAAAACAGAACAAAAATCTAACTAACTGAGTTTTAACCAGATTATTCCTTTGATTTCTTATAACAAAGGAGACGTAACAATCTGTGTCCATTAACTGGACATAGGAATACAGAGAGACAACTACCTGTCCCTTAAGTAACACCTTAGAGAAATTCTACACAAGCAACATCTGTGATACAAGTTGTACATGTCAAAGTTTTAAAAAAATTATCAATAGTAATAATAATTTCAATTGACAGTGAAGTTTCTTTCTGAGAAGGTTTAGTGTGATATATACAAGAACACATATATTTTAGACAATCTCCCTATGGCAGAGAGATTGTCAGAATTTATCTGAATTTGAAGATGTTAATTTTAGCTCTGCTCTCTTTCCCCAAACTCCTCTAAAATAACAGCAAAGAGATTTTTAAGAAGGTACAAGGACAAAGACACCAGGAAGAGGAGATAAGAGCAAGAAGGAAAGGGGGGTGGGAGTGGAGTACAAAACAGAAAAACAAGCCAGAAATTTGAAAGCACATGAACCAATGGTAATTTACTTAGAAGAGACAAGAAAGTGGAATTCTAAACTCATAGTAGGGAAAGCTGTGAAATAACCAGATGTACAGGGCAGAATCCTGGAACTGGTGGAACCGGTTACATCTGAAATCCTGGACCATCGTGTTACTGCTCCTTCCCTACCCTGGCAGAAGATTACAAGTTCATGCACTAGAGTCAGTAATAGACAGTGACATCCAAAAGAGCTGACACCAAAATGACTAAGTGGAATTAACTGAAAGTTTATATATGGAGGATTAAAAGAATGCATGTATGTTGACCACTGAGACCTCCCCTCACCCCTTCTCCCACTGCACTCCAGGGATGTTGGCAGCTAGACTTATACTCTCTAGGATGGCTACCGAACCATCGTCCATCTCTGGGGAATCTGAGCAGCCAAAGACAAAAAACCTGGAGATATTGACACCAAAGGTATCTCAAGAAAATGCCCAGGCTGATTCTTCTCATGGACAAGCCCACCCATGGATGTAGAATTTCCAATCAGTGTGCCATCAACTCTTCAATATGAGCAGACAAGCAGAGATCACCAGATGTTTGAGCATAAAAGAGAGCAAAACACAACCAACCAGCAAACAAACAGAAAAAGGCAACATGGCGAAAACAGAGACAATGAAGGGAAGAGAAAAAATAAGTAGATAATTATTAGGCTTCGATAAGAGGAGATATTGCAACTCTGAAACAAGGACAACACGCTATAACAAGGAATATGTCCAGAAGAACAACAACAACAAAAAACCCAGTTGTATATTAAAGGTGTGATGTCAGGAATAAAAATTCAATAGAAGTAGTGGGAAATAAAGTGGAGGGATCTCCCAAAGAGGAGCTTAAAATATAAGCAGGTGGAAAATAAAAGAGAAAAGAAGAGAAAATTACAGGGCCAACATCCTAATAATGGGAGTTCCAGGGAGAGGGCTAAGAAAACAGAAAAGGAAATTTCCCAGAAGAGCAGGAAATGAACATGCAGATTGAAATAACACGAACGGATTAACACAGACCCACACCAAGGCACATGACAGGGAAATTTCAGAACTTGGAGGATAAAAATGCTCCCAGAGGACAAACAGGCAAACAAAAATAGTTACACACAAAGGACTAAGAATCAGAATGGCATGTTCTTCTCAACAGTAGCACTGAAGGGCCATACAATGGAGCAATGCCTTCAAAATTCTGGGGGAAAATTATTTCCTGCCTGGAACTGTATACTCAGTCAAATGATCAAGGATAGGGAAAAAATAAAGATATTTTCAGACAGGCAAGGTCTCAAAAAATTTACTGGCCACCCTCCACTTTCAAGAAGCTATTGGAGGGCTTCCCTGGTGGCGCAGTGGTTGAGAATCTGCCTGCCAATGCAGGGGACATGGGTTTGAGCCCTGGTCTGGGAAGATCCCACATGCCGTG
The DNA here is from genome assembly GCF_028023285.1 of Balaenoptera ricei. Lineage (NCBI taxonomy): Eukaryota > Metazoa > Chordata > Mammalia > Artiodactyla > Balaenopteridae > Balaenoptera > Balaenoptera ricei. Next base: position 9,383,150 of record NC_082648.1, on the reverse strand, counting down.
GAGCAACTAGGCCCGTGAGCCACAGCTACTGAGCCTGCGCGTCTGGAGCCTGTGCTCCGCGACAGGAGAGGCCGCAATAGTGAGAGGCCCGCGCACCGCGATGAAGAGTGGCCCCAGCTCGCCGCAACTAGAGAAAGCCCTCGCACAGAAACGAAGACCCAACACAGCCCAAAATAAATAAATAAATTAATTAATTAAAAAAAAGAAAGAAGCTATTGGAAATGGTCCTCCATTAAAACAGGGAATAAACTAAAACAGGGAAAAGCATGGCATTCAGGAAACGAAATCAAACTCAAAGAAGAGGTAAAGTGAAGAAAGGTCCAGATGGCAGCTGGGCACCAAGCTAAGCCAAGACCAGAGCAGGTGGAAGGCTCTGAGAGGCTCTGCTTCAGGATTTGTAACACCTACTGCATCCGAATTAGCCGAGAGAGAGGTGAGGCAGAGAGTCTGAATTAGCAACAAGCTGAATTAGCAACAAGCACATAAAAAACTAAGTAGTAGGTACATGGTAAAGACACCATAGTTATTAACCCCAGGGAAAACTAAAAGTTACAGGAAAGGAAAAGTAATCTTTATAGACTATATGAGTCAGATGCAAATAGCATTTATATAATCGTAAGATGTAAACACTAAATACTGATCTATCCGAAATTATGATTACTTGGATGAAATTATCCAAAATTATGATTACATAGTGGGGGGCTGGGGTAGGGGACAAAAAGGATAAACTGTCATCTTCCACGATGAGATAACATTAGATAATGTCTAGAAGTGAAAAATAAAGAAGTACAATAGATACATGTATATGTATAACTGAATCACTTTGCTGTCCACCTGCAACTATCACATTGTTAATCAAATATACTCCAATATAAAATAAAAGTTAAAAAAAAAAAAGGAACAGCAACATGAGCAAGTGATTTAAGAATTGGAGGTAAATGACAAAAGAAGCAGTTAAAACATTTGAAAGTGTTTCCCTCTGGTGAGCAGGAAATCAAGAGTGGCAACAGTGAAGTGGGTGGCATGGAAGATTTTTGTAACTAACCTTATAGAATTGTTAGCTGTTTAAACTCCATACATAACAATATTGGTAACCAAAAAAACCAAATAAAGTTATCAGAAGAGAAATGATGGCTCCCAGGAGAAGGGACCCAGAACAAACCACACAAAATGCTAAGTTTCCTTTTCATCCAACGACAATTCCTCAAGTGCCCATGATGTTGCTACACTTCATGGACCACTTTGTACAATTTTTTTTAAAAGACAGAATTACTGGGTTTGGTTGCACACCGCGGAGGGAAAAAAGAAGACCCCATTTGTGGGCGAAATAATCACATTAAAGTCTTATTAGTTCAATACTTTAAAAAATTATTTTAAAACTTTTCAGAGTATCACTATGTAGTATTAACATAGCCTCATGCTAAACACGTATCGTTGGGGTCCCTAATCCTGAGGAAATGATGTCAAAAAAACCGCCTGGGGTCCAAAACAATTTATTCTTGGTCAGCCTTAATCTCTTAATGGGTATTTGTTGAAGGGATTCTTGCTGTGTTGAAGGGAAAAGCATGATGAATGAAGCCTGGACTCCTTATAAATGTTTTCTTACTGCGGTTTTCTTCAGCAATTAATGTTCCATGCCAGGGTGTTCGGGTGAAAGAAATCTGCTCAAGAAGGAAAACTGGGATTTCTCACTGGGTCCTTTAAGGGGAAGCTTTTCTTTTTCCTTTTCTTATTTCTTCTTTTCTCTTTAATTCATTTTTGGTTGGATTTGATACTGGAGGGATACAATTTAGGGCTCGTGCTTTGGAAAACTGCTAATAATCTATATAAGAGCCTTGGTTTTTATTCAAAGCAGCAATTTTAGGCTCCAGGTAAAACAAATCACTGTGATCCCTTAGACTGTTTTCGGTAATGGAAAACATACTGACCTAATCCTAGCTTAGCTACCAACTCGCTGCGTGATCTTGAACAAGTGGTCTAACCTCTCTGATCTCACTTTGCATGGGGGCAGAATGAAGAACGCGTCCTAGCCTTTTCACCACCCAGAAGTCTCTCACCAACGCTTCCAACAGAAATATAACGTGAACCAAACCACGTGATGTAATTTTCAATGCTGTAGTCCCCACAGTAAAAAGAAGTAAGAAGAAATAGTTGACATTACTTTTAATAAAATATTTCACTTAACCCTATATCTATGTAAAATATTATCATTTAAACATGTAACCAGTATAAAAAGTAATGAGATATTTCAGGTGTTTATACTGAGTTTTGGAGGTCTGGAGTGCATTTACACTTAGAGCAAAGCTCAAGAAGATGAGCAGTGTTTCAGGCGCTCGACGGCCATGTGTGGCCAGTGGCTAACTGCACCGCACGTCACAGCTACAGGCACTGTGTTTGAAAGGTTTTGCGTACCCAACAGCAGTTACAAGGAATAACTGATTTACTCTCATGTTTGTAACTCCGGCCAAAAGCAGAGCAATCTCGTGCTTCCCTAGCTTGACTAACCTTACAATACTGTTGTCAAATATAGAACTACCATGGGGCATGTGGAATATCAAAACTGACTCATGGACACACCCCCATTACTCTTTTCAGACTCTTTGGGGTCTGGAGGCCATAACTGGACTAGATAATAGAATACCTTAGGGTCTCCTCCAGCAAGACCCTTGGGTAATTTCAGCGTTTGATCACTGGCAACAGTATCAATTATGCAGGTGCTTATCAGTGACGTCAATATTCAGGGGTTTTAATAGGGAGCGGGTCATCTGCCCAGGGAGAGCACTGGAGGGGGCTGGCATCTGCTCTCGTGATATGAGCCAGTTCTCCAAGGTCACAGCGCTCCTGACGGCTCTCATCAACCCCAGATGCTGCAAAGGGAAACAGGAGGCATGCACGATGCATGCAAAGAATTTCTGTACTTTCATGATGGAAGAGTCTTTAGAAGTCACAGAGTTCAATGCTCTCCGTGCATCTCTCTTCTCCAAGAGACTTGCCCAAGATCACATATTTGTTCAGGGCTAGAACGACTGTCCTGACTCTTGATAACAATGCTCTTTTCACTTACAACTTAAATTCCACACATTGAGAACAAAACACACAACCGTAAGATCTCTCCTCTAGAAATGAGCTGAGGGTTCTCGAGAAGTATCATATGTGTGCGTTCAGAAATACAGAAATCCCTCTGTTTGAGGAAAGCATCCTAGGAACTTGCTTGGAAAACAGGATTTCTGAAGAGTGCACTAACCATTCTGCCTGTACACTGACTTTCCAGCCTGTGGTTCCGATCTACAGCTCCTCGACTGGAGCCGCAATATCCATCTCGATTTCCAGCCTCCTGCCCACCCTGCTTGCTTCCGACTGGCCCTCACAACCCTAACTGACATGAGACCATCCCTTGACATCTCTCCAGATGCTACCGTTCGTCCTGCCATCAGGAATCCAGTGGTTTTTCTATACTGACAAACTCCTTAGTTTGTCTCAAGTCTGAAGTCAAGGGGAGATTCTGTCAGCCACCAAGGGCTCTCAGTTCAGTCCTGAACGGGTTTTTCCAATTGCTTGTCTTGTCCCTATAGTCTACTTGTGCCATTAAATGTGTAAAGGTATACAGAGTTATGCCACACCCTAGATTATCTAACTCTTTAATATATTGTACCATGTTTAATACAGTGCTCCTTTAAAGCTGTCCATTTACCTTTACTTCAAAAATCTGAACATAGGGCCAGCATATAGTTACGCTCAGTATTTAATGGTGAAATTTAAATGGAAGTAAAATGAATCGTGAAAATAGTATCTCCCCCCAAAATGTATGCATGTATGTATGTATGTATGTATATCAGAAATCCTATTATTGGCGCACAATGAGAGTATAAGGACTAAATCTACAAATTATTTGCTTTATTTTGGAATGGTGTCAATTACATGTGCTATTTTCAATTATTTCATAGTTATCAGAAGTTCCGAATAGCAGTTTATCTAGCATGTCTTTAATGAGGGAAAAGTGAGAAAACAAATTAAGTTGTACTTAATTGATACAGATTTTGTAGGAGAGGAAACTATTACAAAACACGGGATTCAGGCACAAAAGCGATAACAAAACTGGAGACTCGGTAGAAAGGACCACGGACAACAGCCTCACACCATACTCCCCAAAGGAAGCGACGATCGCTAATCCCACGAGTACTGGAAATGCAGGCACATTTTTAAAAACAAAGACCCTTGCCTGTCCTCTGAATCCCAAGACAGCTTCCATCCTGTGCTTCCAAATCCTCTTTTCCCGCCCGGATATGTGGTCACTTTTTGTAGCCAATGGCTGAATTATGCAATCAAACCTGCTAAAAACAAGTGCCAGAATTAGATGCCAAGCACAGAAGGCATGCTATTGGCAGCAACCTTCATCTGGTTCTCAAGTTCCCAGCTAATTCCAATGTCCAGAGTTACTCAAGAGTTTAAGCTGGAGGATTCTGAAGAGTGTGAGCGACGGGACTAAAAAAGGATGCGAAGACTGGCACCAGCCGAAGGCAAGGCTGTTTGCTACACGCGGAGCCAAGAAACCGGCCCCATGGCGTCGTGGCATTCTTCTCCTCTGCAGAGGACGATATGTGAAGCTTGATGTATCACGTCTTTCCAGAAAGGGAGCCATAGTAAGGGGAAAATAATATTAGCACTGCCATTATCCCTACTAATGACAATGGTGGAGGCGGTATTGGGTAGGTGGGGTGAGGGGGTGAGTGAGGGCTGCTATGAAGGCCTCACGTTTAAGCAGACATCTGAAGGAGGGGGCATGGTGTGTGGACCACGGGAATATCTGGGAGAAGAGCAGCCCAGACACAGAGGACAGAAAGTGCAAAGGCCCTGAGGTAGGAACATGCTTGGACTGACTTTCCACCGTGTCTTGCCAAACTTATTTTTAACCAGCTCCTAATGCGCCTCTCTGCTTTCACAGCCCTCCCTCCTTCTACTTTCCCTCCTCTTATCCTTACAGCAGCTAGAATGACCCTTTAAAAATCAAAGTCAGACTGTGTCAGTCCTCTGCTTAAAATCCTCATTGGCAAATTAGAAGCCAAACCCATTATAAGGGCCTAGAGGGACCTCCCACACCGTCCTGCTCCCAGCCCTCCTTCCAAACTCAGGCGTCCCTCACCTGTCACACATCACTTCAGACACACTTGCTTCCCTGAATTCCTTTTAATACACCAAGCACAGTCCTTCCTCGAGGCCTTTACTGCTCTCTGTGCCTGGAATGCATTGACCCCGGAAAGCACATGGGCTCGCTCCCTCACTCCTCTGTATCGTTAACTGCGGCCTCTCCTATGGCAGGTACTCAGGATTTACTGTGAGAATGGGTCTCACCATGTCCGGCCTCCCCTCCGACACCATGGTGTTGAATGGCACAGGGAACACCACACAGACAGACAGACTGGTACCAACACGGAGCTTCGATCACCCAGTCGGAGGCAATGCCGGGACCCCGACCTGCCCAGACATCTGTCCCTGGCTCCACCAGCCACTCTCCCGTTTCCTTCACTACTACCCCCTCCATCTAAATCGTCTCCGGAAACAAAATGGAATTTTTGTGGGGAATTCCCATCAATTAAGCCTGCTCTCATTCAAACAATTATCCTATATTTATACCCACTTTTCTTCTAGTTCCAGTGGAATGAACAGCCATCCACCTATTGAACACTAAAGAATCCCCACCTCCATTTTTGTTTTGTATCTTTTTTTCCCACTTCTGCAAGACCCAGTTCCATAAATTACCCCTTACTTCTCCTGTATTTTCAACTCTCACCAACAATTCTTCACGGCCAAATACCTTCCATTAAACAAAAAAAGAAAACATCAAGGGAACCCTCCTACACTGTTGGTGGGAATGTAAACTGGTACAGCTACTATGGAGAACAGTATGGAGGTTCCTTAAAAAACTAAAAATAGAACTAGCATATGATCCAGAAATCCCACTCCTGTGCATATATCTGGAGAAAACCATAATTTGAAAAGATACATGCACCCCAATGTTCATTGCAGCACTATTTACAATAGCCAGGTCATGGAAGCAACCTAAATGTCCATCAACAGAGGAGTGGATAAAGAAGATGTGGTACCTATATACAATGGAATATTACTCAGTCATAAAAAAGAATGAAATAATGCCATTTGCAGCAACATGGATGGACCTAGAGATTGTCATACTGAATGAAGTAAGTCAGACAGAAAGTATCATATGATATCGCTTATGTGGAATCTAAAAAAAGGCTACAAATGAACTTATCTACAAAACAGAAATAGAGTTACAGATGTAGAAAACAAACTTATGGTTACCAGGGGGTAAATGGGGGGATAAATTGGGAGATTGGGATGGACATATATACACTACTATATATAAAATAGATAACTAATAAGAACCTGCTGTATAGCACAGGGAACTCTACTCAATACTCTGTGATGGCCTATATGGGAAAAGAATCTTAAAAAGAGTGGATATATGTATATGCATAACTGATGTACTTTTCTGTACACCCGAAACTAACACAAGAGTGTAAATCATCTATACTCCAATAACAATTTTTAAAAAAGGAAAATATCAAATGAAACACTTCTTTACCCACTGTTGCCTTTCAGCTTCTCTCTTATCGATTCCAATCCATGGTCCATCAAAGAGACATCTATAATTACTTTTTTCCACATTAACCACAGCAATGAGGTTTCTTCCCACCTCTCCCCACCTCAAAAATTGTCTTGCCTGGGTCACTGATGACTTCCCTACCTGTAAAAGCCAAGGACATCTTCAATCCTCATTTTACCGGACTTCTCTGCAGCATATGGTTCTGGGGGATCATTCTTTCCCTCTTGAAATTCTCTTTCTTTGGTCTCTCCGTGCTTTCCCTCCTGCCTCTCGGGGAGCCCATTTGATAGCATTTTCCTTCACATCTTGCCACCCAAGATAATGGGCTCCCCAAAGAGTCATCTTTTCTGCTTCCTTCCCTTACTCTCCTCATCTGATCTGTCACTAAACCTGGGTCACTGAACACACTTAATATCACTTGAATATTTCCCATTCACAACATCCTCCCTCCCGAAGTTGCTTTAGTTTGGACTCGCATTTTTTCTCACCTGGTTCACTGCCACAGGTTCTTACCTCATCCCATCCTCTGTGTTACTGCCTATGAAAGCTTTTAGACATAAATCTGGTCACTCCTCTCTCCTCTTTAAATCCCTTGAACGGTACTTTATGACTTTCAGGGTAAAATCTAAACTCCTTAGCATGTCATACCCTTAGCTCCTAAAAAGCTAGCTCCTACCACCTTCTTCAGCCAGTCAATAGATCTGTAGTTATTGTTTTACATATATGTATACTTCTCATATTTTTAAAAAATATTTATTTATTTATCTATCTATTTATTTGGCTGCATTGGGTCTTAGTTGTGGCATGCGGGATCTTTTGTTGCGGCACGTGGGCTCTTTGTTGCAGCCTGCAGGCTTCTCTCTAGTTGTGGCACGTGGGCTCTAGAGAGTGTGGGCTTAGTTGCCCCGTGGCATGTGGGATCTTAGTTCCCCAACCAGGGATTGAACCCGCGTCCCCTGCATTGGAAGGCAGATTCTTAACCACTGGACCAACAGGGAAGTCCCAATACTTTCTATATTTTTCTTATACATGGAAATAATTTAATTGAATTTCTTGCATCAACACACCTGAGGTTATCCTATATATCATTTTATACACAAACAAACCAAGGTGGCATATTCTCTTGATATTATAGCTGTAAGTTAATTTTTGGAGAATTTTCTGAAAAGGTATTTAGAGAGAAATAGCACAGAAACAAGAAAAGCTGTCTCCTTCTAAACTTGTTACCATAAACATCTACATAATGGATTGTTTCCAAATCTTTCCAGTGATCCTCAAATCCCTGTTTTTCCATAACATTAGTGAACATTCCACAGAGTCCATTTTAAGATGAAAAATAAAATATAAAACCTCATAATTGTTCAATGGGAGAAAACACAAATATACACATAGTCATGAGTAAAAGAACAAAAGACACTTTCACTCAATAGATTTCAGATATGTTTTAGCTGTTTTGCCAGTTTAAAAACTCCTCTCACACAAAACTACAATTCTTCTTTTTCTCTCTTGAAAGCACAGAGAGTATGTA